>NC_042621.1:205088787-206288787 GCF_901001135.1 Rhinatrema bivittatum
CCGCGTGGAAATTGCAAAAGCCCCCCCCCCCCCCTTGCCGGCGCTGCCCACACATGTGCATGCAGATTGTTCCTGGCATACACACATGGACGTGCCGATTTTATAACATGTGCGTGTGCTAGCGCGCGCATGTTATAAAATCGGGCAGCCGCGCATAATTTATAAAATCTAACTCAAAATGTTCAGATATTTCCAATGTTCCCAGGTTTACACGAGACAGGATTTGAATGCTCTCTAATTCTGTGGAAATATCCTTCAGGCAGGGGCTTAGAACAGGGGTATCCTCCATGGTAAGAAAAGATGATACTCTCAAGGTGGCTGGGGAATCCTAACAGTGACCACATCCCTTCCCACAGTACCTGAGGTCCACATTGAATCCGCACTTCACCTGGCAGTATCCTGTGTCCTGGGGTGGAAACTCCAGTTGGGGGTCTCCTGATGTTTCTTCTTGATGATTCCTTATCAAAAGACAGAACCTGGGCTCCCAGGAGGAAAGGCCTGTAGTGGAAAGAGTAACCAAAGTCTCCAGTTCAGGGGAAAAGAAGGGGGCAGAAAAAAATCTCCCTTTCCACAATGGTGGAAAAATATAACTTAAAGCAGGATCTCTGCTCACACTGGGTGCGGCAACATCCTCTTATGCAGGTATCCAGTCCCTCCTGACTACCCTGAGCAGGCGATACAGTCTGCCAGGAATGGAAAAGGTCAATAATGTAGACATCCAGAAAAACTGTAAAAGGCTTCTTAAATATCTCTCTTCCTTCCAGCTCTATCACAGGAACTGGCAAGGCATGTGCCTCTCTTCTTCTATGTCAGAGAGCACACGTGATACACTTCCTTCCCTTCTAAAAGCAAACTACCTCTGCCCTACTTTCTCCTAAACTAGCAACCCCCCCCCCCCCCCTTGTAGCTAAGGGATGTCCAATTCCAGACAAACACTGGGGAGGATTCTGAAATGAATGGGTTGTCCCTCTGCAGCTGATTACTCAAAGGCTGGGACTAGTGACATCCAACAAATTTATAAGGCAAGACTTAACTTTGCTAAAACAATGTTGATTCTTCCCCACTAAGCTATGTCTATCTATATGATCTGTAATTTTGTTCTTAAGAATAGCCTCTACCATTTTGCCCTGCACTGATGTCAGGCTCATGAGCCTATAGCTTTTCATATCACCCCCTGTAGCTCTTTTGAAAAGATGGCATTACATTAGCCACCCTCCAGTATTCAGGTATTGTAGCTGTTTAAATTATAGGGTACAGATTACTAGTAATTTTGCAATTTCATGTTTGAGTTATTCTGAGACTTTGGCATAGATACCACCTGGTCCTGATGATTTATTATTCTTTAGTTTATCAATTTGATCTATGACATCCTCCATTATTCACAGATATTTGTTTTAGTTGCTTAGATTCACAACATCAAGGAATATTTCCAACATGGATATATTCCCAAAATCCTCCTCAGTCAAGACCAAGGCAAAGAATTGATTATCTTTTTCTGCTATTTACTTGTCTTTCCTGAAAATCCCTTTTACTCCTCAGTCATCTAGTGGACCAACTGACTCCCTCACAGGAAAATGTGTTTATTATTAGTTTTTACCTCTATGGCAAGCTTCTTCTCAAATTCTCTCTTGGCTTATCATACTACTGTTTTATTTCTAACTTATCAGTAGTTATGCTCTTGCCTATTTTTTTCATTTGGGTCTGCTTTCCATTTTTTGAATTTATTTATTTATTTTATTTTTAATTTTTATGTACCGAAGTTCTTGTGAGAATTACAAATCAATCCGGTTTACAAAAAACGATGAACTGCCCAACAGAGAGAGGGGGGCTTTACATAGAACCTTAGAACAGATGGAACAATATAACCGGGTGACAATTTAACATAGTAATAGATAGATATAATGAATGATGTCCTTTAAACCATTCTGGCAGTCATTAGGTCTTCCTTCGATCTTTAACTGCTTGGGGTAGCATAATCAACTAATTGAAAGGTTCTTTAGACTTTCCTTTTTCTCTTATGACCTCTTATTTAGTTTTTTGATCATACACCGAAGAAAGAAGCCAGGAGAGTTTATCTTATATGTGAATATTCCACTAGGTCTGTCAATCCCTTTTTCTTTGTCTCTCAAAGCTAAATCCTGCTTATCTGTATCCATCCAGGGTATATTGAGGGATCTCAGGGGAATAGGGGTATAGGTGGGACTGATTTTGGGGGAATTTGTCAACCTATCTCTAACTAAGAAAAATGTTATGTGACAAACACTATGAGGTATGCCATATCAAAAGCTTAAACAGGTTTTCAAGTAGTTACCAGCTGCTATGGTTACCAAGGTACTTGCATTCTCCTTGACTCAATAGGTACATATTGTCTCTTGAATTTGCCAATAGCACAGAGGCTGTACCCGTAAACCTTGGAAACATTTTTTTTTATCTATCTATATATCTTGATTAAATTCTTGAAAAATGTCAAAGGAAAATTAGTTGTTTTTATCTTTACTTTTACTTAGGATTTTAAATGGCAGCTATTCAGTCCATTAACATATTTCTGTTTTACCCGGCAGCCTTGCCAGATAATTTGCTTTAGAAATTGTTCATGTAACTATGTTACAAAAAAAAAAGAACCTCATTGCTAATAACATCTCACTGCAGCATTTTTTTGCTCTTAAAAGGAAAGGTCTTGATGAACCACTGATGCTTTTCTTAGACCCATTCACATAAAGGATAAAATGCAGAAAATGATTTGCAGGCTCAACACTTCAATAATAGATAATTGGATTAACTCGTAAATTAATGAACAAAACAGGTGTAAAATGAATAAACTGAATTTGCTTCCAGCAGCATCCACTATTGATGTATGTCTAAAGAATAAGTAGTCAAAACTTTTTGTTCTAAATTACTGTTTTTTTTCCCTTTTTTCTATTTCAGTTTTAGGTTTTTAAAACAGATACATATATAAATATTGGTACACCAGTGACAGGCAAGAATATCTGAACATTGTAGTACATGAGCTTTCAACTCCATAATAGGTCAGTTTTGCAGCTATGAATGCAAGATTGAACATTTGCTAAAATCATGTTGACTCTTCCCTATTAAGCCATATCTATCTATATGGCCAGAAATTTTGTTTTTAAGAATAACTTCTATCCTTTTGCCCGACACTAATGTGAGACTCATCAGTTATTTACTCTTTCAGATAATAGAAAGACTAGGGGGCACTCCATGAAGTTAGCATGTGGCACATTTAAAACTAATCGGAGAAAGTACTTTTTTACTCAACGCACAATTAAACTCTGGAATTTGTTGCCAGAGGATGTGGTTAGTGCAGTTAGTATAGCTGTGTTTAAAAAAGAATTGGATAAGTTCTTGGAGGAGAAGTCCATTACCTGCTATTAATTAAGTTGACTTAGAAAATAGCCACTGCTATTACTAGCAACAGTAACATGGAATAGACTTAGGGGTACATTTTAAAAGACAGCGCGCACTGGATTTTATAAGATATGCACGTAGCCTATAAAATCCGGGGTCAGTGCGCGCAAGGGGGTGCACATTTGTGCAGCTTGCGCGCGCCGAGCCCTGTGCGTGCTGTCCGTTCCCTCCGAGGCCGCTCCGAAATTGGAGCGGCCTTGGAGGGGAACTTTCCTTCCACCCCCCGCACCTTCCCCTACCTAACCCACCCCCCTGGCCCTATCTAGACCCCCCCCTACCCCGATCCAAAACCGCGCCCCCTGGCCACGCCCCCGACCACCCCTTTTTGCAAGCCCTGGGACTTGTGCGCACTGCCGAGCCTATGTAAAATAGGCTCGGCGCATGCAGGGGGCTTTTAAAAGGGTTACGCACGTACCTTATGCACATAACACTTTTAAAATCCGACCCTTAGTTTTTGGGTACTTGCCAGGTTCTTATGGCCTGGATTGGCCACTGTTGGAAACAGGATGCTGGGCTTGATGGACCCTTGGTCTGACCCAGTATGGCATGTTCTTATTTTCTTATGTTCTTATCAGTCTATAGTAACCCTGGAAATCTTTTTAAAAATTGGTATTACATTGGCCATAATCCAATTTATAGGAAGTGTGGCTATTTTAAATGATATCTTACAGATTACTCTTAACAGGTCTGCAGTTTTGAGTTCTTTCAGAACTCTGGGATGAATACCATCTGGGCCTGGTGATTTGTTACTCTTTAGTTTGTCAATTTGATCTATGGCATCCTCCATTATTGACAGAGATTTGTTTTCGTTGCTCAGAATCACTATTATCAAAGAATGATTTTGATGTGGGTATGTCTTCAACATCCTTCTCAGCAAAGACTAAGGTAAAGAATTAATTAGCTTCTCTGCTATTTTCTTATTCTCTCTGAGGATCCCTTTTATCCCTGAGTCATATAATGGTCAAACTAATTTCCTCACAGGCTTTTGGTTTCAAATGTACTTGAAAATGTTTTATTAGTTTTAGTTCTATAACAAGCTTCTCAAATTCTTTCATGGACTGTCTCACTACTGTTTCATATCTTACTTGCCAGTATTTACTGTGTGCTCTTGCCTATTTTTTTTTATTAGGGTCTGCTTTCCATTTTTTGAAAGATGCCCTTTTTGGTTTTAACTGTCTCTTTCTCCTTACTCTGCATAAGTTAGCTTTGTACAGTTTTATTGAACCTGTTTAGCCAGGAGCCAATAAAAACAAATTTTCTATTGTTTTATGTAAAATAGTTTTGCAGGACTGTTTATTGTTTGTAAAGAAAAATAAAGCATTTTATTTTGTGGAAACTACTTTCACCTTCTGATCTGTTACAAACCACTTGAAAAAGGGCATATAGATATGTACTTTATCTTTCTTTGGATATTTATAGATGTGTGTGTATGTGTAGTATGTATGTATATATAAATATATATATGTATGTATATATATAAATATATATACATACTGTAGAGTGGGCAATGAAAACTTTTTATGAAAGTAAACACATTTATCCATGTAAAAACATATTCTGCTTATTGCCCCCTCCCCTACTGTGATTAAACAGTAAGTGCACTTTAATTCACATTAAAATGGGAGGGTAGAGAGCAGGGGAGGCAAATTATGAGCAGATATTGCATATTCAAATCTCTGCATGTACTTTAAGATTGGTTCTTTGCACCTGTTCCAATGCAGGTGCAAAGTACACGCTTATTTTTACCCATGTTGTGCACACCGGCCAAATTTTCAAAGGAAAACTTTGTGAAGAGTTTCCCTATGAAAATGAGCTTGCAATCCCTGGGGGAAGATTCAAAAATCACCTCATGGCACAGTCAGGCCTATCCAGCGGTAGGAAGAGCTGCGTTAGTGCCTACGGCACCCGCGGTTAACGCCCGCACAGTGCAGCTCACCTACCGCTCGATCCTGAAGCCTAATTATATGTAAATGTAAGCCGCGTCCGAAAAGCCTTAGGCCCGCGCAACCCAGGATACTGGATAGAGCGCCTATACAGGATCCTGGGTGCGCGGGCCTAAGGCTTCACGCCACGCTGGTATCTGTCATTTCAAATGTCATTTGAAATGACAGATACCAGGAAGCAACGGCGGCGACAGCGCAGAAGCAACGGCGAAACGACTTTTCAGTGTCCCCCCTCCTCTCGGAGCAGGGCGGAAAAGCCGCCTTGCTCCGGGAGGAGGGGGGACACTAGCAACGGTGAAGCTTTCCCCCAGCCCGGACGCCGGCAAAAAACTTACTTTTTTGCAGCCAGCCATGAGCAGGAACACGATCTGGCTCCCGTAGCTCCTCCCGACAAGATGGCCGCCTGCACGGGGAAAGCGTGCAATTGGCCGCTCAAGACGTGATGTCGTGACGTCACGTCTTCAGCGGCCAATTGCACGCTTTCCCCGTGCAGGCGGCCATCTTGTCGGGAGGAGCTAAGGCAGGCCAGATCGTGTTCCTGCTCATGGCTGGCTGCAAAAAAGTAAGTTTTTTGCCGGCGTCCGGGCTGGGGGAAAGCTTCGCCGCTGTCATCTCTCTCCCCCCCTCCCGGAGCAAGGCTGCTTTTCGCGCCCTGCTCCGGGAGGGGGGGAGAAGAGATGACAGTGGGGAAGCAACTTACTTTTAGCTTTTAAGTTTTTTTCGCTTATTTTTTGGATTCGCCGCTGTCATCTCTCCCCCCCCCCCCTCCCGGAGCAAGGCTGCTTTTCGCGCCCTGCTCCGGGAGGGGGGGAGAAGAGATGACAGTGGGGAAGCAACTTACTTTTAGCTTTTAAGTTTTTTTCGCTTATTTTTTGGATTCGCCGCTGTCATCTCTCCCCCCCCCCCCCCTCCCGGAGCAAGGCAGCTTTTCGCGCCCTGCTCCGGGAGGGGGGAGAAGAGACAAGCGGCGAAACAACTTACTTGCACAGGGGAAAGCGGTCTCCGTGGCAGCCCCAGTCCTCTCCCCTCCTCCCGAAGCCAAAAAAAAAAAAAGCTTTTTTTTTTTGGCTTCGGGAGGAGGGGAGAGGACTGGGGCTGCCACGGAGACCGGCACCCATGATCGCGGCCGGGGCAGGTGAGCGGGGGCTGGGGGAAAGCTTGCCACCTACCCTTACCCATGCCTCTACCGCCTGGGTCAGGGTAGGCGGTAAGTTTGCAGGTTAAACGCGCGACAAAACGGCAGGGAAAGGTAGCGTTAGTCGGGGCGCGGGTTACGGGATGCTAGGGGAATAGCTAATTGGCTCGTTTGCATGCAATATCGAGCTAATTCGCTCGTTTGCATGCAATATACATGCCGCGGGCGGAAGGGGTTACCCGGGGAATTTAGGACGCGGTAGGAGTAGGTTAAAGGGGATTCGGGATCGCAGGAAGGGCTAACGCGGCCGGAACGTGAGTTAAAAGCGGCTTAGGAGCAGGGTAAACGCGGCCGCACTTTACAGGATAGGCCTGACTATTGGGTAAAAGTTTATTCAACAGTATAAAAAATGTGTTTGGCTTATTGCTCACCCTTCTATGCGGGTTAAAAAATACATGTGGTCTTACTTTGTATAAATCAGCAACATAGGACAGCCATTGAATCCCAGACAAACAGTCGTATGAAAAAAGGAGGGAAAGAAAAACACGATCTTCAAAAACAGATTGGTCCTATGACATTAAAGCAAGATATCAGCAAGCTTGTCAGTGTGCTTTTTAGTACACAGACCACCCTTGTCAATTCATTCATCCACCTTGAGACAAAATACTAAGGGGCAGATTTTCAAAGGGTTACGCGCGTAACCCCAAAAATCTGTCCCTGCGCGCGCCGAGCAAGCCCCAAGACGCGCGTATGTCCTGGGGCTTTGAAAAAGGGATGGGAAGGGGACGTGGGCGTGGTGCTTGTCCGGGGGCGGGACAGAGGCCTCCGGCACAGCGGCCGTGCCAGAGGGTTGCGCGCCGGCAGCTGGCCGGTGCGCGCAAGTTAAGCCTGCCCTAAGGCAGGCGTAAATTTGAAAAAAAAAGGTAGGGGGGAATTTAGGTAGGGCTGGGGGGCGGGAGCGGGTTAGATAGGGGAAGGTGGGGGGAGCGGAAGAAAAGTTACCTCCAAGGCCGCTACGATTTCAGAGTGAGCTTGGAGGGAATGGGGAAAGCCATCGGGGCTCCCCTAGGGCTCGGCGCGCTGCAAGGTGCACAAGTGTGCACCCCCTTGCACGAACCGACCCCAGATTTTATAACATGCGCGCGCGGCTGTGCACGCATGTTATAAAATCGGGCGTAGATTTGTGTGCACCGGGTTGCGCGCACAAATCTACGCCCGCGCGTAAGTTTGAATATTTGGCCCTAATTTTTTAGGAGATTTTTTTTTGTGATTGCATATTAAAAAAACGTCTGTCTAGACAATCAGTCTTAAATAAGAGAATCTAGCCCAAGCCCATCACAACCGATGTTTCACATGGAATGCTACATTGTACAATCTTCATTCCCTTTCATTTAATTAGTTAGATCGTTGTTTCATTAGGATGTCCAAACATCTCAGGCCATCAGAAGAGCCCTGCGGCAGGAAAGGCAGACATCTTGAGAGCACCAGGGTACTGATAGGGAGTCACTTTGTACCCATGTTGTGCATGCCAGTGAAATTTTCAAAGGAACTGTGGGGACCATCATTATTGCCATTACACCGCCTTCCATCTTCCTCTTGTAGTAATAACTGAATATTTCCTCAGTTAGTCAGACCAGTCCAAATGAATGACTTATTCACCCCTACCAGCAGATGGAGACAGCCATCAAAAGCTTCACTGACATCACCCCTTATATGCATCTGTGCTGACCTCAGCCTACCAGTATTCTCTGCCTGCAGCAGATGGAAGGTGGACATACTCTGCTGTGGTCTGTGACCTGGCTAGGAGGGGTGATTGGAAAATAAGTTTAGTGGGTAGCTTCTGAGGTGAAAGACTTATTCTCCCTCCCTCAGATGAGCGTGACCCTGGATCTGATTTATTGCTGATAGACAGCTCCTGAGGTGGAATCCTAGGCTGCCTCCGTACATTGAGCAGAACCTGGGCTAAAGGGATTGTGCTAGTCTTCCCCCTTTCCTCCCTCCCTACCTCCAGCTGCCCTCTTCTTGGTGAAAAAAAAGAATGGAGCAGTTCCCTTTTTTGTTTAGGTTTGGCTTTGCCCTTAAAGTTAAAAAAAAAAAAAAAAAAAGCATCAAGGGGAGGGAATGGAGTGCAGGAGTTCAGAGTGAGTGGCTGACAGGGTCAACTTGTTAGAGCTACAGAGAAGTCTGGGTGAATCTTAATGAAGTTTTCACTAAGTCCCAATTGTGGTGATGAGTCATTAGGAAGGTGGATGAGTCAAGGCTGCTTATGCAAATGACAGGAAGAAGTCCAAGCTCTCCAATTCCTATGGGACTCAGATGCAGCAAACGGGAAGCGTGTTTTCAGTTTTGTCAAGCTTGTTTGGAGGGGAAAGACATGCTATGGAGCAGTGAATCTGGAGCCCCCAGTAGAGGGCTGTCCACGTTGGTGGGGCCATCCACATAGTCTGTTCCACTAGGAAGAGCCCCGCAGCAGGAAAGGCAGATATCATGAGAGCACGGGGGACTGATAGGGAGCCAGGACCTCTTCTGTTCATCCCCATGGAGCAGGAAACTAGCATGTCAGCTTTGATGGTAGCTGGTTTGAAAGATTCTTATAGGACCATCAGACTCAGACCACAGGATCGTACAGATATGTGAATTTTTAAGATCCTATTTAATTTTAAGTTTTTTATATGTGCTATGAATATTCAGATTCCAATCAAGTATGTGTCAGCAGTAAAATCTGTTTAAGTGAAATCCACTTAGCTGTATCAATGAATGCTCCATTGAGGTCCACTTGAACTCTCACAAACAACCACTTGAAATTTCTATGAAAACCCCGACATGGAGGACCTTTTTTTTTTCCACTGCTTGAGATGCCATGGCCCATTAGCTGCAGAAGGTTCTCTGGGATTATCAGCATAAAATGTTCGACCACCCTGATGCAGATGTTATTGAAACACGGCACTGTGTTGGGGTTTTCATAGAAATTTCGAGTGGTCTTTTGTGAGCGTTCAAGTGGACTTTAATGGAGCCTTCATGGATACAGTTAAGTGGATTTCACTTAAACAGATTGTATTGCTGGTAAATGCCTATTTGCACACTGAATATTCATGGCATTTATAACAAATTAAAAGCAGAAGACCTTACAAAAATCCCATAACCGGCACAGATCTGTGTGGTCGGAGACTAATGGTGTTAGAAATTTTTTTTTTTTTCTAAATGTGCAAGTCTGCCATCTTGGGATTGTACTTTTGTTCTTTGAATCTAATCTTATGGCACTTCTTCTGCAGCCCCTGTGGCCTGTCTCTTGTTTCAAGGCTCAGTGCGGCCAACTGACTTGGTACTGGAGCCAGAGACTTATATTTCTGCCTGGCTAATGCTGGTCACACCTCTAGGCCTCTGTTGCTTCTGTAGCATACTCAGTCTCAGTCCACTGCCACGACCCTGATGCAGCATGGAAGTCTGAACTCTGGCACTGCTCCTGCCGACGCTACCAACGCGACCCTGCCATTGCCACTGGTTCACTCTTGCTGCTGCCAGAGCTCAGAGTGATCCCTGCCACCGCTGATATTGGAGCCCCGTGGTTTATTTCTTAAAAGAGCCACAGTCTTTATCTTCTCAAAGCAAATAAAATAAAATAAAATTATACCAAGCCACCGTCTCACAGTATCCCATGAGAAGATCTAAAAAAAACGCCCTTATTACCAACATATTTCTGAAATTATTTATATGGCTATCTTAAAAATCCTCTAAAAGAATGCCACAAATGACATAAAGAATAATTATATTTTGAATATTGGTAAACATGCATTATAGGTTGTGCAACAGTATATATATTGTCATTTGTGACTTTTCTATCATGGCAGTTCGAAAGAAGATAAATTGCTTAAAGAATGTTTAAATGTAGAATACTAGAGTGCTGCCTCTGTGCATGGCAAATATTGTCATCTTTTGATCTGTGAAGATTCTGAAACTGATCTCAAGTATTCAGTGCTAGCTTTCTGGAAGTAAAACTAAATCAGTACAAAGTTTATGATCCATGTATGCTTTAAACCCATCTGACAGTTCAGAAGATTGCATAGGCTGTAACTAAAACTGAGGGTATCAGGTTAGTGATAAATCCAGTTTGTGCATTTTGTGTCAGCTAGCTGAATTATTTGTTCTGTATCTAATTCTAATATGGATAATTTTATCAGTTATACATTATCAACCATTTCCAGTCTGGACAACTTTATTGGGATTGGTACATTCAGATGGATATGCAGTTATCTTTTTAAACGTGCACTGAAATGATTAATATAATTCCTTCTTTTGAATTTTATTTGTGAAAAGTTGTAGGATCTTCCATTAAATTGGAATTATTTCTGATTCATGTTAAAATACATGTAGCTAATTTGTATCTGTCAAATATAACCTGTTGGTTACCATCTCTCTCTCACTCTCTTTATATATATATATATATATATATATATATATATATATAATATGTAAAAAGGCTTGTATCGATCATGGACACACTGCTGTATCTGTCTTTGGCTACCAGGTGGTACCTGGAATAGTGGAAAGTACAGTGTGCAAAGACTATTTGCTCTATCTGCAAAGCACTGTCACAAGCACACACAGGCACAGACAAACAGGGATACATACACACACACAGAGGCACATGCCCCTACACCCACAGGCAGAGAGTCACACACATACAAGTGCATAAATGCAGAGGCTGTTATTGACTAGATCACCTAAAGCAATGCCAGGTAATATTCGTTGCTACCATATATCTGAATTCCACTCTTTCAAGTCCTGCATACCGAGACAGGCAGGCATAGGCACACACACACATAGGCGCACATAAGCTTGCCAAACGTGGACACAAGCTTATGCATACATGCACAAGCTTGCACATGTGTGAATGGAAGCTCATGCTATCATGCAGAAGCATACAGAAACTCATGAAAGTATACAGAAGCTCGCAAAAGCAAACACAGGCTCCAATACATGCACACACAAGCTAGCATACGCATGCACAGGCACACACACACACACACACACACACACACACACACACACACACTCTGTTATAGACCAGACTACTCAAGCAATGCCAGCCAGGCACTTTTCTCCAGACATATGATCTTTATTCACTTCATTCAAGTATTTTTTTATTTAAAATATTTATATATCACTTATCTAATTTCTAAGTGGTTCACAATAAAACAATCAGTAAAATACATAAAAAAAATAAAAATAACATAAAGCACATAAGTCAGTAAAACAAAAACACATATTTTTAGCTGTTCCAATGCCTAATATATCCATTTCCTCATATTCTAAGACATCTATCTGCACAAAAGTGAGTATTTTATTAATATCATACAGTAGATAGTATGTGTCATTAGGAGAAAAAAAAAGTCTGAAATTACATGAAGAAAATATTTATAGTTCATATTTGGCTTGATTTACCTAAATCTAAAGCTTAGAAATAAATTTCAGGAAGAAAGATGTTAGCCAAATGTGGTGGAGGAAGTTCATTGAGCATGACATAGTGCTGCCTATGGACATGAATATGATAAAAGTACAGAGGATACATTTGTCACTTAGATTTTCCAGCAGCTCTCAGCATGTGTATTTTTGAAATATTGTACAGTACTCTGAGGGGACAGTTTTCTTTTAAGTCGTAATGTGCTGTGATATTATTAAGCATTGTGAAGGCTGCTGTATCATCGATTAGTGCCCCTTAAAGTGTTGATCATGCATTCAATGATTTTGATACACAGATATATGATGCTGTTTACAAATCACAGTGATTGATTTTTTAAAAGCTTTATATATAATCCAATGAATTCTATATCCATGAAAAACTGCAGCATAAAAACACATTTGATATTTGCTTTGCTTTTCTGAGAATGAGGTGACTGTCTCCTCTGCAAGAAACGAGACTGTACATTGCAAAAGATTAGGTAGGTTTGAAAAATCTGTAACAGCTGTCCAAAACATTTAATAAGTTCATTTTTGTCACATGATACAGAGGCCAAAATTAATTAAATCAGGGCAAGTAACAGCCAATCTGAGAATCCATAAGCTAATCGCAAAATCCATAAAAATGAAATGAATATTCACAAGGAGGATTGTGTAAGTAAAAGACACGAGATACCACCTCTGTCACAAAGAAACGGAGGTCTGATACATCATGGGGCTTGTCCAACCAGTGGGAAACTAACAGAGCTTCTAGTTGATAAGAGTGAAGACAGGATCGATGTTCAAACATCCTGGTCTTCAGGTATCTCATCTCTGCAGTGGGAGGAGATGTTTCTGCACATCTAATCCAGTGCAAACAAAGACGGATTTATGAATGTCAGTCATTGGTCCCCGTGGGGTCTGAACCAGGACAGTGACTGGGTATTCTTTTTCTAGTTTTTCTAACATTCAGGGATCTCGTCTGGTATTCAGTTACCATTCTTATTCATGTTTAATGGTCCTGGTGATATGTGTTTTACTTACATAATCACTACCGTTCATAGCCTTTTGTGATTGGCTCATGGAAACTTTTCTGGGTTCTCTGATTGGCTGTTACTTGCCCTGAATCATTTGATATTTTGTGTCATGTGACCATGTTTATGATTGATCAGGGATTTTGGCTTTTTTTTTTTTATTTTCTGTATAGGCTTTGGTTCCTGTCTTTACCTCCTCTAAACTGGGTTTATGAACTCTGGGATTGTTAATATATTTAACATGGTATGTACTTTTTCATTAAATTTATGATGCCTTTGCTGTAACTACTATTTCTATTGTCCTAATTTGAATCTTGCTTGTTGCAGATATTAGGTTTTTGATACCTTGGATTTCCTTCCTGATGCAGCCCTCCAGCGAAACACAGAATGAGTCATGGGACCTATCTTTGATAAATTGTGTTTTCTGATGAAGCTCTAAATATAGTTCTTGAATATTTACAAAAATGGACTTGTGAAACGTTATGGATAGCTGTTAGTTTTTTTGCACACATCTGTTGCCTTGCTATATTTTGAATGTGTGACTTTTCACTCCAACTCTTTATCAAACAATTAGGTTTATCAATTGTGTTAATTTGCAAACTATTAAAAGAAAAATGTAGAAACCATGTATTGTGAAATATTTAAAGAAATTACATGGCAGATAACTTTTTCAATTGATATAAGATAGTAATATTATGTTGAAGATATTACTTTGGAAATTGATTAGTTTTTCTTCTCTGACCATTCCCTGGCACTTCATAGAACACATATATTTATTAGAACATCAAGCAATTATCATAAATGACTTCCAGTGGTTACATAGTATAGAGAAACCTTCTGGTTATTACATCATAGACTAATCCTTAAATTTATTTGAAACAAAAATGAGCCTGAGAAGGTCCACTCTCTAGCCATTCTCTTCGACCCATCTTTATCAATGCACTGTCACATTAAAGCAGTAAACAGAACATCCTTTTACAAACTCTATCTACTAAGACATCTGAAGCCTATTTTGGACACTCGATTTCAGAACAGTACTTCAGGCATTACTTTTTTTGAACATAGACTATTGTAATTCCCTCTTTGTTGGACTTCCTACATATGTCACTTGCTCATTGCAAATGATCCAAAAATCGGCAGCTTGCCTCCTTACCCCAATGCATTAATCTGTGACCATATCTCCCCTGTTTTGTTTTCCCTACAATGACTTCTGATTATATACAGGATACAATACAAACTTACAAGCATTATACATAATCTTGTCAATAACATACCATCTCCATGGATTACTGCAACCTTGAAGATCTACATGCTTGCACAGTCTCTTCCAATCATCAAATTAGGGAGTCCTTCAGATACCATCACATACATATACTTACTGGGATGAAACACATGAGCACAACTTCTCAATAGCCGGTCCTAACCTCTGGAACTCTTTCTCAACAGAGCTAAGGCTCATAAAGGAGTCAATCTTCTTTAAGAAAGCGTTGAAGATCCATCTCTTTCAGCTGGCCTACAAGGACTTTTACTGAATCTTGTTAGTGGGATGTCTTATATGGCATGATTTGGATGTTTTTAATTATTATGGATTTTTTTGTGCTCCACCCTAAGCTGTGGAAGGGCGGGTAACAAATATCTAAAATAAATAAATAGCTGTAATCCTTTATGTTGGAGGGATGTGGGTCTCTAGTTAGCATTGATCACATTTTTTGCTCCTGCCCCTGCATTGCTTTCTTTTGTCAGTGGTTATATCTAGAAATAAACAAAAGGTTTAAGATTAAAATTATGCCCTTTTCACAGTTTGTCTCCAGATGGTCCATGACAGATATAAGGATCAAGAAAAAGAGGCTTTTGATGCACTATTTTTTGATGGCAGCTCAAAAGAACAATCCTACGGTTTTGCAAGGTAGACAGCGAATCCTCTTTTTTATCCATTGACTTATTTTCACAATCAGTTTTAAAGTGTTAGAACTTCTAGCAGGTTAATAGCCAGACAAAACATTTTTGGAATAGACATACTCTTTGTGATATTTTGTGTGCTTATAAGCATAGAGTTCCATGTTCAAATTCTCCATTATCAATTTTATTTATTTCTATATTTGTTTAAATTTATGTTCTTATTTATAGAGAAATATATAATAAAAAGTTTTCAAAAAATCATTATTAACATAAGGTAAAATCCCTCATGAGAGATAGGAGAACGTAAGAACATAAGATATGTCATACTGGGTCAGACCAAGGGTCCATTAAGCCCAGTATCCTGTTTCCAACAGCGGCCAATCCAAGCCACAAGTATCTGGCAAGTACCCAAATATTAGATCACAAGCTACTATTGCTTATTAATTACCATCATAGCAGTTTATGGATTTATCCTCTAGGAACTTATCCAAACCTTTTTAAAACCCAGTTACACTAACTGCTGTAACCAAATCATCTGGCAATGAATTCCAGAGTTTAACTATGTGCTGAGTGAAAAAGAATTTTCTTTGATTTGTTTTAAGTAAGCTACTTGCTAACTTCTTGGAGTGCCCCCTGGTCCTTCTATTATCTGAGAGAGTAAATAACCAATTTACATTAACTTGTTCAAGTCCTTTCATGATTTTGTAGACCTCTATCATATCCCCCCTTAGTCATCTCTTCTCCAAACTGAACAGCCCTAACTTCTTTAGCCTTTCCTCATAGGGCAGCCATTCCATGCCCCTTATTTTGGTCCCTCTTCTCTGCACTTTCTCCAGTGCAGCTATATCCTTTTTGAGATGTGGTGACCAGAACTGCACACAGTATTCAAGGTGCGGTATCACCATGGAGGGATACAGAGGCATTATGACATCCTCCATTTTATTTTATTTTCTTTTCTCTTCTTAATAATTCCTAACATTCTATTTGCTTTTTTGATCGCCACAGCACACTGGGCTGATGATTTCAATGTATTATCCACTATGACTCCTAGATCTCTTTCCTGGGTGGTAACTCCCAAGATAGAACCTAACATTGTGTAACTACAGCAAGGGTTATTTGTCCCTATATGCATTACTTTGCACTTGTCCATGTTAAATTTCATCTGCCATTTGGAAGCCCAGTCTTCCAGTTTTGCAAGGTCCTCCTGCAATTCATCACAATCTGCTTGAGATTTAACTATTCTACATAATTTTGTGTCATCTGCAAATTTGATCACCTCACTTATTGTATCCTTTTCCAGATAATTTATAAATATAGTAAAAAGTGCCAGTCCAAGTATAGATCCCTGAGGCACTCCACTGTATACCTTTTTTCACTGTGAAAACTAACCATTTAATCTAACTCTGTTACCTATCTATTAACCAACTTGCAGTCTACAAAAGGACATCACCTCCTATTCCATGACTTATTAGTTTTCTTAGAAACGTCTCATGTGGGACTTTATTGAACACCTTCTGAAAATCCAAATATACCATAAGAAAATGCCATACTGGATCAGACCAAGAGTCCATCAAGCCCAGCATCCTGTTTCCAACAGTGGCCAACCCAGGCTAGATAGATGGACACTTCCACTGACGTGTGAAGGTGGGTGACCTCCTCCATGAAAAGCAGGAGGAATTTTTTTTTTAATTTAGATTTTTATATTCCACTTTTCCCAGCACATTACATTCAGGTACTGTAGGTATTTCCCTATCCCTAGAGGGGGAGGGTAAAGTGGTCACAAGGTTCAACAGTGGGACTTGAATGCTGGTTTCCTGGTTCATAGCCCACTGCTCTAACCACTAGGCTACTCCTCCACCCCACACCACATCTACTGATTCACCTTTGTCCACATGTTTATTCATACCCTTCAAAAAATGTAGGAGACTTTGAAAGGCAAGACTTCCCTTGGGTAAATCCATGCTGGCTGTGTCCCATCAAAACATGTCTATATAAATGTTTTGTGATTTTATTCTTTATAACAGTTTTCATGATTTTTCCCAGCACTGACGTCAGGCTCACCAGTCTATAATTTCCCAGATTACCCCTGGAACCCTTTTTAAATATAGAGGTTACATTGGCCATCTTCCAATCTTCAGGTACATCGGATGACTTTAATGATAGGTTACAAATTTTTACTAATAAGTCTGAAATTTCATTTTTTAGTTCTTTCAGAAACCTGGGGTGTATGCCATCCGGTCCAGGTGATTTGCTACTCTTCAGTTTGTCATTCAGGCCTACCACATCTTCCAGGTTTACCATGATTTGGTTCAGTTGATCTGACTCATCACCCATGAAAACCTTCTCCGGAATGGGTATCTCTCCAATATCCTCTTCAGTAAACACTGAAGCAAAGAAATTGTTTAATCTTTCTGCAATGGCCTTATCTTCTCTATGTGCCCCTTTCACACTTTGATCATCCAATGGTCCTATCGACTCCCTTGCAGGCTTTCTGCTTCAGACATATTTTTAAAAGTTTTTAGTGTGAGTTTTTGCCTCTATGGCCAACTTCTTGTCCTGGAACAAGAAGCAATACCCTTTTGTGGATTGATAACTGAGAAGAAACAGAAGATAAGACTAAGCAGTCAGTTTTCCCAATGAAGAAAAGCTAATAGTGGAATGCTCCAGAAATCTGGAACATGCAAATTAACTAAGTGGGTAAAAAAAAGCAGTGGTCCCAGAACAGATCTCTGGGGTACTCCACTATTCACCTTTCTCCATTGGGATAGCCACCCTTTATTTACCCATTGTCAGTAAAGTTAAGTTTACTTACTTTATTACTTACTTTACCACACTTTATTTACCCATTGTCAGTAAAGTTAAGTTTACTTACTAAAGACAGCAACATCTTATAAGAGACTTCACAATATAATGTAAATAGTTAATCCTAACTGCTCAGTTATCTTACTCTAATTCTCTCCCCAGTTGTTAACCTTGTTGTAATGTAACTTTATGAACTCTTTGCACTTGTTAATGTCCGTTTTTTGTTCACACCCCCTTGTTATATGTAAACCGGCATGATGTGATTTTTAATCACGAATGCCGGTATAGAAAAACTCTAAATAAATAAATAAATAAATTGGAAACCACAATCAGCTTCCATCATGATTATTACTGCTGTATACAAAGATTACTTTAACAATGCTCAGGCCCTTGGAAAGAAGTCTCTCCCCCTTGACAAGCAATCTCAAACTCAGAAACACAGAGAAATAGGGCCTTAAGAATGGTATTGGGAAGTCTGGATATCTTAAGCCCATGAAATTGAGACCTGCCCATGGATTCCTTAGCCCAGAGGTTACACAACTTTGACACAAAATAATTAAAAGTTATTAAAACACAAGTAGATTGTGAAGAAATGCAGAAGAAGCTTATGAAACTGGTGGACTGGGCATCTAAATTGCAGATGATGTGGACAAGTGCAAAGTCATACATAATGAAACATAATCCTAACAATCAGTACACAATGCTGAATTCCACTGCCTAGGAAAAGGATCTTGACATCATTGAACTCCTCAGCTCATAAGAACATAAGAAAAATGCCATACTGGGTCAGACCAAGGGTCCATCAAGCCCAGCATCCTGCCTCCAACAGTGGTCAATCCAGGCCTCAAGAACCTGGCAAGTACCCAAAAACTAAGTCTATTCCATGTTACCATTGCTAATGGCAGTGACTATTCTCTAAGTGAACTTAATAGCAGGTAATGGTCTTCTCCTCCAAGAACTTATCCAATCCTTTTTTAAACACAGCTATACTAACTGCACTAACCACATCCTCTGGCAACAAATTCCAGAGTTTAATTGTGCGTTGAGTAAAAAAGAACTTTCTCTGATTAGTTTTAAATGTGCCCCATGCTAACTTCATGGAGTGCCCCCTAGTCTTTCTACTATCCGAAAGAGTAAATAACCGATTCACATCTACCCGTTCTAGACCTCTCATGATTTTAAACACCGTGTTGTGACAGTCATAAAAGCAAATATAATGTTTTGAATGATGCGCAAAGGAAAGGAGGATAAAACGGAGAGTATCATAATGCCTCTGTATTGATCCATGGCATGACCCCATCTCAAACATAGGGGCTGATTTTAAAAGCCCTACACTCGCTGGGCCTATTTTATAATGGACCGGCTATTGCGGTTCTGGCCGTGAGTGCCGCGACCAGACCCTTACCTCCGTGTTCCTGGACCTGTTCCCGCTTTGGTTGGCCTAGTTCCTGGCCTGTTCGGCGGCGTCCCTGCGAGGGCTGTGCTGCCGGGAAACCTTCTGTGGACGCCCTGTCTCTAGGCGCGCGCCACTTAGGTGCTTTTCTAGGCCATTTCCCGCCAGTGGTGACTCCGCCCAATCCCTGATGTTAGACGCTGCAGCCTTGATAAGCCGGCCGCGGCCACCCAGTCTTTGCCTTGCAACGGGCTTACCTACCGGATCCCTGTTGCGCTGCGCCCCAGAGCGACCTGCCTTGCTTATCGCTCCGTTCCTGCTTGCCTGCTACAGTACCTGCTTGGTTCCTGCTTGCCTGCTACAGTACCTGCTTAGTTCCTGCTTGCCTGCTACAGTACCTGCTTGGTTCCTGCTTGCCTGCTCCAGTACCTGCCTTGTTCCTGCTTGCCTGCTACAGTACCTGCTTGGTTCCTGCCTGCCTGCTACAGTACCTGCCTGGTTCCTGTTTACCTGCTACAGTTCCTGCCTGGTTCCTGTACCCGAGTCTTGCTACAGTTCCTGCCTGGTTCCAGAACCCGATTCCCATTACAGTACTGACCTACTGTCCTAGTCTGGTTCCAGTTCCCAGTCCTGATCCACTACCGCCTAAGTCCCAGCGGCCGGGCCCCTACGGGCTCCTCCCGGGGGGGCTTCAGCTTCCAAGGGTGAAGCCACTTAAGTCCCAGCGGTTGGGCTCCTACGAGCTCCTCCCGGGGGAGTACCAGCTTCCAGGGTGAAGAGCACCTCTACGTCCAGCCAGAACATCTGCCTCCCGGCCTGCCATATACCAGAGACATTGACCATCTTTTCCCATTCTCCTCCAGGTCGGCCTAAGGGTCCACTAAACAGAGACTCCCATAACACCGGCGACACACGTAAAGCCCCAGGATGCATCTAAATCCCGAGGCTTTACAAAAGGGGCGGTTTTGGGGCAGGGCCAGAGGCCTCCGGCACCGCGGCCATTTGCCGCTGTGTTGGAGGATTGCATGCCGGAGGGCTGCCAGTGTGCACAACTTGCGCCTGCCTTCAGGCAGGTGTACAAGGTGAGATAAAAATTTGGGGGGAGGGTTAGGATAGGGCTGGGGGGGATAGGTTAAGGGGGAAAGGGGTGGGAAGGTCAGATTAGGGGGAGCAAACAGGGAAAGGCTGCAGGCGTCGGCGCATGCAAGGTGCACTAGTGTGCACCCCCTTTCACGTGCCGACCTCCGATTTTATAACATGCACGTGCTTGCGTGTGCATGTTATAAAATTGGGCATACATGTATGCACGCCGGGTAGCACGCCCACATGTTTGCCCGCGCGTATGTATGAAAATCTACCCCATAGTGTGCAGTTCTGGTTGCTCCATCTCAAAAAAGATAAATTGGAAGTAGAAAAGATACAGAGAAGGGTAACAAAATGATAAAAGGGAATGGAATGGCTCCATTATGAATAAAGGCTTCACAGGTTAGGGCTCTTCAACTTGGAGAAGAAGCATCTGAGAGGGAATATAACAGAGGTCTATAAAATCAAGTGTGTGGTATAATGGGTAAATCAAGGATAGCTATTTATCCTTTCAAATAATACTAAAACAAGGGGATACTCAAGGAAACTCACTGGTAACATATTTAAAACAAATCATAGAAAGTATTTTTTCACTTAATACACAATCAAGCTATGTAATTTGTTGTCAGAGGATATGGTCAAGGCATTTAACATAGCTGGGATTAAAAGGAGTTTGAATAAATTCCAGGAGGAAATGTCCATAAACCATTATTAGCCAAGTAGATTTGTGAAAATCACCACTTATCCCATAGATCTAATCTTTGGTATCTGCCAGGTAAATGTGACCTGGATTGGCCCCTGCTGGATGAAGATTGCTGGGCTCAATGAACCTTTGGTCTGATGCAATATGACATATTTTATGTTCTTATTTAAGAACCTAAGACTCATGCATCAATTGTATAGTACATTTGGTAACAGTTTCTCAAGAGACAGATACCTCACATGGCCTTGGCTTCTGAAGGGTTTCTCTAACTTTTTACATATATGTGTGAAATAAATGTAAAAAGCCATCCACAATGCTTAGCAGTTATTAGGAAATTATTTAGTTTGTACTCTATTTTCCTGTAAGATAGAATCACTGGGATTAGGCATCTCATTTCAAAGCATGCCTTATCCTCCCTTGCTATAATGTAAAGATTTTCTTACAGCTAATTAAAATGAGCAGGGAAATTTGCACAAACCAAATATAGTAGCACAGGTTGTTTTGGAGTTTGACCAGGATATTGGCATTAACATCTCTTTTCCTATGAAAAATACCATGGGATCATTAATGGCCAGAGGCTAACTGGGACCTTGACTTAACATCAGATTTGAAAGACAATACCTCTGCAAAATAGTACCTGCTCACAAAGAACTGTAAAAAAAAATAAAAATATATATATACAATTATGTACCATGGATTTGCAACAGTGAAAGGAATCATAGCATCTGTATTTGCTATGTCATAATTAAACATGCATGATCTAAGTTAGAGGTTTTTATTAAAACTTTTTATTAATAATTTTCATGTTATCTAACATATTTGTTAGATAACAGAATTTGTTGTAACCCTTGAAGTTCAATTTTCTTTATGACTCCTTGTGTCTGAAACCTGCACTTTGATTCCCAACCCAGTATCAGAAATGAATCCACACGCTCTTTAGTGAGTAACAGTTTTATCTTTACTGGAATGAATGACTGAAATAGATCTGTTCACTTCCTAAGCATCTGCATTTGTCATATAAACACATGTATATAGTACAAGAGAAAACTCAACTTTGTCATAAACTCATGTTAAGTATTTCAACCAGAATCAGCATGTGATATAGCACCCGACCTTAAGCAGTCTCTGAACAAGCAAAGTCCCAGATTGTATCCTACTGTGTGTCCATTTGAATTTAGAGCTGAAGAGGGCGTCAGTACTGCTGCTTCAACTGCCAAATCCACAATACAGCAGCCTCTATCCGAAAGAAGAGCTTCAAATCCTGACAGGGCACAGTTCAACTACTCCCAAGTCATCCACAGCAGGGTTCCAGAAAAGAGAACCTTAATCAGCACAGATAATATTTATTAGTTCAGAGCAGGGCAGGAACTCTGTTCAAGCTGAGCAGTGATCTGTTACAGGAGTAGCTTTTAACTGGTTCAAATCGTTTTTGGAGAACAGATCATACAAGGTCAAGATAAATAACAAAGAGTCCCATACCATCGAATCCAAGAGGGGGGTACCACAAGGATCATCCCTATCCCTGACTCTTTTCAACATTTATCTGCTCCCGCTCTGTCAACTTCTCACCAACCTTAAGCTAAGACATTACCTATACGCGGATGATATTCAAATCCTCATCCCTATAGAAGATTCCCTACACAAAGCTATTTCATACTGGAATAAATGTCTGTCAGCTATTAACAATCTACTCACCAGCATCAACTTGGTTCTAAACAAAAACAAAACTGAAATCCTCATTATAGCACCGGAAAACTATACCCCCTCCTCACATTCTAATACTAACCAACTTCCGGACACTGCAGGACTCCCCACCACGCAACAAGTTAGAGACCTGGGAGTCATCATAGACAGCAGACTCAATCTCAACAAATTCGTCAACAACACAACAAAAGAATGTTTCTTTAAACTTCAAACTTTAAAGAAACTCAAACCACTCCTCCTTTACAGAGACTTCCGCATGGTTCTACAAGCCATCATTCTCACTAAGCTGGATTACTGTAACTCTCTCCTCCTAGGCCTACCAGCATGCACCATCAAACCACTCTAGATGGTCCTGAACGCCTCTGCAAGAATTCTATCAAATGCCAAAAAAAGAGATCATATCACCCCAATCCTCCACCATCTCCACTGGCTTCCGATTAAATTCAGGATCCAGTTTAAGTCTTTAATGATGATACATAAGGCCTTACACAACATCGCACCTCTCAACCTAACATTTCCAATTCAACTACACACATCCGTGAAACCAACCAGAAGCGCCTATCAGAACAGACTAATCTCACAACCGGCGAAATCCGTTCTGAGGAAACGTGCATTATCCACAGCGGGCCCTTCACTTTGGAACTCGCTCCCTCCAGACCTTCGTCTGGAACCATGCCACTCTACATTTAAAAAGAACCTTAAGACTTGGCTGTTCAAACAAGCTTTCCCCTAGAGCCAAGAACACGAAGAAAAGTAACCTACTTAGATTAATTTTTGCAATGTTAAAACTTGTTTACTTAATTTGTTCAATGTAAAAAACTCCTGTTTTATTCTTATTCTGTTCTATGTAAACCGCTAAATGTAGCGACAGTTACTGTTCCTTGTGAACCGGGGTGATATGTATATTATACAGGAACCTCCGGTATATAAATCATTTAAATAAATAAATAAATAAATAAATAAATAAGTGAATAAAGACAATTAGAGAATGACAAAAGTTCAATATATATAAAGGAAAATAACCAAAAGGAGAAATTACAACACATAAGATATTGCCAAACTCACATCTGACCTTAAAAAAAGGAGATCCAAGTAAGAAAAAGGAACTAATATACAATTTACTATAAAGAAGAAAAAAAATATATACTAACATGCATAGGCATGACACTACAGAGTAAATTAATAAAAGTAGCAGAAAGGGTGCTGATTATCCTGACTCCACTTGGATTGTTACACTCACAGGATTTACTTTGGCATTTAGAAATTTTTTTAACTGACTTGATTCATAAAAACATACGTATTAGATTCATATTTAACAACACATCTACATGGAAATTAAAGCAGGAAGTTACTCCCCAAGGAAGCAACTCATGCCTATGTAACAAAAATTCACCATGAAAATAAAAGAAGGCTTCCACAAGCTATGAATTCTCAAACACCTCAAACCATTACTAAACCTAACAGACTGCAGAACCATTCTACAATCCTTGATTTCCTCAAGCATCGACTACTGCAACTTGCTCATGATAGGACTTCCCAAATCAACCCTACACTCTCTACATATATTACAGAACGCCACCGCACGAATCCTCACTGGACACAAAAGAACAGACCATATCTCTCCTGTCTTAAAAGAACTACACTGGCTCCCTGTAGAAAAAAGAATCGAATACAAAACACTATCACTCATCCACAACTCAATTCACCACAATGATTATGACTGCCTTAACACCCTAATCCAAATACACCACATTCAATGCAACACCAGATCAACAAACTAAGCACGACTAGAGATCCCATCAGTCTCCTCAGCCAAACTTACCACAACCAGAAAAAGAGCATTCTCACTAGTTGGACCACATCTCTGGAACACCCTACCAGTCAGTCTAAGACTTCAAAGCAATACCAATATGTTCAAGAAACTGCTCAAAACATGGCTCTTCAAACAAGCCTACAAGGATGGGATAGGCTAAACTAATCAAAAGGACAGTACCCACCAGTCACACACTACCCCATCATCCCTCCCTTACCTATCACTATAACCCTCTTCCATCACTGCAACCAGCACCCTAAACTCTGTATAAACACTCTCGACTATACCCATCGATCAACCCTAAACCCTGTATAAACACTCTTGACTATACCCAGCGACCAACCTATAACTCTACTTAATGCCCTCAAAATAACGCTGGGGTAGATTTTATAATTTTGTGCGAGCGCGTACTTTTGTATGCGCACCAGGCGCGAACAAGATTACGCGGGATTTCAATAGATACGCGCGTATCCATTAAAATCCGGGATCGGTGCGCACAAGGCTGCCGATTTTGGGCAGCCTGCGCGTGCCGAGCCGCGCAGCCTGCCTCCGTTCCCTCCGAGGCCATTCTGAAATCGTAGCCGCCTCGGAGGGAACTTTCTTTCACCCTCCCCTCACCTTCCCCTCCCTTCCCCTACCTAACCCACCCCCCTTACCTTTATCGCTGGATTTACGCCTGCCGGAGGCAGACGTAAATCTGTGCGTGCCAGCGGGCTGCTGGCGCGCCATCACCCGACCCAGGGGCTGTTCCGGAGGGCGCGGCCATGCCCCCGGAACGCCCCTGGGCCGAAGGCACGCCCCCTGGCACGCCTCTCCATGCAAGCCCCGGGACTTACGTGCGTCCTGGGGCTTGCGCACGCCACCGAGCCTAAGCAAAATAGGCTCGGCGCGCGCAGGGGGGGTTTGGGGTAGGTTTTCGGGGGGTGCACGCATATCCTACGTGCGTACCTCTTTGAAAATCTACCCCAATGTGATTCAAGCTGTTACCAATGTCATTCTATTGTTTCAATGTTTCTCTATTGTTACCCTGAAGTTCTAATGTTACTCGCTGTTATAGTTGCTCCTCTGATTTTAATGTATATCATTGTTACAACTGTAAACCGGAGTGAAGGCCAACACCAATACTTCAGTATATAAAAACATACAAATAAATTAAATAAATAAATAAAAATTCCTTGTGCCTCCTCTGAGTTGCCTTCCACAAATCTGAAAATAGCCAAATCTTTTGATCAAGGAAACAACATCTTTATATTGAAAAATAACTTCAAAGTCCAATTCTGGTCATGCACCAATGCATAGGTGACTTTCAAGGTGGCTCAAGTCTCTAAACTCTCACCCGAATGCTCCCGAAATCCTGGCAGATTCAAACTATCCATTGATATCTGTTTGGTCATATGTTTCCTTTTTCCCACCTGTTGACCAGATCTCCCCGCAGAAAGATAAAATACTTTGGAGAGGAGAGGTATTGTTTCAGATTGTATTTTCAGGAGCTGCATAAAATATTTCCTAGCATATCTTCAGGAGAGATAACTGGGAATTTGGGAAAGTTGAGGAGGCATAAATTCAAAAATCTACCCTGATTTTTCAATGTCTCCAGTTTCCTTTGACTTTTATAGCTATCTTTTATCAAAGTAGCACTGCAATAACAGATATCCTGAGCTCACTTATCCAGCTGTTCCAGACTATTCCCTTGGTCATCCAGCAATTGCTCATGCTGTTGAACTTTAAGCCTTCAATTCCTCTGAATGGGTGAAAACCCTATCTATTCTTTGAACCATAGAGTGCTCCAGTGAAGAAATAGCAGTCCACAGAGATTGAAAGGTTACTATTTGAGGCATAGATGTGATAAGCTTTTCCTCTTCTTACTTCAGATGAACCAGCTAGACTGGGGTAAGGGAGGGCCAGGAGCCCCTTCCAAAGAGAAAAAAACATTCTTGTCATCCTCTCTGACAGCTCCCTTCTTGGAGAACACTGAGGGCTGCCTTCAGTACCCATGATGGCCCTAATCGAAACTGGAGATATCCAAGCTTCTTCCCCATAGGATGCTGTCTGCTGATCAGGACTTAGGGAGACATATGCTCCTGAAATGGGTAATGCTCTAGATTCAACCCCAGATGGTAAGGCTTGAAAAGGAATCCCCAAATTAATGGCTGAAAAACACTCATGGTAGGAGTAGACTTTGGGGGATAGGCCCTCACTTTTTCCTTGCACTTGACCATAGTTGCAGGCAAAAAAACCCCAAAACAAAACAAAAAAAGACGACTTAGGTGCTCCTCCACCTCAGTATACACAGCGTAATGCCATCATGGATCACCCCTAAGTCAGAGTTTTAAAATACATGATTTAATTTTATGACGGATACACAGAATCTAGGTGTGTTCATAAAATTGTTTACATTTTTGAAAAGAAGATAATTCTATGGACCTGATGCTTCTTTTCATTGACTCATGGAGGATAATTTTCAAACAGCTCCCATACCTAAACCAAAAAACTTGGCACCATTTTGAATTCACAAAAGCTCGATTAAAAGATACAGAATTATTTGTGAACTATTATTAATAATCCATACATCAATGTGCACATTTTCAAAGGGCTTTCACATGCAAAAATGGCATGTATATGCATATGCGTGATATTCATTTGTATCTGATTTTCAATGTCAATCTAATAATTGCCACATATGCCTCTTTGTAAATGAAATTATAAGGTTGTATTTATCAAAGATGACAGTCAATAAACCAAAAACCTCACGATGAATTTAAATAGATACTTCTAACAATTATATTTGACCATCATAATAGGCATCCTCGTATGGTTCTCTGACCTTATTACTCTGCCTTATATTTAATCATCGGTCAATGATGAAGATGATATCTTTTTTAATATCTTTTTTAAATGCTTTTTTAACCAAATACCAATTCCCAGTGTAATCAAATGTTAAAACTTAGCTTAAGATTTGACGATGTTAATTCTCTTTAACTTTATATGATGCCAAAAGAGCCCAACATAGGTCCATGTTTCGAACGAAATTTGTTCTTTGTCAAGTGCATTGTCAGCGTCTATGAAAACATAACAGTAAAATGCGGTATTTAGCAAAAGTTCTTTGACAGGTTTACTGCTCCAAATTGTGCCACATTTTAAAGGTATTCCATTATAACTCTCAAAGGGGATACTCACTGTTGGCGTGTTCGTTTCACATTTACCTTGACGATATAGTAAACATTTTTCTGGTCAGCTTACCGGAAGTCTTAAACAGATGGTTTTAAAAGGCAAAGTCATTTCAATCATTATGACATCAGTAAGTCAAAAGTTTTTTTGGTCGACTTACCGGAAGTCTTAATCAGGTGGTTTAAAAAGACAAAATCATGTCAATCATTATGACATCAGTAGGTCTATCCCATTTCTAGCAACTCTATTGTTAAACATGCTTAGAGTAATGAATACCACTCTACAGCAACATTTAATCCTGCAGGGTGAATTGTATTTAGCTTGTATATCCACTGTTGTTCTTTATATTTTAAGCGGATTTGGGGATTACTGCCCTGCGGGTTTTTCTGCACTAGTTCTATTACTCTCCATTTTAGATCACGAAACTCATGAGATTCCTTGATACAGTGGGACCATCGGTGCTTGTAATTTTTTCGTCATTAAACAACTGCGATCTTCTGCCAATCTTGTTCTGATTGTTCTTCTGGTTCTCCTGATGTATAATAATGGACAGGGACATTGAATGAAATATATCACGTTCGAAGAAAGGCAGTCTGTATAATTAAATGCACGATGTGTGTGGCCTTGAGGATCTTGCAAGTGTTCGCCTGTAATAGCTAGATGACAAAAAGAGCATTTATTGCACATCCAGTGCTCTGAAAGTAATGACTCCGATGGAACCGGGAGGTCTTGCTGAAAAGAATGAACCAACATATCTTTAATATTACGTGCATGACTGTATGCTATTAAAGGGTGATCTACAAAAATCTGGTGCATTTTCAATACATGCCAATGATGAAAAATCAGTGCCGATATAAGTGAGGCTAATGGAGAGTATGGTAAAACACAAGTTAAAGGGCCTGCTGTTTTAGAATCATTATTATCCAATAACAGCTAATCATGATCAGCATTATATGCTCTTTTAAATGCTCTCTTAATATATTTATGAAGATAACCTCTATCCAGAAATGTATTAAAGAGAATGTGTGATTGTTGAATAAAATCTGCTTTAACTGTGCATAGCCTCCGTAAGTGGAGAAATTGTCCCATCGGTACATTTTTGCGAAGATGAAAAGGATGATAACTTGAAAAATGTAGATATGTATTTTTAGTACATGGTTTAATGAAAACATTAATAATTAGTTGTTTCTACTTTTGTGATATAAATGTGCAAAAAGTCGTTAGTGTGATGATATTTAATCATGAACTGTAAATGGGGATCCAATGTATTAATCCATTGATGGAAATGCTGTAAAGATGAAACAGAGTTCCACAGGAAAAATATATCATCGATGTATCTATGCCATTGACTGACATGAGAAAATTCAGTAGTCTCATATAATAAAGTTTCCTCGAAGTGGGCAACATATAGATTTACAACCCCAATAACCCCAATAACAGAGGAATAATATTTAAAGAACACTCTCAAAAATTCATATGGGAAATTGTATCAGAAAAAATGTGCTCTCACAGTCGCCTGGCTCTTGCCCACATAGGGCTGCAACCAGTATCATGTATATAGCACACACAGTAACCTCATTTACACTTTCCCAACAAGCAATGTTTTTTTCTTTTTTCTTTTTTTTTTTTAAACACCCCAATCACATGACCCCATCTAAAAGCAAAAGTCTTAATACTTATCTGAACTATTGCTCAACATCTAAGTGCTCCAAATATTTTCTCTTTCTTCAACACGTATTTCACAATATAATCGTGCCCACTCGCTCTTCAATCCTTATCTTGTCACTGAACTGTCCGCCACTGTTGTGTGCATTCGTTGTTATGCATTGATGCTTTATGGTACTGCCGTTTATATACACACTCCCGTGCCTCCCGACATCGACGATGTTTTGGCGGTAATGCCCACCTTCTTCAGGGGATCTCACCTATACGTAAGACACATTTTACTCTCATTTATACCAATAAATATATTTCTACACACTTTCTAGTGTTTCATAGCTTAGCAATACGACTTACTTTCAGCTTACGGCCGTGCCCGGCTCACTTCCCCGGCTAACAAATTCAAAGATGGCACCTCACGCTCAACCCCTCCTCTTTGGAGGGGTTGAGCGTGAGGTGCCATCGTCCTGAACTCTCCTCCAATCAGCTTACCGAAAGATACACTGAGCAATCTACTTCCTTATTCAGTCCCTCCGGCTGGACTGTCCCTAATTTGCATATACACTTTTGTTCCTTCTGAAGCAGCCTCAGATCGATGTTACCCCCATGCTGGTCTTTTTTGACAGCTTCTAATACTGTGCATCTTAACTCCTCAAAAACGTGGCCCTTTTCGGTGCAATGCTGCACCAACGGAGCATCCATTTTTAAACGTTTCAAAGCACTTTTGTGCTCAATGAGGCGTGTTTTTAATTTTCTTGTCATTTTGCCCACATATAGTAATTTACAAGTGCACCAAATGACATATATCACCCCCATAGTGGCACATGTCGTCCTGGCATGTGGAACAAACCCTTTCAATTTCTCTATTGGGATATGCATGTTCGTATGTGCTACCGTACACATGGAGCACTCTTGACAAGGGAAATGACCCACCTCCCTCGTCTCTATATCCTCAATGGGTTTAAAAAAAGAATGTACCACAATATTCTTGATATTACTGCCATGTTTAAACGCCACCATTGGCTGATGTTTAAAAACTGGATACATTTGCAAGACGTGCCAGTTCCTTCTAATACTCTTTGATACCTGCTGTATACCCTCAGAAAATGGTAACACACATGTTATTCTTTTAGATGGAGTTTTCTTCTTTGAATTTAATAGAAGGTCCCTGTTATTCCACCTGGCCCGCTTAAGGGCTCGCCGAACAACTCATTCAGGGTACCCCTATCTAAAAAACACTGTCCCATCTCTTTTGATCTATCCTTAAATTCCGTAACAGTGGAGCAGAGTCTTCTTAGTCGTAGAAATTGTCCATAAGGAATGCTCTCAACCAAATTGTTTGGATGACAACTAGAATAACTTAACAAAGTATTCTTATCAGTAGTTTTCTTAAAAATTGTAAAGAAAAACCGCCCTGAATCAATCGCAATTTTAATATCCAAAAAAGCCACCCTTGTACCTCCAAAATTGAAAGTAAACTGTAATGAAGAATCACAGTTGTTCAACCATCTTCCAAATTCCTGAAACTATTCCTGCCCTCCTTTCCACAATATGAGAATATCGTCTATAAAACGATGCCACAGTATTATATGCTGTCTATATGGGCAACCCTCCAACCGTCTTTGTTCGAACCACCCCACATAAAGGCAAGCAACACTGGGGGCCATTGTTGCCCCCATTGCTGTTCTACCCACCTGTTGGTAATACACCCCGTCAAACAGGAAGAAATTTTTCTTTAGGGCTATAGTCGCCAAAGATATTATAAAATGTATCGGAGTACGCTCTCTAATACCCTTCTCCAGCAGTTTATCCTCAATGACCCGCAGAGCAGCATCCTGGGGGATATTAGTATATAATGATACTATATCAATGCTCAGCAACAAATGGTCTCAATTAAAAATTTATAATTTATTTACTAAAATAAAAAAAGAATGCTTTGAAGTACATAACAACATAAGAAATTGCCATACTGGGTCAGACCAATGGTCCATCAAGCCCAGCATCCTGTTTCCAACAGTGGCCAAACCAGGCTACACAAATCTACCATGATTTTTCAATGTCTCCAGTTTCCTATGACTCTTATAGTTATCTTTTATCAAAGTAGCACTGCAATAAAAGATATCCTGAGCCCACTTATCCATCTGTTCCAGTCTATTCCCTTGGTCATCCAGCAATTGCTCATGCTGTTGAACTTTAAGCCTTCAATTCCTCTGAATAGGTTAAAACCCTATCTATTCTTTGAACCATAGATTGCTCCAGTGAAGAAATAGCAGTCCACAGAGATTGAAAGGTTACTATTTGAGGCATAGATGTGATATGCTTTTCCTCTTCTTACTTCAGATGATCCAGCTAGACTGGGGTAAGGGAGGGCCAGGAGCCCCTTCCAAATCTGGCAAGTACCCAAACACCAAGAAGATCCCATGCTACTGATGCCAGTAATAGCAGAGGCCATTTCCTAAGTCAACTTGATTAATAGCAGTTAATGGATGTCTCCTCCAAGAACTTATCTAAACCTTTTTTAAACCCAACTACACTAACTGCACTAACCACATCCTCTGGCAACAAATTCCTGAGCTTAATTATGAATTGAGTGAAAAAAAATTTCTCCGATTAGTTTTAAATGTGCTACTTGCTAACTTCATAGCGTGTCCCCTAGTCCTTCTATTATCCGAAAGTGTAAATAATCGATTTACATCTACATCTATACCTCTCATGATTTTAAAGACCTCTATTATAATCCCCCCTCAGTCGTCTCTTCTCCAAGTGAACAGCCCTAACCTCTTCAGCCATTCTTCAAAGGGGAGCTGTTCCATCCCCTTTATCATTTTGGTTGCCCTTCTCTGTACCTTCTCCAGTACAACTATATATTTTTTGTGATGCAGTGACCAGAACTGTACACAGTATTCAAGGTGCGGTCTCACCATGGAGCGATACAGAGGCATTATGACATTTTCACTTTTTTGACACCCTAACATTGATAGATCATTTCCCCTCAAGTTTTCCACGTTGTGTTCCTCATCTGGTGTTATTTATAACATCCTTTGCCCATGCCACAAAAGTTATGTTTGAAAACTGAGCATCTGGTTAGAACCAGAATTATTGGACATCGGTCTAACACCCGCAACTGCTGGGAAACAGCTCATTTAGTGTCACATTGGAACGTGGCTGCACATTCCGTGAAGGAGTTAAAATTCTTTGTGATCGATGTTTTAATTCCTGCACCTTGTGGTGGTAATTTTTCTTGTTAATCAGATGTGAACAAAGGTGGATTATTTCCCTTCAGAGTATGTATCCTCCTCAAGGGCTCAACAAGGAAATTGAATAGACTTATTTTTGCTAGCTTATTTTTGTTAAATTTCCCTGGTTACTATTCTGGTAAACCATTTATTTTCATATTCACTCTGCTTTCAGTAAGAGCTTTCTTAACTTAGAAGAGGTCCAAGTGTCTGTATAAATAATTTTGTTTTATTTTGTTTTGTGGTATAAATATAACTAGGCTCTGGCACTTCTGTTGCGGGGAACACTTTTTCTGGTCGGCACGGCATTCTCCGTTTCAGGCTGACCACCCGCGGCCTACCACGCGGCTCAGAATGCCACTGTCCTGTCCTCGGCGGAGCTCGCCCTAGGCGCATGCATGCAGAAGGCTCCGCCTCTTTAAGGGCTCAGCGTCGGAATCTCCGGGCCAGCCTCCTATGACGTCAGCTCCTTCTATGATGTCAGGAGGCAGCCCTTTATATTCCAAGCTTCTCTCCTGATGGTTGCCTTTGCAACAGCTTGTCTCCTCAGAGAGCTCATTGATCCTGTGCCTAATTCTGCTCTTGTTACTGACTCTGCTCTAGCTCCTGACTCCGCTCCAGCTCCTGACTCTGCTCCAGCTCCTGATCCTGATTCAGCTCTGTCCTTCATCCTTCAGTCCTGCGTATCTCCTTGACTTGATCTCCTGGTACCGACCCTTGGCTTGCTTCACTTTCTTCCTGTCTGCCGCCCACATCGACTCCTGGCCTGGTTTCATTGCTTCTGCTGCCTGCCTCGGACTCTGGACCGGACTTTAATATTGCTCCTTTGCTGCCAGCCCTGACCTGGACTTCTGACCTCGTCTCTGCCTCGCCTGACCTGCTTCATTTAGGCAACCTGCACCTTATTCCTGCCGGCCTCGGTACCCAAGAGCTCAACCTGCGGGGAACAAGGGCTGGCATAGGTGAAACTCCAGTTGACTTGACCTTACTGGCTCCACCTACCGGTGATGGGTTCCACGTAGGGCCTCCCCTCTGTGGTATATCAACTCCTGTCTCAGCTCAAGGGTCCACGAACATAACACTTCAGCATGTTTAATTTATAAATCGTTTCCCTCACAGGTTGTGCCCCTTCGACAGCCTGATTTACATCATGCATTCTTTTAAGCAGTGCTGTCATTGCTATGATTTTTAATTTTTAATTTTTATGCAGATATCGCTATAGCAGTTGGTCTCTGTCAGGTCTGTGACCCTCTACTATCAACAAAACCAATGTCTTCTCCTAGGTCCACTTACTTCAAAATGTTCTTTTTTTTTACGTTAGTAAATAAATTATACATTTTTAATGGAGACTACTCATTCTCAAGTATGTTAGAATAATGTGGATCTCTAAGGGTGCACATTTCTATTATTATTCTTTGAAATATTTTTTAAAATTGTGGTTTTCTTTGGACACATAATGAGCTTTGGCCGTGACTGGCACAATTACAGTTTTCTGTCAGGATTTCTTTATATGTGAGTCTATGTTGTACCTCTATTGTAAATCATAATTAAGTTTTCTTTCAGGTCCTCCATCATTTTATGTACCTCTCCTTTTGATTGGTTGCTCACTGTACTTTCCTTGTCACCTGATTGGTTGGTCTTTTTGGTTCCTTTTTTGGCATTCTTTAGATCCTGGTAAGATTAGATAGTACATTTGTGCTCCATTTTTCATGTCATTGTCTAGCTGATTTTCCCATGGTTTGAGATTCTTATATTTAAGTATTGTCTCTATTCATTTGTAGTGTTTAATATTAATGGTGCTATCCTTCCCGATGCAGCCTTCAGGCAAAACACAGGGTCAGTGTCGGGGGACCTTGGCAAGAAATTGTAAATTTGGATCTTTTGTACACAAGTAGCTGCCTTGAACAGAGAAATCTCTAAAGTGTAGAAGAACCCTTATTTTCTCCACACTCTTCCTGACTTTATGATATTACATTGAGTGTGGTTATCCACTCCAATTGTTAGGTTTTTTATGCCACCATACGATCCTCTGGGGGGTCTGTCTGCATCAGGGCCAATCAGTCCCGGGATGACGGCAGACCAGATGCCCTATCCATTGGGCAGTCACCTTGCTTGTGCATGGTGGATGACCAGAAATCCCCATGAGGAACACCTCTCAGAGGGACAAAGCTTTACTTTGTAGAACAACCTTTTTCTGGCTTGGTTACTTAAGTCTTTTATTGTACAACTGTTTACTTACAATAAAGCTGCAGCCTATTTAGCATCAGCACATAATCTGTCTCTTTGCTGTGTGGATTGTGCTGCTCTCGCCCCCCTCCTTCGTGATGAGCTGGTCATGGCTACCCAGGTTATTTCCAATTGTGTCATAGAAAAGGTAGAACATAAAAATGCTAAATGACCCATGTGGATCATTTTCCTTTTGACCTCAGAAAATAACCAAGGTGTTCCAGATACAGTGGTCTGTCCCAGTAGCTTACATACAACTTTTTCTAGTTGAAGTTTTCATTAGGGATGTGAATCGTTTTTGAACGATTAAAATTATCGTCAGATAATTTTAAAATCATCCAAAATCGTTAGAGTGCACGATACAATACAAATGCCCCCGATTTATCGTCAGGGGCATTTGTATTGTATCGTTAAATAGGGCATGGGAATTATTTGGGGGAGGGCGGGAAAACCGGCACACCAAAACAACCCCTAAACCCACCCCGACCCTTTAAAACCAATTCCTTACCCTCCCGAACCCCCCCAAAATGTTAAATTACCTGGTGGTCCAGTGGGGGGGGGGGGGTCGGGTCCCGGCGCAATCTCCCGCTCTCGGGCCATCGGCGCCATTTTGGCTGCCACTAATTAAAATGGCCCGATGGCCCGATAAAAAAAACAAAACCACCCGACCCTTTAAATCGACCCCCCTTAGCCTCCCCCACCCTCCCGACCCTTTTTTTTTAGGGAGGACCGCGTCGCTAAAAAAAACCAAACAAAAACACCCAACCCTTTAAATCGACCCCACCCTCCCGACCCCCCCAAAATCTTTTAAATTTACCTGGTGGTCCAGGGGGGCCTCGGGGAGAGATCCAGGGGGGCCTCGGGGAGAGGAGAGATCCAGGGGGGCCTCGGGGAGAGATTTCCCATTCCCAGGCATCAGCTGTTCTAAAAAAAAAATGGCACCGATGCCCCTTTGCCCTTACCATGTGACAGGGTATCTGTGCCATTGGCCGGCCCCTGTCACATGATAGGAGCACTGGATGGCTGGCGCCATTTTTAAAGATGGCACCGGCCATCTTTACTCATCAGCCCCTAATAGGGGCTGATGAGAATTTTAAAAGGTTTTGGGGGGGTCGGGAGGGTGGGGTCGATTTAAAGGGTCGGGTGGGTTTTTTTTTTTAGCGGCGCGGGCCTCCCTAAAAAAAAAATTAGCGATGTGAATTGGAATCGGAAACTATTCCAATTCACATATCTTAATGATCAGATTTCCCCCCCCCCCCCTAGATGAATTTGATCGTTAAGACGATCTGGCACACGATTCACATCTCTAGTTTTCATTCCTTTGCCCTTATAGCAAAGCTTTGAAAGCTGGCTCCATGTTCAGTTCATACATACTTTGCTGAAGACACTACATTATAATTATATATTACTTTCAGGATGACTACCAGGTTCTTGCTGTCTCAATTCTTCAGTCTACTTTAGAGGCACCAGTTCCTTTGATCCCCATTTCACCATTGTACAGATCTTCAGATTCCTGAAAGGTTCAATAATGCAGGATCCTTGAATCTTTTCCATTGGAAAGCAAACAGTGGAACTAAGGGTCACAAAATGAAACTCCAGGATGTGGACGACTGAGAAACCAACATTAGGAAATATTTCTTCATGGAGAGGGTGGTGGATGCCTGGAATGCCCTTAAGGAAGAGGTGGTGAAGACAAAAACAGTAAGCAAATTTGAAAAGGTGTGGGATAAACTCTGTGGAAATGAAGGAAAGGGTGCATGGGGTAACCTGCATGGAGCATCAACTACTTCCCCTAACAGGAGGCATAGAGGTTACTACCCTTAACTAATTAGTTTTCAGGATTTGGATACAACTGCAACATCACTCTCCGCTTCAATGGTGGTTGAGAGGGGATTCAGATGACAGCAAAGGCTGGGCCCTGACTTTTACTGCACGGGATACTAAGACACAGACATAAGGGAAAAAGCGCAGGACTGCTTCTACAGCCAAGTCCAAAAGCAAGGCTCATTCAGCCCCATTGTTTGAATTATCAAGAAGGCAGCTCAGCACACCCTGTAAAATAAATGTTAGCAGTAATTGTGTTATTTGTTTGACAGTGCTTGGTTTTGATTGTTAATATTACTACCCTTAACATAAGGATTGGGCGAAACCTGCATGGAGTGACAGTTACTATTTATTTTATTTATTAGTCACCTGGTGATGAACTCTAGGTGACTTACAAACAATAAAATCTGAAAAAAAATGATCATACATATAATATTCCAAAAACATAAGATTAACAGAAACATGGGGTATCCTGCATGGAATGGCAGTTACTCCATAAGAAACTTTCTAGGCAAACTGGATGGACTATTTGGTCTTTTTCTGCTGTCGTTATTATGAGGGACCAGTTTAGTTTTCTGGCTACAAGGCTGATATGTTTTAGACAAAAGCATTTTCTTCGGATCCTTACTACTACCAGGAGGCTATTGAAATGATTGTCCCAGTGACTGGAAGACTGATATGGTAGATTAGTTTTTCCTAACTACTATCTGAAGGAAACAATATACTTCAGTGAGTATTTCATTTTCTCCACTTTTCTACTGTAGTTGAGATCACTGGCATTTTATTGTTGAGGTGAATTCACTGCAGCATTATATTTCATTACATCATAGAATAATGGTTTTCACCTATAAAAAATAAGTGGTATAGAATAGATGCATCTATTTCCATTCAATGCAGTTGACATTAATTCATATATTACTTAGAAACAGCAAAGCTCTGATTCAGCAGTGAATATGTTTCAATGTGTTATACTATTTTGTAGTTTTTTCCCCTTTAAAAATATAATTAAATTCAACGCTTCTTTTACTAAAGGACTGAGAGAGAGGCTGCTGTACTGAAGTGTGAAAATTTTTCTGTAAATGGCATCATACACAATTAATTTTGCAAAACCACAAGCAATACACAAAAACACTAAAAGCTTGACATTTTGCTTAATATTCTGCAAAAACCACGGTTGTGTGAAAATTTCACAAAAGACCACTTAACTGTAGTAAACTTTTGTGCAGAGTCTGATATGCATGGTGGTTTATTAAAGTTCCCCTCAATGAGCAGCTGCGAAGTAAAATCATGCAAAGCAGGCTAATTGGGGTGTAATTTGTAATAATGGGCACGTGAAAAAGTCTTCAGACCTGTTTTGCAAAAAAAAAAAAAACCCCAAAAAACCCAACTACTCCTCAAAGAGCTATTGTTATCTTTTTTTGGTGACACATGGGGTACGTGGGAATGTGGCTTTATGCAAATTGGTGCTGCCTTAAAGGGGCTGAACAGCCTGCATGAGGGCCCCTTCCCCAAATAAAAGATCCTCCCTGGTAGTCTAGTGCCCCCCCCCCCCCCAAATTTGATCCCTAGCCTGAGCCTTTCTGGTATGGCAAAAGGTCTAGTAATGGCAGGTCTTTTGGAAGCTTCACCCCCTAACCCCACCCCCATGTGGCCTTTTAAAAAAGTTATATAAACAGAATCTGCCCTCCACTTTGACCATCCCTTGGGCACTTCTGAGTTTATCTAATATCTGAAGGGGTCTTCCTGGGAAAGAGCAATGCCCGCTCATTCCTACCCCTCTGGCCATCATTTTCAAAATGGCACTGGCTGACTGGCTTGCTGCATTCATCCCCTTGCATGTGGCCAGCTGAATATAAGCTTCTTAGTGACAGTCCTAAATAAATTCAAAAAAAGCACTTATTTCCAGTGAATATTATTAGAATAGACTTGGGAGGTGAAGAACCTGCCTAAGTAACCATTTGGTGAAATGCTGTGTAGGCATGCTTGATTATAGTAATACCCAATAATATGCTTTGTCTTGATTTTTGGAACCTTTGCTAAAACATGTGACAGCTTTATTAGATAAAAACTGTAAGGGTTCAGAGTGGAGTTAATTGACAAATAGAAAAAAACGTTAACAGAAAAGTAAGAAGCTATTTTGAAGTTGAGGAATAAGTTCAAGTATAGTCCTCTGTCTTATGCTACTTCTACTGACTCAAATCACCGTGACAGACTTTAACAAGGGACTTATTAAATGCTAATTAGCTTTGACACAGGTGTAAGAAGGCTGGGGAAGTCATTGTATGCAGATAATACATTTCATGAGGATTTGAATTAACTGTATAAGAAGGTTGACACAAAGCAAATAAAATGTAATATTGATGAATGAAATTACAGAGACAGATCACAAAAATAAGAGTAAAAATGAATAAAATGCAGTCTGAAAATTGAAAGGCACTTCAGAATAATAACTGTCCTTGGATGTCTAGCGAACAGGGGAAGGAATTTAAGAAATTTGTTCATGTATTATAATGCTAATACTTTACACACTTTAGAATATCAACTTTGCAGATCAGTTGGTTACTGTGTAAAGGTTTCTTAATAATCTGCATTGTACAGTATTTAAAAAAATACACAAATTGTAACAATACTTCTTACCTGAGGCTGAGTCACTAAGAGAGCCACATAGAGTAAGCCAGTAGGCGGGAAAGTTATCCGGGTAACTTTATCTGGGTATATGCCACTGAATATTAGTGTTGGTTTGTTCATCCAGACTTACCCAGCTAATGTTGCCTAAGCCGTGCTGAAGAGCTGCCAGGATAAAGAAAATGATGACCTAGGAATGCCCCCACTGCCACTTCATTTTACCTGGGCACATTTTGTATGGGCAATGAGCTGCCCAGACAAAATTTAGCCAGGGACATGGGAGAAATATTTACATCTCAGGTTTTGTCCGGCTAAATCAACATCTCAGGGGCCCATTAAATATATTTTTTTAGCATATATACTAAAATTGCCTAATACACTGTAATCAATAAGATAATAAGATACAAAGAATGTCCATGATAAAAGTCTTGTGCTAAAGTGAACATGAGCCTCTGTACACTTTCTGTACTAACCATCCCACTGTACAAGGGATGATTATCAACTTAGCACAGGAGGAGATAGATCCCCCCTCTCACATCCCCATCAAAAATCTTTGGGCCCCTCACTTCTTTTTTCCCCACCCAATATTGAAACAGTAAAGTTTTGGTTCCCCTAATCTCTGCATCTCACTCAATTCCTGATACAAAACCATAGGAGATCCATCCCTCGGCTCTTTCTCTGCATCCCAACCAAAAGAGTGGGACTCCAGCCCTTCTTCCCTCTCACCTATCCTTTAACTATATAAAATGGGCTTTACCCCACCCCATTCCTCTGTCTTCCCTCCCACTCCTGTGAAATACCCACTTAACCCTCCTGTAGATCCCTAACTTTTTTCCACTGGGGAGAAGAGAGAGCCTCCTTTTTGGTCCACCATGGGTATCAAAATGGCGCTAACAATTGGTGCTTCAAAGTGTATTGTTAGCATGTATGCTTCACATTGTGATTTTTAGCTTGCATGCCCATACCCAATTTAGAAGGAGTTCTCACCTATGCAAAATTGCTAGTGATTAGGCTGTGATTTAATATGCATACAAAAATACTTTGGAATGTATGCTAAAACGATAGGTAAAAATAATGTAACGTTTTAATTGATAGAGGGTAAATATTACTGCTTGCTGTGCATACTTAAGATCTATGATCATAGTACACAGGAATCTCAACTTTCTTTAAAATTTGCAAAACAAATCTTGCCCTAGATTTATCATTTTGCTATAAATATTGCAAGAATAGCGCCTGTGATAAAAAAAAAAAAAAAGGTGGAGGGGGGGGGGGGGGGGGGGGGGCGCGCATGGTTAGGCTAATTTTTAAATACTGTAATGCGTACTATTTTACTGCATAGAGGCTTTTCTACATTTCTCCTGGAGAGAGACAGAGAGACTCTTTTTATAAGGTTCTCATATAAATATACCACTGTAGGAGAGGCAACTACTAACTCGAGGTGAGGTTTTGGTGGTGGCCTAGGTTTTTAGGGGGCAGTTTTACATGCACAGAGGTACGAACAGCACGGTACACATCAGTGAAGATTTGATATGATTTGGAGTGAGGAAAGGTACACAAAGATGAGATTGGTACATTATAGTCTCTACCTAGCTTGATAACATTGTAGGCAGGTTGGCGGTGCAGAGATCTATCTGCTACAAGACACTCACAACAAAAAAATGTGTGGCATAAAGTATCCTGGACAATAACAGTGTAACATCACAAAGGTTATATATTTTACATATGCACACTAAACAATGTGCACAAAATTAAATAACAGTAAATAATTGTGTGAATGCGAAGGACCCCAACGCGGCCGTGTTTCGCATCGAGCTGCGTCAGGGGGACCGGAGATTTCAAATTTGTATATTGTGTAAGGAGCAGTATATTTTAAGCAGCTGAGATACCTGCTGGAAACCAGCTTAAAGGTAAGATGTGAGAAAGTTTTTAGAATTTGGCTCATAGCGTAAAGCTCAAAGTGAGTCTTGGAAACATCACGGAGAGAAGTGCTTCGAGGCACCGGTGGAACCGGCAAGCCGCTTAAGTCAGGAAAATTCAGAGGTTTTTTAATCTCATTATTTAAATCGTTTTTCAGATTCAGATTAGGCATGGAAGAAATTTGTTTCAAACAGCCCGATGTCTCAAGGACAAAAGGTGTTTACAGTGTTTAAATTCTAGAAGTGGACCAAAAGGTCTCCAAACGTCAAGTTGAAGGAACATAGGCTCGGTGGCGCGCGCAAGCCCCGGGGCTTCGCTAGGGGGGGCATGTTGGGGGGTGTCGGGTGGGCGGTGTGACGTTCGGGGCATTCCGGGGGGCATGTCAGGGGGCATCGTGCTGGCCCGGGGGCGTTCCGGGGGCACGGCCGAGGCCTTCGGAACAGCCCCCAGGTCGGGAGATGGCGCGCCAGCAGCCTTCTGGAGGCAAGCATAACTTTTACAACAACGGTAAGGGGGGGTTTAGATAGGGCCGGGTGGGTGGGTTAGGTAGGGGAAGGGAGGGGAAGGTGCAGGGGGGTGGAAGGAAAGTTCCCTCCGAGGCCGCTCCGATTTTGGAGCGGCCTCAGAGGGAACGGGCAGCGTGCGCAGGGCTCGGCGCTCGCAAGTTGCACAAATGTGCACCCCCTTGCACACGCCGACCCCGGATTTTATAAGATACGCGCGGCTACGCGCGTATCTTATAAAATCCAGCGTACCTTTGTTCGCGCCTGGTGCGCGAACAAAAGTACGCGTGCGCGCTCTTTTTAAAAATGTACCTCCCTGTGTATTCTTCTCAGAAATAGGCTTTTATTTATCAGATTTGGCAGGACATAGCATTTAGCAAATAACAACAATAGCTATCTTTAACATCCTCGCTACTAAGCACCAGTTTTTATAAAGAAAGTTCTGTATTATGGGTGGTAACAAAACATGTAAACACGATGGGTGATATGACTCACACTCTCAATGATATTGTAACATAAACATACATATAAGAGAGTTTACCAAACTTTATTATCAAATACTTATAGCACATACCATAAAATGTGTCATGAGAATTTCACACTACCCTTTCCCCTCTTTCACTCATACCCCCACTCATACCATTAAAAACTATGCAAACTTGTAATTGGACACTCCAATTGGCTTAACATATATTTTCTAACTACATACATGTATCTCTAGCTATTATTTCCCTATGGCTTATATGGCTTACATTTTGCTATATAACTGACAACTAAATAAAAATTCTGTTTGGTAACAGTGCAAACATATAAATATTAATGTGAAGAGTTATAAATGGCATATAAGCCATAGGGAAATAATAGTTAGAGATACATGTATGTAGTTGTTAGAAAATATATGTTAAGCCAATTGGAGTGTTCAATTATAAGTTTGCAGTAGTTTTTAAAGGTATGAGTGGGGGTATGAGTGAATAAGGGGAAAGGGTAGTGTGAAATTCTCATGATACATTTTATGGTATGTGCTATAAGTATTTGATAATAAAGTTTGGTAAACTCTCTTATATGTATCTTTATGGTAACAAAACTTGCCATAAACCTTAGCCTGCTTAAGATCCTAATAGTTATGACTAACTTACCCAACTTTCTGGTGATTCCTCTGTTCACCTCTGAAGCAGGTTCCGGCTGGAGTTCTGGAGAGTATGGGCAGGGGATAGGCTTGCTTCCTGGCTTGGCTGGCAGAGGGGGCAGGGCTGGTTCTCAGACCTGGTCAGCTTTGGACCCTCCTTTTGCTTTCAGGGACACCTCAGCACAGGTTCTCACTCTCAGGTTTTTCTCCCCAGGTTTGTGTTCAGGATTTGGGACTCTACTTCCTCCAGGGTCCCATGGCTTTGCCTCCCTGCTACCTTTTTGGCTTCTGGGTTGCTCTACCAGGAGGTTCTTCTTTCCAGCCTTCCCCTTCCTTCCCCCTGTCTTATACTTCCCAGCTTATAGATATGCATAAATTCATGCATACCCTCGTGGTGTGTGGAGGGTCTTTTGCCACATTGCAGGTCTTTTTCTCTCCCCATTACTTCAGGAGGGGTCCTAACATGTTGGCATACCAAGCTGCGTGCCCCTGGCTACTCCTCCCTTTCATTCTAAGGCAGGCTATTGCTTGCCTGTGTCCCTGACACTTGCTTAGGATCTTAATTCGTATTGTCTCTTCTGTCTGGTTTCTTTATTTGCACAGGACTGGCAAACAGGCACATCTGATAAGGCCTCCTACTCTGCATTAAAACAAGGCCTCTAGTTTCTACTGATGAAATGCAGTTTAACGTTCACCTGGGTAAAAGTCCTTCTCCTGCTATAGCAGAGTCTGGGCCCATCAGAATTTATCCTGTGCATGGCTATTATAATTCATAACTGGTGCATCATTAGTAAATAGGAGATATTGCCCTATACCAACTAAGTAGAGAGTACATCAAACTAGGTTGAGAGTACACTGTACAAATTTCATATTTAGGTAGCTTTCATCATCTAAATCACATCAAATCTTCACTGATGTGTACTGTGCTGTTTGTACCTCTGACTGTGCATGTAAAACTGCCCCCCAAAACCTAGGCCACCAACAAAACCTCACCCCAAGTTATTGGTTGCCCTCCTACAGTGGTATAAAAAGTTGACTAATATGTGTGCCTCCCTAGAGTGTGTGTGTGTGTGTCTCTCTCTCCCCCTTCTTCCTCCCCTCTCTGAAACAGGATTTGTGATTTTTAGAGCAAATCCCGTTTCAGGCATATTGTACAGCATAACGCCATGAAAAATGGTGTAGTTATTTCCGGTGTTAAAACCCGTAATAACATGCATCAGGCTATCACATGCAATGCTATGCACTGTTTATTTTAATTTACTCTGACCAAATTCCTCCCATTCGGGAAACATTTTAAAATTTGCATATGCATCTTGTGATATGGTATTTATCATGGGCATTATGGCATTATCACGATAAGGCCCTAACACAATTAGAAAAATGGCTCTGCTTGGCAGTTAATAAAAGGTTTGCAGAATTTAAAGCCCATTTAATGTCAAAGGATAACAATCCTGATGGTTTTCCAGTGGAGAATGACCAGCTAGGATTTCATGTTGCAAAGTATACTGTATTGGATATTCAGATGTGCACAGAAAAATGGTTGAATCAGCACACATTTTAAACTTATGTGCAAGAATGCCACATCAACAAAGGCTTTTCTCCCATTCTGTGTCTATAGGAAAAATGCCTAGTAAATGACCTTCCATGGCTTCAAGTCATGTTTCTATGCATTCATTTACTTTTCAAAAAACATTTATATATTCACTCAACTTTTTCTAAACATTGAGTTCTCAACATTTCTGCATTTGACTCTTACAATAGGAGCTGGGGACAAAGGTCAATAAATGGGAGGTAAATCTTGTGAAAGGTATAGAATTAAAATTCTAATAGGAGTTACTATATGCTGGGAAAGGGAGAGTATACTGGCAAGGTAGATGATAGTTGCTGTGGAGGACAACATGACTGCAGAATTGGAGTACAAGTTTGGAGAGAGGTGCTAAAGTATACATGTATAGGAAAAATCATAAATTGCCACCATTCTTGCTTCAAAGCCATTTCCACCTATCTGCATAAATACACCAGATTTAGAAGTAGGAACAGGATTTTAGCAACCCAAGGGGGCAAGGCCTTCCCCAAACTGACACTGGAGTTGGAGCAGTACTCTTATAAAAAAAACATAGTCAGAAGTGTTTGGATCCAGATCTTTATTATCAGTAGGGGTGTACTTGGAAAAAATGTTCATTTGGGGGTAATTTTCAAAAGCATTTAAGCATGCAAATGGAGTTTTCGAACATGGCCCAGGGAGTTGAACACATAAAAATATGTGGTGGAAATAATTTTGTGCATACTTTTATGTGTGCTGCAAATAGATGTTCCCAGTGGTGGAGTTTAGGCAGGGAAATCATTTACATATGTCCTTTGTAATTTCAAAGGTTTTTGCAAAAATGTTCACATGGACATTTACACCTACTCTCGAGCAGTGTAAATATGTGCACCCATGCCATGCTAAGGTACGTGCAGTCTTCTAATTTTCAAAGCGGACTTATGCATATTAGTCTGTTTTGAAGATTAGGACTAACATCCACATGTACTTTGTACAAGCAGAGATCATCCCTATATGGGCTGTTATTAAATAATCCTCTTTGTTTTATATTTTATTTTGTTTAATTCTTTTTATTTCATTTGCTTTATTCATTTTGTTTTTAGTGTGCAGTTTTTCATAACACATGCTATTTTTTTAAAATACATAAAATAAAGACCTGTTATATTGAGATGTGGATTGAGTGTGCCTTCATACGATGCGAACTGGATAAGTTCCGCTATCGTGTATATGAGCCATATATGGCTTCTAAATCATTAGGCACCTCAATATTGGTTGTTGGATTGATGTTGCTGTCCACGGGTTTGCGTGCTCTTCAAATTATTTTTTGTAACTTTAAATATTATGAACGCATTGGCCTTAGCCACCACTGATATAGTACTTGCGTAAGTAGTCAGTCTTGTGCCGCCGACACCGGGGTGTTTCGGAGCGAGGCTCCTTCTTCACGGGCTGTGCATTATCAAGAGAGACCGCAAGGACGCTGTGGAAATTTGCTATAGCGGCTAAGAGAACTGCTGTGGACATCGGCGTTGAAAGGGCTGTCAGCTGAGCTCCGTGTATCTTCGACGGCTGCTCTGACCGGCTCCTTTTACCAGCGCCTGGTAAATATACATATTTTTTGACCAGTACATGTTCAAATGAGAAATGACACAAAATGATATAACAAATATCGTTGATGTTCTTCTGTTTTAAAATAACAGCACATCCTTAATTGTCTGAATAGGGTACAGTTATTTTACGCTTTCAAGTCTAATTAAACGTTATCTACAACTTATTTGTTGACCCATATTTCTATACAAATCCTGCTATAATCCCTATTTTTTCCTATATATATTTTTTTTCTAACATTTGGTTAACTCTGTTTAGGCTTTTAGATTATCAGACCTTTTTGCTGCAATGTACTTGACTACTCACACTGCAAAGTTATGACTTCCTTTTACAGGAGAACCATGGCTGGATTTGCTTCTTTACACCTAGATTAGAAGAGATGACAAATTTTAATACAAATTATTTCTGACATCTGTATGCATGGTATTTGCTTAGTTAATATTCATAACGTGTTATGTTACATCAAGTCTGATATCATATAATATGGCATGACAGAGTGAGGTGAGATAATATAACCTAAAAAATATAGATGAAATCTGAAAGCAATTTAAAGTAATGATTTCATAAGAAGTATAATAGACTGCAGGTTTTCTGGTTGTATAGTGTAATACACATATTAGATGCTGAAGATACTCATAGACTGAATATCTTCAGTACCCAAGATGTGTATTACACTATACATGTGAAAGCCTAAAGGCTAAAGAATCTAAATATGTATACCCTGGAAGAGAGGAGGTGTAAAGGAGATATGATACAGACCTTCAGATACCTGAAAGGTTTTAATGATGCATAATTTTTTAATCTTTTCCATTGGAAAGGAAATTGTAGAACTAGGATCATGAAATGAAACTCCAGGGGAGACAACTCAGAACCAATATTAGGAAATACTTCTTCAAGGAGAGGGTGGCTAGTGATAGGGACCTGGAGGTAGGCTCGGTTTCTTTGTAGTTAGTGTTGGGATATAGTCTGGCTCAGTGGTAGTCAACCTTTCTTCTGTCGGAATACATCTGACAGATGGTTCTCACATGTATTTATTTATTTATTTATTTATTTAAAATTTTTATATACCGACATTCATCCAGGATATCATATCGGTTCACACTGTATGTATGTCACACTGTATGTATATACCGTATGTCACACTGTATGTATATGTATGTATATGTATGTATATGTCACACTGTATGTATATACATATATATATATGTATATACATATATATGTATATATGTATATACATATATATATGTATATATACATACAGTGTATATACATATATATATGTATGTATATACATATATATATGTATATACACTGTATGTATATACATATATGTATATGTATGTATATGTATGTATATGTGACATATACATACACACTGTATGTATATGTCACACTGTATGTATATACCGACATTCATCCAGGATATCATATCGGTTCACACTGTATGTATGTCACACTGTATGTATGTATGACATACATACACACTGTATGTATGTCACACTGAATACATTACTGTCATGGGGCTAAATATAAACATACACTCTGCATCCTCAGGAACCCTCCCCCCCCCCCCGTTCCCCAACAATGAGTGCAGAGCAGAGCTAGGACATTCCTTGTACAACTCACCATACAAAAAAGATATTCTGGTGTCCTCTCAGTAACAGCAACACAAACTCTCTCTACTAGCAGGAGCAATAGCCCTACTACAAAAAGACAGCAGTTTACTACCAATGCATATCCTATTGAGAAAACACAACAAATAAGCCTGATACAAATGCCTACATGTGAGTAAAATACCTCACCTTGGTCACACACTCAAAACCAACCTTCACCAAATATAGAAAGACCACATATTACAAATATGGAGACAGAAACTAGAATAGAAACATAAAAAAGCCATTCTGCATGCAGTGCAAACCTGGAGAAATGGAAACAGAAATATAGCACCTAACATACTCCCAGGATCTGCAATAATGCACACAAACTAATCTGTAAAAGTTACACCTGTATTATGGAACACATTCAAACAGTAACAACTGAGCCTATGAAATGGCAACACTACAAATATTAAACCAGGCCCTAAACACCATGTGACGGGGTCACTATGCTAGACTAGATAGGAAGAATAAAGCTAGGAACCAAAGATTCAAGGAAAGGGGGGGGGGAGGAAATACATCAACACCAGGCAAGAGACGTCCCTTGGTTCCTTCCCCCGGATGTGACAAGGACAGAAGAACCACAGGTGTGGGAGGTAAAGGGTGGGACTTTCCTGGAGCCAATCAGCTGGCAGAGGAGGAGGAGTTTCCACAGGATAAAAAGGACTCCCTAGTAGAGCAGTCTCAGTCTCCTGAGGGTCCCGAGGAGGAAGGATCGGATTTCCTGTCTGCTCTGGGAGACTTCGAGGCTGGACATTCCCCGACCGTGTGAAGGACTGCTGCAACTATTACAGAGAAGGTGAGCGCGGGGACTTCTGTTGTTGGACGTACGACAAGGATACTTTGCCTGGAGGACTGCCGGTGGGTGGCTGTACCTCTGGGGAAGGGCTGAGGTCCCAGAGGTACAGAGGGAGGTGGCAGTTAGGCCCAGTGGGGCCGGACTTTTGAACTATGGACTTTGAGAGGGACTTCTGAAGCCACTGGTTGGAAAGTGAGTTGCTGGCTCAGTGGGGAAGGCATCTGCCTTCATCCAGGTGGTGAGGGTTCAAATCCCACCTGGGGACTTTTAAGATAAATACGTTTAAACTGCTATTTGAGTTTCCAAGGGACCAGGGAAGCTCGGTTAAGGTTTGGACCCGGGAACGGAAGCAAGCAGACGGTGTATGGACCAGGGAAAGCGTCACACACCAATATACCTCCTATTAGGAAAACAGAATAATCGAAAAAGAAAAAGTGCAGACCAACAAAGTTCAAGTCCCGATCAAGGAATTCCAAACTCAGGGTATATAAAGTGAATTGTATAATTTTATTGCGGCAACTCCAAAAGGTATTTTTACAAAAGTCCCCCGACACGGTCCCGTGTTTCGCCGGAGGCTGCATCGGGAGGGACCACCAAATTTATAACAATCTGAAAACAAAACATATCAACGATCAGGACACAAAAATGGACTTAACGCCGAACTAAAAGTAATGACATATAACAGAATAAGCAGGTTAACATACCTGGATGCAGAAACTTACAGCATAGCAGGGAGTGCATTAACCCTCAGTACAACACAGGTATTTAAACCAAGCAGAGTTTAGGCGCGAAAGTTCAGGTGAGGCGATCACAAAACTCAGGGGAACCAATCACCGGCACCCATAACCCTGAAGCGCCCAATCACAGTCAAGCGGACTGATTGCCGTACAGATAATGAAAAGAAGTCTTGTAAAAAGGTACCATTCAACTTCATGGTTTAAGCCTTTAGGTGTTACAGTATCTAGAGTAAAAATCCACTTTTGTTCTTTACGGCCTAAATGTTCAGCATAGTTGCCCCCCCGAGACGGCCTAGGGACAACTTCAATGTTTTTCTTTGTTATTAAAGTAAGTTTTTCCTCCCTCCCATCCCTCTCACACTCACCCCTAGCTAATCCTTTGATTTATAGGCAGGCAACACGTTCACATTAAAAATCAATCAGCCTTTTATGTAAAACACAGAATTTCTCTTATCAAGCATTTAATTATCCTGTTGCAGGTCACTACCAAATTAATAGTGAAGATACCAATAAGTTTGAAGGACTCTTATTTATACATTCCTACTCCCTTAGCAATCTAAACTTAATTAAGAACTCAACACAATTAAGTTGAAGGTAGCAATCTAGCAGCAAGAGGGGGGCCTTCCAGTCTTCTGCATTGAATGTTATATGTATGATTTTTTACCCACCGGTGAAAGGTTGTATGTGTGCACTTGGCTCTTGGCTCTCAGAGAATGAATCTGATCTCTGGAGGCTAGAGTGGCAGACCTGGAGGAGCTGAGGCAGACAGAGAGGTCTATAGATAAGACCTTCCGGAACATAATAGTTTTTCATTTTAAATAAATGAAAAGAGACAAACAAACAAATGAAATGAAAATCAACAAAGACAACAAAACAATATAAAAAAAGGTCTGTGAACCTCCTGTGGAGGTAATTTTCAAAAGGATTTACGTGTTTAAAACTAGATTTACATGAGTAAGCAGACTTTGAGTATAAATGGGCTTTTGAAAATTGCTATTTTTAGATGCATAATGCCTTTGAAATTTCACAGAATTTTCAAAAGGTTTTACACGTAAATGATTTTTGAAAATTGCTACAATATGCGCTGCTTTTACGCCCATAAATCCTTTTGAAAATTATGTTTAGTGTATATGGGAAGAAAGAGAACATACTTCAAGTTTCTTTTATGATTCAATTCACATAAGAAGTGACTTGATTTGAGAGACTTCCATAATACTAATTTTTTAGCAGAATTGATGGAAAATTATTTAATTTGTTCTTAATAAAAAAAAAAGCATACTGTGAAAAAGTGTTGGATAGATAAATCAGAAGGGTTTCAGGGTCATCAGAGTGACACCGTTAATCTGATGTAATAAAATTATTAAAACTTAAATTGCCAGGGGTAGAATTCTGAATCAGTAGCTCAGCATTCTGATTACTTGACAGAACAAATAAAATGAATAAATAAATTCAAATCTATCCATAATCATCAATTTTTCTTATTGAGTTATGTTTTAGGGTTGGGGAAGACAGGTATTCTTTTTCCTTTTCAGAGGATCCGGCAGACCAGAAGCAAGAAGAAGGCAAACAACAAGACAGTGACAGATGACTTCACCTTACCAGAGTGACTGAACTTTCTTCTAGGTGCCCACCTTGTGACACTATGAGCTCATGAAAATATTGCACTTACCCTGCACCCCATTAATTTATTGCTATCAGATCTCTGATTATTTAAATTAGAACCTAAAAAGGGGAACAAATGAGTTTAGAACATAAATCACTTACCTGCAGCAATGGATTATGTTTCATTTATAAACTGAAAGTAAAGGTAAATTTTAAGAAAACAATAAACAATCTTAAAGCCCTTAGTATATTTGTATCAGTTTCAGTAAATTAAAGTATACTTATCTGATTTAGAATATTCAGTGTTATCTGAATAACTGGAAAGATAAAACAATAAATAAGTTAGACAAATTTGGCAACATTACTGGAGTGACCTACAAGAATAGAAGAAAATAATTTAGAAAGTAATAAAAAGAAGAAAAGTTAATACTTGTTCAAATGAAAATCTGAGAAAACAAAGATTGATTAATTTCATGTTAATCTTTATTAGTTGTACTGTGATACCTTAGAAAAATATTTGTGTTCCGTTTTTCTTTTTTAAATTTTTATTGCCAGTTTATTTGAAATAAACAGAGGTTTTGCATAAATCATGTGGCTGTCAATATTGAAAAGCAAATGGGTAAGTAAGCTGGATAAAACATATTTGGCTTACTTTCAAGGGATATTCAGCAACACAGCTTATGCTGCTGAATAGTGAATATCCCTCTATTTGATGTTATTTAGCCAGGTAAGTTATATCTGACCAAGTTAAACCTGCTCTATGGCAGGTCCAATTTATCCAGTTAATTTAACCGGATAAGTCCAAATATCAGCACTTATCAGGCTAAGTTACTGGGATAAATAGAACTGCCCCGATCCACCCATGCCCCACCTTTGAGTTATCCGTCTAACTACTTAATCAGATAAGAGACTTACCTGGTGGCAGCCAATGAACATAGCCAGATATTCAGTGGCTATGTAGCTTTTGAATATCGGCACTTGGTGATTTTAAAATTTCATAATAATTTCTTTAATGAACTCATTATTTCAGTAACTCAAATTCTTTAATTCATTATTTTTAAATGTTCATGTAACAATCGCTCTTCCCTATATTCGGGGAAAACAATACATGTTTTTAATTGTAACATCATGGAGAGGTGTTGTGGTGTTTTCTTTCTACCACCTCATGGAAAGGGTGGTTTACATCTAAGAAGCACAAATAAAATTTAAAGAGACATCACAACGTCAGTGGAGACTAGATACTGTATGAATATACCTTCTCAATGGCAAAGTGCTATAGTAATATATCAGTGACAAAGATACTTTATTTTCCATTGCTTCTGGAGTTTTGCATGAGATATGTGGCTAGGGAAATAATATCTAAGTTAGAAGAGCTATAGAGATGAAACCATTATCACAGGTGAGGCAAAGATACAAGAATTACTACTTTCATTTTTACCAATCCTCTTGTGACCTAAATGTTTTTGAAACTAAACTAAATGAAAATTAAGCTATTTCATTCATTCATATTCAGATGCTAAGTGAACTATTAATATTTTTTTGTTTGTTGCCTTTTCAATTGTTTTATCTAAGCTTGATAAGTGACAGTTCTTACTACTGGCATGCACTTGGAAAAGTTACAATTTCAATAACGTCCTTGCATGTCTAATTTGATGGGTATAATAATGACTAGGGGATACTAGTAATGTAGTTCTTGCCATTTGTTTTAATATGTATGACTGACTTTTAATGAGAATTTTCATGTAAAAATTTAATTCATCTTGTTCTATGTGCTTGCTGAAAGCATTTGAAACTTAAAAGAGTTTCTTGACAGGTCTACTCTTCAAAATCTTTAGTTACTGACATGAACACAGCAGTTCTTAGTATTCAGATTTCTGGAGAAATCAATTTAAATAACTCCTTGGGCACAAAGACTCCTTGAATATTCTGGTTTATAGCAGCTGGGTTTCAATAGGCAGCCAAAAAATTCAGGCACGTAGCAAAAATTAGATGTAGTAGGAATTTTCCCCATAAACTCAAAATTGGAAAAACACTCTAGTACCTCTGATCTTTTGAATGGTAACCAACAGGATGAATTTTAAAAACTGGCTTAGTACCCATATTTTATTGACATTGCCAGCCACGACGAATGTAATGGCCCAGTCCCATTAAACACAGCACACAGTTATTTGGATATAAGAGGCTGCAGCTTTATTTTTAATCTCAGACATCAAAACTACTGTTTGCTTGTACCCATGCTGCATGGCAGTGAAGATAAACTGGGTTGCTCCTCTTCGACTACCCACCTTTAACCAAGCAAGGCTGCCATCCTTTACTCGGCCCCCGCCGTGTTAGCAAGCAAGGGGTCCTCTCTGCCCGGGCTGAACTTATTTTACTTCCATATCATTTGTATATTTGAGTCGGTGTTGATTCAGCTATGAGACATACGGTCTCCTGCTAGTGTCCATGAACTTTTTTCATGTTATACAACTTGGAGTGTATTTAATGACTCTTGCTGGAATATAAACACTCCCGCTTTGGATTTATATACAGAATTCAAGACAAACTTTCTCCTGGAATGGGGATACAAAATAAAGCTTAAATCAAATATTTATATTTGGTTCAAAACAATTTGTTGCAGAAGAGAAGACATTTCATTCAGTAATCCATTTTTTTTTCATGTAAAACGGATTACATTTAGGTCTAATGTTACCATGCCCTCTGCCATTATTCTTTACTTCTGACACTTTAAATTTGGGATTCATTAGGGATGTGCAGGAGGTTCGGATTCGTCCCATTCGGTATTCGTGGGGAGCCAAATCCGTTGCATCCGTTCTTGGGGGACCCCAATCCGTTCATTAGTTACGTATGTATTCGTTTCCCAAAAAAACCTCCATCCCAACCCTTTAAATTTAATTAACTACACCCCCCACCCTCCTGACCCCCCCGAAGACTTACCAAAAGTCCCTGGTGGTCCAGCAGGGGTCCTGGCGCGATCTCTTGCACTCGGGCTGTCGGCTGCCGGTATTCAAAATGGCGCCGATAGCCTTTGCCCTCACTATGTCACAGGGGCTACCGGTGCCATTGGTCGACCCCTGACACATGGCAGGAGCAATGGACTGTATTTTTAAGGCAATATAGTTTTTTATTTTTTGTACACTTTTGTATATTTTTAAGTGGGTAATGTGGGGGAATGTGTGTGTGAGATATGGATGAGAAGTGTGCATGAGTGGAGGGGGGGTTTCTTGGGTAGTATGTTAGAAAACAAGATACTTTCAAATATAGTGTGATGATTTATATGTGATGGTCTAATTGCAATATTAATTGCAGATGTAAAAAAATATGTTTGGGTAAACATTTGTTATGGAATAAAAATAATGATGAAATGTTAACTTGACCTCTGATTTAGTTGTTATCATTGTATGTATTATCAGAGGATATGCATGTAACTTATTCCAGACAAGGTTCGAGGCAGGTGGCAATGCTCATGGTCAGTGTCCAGGCAAAGGTCGAGGCAGGAATCAGTCTGAAGAATAGGATGGGACAGGAAACTCAGGAAGCTCAGAAACTCAGGAAGCCAGGCTAGAAGACTTGTTGCCAAGGCACTGGTAGAGTGCAGGGACTATTCTTATATAGTCCCTGCACTATGATGTCATCGGAGAGGGCCGCATGATTACCTGACACTGGCCTTTAATTCAAAAGGAAATGATGCATGCACATGACTAGGGAGCAATTTGAACCCTGGTGGCGTCAAACGCTTTGCAGGCCATGCTGAGCCAGCCTGAAGCATCCTGCTGCGCTGCTGGCTGGAGGAGGGGTGACCACGAGGCAACAGAGGTGAGCTCCAGTGGCAGTGGCAGGCCTCAGAACCCCATTGGCTGCACTGCAGCTAAGGTAAGCGAGGTCGGCCACTAGCTAGGGTGGCCAACCCACGCAACATTACCCCTCCCTCTAAGCCCTCCTGGAGGCTTGGGTTTCCCTGGATGATCCACATGGAATTGCTTAATTAGGTTCTTGTCTAAGATGTTGGAAGCCGATTCCCATGAATTCTCCTCTGGCCCTTATCCCTCCCAAGACAGAAGGTACTCCCACCTTCGACCTAGTCACCGAACTTCCAGGATCTCATGCACTTGATAGATAGTGTCGCTCTCAGCAGCAAGCTGTGGCGGATCAGGTACTCTCCGGGTGGGCCAGGAGAGTATGAGGGGCTTAAGAAGAGAGACGAGGAAGGAGTTATGAATCTTTAGTGAAGGGGGTAGTCGAAGTTGGTATGTCACTGGTCCCCAATTGTTTGAGCACTAAAGGGACAAATGAAGTGAAGGGCCAGATGCATGGATGGCACCCTTAGGCGGATGTAGCGGGTGCTGAGCCAAACTTTCTCTCCTCAATGGAACTGGGGTGCGGTCTGTGGTGGTGGTCTGTAAACCTTTTGGCTATCAAGCCTGCTTGCTTAATCAAACATTGGGTATGGATTCCACATTTGTTTTAACTTCTCGGCCGTCAACTGATCTGCTGGAGATGGGATGGACAGTGGCAGTGGTGGAAGCAGCTGTTTGCCGTAGATGATCTGAAATGGCGAGGCTCCTGTGGCCATGCAGGGATGCGAGTTATGCGAGAACTCGGCCCAAGGTATGAGATTAGCCCAATCATCTTGTCAAGTGTTGACATAGATTCTCACAAACTGCTTTAGAGAATGGTTAGTCCGCTCAGTCTGACTGTTAGCTTGGGGATGATAAGCGTTCATGAAATCTAGAGCTATGTTAAACTTCTTAAAATCTTGCAGTGAACTGGGTACCCCGATCTGAAGTAATATGCCTAGGAAGCCCATGCAAGTGAAAGATATGCTGTATAAAGAGTTGAGCCAATTGTGGAGCCAAAGGAAGGCCAGGTAGTGCCGTGAAGTGGTCCATCTTTGAGAAGTGGTCAATTACCATCCAGACGACTGTCTTGCCCTGTGAGATTGGGAGGTCCACAATGACTTCAGTGGATATGTGTGTCCACGGTTCCTTGGGGACCAGTAGTAGCTGTAGCTGCTCCCAAGGGCGTTCTACCAGAGCTTTCTGTTGCACGCAGACTGGACAATAGTCCACATAAGCCCAGACGTCTTTGCACATATTAGGCCACCAATAGAACTGCTGAAGTAAGGCCAGGGTCCTGGCACATCCTGGGTGGCCAGCGACACGGGAGTGGTGAGACCAAGACAAAACCTTAAGAACATAAGAATATGCCATACTGGGTCAGACCAAGAGTCCATCAAGCCCAGCATCCTGTTTCCAACAGTGGCCAATCCAGGCCATAAGAACCTGGCAAGTACCCAAAAACTAAGTCTATTCCATGTTACCGTTGCTAATAATAGCAGTGGCTATTTTCTAAGTCAACTTAATTAATAGCAGGTAATGGACTTCTCCTCCAAGAACTTATCCAATCCTTTTTTAAACACAGCTATACTAACTGCACTAACCACATCCTCTGGCAACAAATTCCAGAGTTTAATTGTGCGTTGAGTAAAAAAGAACTTTGTCCGATTAGTTTTAAATGTGCCACATGCTAACTTCATGGAGTGCCCCCTAGTCTTTCTATTATCCGAAAGAGTAAATAACCGATTCACATCTACCTGTTCTAGACCTCTCATGATTTTAAACACCTCTATCATATCCCCCCTCAGCCGTCTCTTCTCCAAACTGAAAAGTCCTAACCTCTTTAGTCTTTCCTCATAGGGGAGCTGTTCCATCCCCTTTATCATTTTGGTAGCCCTTCTCTGTACCTTCTCCATCGCAATTATATCTTTTTTGAGATGTGGCGACCAGAATTGTACACAGTATTCAAGGTGTGGTCTCACCATGGAGCGATACAGAGGCATCATAACATTTTCCATTTTATTCACCATTCCCTAATAATTCCCAACATTCTGTTTGCTTTTTTGACTGCCGCAGCACAGTGAACCGACGATTTCAATGTGTTATCCACTATGACGCCTAGATCTCTTTCTTGGGTTGTAGCACCTAATATGGAACTTAACATTGTGTAACTATAGCATGGGTTATTTTTTCCTATATGCATCACCTTGCACTTATCCACATTAAATTTCATCTGCCATTTTGATACCCAATTTTCCAGTCTCACAAGTTCTTCCTGCAATTTATCACAATCTGCTTGTGATTGAACAATTTTGTATCATCTGCAAATTTGATTATCTCACTCGTCGTAATTCTTTCAAGATCATTTATAAATATATTGAAAAGTAAGGGTCTCAATACAGATCCCTGAGGCACTCCACTGCCCACTCCCTTCCACTGAGAAAATTTTCCATTTAATCCTACTCTCTGTTTCCTTTCTTTTAGCCAGTTTGCAATCCACAAAAGGACATTGCCACCTATCCTATGACTTTTTACTTTTCCCGGATGCCTCTCATGAGGATCTTTGTCAAACGCCTTCTGAAAATCCTAAATCCCCAAATCCGGATTCTTTTGGGAACCACTGTTTTCCTAGGAGAGACGGTCTCAGTAGCGGAGAGGAGGATTCGAGCTGGATCAATGATATGTTGTGAAGGCTCAGCAGCTTCCTCTCAGCTGAATGAGCGAGAGAGAGCATCCACACAGAGGGGCGGATTTTCAGAGCCCTGCTCGCGTAAATCCGCCCAAAACCAGGCGGATTTACGCGAGCAGGGCCCTGCGCGCCGGGAAGCCTATTTTACATAGGCCTCCCGGCGCGCGCAGAGCCCCGGGACTCGCGTACGTCCCGGGGTTCTCGGAGGGGGGCGTGTCGGGGGGCGGGGCCGGAGCGTGCGGCGTTGCGGGGGCGTGTCGGCAGCGTTTTGGGGGCGGGTACGGGGCATGGCTACGGCCCGGGGGCGTGGCCGCGCCCTCCGTACCCGCCCCCAGGTCGCGGCCCGGCGCGCAGCAGGCCCGCTGGCGCGCGGGGATTTACGTCTCCCTCCGGGAGGCGTAAATCCCCCGACAAAGGTAAGGGGGGGGTGTAGACAGGGGCGGGGGGGGGGGTTAGGTAGGGGAAGGGAGGGTAAGGTGAGGGGAGGGCAAAGGAAAGTTCCCTCCGAGGCCGCTCCGATTTCGGAGCGGCCTTGGAGGGAACGGGGGGAGGCAGCGCGGCTCGGCGCGCGCAGGCTATACAAAATCGATAGCCTTGCGCGCGCCGATCCAGGATTTTAGTGGATACGCGCGGCTCCGCGCGTATCTACTAAAATCCAGCGTACTTTTGCTTGAGTCTGATGCGCAAGCAAAAGTAGGCTGTTCGCGCGCCTCTTAAAATCTACCCCAGAGATTCTTGGCTGCGGGTCTGTAGCAAAGCATGAATTCAAAGCACATAAAAAAGAAAGGCCAACGAGCCTGATGTGGGTTGAGGCGTTGAGCCTGCTGGAGATGTTGCAGGTTTAAGTGGTCCGTATAGATGGTAATTTGGTGTTGGGCTCCTTTGAGCCACTGGCGCCACTCTTCAAATGCAAATTTGATTGCTAAGAATTCCTTGTTGCCAATGGCAAAGTTCTGCTTGGCCAAGAAAAACTTCTTGGAGAAGAAGGAGCAGGGGTGCAAGGTTCCTGAGGAATTGTGCTCACTGAGCACTGCTCCTACTCCTTCGGACAAGGCTTCCACTTCCACTACAAAAGGAAATCTCAGATCTGGATTTCGGAGACACGGTTTCTGGAGAAAGGCCTCTTTGAGAGTTTGGAAAGCTACCACAGCCTTGGTGGGCCGTTGCTTAGCGTTGGCCTCCTTACATGTTAGGGCTTTGAGTGGCACGGCCAATTTGAAATAGTTCCGAATGAAGCTGCAGTAATAATTTGTGAAGCTCAGGAATCTCTGAAGGGCCCGCAAGCAGCTAGGTTGTGGCCAGTCCCGAATGCTCTTAAGTTTCGCTGGGTCCATATGGAAACCTTGGTTAGACTATGTAGCCTAGGAAAGGAAGGGTCTCTTTTTCGAAAATGCATTTTTCTAGTTTAGCATACAGGTGATTCTCCCGCAGTTGCTGAAACACTTTGAAGATATCCTGGCAATGAGACTGCAGATCCTTGGAAAATACCAGGATATCATCTAAGTACATGACCATGCAGTCGTGGAAAATCTCATTCATCAGGTTTTGAAAGATGGCAGGAGCGTGGCAGAGTCTGAATGGCATGACCAGATACTCATAGTGGCCATCCCTGGTGTTTAACACTGTCTTCCATTTGTCATCTTCATGTATCTGGACCAAATTGTAGGCTTCATGGAGATCCAGCTTGGAGAATATTTTTGTCCCTTGTAAATGGTAAACAGCTCGGCTATGAGTGGTAGTGGGTACTGGTCCTTCACAATGATTGCATTCAGCCCACGGTAATCAATACACGGATGAAGGGTATCGTCCTTCTTGCCCACAAAGAAAAAGCTGGCCCCTGCCGGGCCGGAAGATTGTCGAATGAAGCACTTTTGTAGATTTTCCTCCATGTATTCTGACATAGCGCAGATCTCTGGTAGGGACATTGGATAGACCTGTCCTTGGGGAGGTGAGGAACCTGGTATCAGATTGATGGCACAGTCGTACTCCTGATGTGGGGGAAGCATGTCTGCAGCCTTTTGGAGAAGACGTCTGCAAACTGGGAGTATTGAGGAGGTAAGCAATCAGGGACCAAAGAGGTGGGTAAGCATGGTAGAGCAGTGGGCTTCTTCAAGCAGGTCTTTTGGCAATCAGGGCCCCATTGGGTCAGCTGAAGCAAGGACCAGTCAAACTGGGGATTGTGAGGCTGTAGCCAGGGAATGCTGAGCACCACTAGATATATGGTCTTCCGAATGACATAAAAGGTGGGACATTCCAAGTGGTGTGGATTCATGCAGAATTTCAGCGAAGTGGTGATGTATGTGATCTTCCCTGGGAGAGGATACTCATGAATGGAGGAGAGAGTCAATGGTACTGGGCAAGAATGAGTAGGAATTAACAACTGCTCCACAAGATCTTGCATCAGAAAATTCCCACTGGCTCCGGAGTCTACTAAGGCTAAGGTGGAGAAGTCACGACTTCCCACGGAGAGTGTTACTGACAGCATTAATGGGGGAACAGGTGAGGTCAGACCTAGGATCAAACCCCTGATGAGTCTTAGGCCCGGAAGTTTACCGGACGGATAGGCCAGCGAATGATTAGATGATCGGGTTCTCCATAGTACAGGCAGAGTCCAGCCCGTTAGCGCTTCCAGCGTTCCTTAAAGACAAGCGACCACGACCCAACTGCATGTGTTCTTCTGTCTGTTTTTCAGGAGATAAAGGTGGACGTGAGGTGGGAGAAGAATGTCAGAGGTGACTGATGGTAATTCCATGCCTCCTCGGGCCCTATACCTTGTGGGCTCTCTCCTGCAGGTGGCGGTCAATCCTGCCTGTTAACTTGATAAGACCATCCAGAGAGGCTGGTGTTACGCATGCCATCCACGTCAGACCCGCGGCACGGCCCTCTCATCTTCTTACAAGGACTCCAGCTCTTGGTTCCTTCTCGCTAGCAGCGGTGGGCCGCCAGCTCCGACCACTGGCCTCCAGCTCTGCCATAGTCCCCAGCATTTCAGGTCAGGATACCATTGTTCTTCGGGCCTCTCCGCGTGGTCCGCGGAGAGACACCACTACCCGCGCCCCTCCCTAGGCACGCATGCATGCATCGCTGATCCTTATGAAGGGCCCGCAGTGGGAACCTGGCCGCGGCCCTGGAAGATGACGTCAAACTCTTCACTGTATTTAAGCTCAGGCCACGCTCCGTAGCATTGCCTTTGCAACAGGTCTCCTCGCTACTCGAGTACTTGTTGCTGCTAGAGATTCATCGCTACTCTTCATTTCTGATCCTCGTTGTTCCTGGTTCCTGTTCTCTTCATTCCTGCCCTGCCTATGCTTTGTATTGATTGCCTAGACTTCGACCGCTATGCCTAACTACGCTTCAGCCTGTCTCCAGGTCCAGACCTCCACTACACCTGACTACACTACAGCCTGTCTCCAGGCCCAGACCTCCGCTACGCCTGACTACGCTACAGCCTGTCTCCAGGCCCAGACCTCCGCTACGCCTGACTACGCTACAGCCTGTCTCCAGGCCCAGACCTCCGCTACGCCTGACTACGCTACAGCCTGTCTCCAGGTCCAGACCTCTGCTATGCCTGACTACGCTACAGCCAATCTCCAGTCCCTGACCGTTGTCTCTATTGACTAATGCTATTGACTTTTCCGTGATCAGATCTCAGCATCGCTTGCCACGACCTTCGCATTGCTGCTGGCCCTGATCCAAGTCTGTCATTGACACCTCTTCTAGCCTACTCCCTGGTCGTGGACTTATTAGGCTCTGGCCTACCTTTGCTCAAGCGACCTCAGTCAGCCTATGTTCCATTGGCGCCCGAGTTCCATTACCTTATCCAGTCCAGTGTAGGACTACACCACCCATCGCCTGCTGTCTCTGGGCTGAACCAACCTCTTTTGCCATTCAACCTCGAGGCCCACCTAAGTCCTGCCGGCCCCGGCACTCAAAGGCTCAACCCACGGGGAATGAGGGCTGGTATCGGTGAAGCTCCATCGGCCTCTGCCTATCAGCCCACTCCATCTGCCGATGGTGGGGACCTGTAGGTTCTCGCCTATGGGTTGCATCAACCCCACCTCGGCCCAAGGGTCCACATCTGTCGCAACAGCTGCAAGTCCATGTGTTATGGCCGCGGCAGTCCGCGACCGGGGCCAACTGTCATGGCCGCCGGCCGTGGCAGTCCGCGGCTGGGACCGAACCCCTACCCGCGGTGTCGGGTCTCCGCTGAGGCTCCCCCAGGTGCAGGGAGCCTCAGACGATGTTCCTCGCGCTGCCTGGGACGCTGTGTGGCCTGCCACGGGCCTCTGATTCCGGCGGTGGCTCCGCCCCCTTCTCCTCTGCTCTAGGGCCGCGCATGTGGCTGAAGACAGCATTTAAAGGGGCCACGACAGGAAGTGTCGTGGCTCCCTCCTGCAGCACTTCCTCCTAGATTTGGTATTTAAAGGCAAAGTCTGCTCCTCAGACCTTGCCTTAGTATTGAGGTCTTGCTTGGTTCCTGTGTACCTGGTATCCTGGTTCTTCGTCCCGCTTCTGCTCTGTCCTCCTCGTTGGATTGCTTCTTTTGGACCCCGACCACTGGACTGGCTTTGGACCACGCTTTGGACTTCAACCCCTGGACTGGCTTCGGATCACGCTTTGGACTTCAACCCCTGGACTGGCTTCGGATCACGCTTTGGACTTTGACTCTTGGACCGGCTTTGGACCGCTCTCTGGATATCGACCATTGGGCTGGCTTTGGACCCCGCTCTGGTTTCCGACCTCGGGACTGGCTGCGGACTACTCCTTGGACTCTGAGTCTTGGACGACTCCTGGAGTTTCTTCAACATTTCTACAGAGACTACTTCCGACCTGCTGGAGGCGCCAGCCATCTGGAACCCACGACCTGCAGGAGGCGCCTGCATCCAGACCATCTTCTGTCTTCAAGGAGTGGCCTAAATCCCAGCGGCTGTGTCCCTACGGGCTCCTCCTGGGGGGACCACGTGCTTCCAGGGTGAAGTCTGGTCTACATCCGCAACAGGCCTCGCCATCTGACGGTAGAGACCGATGAGGCATTCTCCACTTGATGGCAGTATAGACTCTACCTCAGAACAAGGGTCCACGCTCCAGGTACTAACACCATGGGCTGCCAACTCATTCTTGATTCTGGGTGCTAACCCATCCAAAAGATAGACTGGAGGCAGTCCTCTCCCCAATGTAGTTCAGTAGCCAGTGTATGAAATTCAACTTTATAATTCGCCAGGGAATACCCGCCCTGACGGATACGCAGGAGTTCAGATCCGGAAGCCGCCAAATGACCTGGTTCTTTGAAGACTGTCCAAAAAAGGTCCATGAATCGGGGAAGATCTTGGAAAATGGGGTCTGAGCGTTCCCACAGGGGGGAAGCCCAGGCTAAAGCCATACCCTCAAGTAAGGACAGAATGATGGAAGTCTTCGTAACACTGTCTGGGAATAGCACAGCCTGAAGGCAAAATTGCATGTTGCACTGGTTAAGGAATCCCCGACATCGCTGTGGATCCCCAGCATAACGAGGAGGACCAGGAAGCGAAATGGGCATGAGTGGAACCGGCACCAGAAGACTTGGCATGGATAGGGTTGCAGCAGCACCTGCAGGTACCACGGAGTCAAGGTGGGCACTGAGATGCTCCATGGACACCGATAGTTTCTCCAGGACTCTTTGCTGTTCCATAATCTGAGCTAGGCCCAGAATAGCCTCTGCTGGATCCATGGCCTTGGCAATCTGTTCTGGATGTGGACCCTTGGACTGAAGGGGAGTCCCTACCTTCAGCTGGAGAGGAGCAGAGACCCCATTGGAACTTCACCACTACCAGCCCATGTTCCCCTTTGGTTGAGCCATTGGGTGCTGTGGCCGGCTGGACTTACGTAGGGTCTCTGTGGTAGATGTCCAGGCTAAGATGGAGGCAGGCGGTGATACTTATAGTCAGTGTCTAGGCTAAAGTGAAGGCAGGCGGCGATACTCATGGTCTGTGTGCAGGCAAAGGTTGAGACAGGAATCAGTTCGAAGAACAGGATGGGATAGGAGCTCAGGAACTTCATGAGACACATAGGAAACTCAGGAAGCCAGGCTAGGAGACTTGTTGCCAAGGCACTGGTAAAGTGCAGGGACTGTTCTTATATAGTCCCTGCACTATGATGTCATCGGAGAGGGCCCGCGATTACCTGACACTGGCCCTTTAATTCAAAAGGAAACGACGTGTGTGTGCCTAGGGAGCTGTTTGAACTCTGGTGGCATCAAATGCTCTGCAGGCCACGCCGAGCCAGCCTGCAGCATCCCGCCACGCTGCCGGCTGGAGAAGGGCAATCACGAGGTGGGAGCAATGGGCCTCGGAACCCCATCAGTTGCACCACGGCTAAGGTAAGCAAGGTCGGCCTCTGGCCAGAGTGCCCAACCTGCACAACATATATTCTATACTAATTGATATATTATTGTATCTGATGTACGGTGTATGTAATTGCTGATGAAATACTTTAAGACACCCTGGGTCCTCTGTTGGAGTAGGGTGACTTATAAATCTAAAGTGTAATGTAGTAGTCCAAATCATTGCAATGAATTATAACAAAACTGTAGAATGGGTTTTTTTCTGGTCAGCAACAAACATTTTTAATGGATGGCTTCCTGAATTGACTTCTAAACCCCTTTTGTCATGAAACTAGTGCAGTAAGGAATTGTTTTTTTTTAAACACTATTTATTTTTAATTTGTACTTTGCAAACAAAAATAAAAAGATATGATTTTTAAATAAGGTAATGCATTTATGTTCACATAAAATTATAAAAATAAGATCAGCACACAAGTTGAAGGTAATACCTTCTTACTTGACTAATTTAATACCTTTGAAACCTACTTATACATCTATCTATCTATCTTCCTATCTAGCTATCTATCTATCTATTCCCTTCTTCAAGTCGATGCAAAATGAGGGGAGGATGATGCCTGAATATACAAATACATTGTGATGTTCATCATCCTGTGAAAGAAATGTAAAGAAGAATGCTACAATGGCTACAGGCTAGAGGTCAGACAAGGATATAGGATAAACCTCCACACTAACACAAAATTACATACTGAAGAGCAAAACAAGGTGGCACACTTGCAGAGGGCCATTTTTTCCAGGCCAGAACATTCAATCATTTACTTTATCAGGAATTTCAATCCTACCCATGAATTAATATATTTGAAATAAAAATTATTAAACACTTCCACAAACACAAAGTGGTATATTTAATAAACAGGTTAAAATCAGTTGGGTAACACATATTACCAGATGATTTTAATGTCCATGTTAAACTGCAGTTTAACACGTTATCAAGTAAGCTAATGAGATGCAGTTTGTGGTTATTTTAGAATGGCTACATTAAACTGAATAGAGACATTTTAATGCAGCCATGATATATATGGTCATCTGTAGCCTATATTTACTGGTCTGGAGATGTGGGCCTGGTTAGTGCAGCTTGCAGGGGATGCAATGTGGGCATCTATGCATGGGCTGACTTCCAGATACTCCCCTACCCTAGGCATGGCAGACCCCCAGCTAGATGCAAGTCTTACCCTACATTCATAGAAATCGCTGATATCCCACCAAATAATAGAGACCACTGTATCCCCCACCCCTGCCCTCTTCAGGACCAGGAAAGCAGCAGGAAGAGGAGAAGAACAGGCTTCCTCACTCTTGCTGCTTTGTTGGCTCTTGCCAGAATGGAGGCTTTGCTACCATGTAGTGTAAGCAATGTGTAAATGTTATTAGTAGTTGTACATTATGGAATATGCATATTCAACACATTTTAGTACATGCATTAGCTATAATGGGGTAGATTTTTAAAGTTATGCGCGGGAGTAGATTTGTTCGCGCAACCCAGAGCGAACAAATCTACGCCCGATTTTATAACATGCGTGCGCTGCCGCACGCATGTTATAAAATCCAGGGTCGGCACGCGCAGGAGGGTGCACAATTGTGCAACCTGCGCGCGCCGAGCCGAGCAGACTGCCTCCGAGCCGAGCAGACTGCCTCCCAAGGCAGGCGTAATTTTCGCGCGCCAGCCAGCTGCCGGCGTGCCATTCCCCAGCCCAGGGACTGGTTTGGAAGCCTCGGCCATGCCCCCGGAACGCCCCTGAATGCTGCGCCGCCCCCGACATGCCCCCTAAGCAAAGCCCCGGGACTTACGCGTGTCCCAGGGCTTTGTGCGCTCCGGTGGCTTATGCAACATTGGCGCGCCAGCCTTTTAAAATCTGCCCCAATATACTTTAGTAGATGGACCCCCGCAAAGTGGTTTAAAAAATAAAAAAAAATTCTCACTAGTTTCTAGACTTGTATAAAGTAGTGTGGTGGCTGTGTTAGCACACTGGGAAATAACTCATTTCTTTTTTCATATGGCTGTAACTTCCATCTTGTTTAAAATGATATGGTTGGCACCTTTATTTTCTCAAAAACTATAAAAAGAAAATCATCATCCCAAATATTTCCATATCATTTCTAGGCACAAGGCTTTTCCTCATTCTATGCCCTCGGAAAATTCTTTATTTTATGAGGCACATAGTCTTTCTGTAAGTGCAAACTCTCTTGTTTGTATGCCTCCTTCACCTTTCATATCCCTCTTTTAATTCTGCACATGTTTAAAATAAATAGACATTAACAAATGTAATGCAATGAAAGACACTCAACATATCTATCTCAGGCCCTTCAAATAATCCCCTCATTCTTTTACTTTAGTCTTTCCAACTTTGAAAACAAACATTGATATTTTACAATGCAATCTACTTGCATATTTAGATGTTTGCATTAATCTGTTGTAGGGAGGATTTTACACTCAAAAGCTAGTTAGAAATATATTTAACCTGACAGGAAGGTATTATCTTTACTTTGTTTATTGGCTTTTATTTCTATGGATATATATGTTGAAATGCATTTTGAAAATCTGGTTTTGTACATAATGTCCTGTCCTACTCATTATACCTGACCAGTGCTTCCTGTTGCGCTCAGGGATGTTCACTTGTCCTGGAGCTGTGGAGAACGGCTCCCTGGTAGGGACCAGAAAGCACCTGCCCCCAGGTGGTGGAGCACTGAAGGAGACAGAGGCTAGGATAAGTTTCACCACTGGAAGCCCGCGGTCCCCCCCGGGTGGAGCCCATAGGGACCCGTGCCACTTGGACTTAGGTGGGCCTCGCAGGGTCTCCTGGAGAGGTGGTAGACAGGCGTGTCCACGGACAGCAAGGGAACACGGTTGGACTTGAGACTGAGGTTCCGATGGAGCAAGGAAGACCAGAACAGCGTAGGAGATAACAAGGCAAGGGACAGTGCCAGAATCAGGAGACGTAGTCAATCAGGCAGAGGTCAGAATCCGAGGGTCAGTTCGAGGAGTAGTAAGGCAAGGCAGAGGTCAGGTTTCGGAGGTGAGACGAGGTCACGAGGCAGGCAGAGGTCAGGATGCAGGCAGCAGACAGGAAGGTCGAGGAACAGGCCGAGGTCAGTACCAAAGAGACAGTCCGAGGGTACTACCTGGGGAGACGGATGGACAGACGCAGGAACAGAAGGACGCTGGAACGAGACTGGAACAAGGCTTAGTACGCAGTGACAATCTAGCACACATTGCCGACCCGATTGCCAAGGCAAGGAAGTGCAGGCAGGGACTTCCTTAAGTGGTTCCTTCAATCAGGGCACGCCACAGAGCTAGGACCCGCCCCTGGCCCTACAAGAGGCCGGGGGTCCGCACACGTGTGCGTAGGGGCGTGGCCATGCCATGGGAGGCGCCGAACTCCGGCGTGAGGCCTGATGCGCAGTGGAAGGCCCGGCGACCGCCGCCGCAGGACGCCGAGGCCTGGAGGTGCTCACGGCTGCAGCTGGGGAGGCCGACCCGGGACCTGCAGAGACGCCAGAGAGGTGAGCAGGCTCATGTGCGGGCTGGACATGGACGGGGCACGCCACACTTCCGAGTTATTAAAAAGCTAGACTTTTTTTCAAATTGACTCAAGCAGGATTCACTTTATTTAAAGTAACTGTAAAAGACAAATGTGAAAAATTAAAATAGCATTGTTTTCTAACATTATTTTTGTATTTGTTATATTTTATCTTTCATTTTCTGGAGTATGTATATTTTAGTTGTTTGTAAAAAAAAAAAAAATGTCTACCTTCACATTTTGTTTAGTCTTCCTCTAATAGCTTCCTTTGTAGTCTCTTAGGGGGTCATTTTCTATCCCTATCACACGCGATAGCTAGATAGGGGCGGAGTCGGGGCGGCATTGGGACCAGAAGAGGAGGAGTCGGGGCAGCATCGGGGCAGATGCCTGCGGAAACTTCGCTGGCAGCGAAAAGGTAAGACCCCTTATCGCCACCAGTAGCGTGCCCAATAGCGCCACCTTTCATGGTGGCGCTATTGGGTGTGAAAGCCGGCAGCGATAACACAGCGGTGGTGTGATCGCTGCCGGCTTTCACAGGCCCGCCCCCCGCTTCGCACCCCCTCCCCCTGTTACCGCTCGATTCACAAACCGGTGCGATCTTAGAAAATCCAGCCCTTAGACATTAGAGAAGGGAGAAACATGCCATTCTGAGGCAGAGCTGTATATAAATTGGAATATTAATGGGAATATATAACATAGCAATATTATTTGTGCATTTGTATATATTTGAAAATTGCACTATATACTTATTTTTCCAAAGGAAACAAGGCTTCAGTTATTTAAGCAAAACAAATCGCTAATACAGTACTGTACATTGACTCCTTATAGTGTCAGATAACTAGATTTCCTCTTTCTGCTCATAGCAACTGTAAAAGAAGGCTGCAGATGCAAGACCTATCTCCTAATTCTATGCAGTCTCTTTTCAACAGTCTAGAGGATAATGATCAATCTCCAATGTAAACTGTTATTTTTAGGAGATAACATCACAACCTCTCTGCCCATTTGCAGATAAACATTGTTTTTCACATACAGTACATTCCCGGGGAATAGTTTCCAACTATGATAAGCTGTAGAGTTCCTTTCATTACATACAGGGAATTGACTCTACACCTCTGAGACCTATTTCAGGAGAATCTGTTTGGATGACAAACTTTAAATCAAAGTCAGAAGCTTATAAATCCCCTGCAGTTGGGAATATGGTCTTAATTTAAAGCTATAAACCCTAACCTTTCTTTATATTTTGATTTATGTTGGCCCTTATTCAGTTTATTTGAAGAAATACATATATGTGTATATAATCTATTTCCATAAAAAATGTGGTATATGCATTTTGTCCCACTTTGCAAAATTCAAAAACTAATAAATATGTTTCTGGACACAATACAAACAAAAGCTGCTCACCTAAACTTTTGCAGTCTTTCCATAACAAATTATTGATTTAGTATGTGACACTGATCCCAAATTGTTCATTCTTCATCTCTGCCTGGACGATACTTAATCTCTATTTACACTGACCACTAGGTTCTATTTTATAGCCAAACGGTAAATGTGAATGGGAGATTATGCCTTTGTCATCCTGCTCATACACATGTACATAAAGCGATACAGGTAGAGGAATGGGGTCTCTATTGCTGGGTTTTTTTTTCTCTTTTGGGTTAGAGGTTGGTCAAGGAGATTGTGGAGTGCTGCAGGCTAGCAACAAGCCTGCCCAGAACTAGTTCATGGAAGGAGAGATTTCAATATTCTGCTCCTAGACATTTGGCCTGGCTTATCAACAAAGCCCCTGGGAGGATCAAGGAAGCTACTATAAGCAGAATTTAACCATGAGGAGACTCATTTCTGATATTATCATCATAATAGTAGAACATGGAGATTGCTATTGTTGTGATCATAAAACAACATAACGTTGTTTTATGTTGTGTAGATTACCACAGTGTTCCAGCAGTCTCTCTTGACAAAGTACTGCCCTTGAAGGAGCTTCGCTCCAAAACACCTCGGTGTCGGCGGCACAAGACTGACTACCTGAGCAAACATGAGATAAGTGGCGTCTAAGGCCAGTTTTTTGGCATTATATTTCAAGTTATAATGGTTTGAAGAGTACGCAAACCCGTGGACATTAACATAATTCAACCACCACATTGAGGTACCTAATGATTAGAAGCCAGTCTAAGGCTCATAGACACAATAGCAGAACCCAGATGGTTCGCGTCGTATGAAGGTACACTCAATCTTCATCTATATATATAACATGTCTTGATTCATTTTATAACATATGCATGTCATTTTAAGTAGATGCACGCAAATCCTGCTTCTATCACATAAGTGGGGGAATTTTAAAAGATACACATGCCAACGTCATTGTCCATTTTCCTAGTTTGTTCCCAGTTCACGAAGTTAAGGGATAAGACTTTCAAACCCCCTTAGTTTAATAGCCCTCTTTACCCCATTACCACCGACCCTTAAAACCCCGCAAATCTATTTAGTTTTTTTTGTTTTATGACTTCATAGCAGAAGTAAAGTTACGCAGCAGTGGACCCTGGCGCATCCCTGTGCACACAAGTATTTATGTGCAGCGAGAAGAACATATTAGCAGGTTACAGTTCACATCAAGTGATAGCAGGCAGGATGCTTTTTTTTTTTCAATTTTTCCAGATTATCTTTTTCTCCAGATAAAGGCTACTTCAGAGACCATGAGTAGGCATTATCGTTTTGTTTTTTTTTCTCATATAGAGTTTATCCTCTTCTGGTTAAGAACCAGCTCTATAGCCAGTTTCTTCTCACACACTTCTTGAACTTCACCAAACCACTCACCTCTCCTTCTCTGCTCCCTCAATCACAAACACTTTTCTTCATAGCTCAGGTGTGTTGGGAAGTAGATATCTCCCAACCTTGGAACTCTATCACTCCCAGGGGCTGGTGGCAGGAAAAAGGACCCTACCCATCCCAGTAGACAGGGCTTTATAGTCTGAGCATGAAGACACATCCCACTATTGTGATGTCACTATACCACCACATTACATAAGACTCTACTTTGCTGACTGAGACCTGGCCAACAGTGAAAAGTGCACACTACCAGTAACAAAATGAACATGGGTCCTTAACTATTACATTTGCATAACTGTATCAAGGCAAAATAAATATGTGGATATTTAATGTTTTAATAGTTATTCTAACCCAGATGGGTGGTACTGCAATTATTAGTAAGATACAGATAAATAAAAACTACTTAAAAGGTAACTTTTCATAATTTCAGGTAACTTTTCAGAAAGTTTCTGCAACTCAGCAAAAGCATCAAACATCAATCCATTACAGGGCCAGCTGATCCATCCTGTGAACTTCCATGTGTATACCTGGAAAACAGGACAGACAGACAGACAGACAGAAAACACACTAGATAACACAACGTGAAAAAGTATCTGCATTAAAAACAGTCAGCTTTCTGATAAGGAACTTTGGCTGCCCCCAGCAGGGCTCATCCTCTTCTGTAACCCTTCTAGCCTCCACTTTCTGATCTTTGGAGAGAGATGCAGCCACCTCAGATATGCCAAGCCAATACCTCCCCTTTGGTGGAGATGACCTCCAACTGTAGCCTTTTTTTGGGGTAGGGACCCTATTTAGAGTAGACCAGGAATCCCAGACTTCACAGGGTATCTTCTTTTCTTCACTTTCTCTTTGGGCATATCTAGAATCCCACAATCCAGTTCTGGGGACATTCAGGGACATCACACTGGTGCAGGATACTCTCACAAAAGACCATGGTAGGATTAATGCTGCTAGGAGCCGAACAGTGCACTAAGGGGATTTTGGAAGTTTGCATGGAGTTTGGACTAGCCTGTAGGCAAATGCCTGTTGTATATATTTGGATGTCCTGGCTTCTCATGGAAGGGATTGATATTGTAATTGCGAAGAAACAGGCATGAACAAGGCATAAGGAAGACATTGTTTTACTGCAACTCTCTTGCTGGTTGTGAACAGTGGCCTGTCATAGTCACTAATAATTATACTGAAAAGAACTACCCTCATACCAAGTTCTGAGTTATCTTACTGTTCACTTTATGTTCACCACAGTGGATTCCATTGATCACTGCTCCCTAATTTCTACTCCTTAAGCAATTTCTGTCCTGCTTCCATACTATTTTTTTTTTGTTCATTGTTTCTTTGTGAAACAGTGAGAAAGTGATACTGAAACAGTGTTACTGAAGTCCAGATAGGAAACATCCACTACTCCTTCCTAACTATGACTCTGATTACCTCATCAAAGAACTTAATCAAGTTTGCTTGACAAGATCTCTCCTTTATGAAATCATATTGCCTAGGCTCCTGTAATTGACTGAGGCCAATATTCAAAGGGTAACTTCTGGAGTTGCCTGGGCAGAAACAAGATCTGAATATTTTCCCACGCTCTCCAGCTATACCTTGCTACAAAGAAGAATTGCTGGGGGTGTTCCTAGGGCAAAGTTTCACTTTCCCTGGGCAATGCTGATATTTAACACTACCCACACAAACTCTGCTCTGATCAGAACACCTTGTTGAAGTTACCTGGATACCGTGATCCACATATAATCAGCAGAACACTTATCTGGGTAGGTTCTGCTGAATTATTATCTGGTTACAGATATGTGGGTAATTGTACCAGATAACTTTTCTACTCCCCAGCTTACTCAGTATGGACCTCACCGTATATAAATCTGTCTACTTAATTCTGAACGGCAATAGGTATGTTTCTTAAGTTCTAAGAAATAACATTTGTCAAGAGGTTGTTAGGATGGTACATGCTATTAGGACTGCAATCCAAATGCTTTATAACTTATCTAATTTAAATCTTTTGCAGTAGGACATTATGGATATTCAATGCTCCTGGAAATCTAAATATATTTTCTATACATTGCTACTTCTATAATATGATACGCAGAAGCAGAACAAAAGTCATTAGCCTACTTTCTGAATGGAAGGGATTATGGGATTGCTGTGTCTGTGCATCTGTGGATGTGTGTATGTCTTGTTCCCCTCTAATGTGTTTTGTGGCCTATCCACACCAAATTTTCAGGCCACGTCAGCGGGAACATGAGGACTCTGACAGGAATATTTGTCTCTGGATCCACTCATATCCACAAATGAGGGCATATATGTAGTCCAGAAAGTAGGCTCCTTTAATTCTGGGTGGAACCACTTGTTTTAAGAATAGCTCTTCCAGGACTTTGTAAATACAGAGAAACATATAACAATTACCTTTGTAGCTGTAGAATGTGTGTTGGGAATAGAAACTGTAAAGGAGTTGTTTCTGAGTAAGAATAAAGACCAGTATTGTTTTTCTTAATTAATTTCCAGTGCATTAAGGTATTTAAAGTCCTATTTTATGTAGCGTTGTTCTGATGATGAATTTATACTCTGACTTTTCTCTCAAATGACTCAAAGCAAATTACAAAAATGCAGTAATAATACAATACAAAATATGTAGCAATTCAAAACAGCGTTATAAATAATATATCAATAATAAATTACAAAATATAATTAAAATAAGTCAATTGAAAAAATCCATAAGAAATATCTTAAATCCAATCCAAAATCCCAACAATTTCCAGCCATCACAAAACCCAAACTTCTTAACTCTCAAGTTAGAGGACATTTTGAAGTATATGTAACCCTTTTCTTTGGATTGTCACTGTTCCAAGGGCACACAAGTTTTATATCTAGGACTTTCTACACTGATGGTCTTCACTCCCTTCCTTTATTCCCAAAGTATGGGTCCTTTCTGTGGGGGGAAGCTTATGTTTATGGCCCAGGCAGTGCTGTGCTTTACGCAAAACCTTGTGTGTAATTCCCTTTGTATTCTGTGGTCTTGTAGTGCTGCAGGGACAACTTCACTGGACACAGAATTGGGTGTTCAAATAATAGTTTACTGATTCTTCAAACACTAGTTCAATGTCCAGTCATGAATAAATGCACTTACAGCTGACTGTCTTCTTCCTGCTGTGTGTCTCTGGCTCAGGTTCCTGATTCAAATCTTACCACTCGTACTCTGAGTGTATGAGTAAATGGGGAAAATCCTACTCTGTGCAGGGTCCCTGTAGAACATAAAAAAAAATCCTACCTGAGTCTACAGTTGTTTGTTCCTTTTAGCCAGCCTATGCCTCTTGTCCCTGGGAGTGAAGATCCTGTCGAGGGTCTTCAGATTTCTTCATCTTCTTCATTATAGTTCCTGGACCTGTCAGAAGGAGGGGCGAGATGATAATGCTCAGAGCTGTGCTCTTCCAGCCTAGCTCCAGGCAAAGAGGGGTGGACAATAAACCTCCTGCCAAACCAAACATAGTTTAAATCTCTCACAGCCAAACATTTTCTCTGCACTGTCCTGCAGATCTGTCTCTCTCCTAGATAGGATTCTATCAGGCCTTCAGTACCCTGCCATCCGGATCAGGGGAACTGCTTTCACCAAAACAACCAGGCTTCCACTCCAGTGATCATCTCTCAAAATTAGCAAAACATCTCAACAAAATCTCTTCTTCTAAGTTGAAACCAACCTCCAGATGAGCAGGTAGTACCTAGGAGGAATAGCCTCTAAAAAATATAGAGCACTGAGGGGAACAGGCATCACTCTCATAGAAACACATCAGGAGCTCCTCACTTCTCAAAAGCTGAACTCAAATGCCACATCTACTCTTATCTCACTCCCTATTTATAAGAAAGATCCACCCACTCAGGCAGACTCTGGAAGAGGTGCTGAAATATGGTATACTTTCTAGCTAAGGGGGATACTAGGGGCATTTAGTGGACAGTCCATGGGGGAGGGGGGCGGGCGCCCACCCACATCTATAACCACACTTGGATCCATTATTCTAGAGATGATCTTTACTCAAGCATACAGATACAGGACCTGGCTTACATATTGCAGGCTTCAACTCAAAAACTGGTTTTAAAAGGCTAAGAGTTTAATAGGCTAACAGAGAGTAGGATATCTAGTTACTCTAATTCTACTACTACTATTTATCACTTCTATAGTTCTACTCGATATATGCAGTGCTGTACAAAAACATATGAGAGACATTCTTTGCTCAGTAGGTCTTACAGTATAATCAAGGCAAACATACAAGGCAAAAGACATTTGGGAATTTCATTTATTAAGAAAATAGTGGTTGGCTATAAGTGGGATAATCAAGGGTAAGATTTAAAAGCAGCCTCACAATGGATTGTTAGACTAGATTTGAGCAAGGCAAGAGAGGAAGTTTGAATCACCAACTCAAGAAGTCTGTTCCAAGAATACAGTGCAGCAAGGTGGAAAGCATAGAGTAGGAATTTGCAGTAAAGAAGGGCATAGATATGAGTGACTTGCCTGATTGGAGGCGAGGTACTATGGAGTTGCTGAGTGAAAATGTAACTTCCTGGGGAAGAAACCCTGGAGAATTGTCCTAATTTACCACCAGATTTCTTCCCAGTTTGGTATGAGGCTGACCCTAGTATCCCGAGTCACATCCAGGTGCCCCACCTTATTATACCAAATAACAGGACTTATTTGTGGAACGCAGTTGCAGCACTTCTTTTCAGATTTAAGAGGCAGACCAGCAGGGTTTTCTTCTCCAGCCCCTCCCCTTCAGGCAGCCTGCAGGTAAGAGAAAGGGAGGGGTGAGTTGGAGTGGACAGAGAACAATCACTGTGCTCCCTATTTGAGTCCCTCCCCTCCTGTACTACAAGGAACAGAAGCAAAAACGGTAGAGGAAAAAATAGGAACAAAAGTCTGAAACTTATAAGCAATAGTATTAGTAGTCAAGGCTTCACCACTGGCCTTGACTACTAATAGCTCACAAGTTTCTAAATTGTGCTAATTCAACCCTTTTTGTATCTGTTACCCAGGGTTTACTTTCTGGTGGAACAATCCAGAATGGCATTCTGCCACCTTTTTTCTGGTACCAAGGAAGCAAAGTCGAGCTAGCAGTGTAATTCCATTTTGGCTTCCCTGCAGCAATGGAACAGGGGTGGTAGTGGCCCCAGAGGGAAGCAAAGCAGAGTGTATTGGAACTGCTTACCTGAGATGGAGCAGCCACATGGCCTTAATTTTTGTGCAATTTCCTGGTACAATTAAGGAGGCTCTGAAAGATCGTGGCCATGGTCAAAGACGTGTTAAATGCCCGTCAATCCCATTGCTTCTGCCACTACAGGGTGTCATCTTCCTGGCCAGGTTGCTGCTTAGGTTGGCTTCCCAGGTCCTGCTGTCTCTGCTGCTGGTAATCACACCATGAGAAGGGGAAGAGAGTGAGTGAGGGAATGTTGGGGGTGGGAGGGACAGGAGAGTGAATTAAGGGATTAAAGGAAAGCAGAATGTGGTTGGGAATTAAGCAAGTAAATGAAGAGATGAAGGCGTAAGAGTGAGTGAGGAGATCGAAGGGAGGGGAGATTATGAGTGAGGGAATTGGTGGGGTTGTGGATTGTGTGGGGGCAGAGATTGAGTAATTGGATCAACCTTGTGGAGTTTGAGTGAGGAGATCAGAGGTTCTGTAAGGTATGAGTGAGATAAGAGTGGGGAACAATCTGTGAATGAAGCAATTGGAGGAGGCAGGAAAAAAAATGAATGAGGGGAGAGAAAGGGAAAGAAGGCTGTGTGATGGGGGGAGGGAGAGAGTGAGTGAGGATAGCACATGGTGCTGCTCCTTTACTTTCTCCCCTGATGAAGTGAAGAGGAGGATGCACTTTTGAATTTCAGATCTTCCCCTTCTGTGTCTGAGAAGAGTGGATGGTGCCTGCTGGTCTGCTCTCACTCCCCAAGGCAGAGGATAATCAGCTGATTCCAGGTCAGAGAGGAGGCCTGTATTTTACTGATCAAGGAAGGATAGGAGGAGAGATGCTGCTGATAATTTTCCAGGAGGGGAAATCAGTGAAAATGATGGGAGACTGGGGCTGAAAAGCCATCAGTGATGAGGGTGAGACTTGGGAACTCTAGGACCCCTGGTGGATAAGGACCACTGGAGGAATAATGGAGGGTGATGGTGGGGGCTTGGAATGTAGAACTAGGATTACCAAGGCAAAGAGGAGAAGGAGGAAGGTAGACAAAAAGGATCCCATTCTCTTTACTCTCTTTCTCTTCCTCCTTATCTCACTGACCCTCCATCCACAGCCCCCAACAGTATTTAACCTCCAGTGCCTACAGAGCATTGATGGGAGAAGAATGGCTTGTGGGTTAGGCACTGCTAGGGGCTGGAGATGAAGAATCTCTGGGATAGGGACGAGTACTCACATATATGTTTGTGAGAGTGCCTGTGTTTTAGGAGAGAGTTCACACCTGGCTCTGGTCCTAGCACCCTCCCTCCCACACAGGTCACACTCTACCCCAGCTCTGCCTCTAGTCCCCACTCTCTGCTCCACAGTTCCACTTCCTTTTTGTTTACAAAATAAGCTCTGCCAATAAATGACCCAGGATTATTAACAAAAGCTTCCTAACAATAATAAATAGAACATATTTCATAACAGCATACAAGATATATCATTACACATTCATTATCACATTCTCAGTGATCCTGGTCTAGCTCAGACCTATCACTATACTATGAGGTTAGTTTTTGATAGGGTGTTACCCTCAAGCACCTTATTATTGCCCTTTTAGTGGGTGGTCTGCTCTGTTTTAGAATAGAAAAACAAAATATGCAAATCCCATCACTTATGGAAGTCTCTCACAAGCTGCAACAGGGAACTGCCAGGGGCCGTCTGGCTTTTTCCCAGAAGATGTCCTCATATTATCTCGGGTCTCTTTCTCTGCATCCGATGAAGCTGCTAGTACTCTAGATGGTGCAGCAGCTGTGACCCTGTTGCTGTTGATCATGTCATTAGTGCTGTGAAGCAGTATTGTTGACTGTTCATACTACAGTGGCACAAAGTTGTTATGGTACCTGTTATTACTGCAGTGGTCAGAGAAAGTTTTGCCATGCATAATTGGCACTGTACATGCAGGATATTGGAACTTCTCCAATTCTGTGGAGTTTAGCTCATGTTTCTGATGTTCAGGACTTGACACTTACTAAAATCACAAATTCAATACCTTGAAGACCAACCCATTTTTTTTTTGCAATCTTTGCAGTATTTTATGTCCATCTTTGATTAGTTACTGATTACTAACATATATCTCTTTCATTTCCACAATCTTTGGCTAATTATCCAGTTCAGCTTCTGATTTTTTGACCTACCATCTGCTCTAAGAAAACTTTCCTTCCCCTCTTCCCTTATCTCACAGAGCAAGAAATATGACAGGAAACTAAAGATGAAGAACAACAGAGAAAAATATTCAGCTTTCAGCTTCAAAGGAAACCAAGGTTTCTGCTTAAAGTCAGCAGAATTCAAAGACAGGAAACAAAATAAAAGTAGATAATCTATGTTTAAGATAGGAAGTCAATATAGTGACTTGAGAAAAGGCGTTTTATGAGAGTAGCAATTTTGATGACAAATAAATCATTAGGCTGAATTTTGGATAAATTGTAGTGGAGGAAGATTTATTTATTTATTCAGTTTTTGTATACCAAATTCGTGGGGACATCATATCGGTTTATATCTATACAAAAAAACATGACCTGATCAAACTAGTATACATTCATAAAGGTATATAAATCATTTAGATTAAAATAAAAATGCATCTAATTAAAATTAACTCAAACCACTTATAAAAGGTTAATTATAATAAAGAAAATAAATGAAAGTACAGTAAAATGTAAAAAACACAGCATAAATAGAATAAAATAAATAAAATATAATGAAATAAAATCAGATAAGAGTAAGAATCCAGGGGCTGAGTCTGACTATGATAATGTATGCTCGAATGCTTGCTCGAATAGCCATGTCTTAAGTTTTTTCTTAAATGATTGTGAGTGAGACTCCAGCCTTAATTCTAAAGGCAATGTATTCCATATTCCAAGAAATAAGAGTGGATAATGGTTCTTGTAGTGTGTTCAGAAAGGAAGGGGTAGATTTTGGTGATATTACAGAGAAAGAAATAACACATTTTAGCAATGATTTGGATATGTGTAGAGAAGGAGAGAGAAGCATTGAAAATGACCCCAAGGTTACGGGTTGAGAGGACTAGGAAGATTACAGTGTTATTCACAAAAACAGAGAAATGGGGATGAGAGAAATTTTGCTTGGCAGGAAACAAAAGGAGTTCTGACTTGACCGTGTTGGGTTTACAGTTGTGGTGGGACATCCAGGAAGCAATGTCAGACAAGCAGGCTGAAATCTGGGACTGGATTCCCAGAGAGTTAAATCTGGGAATAATTAGCAAAAACATGCTACCGCAAGCCAAGAAAGAGCACCAAAGAAATTAGTATACAGAGAGAAGAGGGCAGAGTCCTGAGACACACTAATTGATAGTGGGATGGCAGGAGAGGAGGATCCACCAGAGGACACACTAAAAATGCAATGGGAAAAGTAAGAAGAGAACAAAGACAGGACAGAAGCACCAAATCCAAGTGAGGATAGTGTGTATCAAGTAGGTGGTAATCAGCAGTTTCAAAAGCAGTAAACAGTAGAGATGTGCATTCGTTTTTGCCAAAATGGAAAATTTCAAAGAAATTGTCCAATTTGGCATGGATAGGAGGACCCGAATCCTGAGACGGATTTTCCTCAAACTTCGGGGAAAATTTGTTGTTTGGGTTAGCGCGGGGGGGGGGGGGGCACCTTTATTTAAAAAAACCCCCAAAAAAACCCACCCCCGCTGGACCATCACAGATTTTAGGCATGTTTTGGGGGATCCGGAGGGTGGGGAGGTTATAATAAACTAAATTTTAAGGGTTGGGATGTTTTGGGGGTTTTTTTTTGTGAAAAATCGCCGAAAACCCCCCCCCCGACCCATTGGAAAACGAAGTTTTCCATGGGTCGCCTGAGCCAACATATAAAAACTAAACACATCTCTAGTAAACAGGTCAAGGAGAATAAGGATTGAGTAAAGGCCTCTAGTTTTAGCCATAAGCAGGTCATTGGAGACTTTGGCAATGGATATTTCTGTGGAACATAGAGGGAAAAAAACAGGTTTGAGTGGATTGAGAATGGCTTGAGATGAAATAAAATCAAAACAGTGGTGGTGATCAGCACATTCAAGTAGTTTGGAAGCAAAAGAGAAGTGGGAATAGAATGATAATTCTCAGGGCATGTAGGGTCCAGTAAGGGTTTTTTGAAGAGTGGTGTGATCACATCATGTTTGAAGGCAGCAGGAACAGAAGCAGTGGAAAGTGATAGATTGAAGATGTGACTGATGGAAGGGATGATCGCAAGGGAAATAGAGCTGAGGAACAGAGTGGGAATGAGGTCAGAGGAACAAGTAGTAAGATTGGAAGAGGAGATAAGTGGACATTTTCCTCCATTTTGATTTCAGAAAAGGAAGATAGGAAGGCAGGGGCCAGGATTAGGGTAGAGGAATAAAGTAGGGAGATGGAGATTTAGTTTATCTGGTTGAGAGCTCAAGACTAACTTTGTGAACCTTGTCATGGAAGTAATCAACTGTAGTCTGGACAAAGAGTGAAAGGACAGGTTGGGAAGCAAAGAAAATCTGAGATGGGAATTGAGTTTGGCCAAAGATGGCAAGTGTTAGATACAGGAGAGTGTGTTAGATGGATATAGTAGTCTTGATTGGCAAATGCAATAGCAGACTAGAAAGAAGTCAACAAGAATTTGAAATATGTGAATTCGGCATGGACATGGGATTTTAGCCAGAGACATTCTGCAAAGTAGGTAAAAGTGCATCGGAAGTAAATTCTAGGGGTGAGCCAAAGTTGGGATTTGGTACAACTTACAAGATGGGTAAAGGGAGGGGCAAAGCTGTTTAAAGCAGAAGACAGCATAGTGTTGTAAAAAGAAACAGTTTCATCAACTGACTCAAACAATTTAGTGGAAGAAAGGAGAGATGAGACAGTAGTGGAGAAGTTACAAGGATCAACATCCTGGAGAATCCTGAAGATGTTGGTGGTGACTTGATAAAGCTATGGGGTAGGGTGATTTAGTGTGAAAGTTATTATATGATGGTCTTAGAGGAGAAGAACTGAGGGGGAGAAATCTGAGAGACAGCAGTAGGAAGAAAAGACTAGGTCACAGGGCAGCCATAAAGATTCAACAGTGTATTTTGTTTCCTGCAGAACTTTTATCCTGTTTAAGATAGTAACACAGTAACATAGAAATGGTAGTATCTGTTGTGCCATGCAAGTTATCCCATCTTTCTCTTAAGGGTGGCAATTGCTACTCCATGCAGTTATCCCCAATCCTTATGATAACCCATAACAATTTACTGCTAGCAACATTTTTACTGGGTGATGAGCTTTTTTGAAAATTCAGACGGTGCTGCTTAACATGTTTTGCCTATGGACTTGACCAAAGAAGCAGTCCTGTATTATTTTCCCTTATGTCTGCTCATCAGTTCCCCAGACCATAAATGTTGGAGCCCTTATTGGTTGTTGTATGAATCCAAGTCCCCCTTTCCCCTTGCCATTGAAGAAGAAAGCAATGTTGGATTTGCATCAACAGTATCAAAGCTTATTGGTTAAGGGTAGTAATTGCTGTGCCAGCAAGTTACTCCTATGCTTAACAGTTCCCCAGACTGTAAAAGTCAGGCCCTCATTGGTTGCTGTATCAATCCAATTCCCCTTTTCCCCTTGCCATTGAAGTAGAGAACAATGTTGGAGTTGCATCAACAGTATCAAGGTTTATTGGTTAAGGGTAGTAACCACTGCACCAACAAGTTACTAGGGATGTGCAGACAAAAAGTTTGCGTTGATAAGTTGAAGTTGAGGGTTGATTTCGTTCAATATGGACATATGGAGAATTCCATAAGTTGAGGGTCTGTCCATACGTTCACCGGTTCCCTAAATAAAAATTTAAACCCCTCACCCTCCTTAATCCCCCCCCAAGACTTACCAAAACTCCCTGGTGGTCCAGCGGGGAGTCAGGAAGCCATCCCTGTATTCCTTTGTGAGGAGCACGTGACGTCGGCATCACGTCGGAGTGACGCGGACGTCACGTGCTTCTCCGCGCCTCCGCTCCAGGACCCCCGTTGGACCCAACCGGAACTTTTGGCCAGCTTGGGGGCCTCCTGACCCCAAGTGCTCCTCGTAAAGGAATACAGGGATGACTTCCTGACTCCCCGCTGGACCACCAGGGAGTTTTGGTAAGTCTTGGGGGGGGTCAGGAGGGTGGGGGGTTTAAGTGTTTATTTAGGTTCAACGTATTCAACATAACTATGTTGAATAAGTTGAAAATCGCGATGCGTTGCGCATCATCACTTTTTTAAGTTTAAAAAAAAAAATAAGTTGCGTTTTACATATGCGTTCAAAACGAATGCACACCCCTACAAGTTACCCCCATGCACTCTTTTCTTCATTTCCATCCTCTAGCCTTTAGGGATCCATGGTGTTTATCCCATGTCCTTTTGAATTCTTTCACTGTTTTTATTTTCACTACCACCTCCTGAAGGGCATTTTAGGCATCCATTACCCTCTCCATGAAGAAATATTTTATGACTTTGGTTCTGAGACATTTTCCCTGGAGTTTCACATTTTGTGACCTCTAGTTCTACTGATTTCTTTTCAACAGAAAAGGTTTGATGTTTGTACATCATTAAAACCTTTCAGGTATCTGAAGGTCTGTATCATAACTCTCCTGCACCTCCTCTCTTCCAGGACATACTTATTCATATCCTTCAGCCTTTCCTCATAAGAACATAAGAAATTGCCATGCTGGGTCAGACCAAGGGTCCATCAAGCCCAACAGAGGCCAAACCAGGCGACAAGAACCTGGCAATTAAGATCCCATGCTACTGAGGCAATTAATAGCAGTGGCTATTCCCTAAGTAAACTTGATTAATAGCTGTTAATGGACTTCTCCTCCAAGAACTTATCCAAACCTTTTTTGAATCCAGCTACACTAACTGCACTAACCACATCATCTGGCAACAAATTCCAGAGCTTTATTGTGCATTGAGTGAAAAAGAATTTTCTCCAATTAGTCTTAAATGTGCTACTTGCTAACTTCATGGAATGCCCCCTAGTCCTTCTATTATTCGAAAGTGTAAATAACTGATTCACATCTACTCATTCAAGACCTTTCATGATCTCAAAGACCTCTATCATATCCCCCCTCAGCCATCTCTTCTCCAAGCTGAACAGCCCTAACCTCTTCAGTCTTTCCTCATAGGGGAGCTGTTCCATCCCCTTTAATCATTTTCCCACTATAGAGATAATTATAACACCGGTAAACCAATACTAACCTTAAAATTAGCAAACATTTCCAACACTGGCAAATAAATGCTAACCTTACAACTAGCAGACAATATAAACAGCCAGTAATAGTTTAACCCCCCAAGAATTATTCGTTTTTAAATTTTAAACTCTTTATTTGTAACAGGAAGATACAAAGCACAATCAATAGGAAACAAATACCATTCAGCACACATTAGTTGGACAACAAACCTTTAGAATAACTGGACCCCCAATTACACCCGACTAGCCAACTCCACCATACCATTAAGCAGAATTCATGGCCCAATATGGGCTCCACACCCTGTTATATACCGAAGATTTGTGTTGCAATGAATAAGTAAGCTTTTCAATTATAGCTATGTCTTTAAGCTGTTTGTACAAATGTGAGTCCAAACTTACTGCCAGCAAATGAATATTCCATTGTCAGCACTCTCTCTGACTTAGGCATGGATTTATTAAAATGCACTAAATATCGCATGCAATAGGAAAAGGGGCATGTTTTATGGTAATGGCAGTTTATCACAAAGTGTGCTATCTTAGCACTTCACATAGGTATTAGTGCAAACTGCAATAACTTTGTGATAGGTCATACAACCACTGGGGGGACCATTTTAAGCTGTTGGAGATCCAGCCTAGCTATCAGGGTCCTTCTACAACCACTGGGAGGGGGGGGGGGGGGGGGGGGGGGAGAGAGAGAGAGAGAGAGAGAGAGAGAGAATGACTAGCCATAATGCCCTCATACTAGGTAGGTATTTATATCTCTATAGGAGGCCTACCTAGTCACTCGAGGTGAGGTTTAGGTATTGTGAAGATTTGATGACATTCGGAGTGAGAAAACTCACACAAAGAAGAGATTTGTGCAATGTTCTCTCAACCTAGCTTGATGTTACCCAGGTAGCCCATTAAGCTAGGTTGAGAGAACATTGTACAAATCTCATCTTCTCACTCCGAAGGTCATCAAATCTTCACAAGAGAGCACTGTTCTGTTCATACGTCTCACTTTGAATGTCAAAGTGGCCCCTAACCCCTACACTACTACATAAACCTCACCTCAAGTGACTAGGTAGGCCTCATATAGAGGTATAAATACCTACCTAGTATGAGGGTATTATGGCTTCTCTCTCTCTCTCTCTCTCTCTCTCTCAGGGCCCTGATAGCTAGGCTGGATTTACAGCAGCTTAAAACTACTAAAAACAGCATTTGCAAAAACAGTGCAATAAAGCCCTATCACACAGCTTTACACAAATGAAAAAGGTGTAGTTAAAGCCATGCAATATGGCTTCACAAATTATGAAACTTGGCCACAAACTCCTCCCCTTTTTCTTGCCGGATTTACGTGCGCAGGGCACTGGCATAGGCCGCCAGCCGGATTTACGTGCGCCGGCATAGGCGCCGGCATAGGCGCAGGGCACTGGCATAGGCCGCCAGCCGGATTTACGTGTGCCGGATTTACGTGCGCAGGGCACTGGCATAGGCCGCCAGCGCGCGCAAAGCCCTGGGAAGCACGTAAGTCCCGGGGCTTCATAAAAGGGGAGGGGGTGGCGTGCCCGGGGTCCGGGGGGGCATGTCGACGGTTTGGGGGCGGGCCAGGAGGGCGGTCCCGAGTCTCCCGGCACTGCAGCCTGTGCCGGGGGATGCTGAGGCGGCGTGCATAAGTTACGCCTGCTTCAAGCAGGCATAACTTGCACAACAAAGGTGGGGGGGACTTAGGTAGGGCTGGGGGGTGGGGAAGGGAGGGGAAGGTGGGGGAACACGGAAGGAAAGTTCCCTCCAAGGCCGCTCCAATTTCGGAGCGGCCTCGGAGGGAACGGAGGCAGGCTGCGCGGCTCGGCGCGCGCAGGCTGCCGATTTTGCACAGCCTTCTGCGCGTCGACCCCGGATTTTATAAGATACGTGCGGCTATGCGCGTATCTTATAAAATCTGGTGTACTTTTGTTCGTGCCGGTTGAGCGAACAAAAGTACGTGCGCGCATACTTATTTAAGATCTACCTCAGCGTGTTTTCGCATGAGTTAAGGCATTTTTTTCATATGAAAATGCCTTAACGCATGCAGAAATGCCATATAGCATTTTGATAAATGACCCTCTTAGTTCTTAATTTCCTATATATATATATATATATATATATATATATTTATTTATGTCTTTGCTTAAAAGACAATTACTTCAAATAAAAATACTTCAAAACTATATCCTGTGAGTGATTTACACTACAACTGGGAGATTTTAAAATCCCTAAGTGCGCGAATTCCGGAAGATATGTGTGTCTTGGGCTGGCAAGCGCTGCGCGGTTTTTAAGAAGTGCCCATGCATGCACATATCTCCCGGTATACGCACAGGGAGATATGTGTATGTGTATCAGGGAAGACCAAGAGATGTGCGTGTAAATAATTACACACACAAGTGCATTCTGGGGGTCCCCACTGTGTAACTTTACTTCTGCTATTGCTGGCATGTAAGTCAAAAAATAAAAAAATCAGGGCTAATCAGCGGGATTTTAAGGGTTGGGTCTAATAGGGGAGAAGGGAGCCTTTAAAACTATTGGGGGGGGGGGGGGGGGGCGGGTAGGAAGGAATTCCTATCTCTACACTTGCTGAATTGGGAACAGGGTGAGTAGCCTCGGTGCGCACCCCTTATAAAATTCCCCCCACTTATGCGGTAGACACAGCATTTGCACTAACATGTATGTGTCTATATAAAATTGAGTAGCAACCAAAAAAAGTTGATCAAAAGAAAAGATTCTTTATTAATGCAATGTGTGGTAACCAATAAAGCCCGACTCTGGCAGAGTTTCGCTCATGTGACAGAGCTGCTTCAGGGGCTACAACATATAAAATGAAAACATTTAAAAACATGAATAATTACTCACAAAATGTAAAATCATAAGAAATCAAATTTTATTTATTTATTTATTTATTTGGCATATTTAAATACCGTTTTACCAGTACAAAGATTGAATAAAGCAGTTTACAATAATAAAACTAAATTAAAATCAATAAAATAAAAATAGTGTAAAAAAGATAGAATAAAAATACAAACAATATTTTGATCAATAAAATTAAAATGCTATGATAGAGTAAGATAAACACTAACTGTTATGTTATAAAAAAAAAAAGAAAAGACATAGAGAATTAATATTTAAGAAACCTGAGGTAGATAAATAATGCACATAACTAACTTAAATTCCCTGAGGTTATTCCACTATTGAGTAAATTCTAAACTCCCAAAAGCTTCCTTGAACAGATGGGTTTTTAAAGCTTTTTTAAACTCCTTTCTGCTATGTATTTGTCTCAAGGAGTCTGGTAGAGCATTCCACAGGATAGGACCGGCCACTGAAAAGGCTCTTTGTCTAGTTACATTAAGAGCTGCCATTTTTACTGTGGGAACTTCTAATAGATTTTCCCCAGCTGATCTAAGGTCTCTTGAGGGTTTGTAGACTCGTAAAGTCAAGCAAAGCCAAATGGAATCAATATTATTTAACAGAGAATGAATGACCACAAGTATCTTATACCATATTCTATATTTAACAGGTAACCAGTGTAATCCCAGCAAAGTAGGGGTAATGTGCTGTTTACTAGGCGTCGCTGAAAGAAGCCTAGCTGCTGAGTTTTGAATTAACTGAAGAGGTCTGATAGTTGATTCAGGTAGACCCAAATACAGTCCATTGCAATAATCTATTCCTGAAAAGATCAGAGCTTGCAAAACTGATCTATAATCATGAGAAAATAGTAAAGGCCGTAATCGTATGACACAGACAAACTAAACATATATATGCACATATAAAAATTTATGTGCACGCACATAAGAACCCTGTTTAAAACAATGATATCACGTACATTCTTGTGCCAATGACTATTAGTTACAAAGGTATACCTTAATAAACAGACGGGTATTTCTCAGAGGTATTCCTTCTCTACCAGACACATTGTCTCTAAGGGATTTCTACATTATATAAAATGGAGCGCACATGCATGTGCGTACAGCCAATGTTACAACATACAGACATATGTGCGCGCATGTTATAAAATCGCCACATGTGTGCACATGCGAGGGTCTTAAATTTCACCTCTAAGTACATTACAATTAGTTCTCTCAGTTTATTGTCTTTCCTGTTTCATTACGATACTTAACACCTTTTCTGATCAAACTCTAGTAACTAGTTGCCCAGGAAACAGTACTCTTACCTTCTCAGATCAAGTAAGTGACCTTTTCAAACTCACAATTCAAACACTGGCAAAGAAATACTGGGGCAGATTTTCAAAGGGGTACGCGCGTAACCCCCAAAAAGCTGCCCCTTCCACCTCCTGCGCGCGCCGAGCCTATGTTGCATAGGTTTGGCAGTGCGCGCAAGCCCCGAGACACGCGTAAGTCCCGGGGCTTTCCTGGGGGGTGGGGGGCAAGTTGGGGGGGGTGTGTTGCAGCCGGCGCGTCATCAGGAGGCGTTCTGGGGGCGGTGCTGCGGGCGTGGTTCCGGCCCAGGGGCGTTCCGGGGGCATGGATGCGGCCTCCGGACCAGCCCCCGGACCAGAACATGGACCAGAACATGGGCTGGGGGGCGGGTTAGTTAGGGGAAGGAAATGGAAGGTGGGGGGCGCTGGAAAGAAAGTTCCCTCCGAGGCCGCTCCGATTTCGGAGCGGCCTCGGAGGGAACGGAGGCAGGCTGCCGATTTTGTGCAGCCTTACGCACGCCGACCCTGGATTTATGTTTGCGCCGGTTGCACGAACAAAAGTACATACACACGTACTTTTTTAAAATCTGCCCCACTATCTTTAGAAGTGGCAAATTCTTTTAGTAAAGTTCTAAATTAATAGTGTAAATATACATTTTTAAAGTAACTTCACTTATAAGCATTCTATCAATGCTGATGTTTTGCTTAGCAACTTTAGGTAAACAACTTGTGATCATCTGAGGAGTTCATTTATGCCTGTATCACATTTTTCAGTTTATTAATAGTTTGCAAGGCCTTGATGTATACTTGCAATAATCTAAGTCTAGCAATAGAAGCATTCCAGCATTGATACTGAAACAATATATGTGATAGTTCAATAAAATATTCAATAACTGTAAAATGGTTTCTCTTTCAATAGAAAGACTGTGGACATTTGTTTTCCTTATTTCATGTAGCATAAGTCATACAATTTGTATAACCTGTTTGGCAGCAGCAGTTGTTAGAAATTCAAGGTTGCATGCATCTGTTGCTTTTTAGAATACTAATGTAATATGGACTTGAGTCCTTGATTGTTATTAACCTCTCCCCTCATTTGTAAGATAATTATCCAAATTGTAAGAAGGTGATTTCATTCAACCAATGTCTGTCCTAGGCCAGTAATATCCTTACTTTTAAATTTGTCTTTGCTTTGACCAGCTCATATTAATTTTATTAGAATGTATAGGAGGAAAAAAGCAAAGAAAATGAAATCCCATGTGAAATTGTTTGAAATTGCCTTTCACTTTGCATGAATACATTTGTTATTGATTGTGCCCTTTAATAAGAATGAAAGGTTAATGAAAACAATCAAACTGTTTTCATCCCAAGGTACAGATTATGTAATACATAGCTGATTTGCTACCTTTATCCTCTCTTAAAACGAGAGAGAGAGTTTTGAAGCATCAGCCAGATGAGAGATTGGCTGTTGTGAGGGCAGACATGATTAATTCTGGAACCGAGTGCTTACTTTAAATAATGACAGTACAGTGTAGAATGGGTTAATTGTTCTGACCATTTTGAAGACGATTTTCAAAGCTGATCTTCCTGAGTAAATCGGCCTAGCTAAAAATTGCTCTGTTCAGGGCATCCATAAGGTACTCATGGAGTTCACAGAGCATGTACTTTTAGCAGCACTAAAATTGGGAAATCATTTAGGGATGTTAAGATCAGAGGAGAAAAAGAGTGCATGTACTTGGTATTCTCAAATACCCATGCTCTATTTTACCACCTCTGCTGCTTGTACAAATAGCAGGTGCACAGAATATGGGTGCTTTTAACATGCATAATTTGCAGCTGATAATTTTCAAAGTGGAACAATGTGTACTGTTTTGCCTTTGAAAACTCACTGCAATGTATACTGGTGAATGTGAATGTTGCAAATAACGCAGGCTTTTTAAAATTGTCCCTTTTGTGTTTTTAAATTGATTGTGCAACAGGAGACAAGTTTAATAATGAATGATGTTAGAAATGTTTTTATGGAGGTAATTTTCAAAGCCAATCAAACACTTAAAACCCAGTTTTATGCATGTAATTGACTGTACTATGCTAGCACGGCTCTGAGGGTATGTAAAAGTACACGTGGAACCTGGTTACACACACAATTTTACACATTGTGCTGAGGTGTTGCAGGGGTAGAGTTGGTGGTGGTAGAGATGTGAATCGGAACCGGAATCTCATCGGTTCCGCTTCCGATCCAAATCTTAAAATTTTTATCGCCCAGCCCGATTTGAGTTTTGATTATCGGCTGCGCCCGATCCGATAATCAAAAAACCCTCCCCCACCCTCCCGAATCCCCAAAAAAGGTTTTAAAATTACCTGGTGGTCCAGCGGGAGCGCGGGGAGCGATCTCCCGCTCTCAGGCCATCAGCTGCGTTAATAAAAATGACGCCGATGGCCCTTTGCCCTTACCATGTGACAGGGCAAAGGTAGCGCCGGATCATTTTGAATACTGGCAATATGGCCTGAGTGCAGGAGATCGCTCTCAGACCCCCGCTGGACCCCCAGGGACTTTTGGCCAACTTGGGGGGCCTCCTGACCCCCACAAGACTTGCGAAAAGTCCAGCGGGGGTCCGGGAGCGACCTCCTGCACTCGGGCCGTATTGGCAGTATTCAAAATGGCGCCGGCACTACCTTTGCCCTCACTATGTCATTGGGGCTGACGGTCGGCCCCTGTGACATAGTGAGGGCAAAGGCTAGCGCCGGCGCCATTTTCAGTACTGGCAGCCGCTAGCCTTTGCCCTCACTATGTCATAGGGGCTGACGGTCGGCCCCTGTGACATAGTGAGGGCAAAGGTAGCGCGGGCACCATTTTGAATACTGGCAATACGGCCCGAGTGCAGGAGGTCGCTCCCGGACCCCCGCTGGACTTTTGGCAAGTCTTGTGGGGGTCAGGAGGCTCCCCCCAAGCTGGCCAAAAGTCCCTGGGGGTCCAGCGCCGGCCATCCAGTGCTCCTACCGTGTGACAGGGGCCGGCCAATGGCACGGATACCCTGTCACATGGTAAAGGCAAAGGGCCATCGGCGCCATTTTTATTAGTGGCAGCTGATGGCCCGAGAGCGGGAGATCGCTCCCCGCGCCCCCGCTGGACCACCAGGTAATTTTAAAAGGTTTGGGGGGGGGGGGGGGGGTGGGGAGGGTGGGGGAGGCTAAGGGGGTCATTTTAAAGGCTCGGATGGATTTTTTATTTATCGGGCCATCGGCGCCATTTATATTAGTGGCAGCCAAAATGGCGCCGATGGCCCGAGAGTGGGAGATCACGCTGGGACCCCCCCACTGGACTACCAGGTAATTTAAAACATTTTGGGGGGGTTCAGGAGGGTGGGGGATTTGTTTTAAAGGGTCGGGGTGGGTTTAGGGGTTGTTTTGGGGTGCTGGTTTTCCCGCCCTCCCCCGATTTACGATTTTTCACGATAAATCGGGGGAATTTCTATTGTATCGCGACTCTAACGATTTTTGACGATTTAAAAAATATCTGACGATTTTTTTAAACCGTCAAAAAACGATTCACATCCCTAGGTGGTGGAGATAGTGCTTATGCAGATGCTTTTTGACATTAAACAGTAGAGGAGATGTAACTTTGCAAGAGTGAATGTGTACGTGTATTTATTCAGCCTACTACTCAAATATTTTCAAAGTGAACTTGCATGTGTAGGTTTGCTTTTTTTACAGATAGTTGGCAAAGTCTGTATGCACAATGTCCATGCAGTCTTTACTGTTATGTAGGCTGCCTGAAAATTACCCTCTCTGGTAATATATTTACAGCAGTGATGATAGTGTATATGGGGTAACTGTAATGTCATGTTAAATACATCTTTTTCCTTCCTCCTCATCTCATTTCCTTTCCACATTTCTCCTCGCCGCCACTTGTCCTGCTTTTATGCTCTTTTTCTACTTTTTTTCCCTATTCTCTCGCTTCCATTTCTTTTCCATCTTATTTCTTCCTCTGTATCTTTTTTCCTCTACTTCTTTTCCAACCTTCCTTTTTTCTCTCAACTCCCTAATGTTTCTTTTACTTAACTGTCTTTTGTCTTATTCTGGCAATCTTTCCTTTTTTTCCGTCTTTTTTTCTATTTCTTCTTGTCATTTTTCTTCTCTCTGCCCTTTCTTTTCTGTTCCTCATATTTTCTGCCTAGTTTTTCTTTTCATCTTTATTCCATTCCTGGCTTTTTTCTAAGCCCACAGTGTAAAGTACTGTGAAACTTCAGGGCATGTATCTAGGGGTTTCTTTTTTTTTTGGGGGGGGGTGGGGGAGTTCTAGGTTAACATGGGTGGGCACCAGAGGGGTTGCTAAGTACTTAAAAATCATGGTGCTCAGGCCACTAGGGGCGACCCCCTGAGATTTTGATAATTAAACAGAATAATCATGATAAGCTGTTCCCAACTTAAGAACACTCCTGTAAAAGCACCAGAGTGTAACTGAGATCCTACAGGCCTTGTCAAGGGTAATATTCTCAAAAGGTTTCTGCAGGTAAAACATTGTTTTACCTGCAGAAATAGGCTTTTTAACAATTGCCCACCTGAATCACAGGTAAACTTGCATGTGTATATTCTGTTTGTGTGTATGTTTGCCCTGAGTAGAGACGTTCCTGGGGGCAGAGTTTAGGAGGGGTTTGGACTTAAGCACATATATTTGAAAGTTCAAACACACAGTACGTGTGTACATTTTCCTGAAAAATCTTTGCACATTAAATAGCAGGTATAAATGTATGCAGGTAGATTTGATGGGATAATTTTCAAAGCGGACTTATTCATAAGAACTGAGAACACAACAAAATTTAAAAACCTTCAAAAAAGAACTAAAAACTTGGATGTTCACCAAAGCATACCAAAACACCCTATGACTCTATGCTACAACTTCCCTCCCTATCAACCCATTAAAACATGCAGAACCAATCCAAAGCATGTAATTTAACCTGTACAAGTTACAACCAAACTATGTTATAATGACTAAGATAAATATGTTAACAAGCTGATAAATTTTGAACACTCTGTTAAACATTGAAACTTTGTAAACCGTTGTGATGGCGAAACCGAACGACGCTATATAAAAATCGACAAATAAATAAATAAATATGAATCTGCTTTGAAAATTGCTGTAATTTATGTGCATTTTTGCCAGCTAGCTTATATGTAATATTACAAAATTACCTCTGAAAATGTGCAAGAGCCATGCAGCCAAATATACTGAGAAAGTCAAGGGGATATACCATGCTGGTTGATTTTTACAGGATCAGTAATGTGCTGTCAGTTTCATATCAAAGGGCTCTCACCAGCTCTGTTCCACTTGGCAAGGCATTTCTTGATTTCACAAATTATCTAACCCTCCACTATTTTTCTCCACATAACAAAAATAAAATGTACTGTACATAGAACAGACAATATTTTAATACTGAAAATTATATTCCAGTCACAGGATTCTAGGTAGACTGAAACCTTTCACTGGATCAGCATAAGAATTTTCTAAAAAAAATTGTTCATGAGCTTTTGAAACCAAATAGATGCCTTCCTTAGATTTCATATCAGAACATTATTCACATTTGAAGAAGGGACCTCAGCAGTCTGGATAGCTCATACACGGTATTTTTGATAAAACTTACATTGTGCCCAGTAAAAGCTACCACTGCTTGCAGGGAATTCAGTTTACTCCAAGAGCCATAAAAATCTATGCGACACAACATTGGCAAGAAGCAGAACATCTGGAGGGCAAAAAGGAGAGCTGAGGGATAGGGTGGGAGGAGGGGTGGAAAAAGGTAGACTGAGCGTTGAGCTTTAATTAAAAAAATAAATAAATAAAAGAAGGGAAGAGAATAAAAGAAGGGAAGAGAATAAATAAAAGAAGGGAAGAGAATAAATAAAAGAAGGGAAGAGAATAAATAAAAGAAGAGAATAAATAAAAGAAGGGAAGAGATATGCAAGTAGGGAGATAGATAGACAAGGGGTTTGGCATCAGTGACAGCCGTAGTTACCATCTCATTCTAGAAGACTCAGGAGCGAGTAACCCAGCAGATGTGAACACAATCGCCACTGTAAAAGGGGCTGTTGGCTGATACATGGGTAATGTGAATGTTCATTAAAAAATAAAAATCAAGAAGGTATTGTTTTCATTCATCCTTCCATCATAATAAGGAGTTCTAGCCGGGTACATCTAATAGGACATTTATATGTTGGAAACATTTGGGATTGAGTAGATTGGAACAGGTGTGGGGCAGAAAGGGGGTGATTTCTTTTATATATATACAGGATAAATTTTCCTTACCTGAGAGAGATTATTTCTCATATATTCAGTTATTGCACTTTATAAACAGAATGAGGTAACAGAATCTTCCTGAAGGAAAAAACTTTATTTGAGGCATTATGTGAACAACCAGATGAGCCTACAAGGTCTATTTCAAAGCTAACATCAAAACCAGCACATGCAATATCCTTGTTGGGGAAAGAGATTTAGGGAAACAGTTGGAGGATGCTATATGGGATTTGTTTTTTATATATAGGGAAGAGTTCTGTTTCTTCAGCCATAGTTACAAAATTTTACATCGGTGGTATTTAACACCTGCTCATCTGCATAAGTTTTATTCAACGTTTTGCTGGAGATTGCTGGAGCAAGTGTTGGTACTTGCTCCAGCAAATGCAAAATGGCGCCAGCCATATGGCCATATTGCCGTACGGCCGGTGCCATTTTTCATTACGGCAACACGATTCGAGTGCAGGAGGTCGTTCCCGGACCCCCGCTGGACTTTTGACAAGTCTTGTGGGGGTCAGGAGGCCCTCCCAAGCTGGCCCAAAGTCCCTGGGGTTCCAGTGGGGGTCCAGAAGCGATCTACGCTCGTGACGTCGGGGACAGGAACCAAAATGGTGCCGGTGCTACCTTTGCCCTGTCATATGACAGGGCAAAGGTAGCGCCGGCGCCATTTTCTATCAACGCACTCGTGGCCCGAGAGTGGAAGATCACAACGGGACTCCCCCCCTGGACCCCAAGTAATTTAAGACATTTGGGGGGTGTTCGGGAGGGTGGGGGATTTATTTTAAAGGGTCGGGGTGGGTTTTAGGGATGTTTTAGTGTGCCGGTTTTCCCACCCTCCCCCTCCCCTCCCCCTTCCCCCGATTTACGATTTTTGACGATAAATCGGGGGAATTCCTATTAAATATCGCCTCTAACGATTTTTGACGATTTAAAATATATCGGACGATATTTTAAATCGTCAAAAAACGATTCACATCCCTACTAGATGCTATGTTGTTACATACTGTCATGGCTCACACAGGACATCACTCAAAGTGGGTGGTCCAGCGCCGCACCGTCCCCCAAAGTCGCTCCTTCTTCCAGGAACTCCACTACTGAACTCAGCCACCCTTCAGTTTTCCAGGCCTCGGCATAGGCCTCCTGGCCTCCCTTCAGGGGTAGGCCCCAAGTGCTAGGAGAACTGCTTGGCAGCCAGTCCAGCCAATTTACACCAGTACACAGAATTAAATACAACAAAACAGTTTGTAGACACAAGGTAACAGTCTTTTGTTTTATAGCAACTTCCTCGGCAATTATGGGTGGAGTACCAAACCCCACACAGTGGGTTCAACATCCCCACATGTACGGGGCAAACACTGTCAGGCTTCTCTAGCCAGCAAACAGCCGCCCTGCTTGGGAGTTGCACAACCCACCCCAGCAGGTTGCGGCCTTCCCATTCCTTTAACAAAGCACGGTGCCGCAAAACAAAGTAAAAACCTCCCAAACATACAAAATCTCCCCCTTTAGAAGTGTCACTCACTCCGTTTCCATGCTGGAGTCAGCAGCTTCCTCTGCTGGGGCATCAGTGTCCATTTCCTCCTCCTCCCCTGAGGAGCTCAGCTTTTCTGGCCATTCGAACCACTCTGGCATGCCTTCTTCCTCTACCACCATTGGTTCAGGTGTGTCTGAGTCACTGGAGCTCAGCTCAGCTGCCTGATCAGCGTCCTCCCTTGCCCATTGGCTCAGCTGTGTCTTGGTGAATCTGGGAGTTGTAGCCCTTTTTCTGCTTCCAGGCACCCTTTGCTGCCTGGGAACCCTCTGGACAGCTAAGTCACATCAATACCCCGTGACTCCTGCTCAGGCTAATTAGTGTGGCCCTGCGGGATGCAGGGCCACAGTCGAATCTTGAATCTTGTCGGGAGGAAAGCCTAGTGCCATCCTCCCAGAGTGCACAGGGATGACCTGAAATAGTCCCTCTGCTGCCTAACTCGGCTCTGGGTTCTCCCAGCATTGATCCAGCCCTGGTTTTCCTGCCTCAAAGCTGGTTGCCCTTCATCACAATACATACTATATATTTTACAATTTTGGTAAATTATACAGGTCTGTTAGTATTGGTGGTGTGTTTAATATTTGATCCATATTACTTTCTGTTGCTAGTTGTACATTTATATAAGTATGGTGAGGGGAATTATGGGGAGTCTTTAGCTTGAAAATTGTATTCATTGACCTTAGGTACTTATATCATTGTTGTGATGTTGTTACCTCTGTTTGCTGAGATGATCAATAAAATCTCAAATTATTAAAAAAAATCATCAGTGCTGGGGGTAGGTTAAGGTGCTCAGTGAGTGGGGCAGGTGGCTTGGGTGTAAGGGAGGAGTGTTATACCGATTGTTTCGTTGGTGGTGTTGCAGGAGATGGGGCCCCAGCTGGGTGTTCGGCAGTTACGGGAGAAAATCCGGGTGAGAGCATTGCAGCCAGTCACCTCCTTTGGATCCTAGGTGGACCCATATTTTCACAACCCCCCCCCCCCCCAAAAAAAAACAAAACAGTTTTGCTTTACAGTGCTGTCTATAGCCTCCTACCACAATTTGTGTGTAGCAGCTCAGGCAATAGTCACTCTCACTATTGCGATTCATCTCCCCCTTCCTCCAAACTATCTGCACATGTTGCCAGTGGCCTTCTTTAACTCTTAGTGGTTATCTTGTACTTGGCAATCATTCAAAGGGCTCATTTGAAATAATGGAAGCAGCCATATTGTGATTGGCATTGGATTTGGTCATACTGGTTTTCTCCCTTGGTGGCCATCTTGGGAATGACTGTCTTCCGGGAGGGCACATTAGGCTTCATTTAGGTGGCTTTCTTGCATCTGATTATCCATGATTTGGGAGGGGGTGGGATAGAAAAAGATTACAACATGGGCCCAAGAATCATTTAATGCAGCCCTAGCAGCCAGCTTTTGGGTAGGCTGCCAAGACATTTTTGCTAGTCAGGAATGAATATCTGTGACTGGCCAAAATGACATTTCCATAATTTAAAAAAAAAGTGTGTACAGGAGATATTTTTGAGAAGCCATTCCTGCGGCCATTTTGCATACACAAGTTTGGTGACCATCTTACAGTGTCTAACCTGTGTGCAATGCACATGTTACAAAACTGACATTCTATGGGGGGAGGGCGGTGGCGGCAATCATTTTGCAAACCCCTTTTTGAGAATCATTCTGGAGCCAACATCCTGTGAAGAAAGTGTGTGTGGGAACAGAGGCGGATTCCCAATGACAACCGGCCTGGGGATTCGCCGCCCAGGCCGGCCCTGGAGATACCACGTGGTCTGCTGAGCGCGGCTCTGTCATGGCCGCGCTCGGCAGACCACAGGACTAGAGCTACGGGCCCACCGGGGGATGCCCGATCCCCCAATAGGCCAATCTGCCCCTGTGTGGGAATGTGTGAACTGGTTAGGATGTATGAGAGGCATCCATTTTCAGAGCTACCATTCATAGCATATGTATTGTGCTCATGGTATTGGGTGACAACATTATATAGGTGCAGAAGTGCATATGTCGGGCATTGCCTCTTCCGGGGTTTCACACCTTGTTCATGAATCAGTTATACAGCTTCCTTTTCAATAGCAATCTCTAACCTTGCCTCTGTACACAAAGAAGTTTATATACAGTTATCTGCATTCATGGCCATTTTCTAAAAATGATTTTCTTGTTTCTTTACAAGTTTTCATACCATTATTCTTGTAGCACAACAATGGCTCCAAAAAGGCAGGTGAAGGCAAGCAAACTGCAGGAAACATGGAACATGCAGTCTCAGAAGTGGAACATAAGAACATAAGAACATAAGAAAATGCCATACTGGGTCAGACCAAGGGTCCATCAAGCCCAGCATCCTGTTTCCAACAGTGGCCAATCCAGGCCATAAGAACCTGGCAAGTACCCAAAAACTAAGTCTATCCCATGTAACCATTGCTAATGGCAGTGGCTATTCTCTAAGTGAACTTAATAGCAGGTAATGGACTTCTCCTCCAAGAACTTATCCAATCCTTTTTTAAACACAGCTATACTAACTGCACGAACCACATTCTCTGGCAACAAATTCCAGAGTTTAATTGTGCGTTGAGTAAAAAAGAACTTTCTCCGATTAGTTTTAAATGTGCCCCATGCTAACTTCATGGAGTGCCCCCTAGTCTTTCTACTATCCGAAAGAGTAAATAACCGATTCACATCTACCCGTTCTAGACCTCTCATGATTTTAAACACCTCTATCATATCCCCCCTCAGTCGTCTCTTCTCCAAGCTGAAAAGTCCTAACCTCTTTAGTCTTTCCTCATAGGTCTTTCCTCATAGGTACCCAACTCTTATACAGCTAACCGCAGGCCATGAGGTGTGGTTCCACCACTAATTCCAGAGATGAGTGACAGAAGTTAGAAAAGTTAATGCTGAAATCTCCTCAACAGGTGCATATCTATAGAACTGAGTGGCTGAGACATCGCATGTCCTTTGACAATCAGCAAACTACTGGTGACAGTGCAAGCTTGGGTCATGCTCTCTTGACAGTGCAGAACACTAGCCCATGTACCAGTTATTTAGCATCTAGTAACATCTAGCAGCTCAGTGGCAGTGAGGTTCCTGGTAAGTCTGCTGCAATCAACATTGCATAACTCATCATTTCATCTGATTTGGACACTACATCAGATAATAATGATGATGAAACTGCATTGGCAAACATTATGCAGAATGCTCTAAAAGTGTTCAAGAAAAAGAGAATGGCCAGTAAATTCAGATTTCCAGGGAATGTTTGGCAGAAAGATAATGAGCATGATCCCCCAAGGTTCAGCTACAAATACGCCTCTGCCTCCCATAGGTCAGGGTGAATGAGGATGTGCTGTGCAGGGTTAATATGTTGGCCTGAGGCATGCCCAAAAAGTTAAAAGACAATTTGGAAGCACAAGTTCATAGATATCTTCTCACGCTTGATCAGAGATCAGGAGGTGGAAAATAGTAGTCAAAAGATAACGATTCAAACAGTAAGAACAAAGATAAGAAGCCAAAGATATTCAAGACTATTCAGAATCACAATTGGATATCTGCTTTCTACGTACTCATGAGTATTGAAGTTGAGCGTGAGCTGGAAAGGTTCCATACTTGATTAGGTATCATCAAGACTCCATCATGTGGGTGCACAAGGGTTATGGGGACTGGGCTTTGCTAAATTATGGTGTGAAGTTCAGGAAAAGTAAAGCAGAAGGCAAATCAATATTATGGAGGCATCGGGAGGTCAATTTGTGGCTGGTTGAGATGACCCTGCATAGGCCATTCAGCACTGAAAGAATACCCAACTCAGTGAGCAGTTCCAGGGATAAGGGCCAAATTTTTCCTTGGAGAGGCAGATCATCTGCAGACAGTTCAATGCTCATTATTACACCTGGTACCCATGCAAGTTCTGGCACGCCTGCACTAATTGTGGGGCTGCCCATACAGCTTCACAATGTGGCATCCCTAGAGATTGTCTTCAATAGGTCCAGCAACTTCCTAGGAGCAATGATTGGCTTAGCTCACTCATCAGTCAATATTAAGGCTATGATCCCATGGCTAAACCTCTACCAGTACCGAGCACAAGCGGAATTAATCACATCTGACTTCACTCAAGGTTTCTGCATAACAAGTTCAACCCCCCCCCCCCGGCCAACTTCAGACCCAACTTGCAATTCATTGTCCCTCAACATACATGAACCAATAGCCAAAAAAAGATAAAACAGGATGTCTCTCTGGGTTGGGTAGCTGGTCCTTTTCAAGTTCCTCCATTTCCTAACCTGATCATATCTGCTTTGGAATTGTACCAAAGAAGGAATTGGGAAGTTTTGCCTTATTCACTACATATCCTACCCAGAAGGCCAATTGGTAAATGATCACATTGACTCGCATCTTTGGGCAGTCCAATATGCTTCTCTGGACCACACTATTAACATCATCCACCATTTGACAATCTTGTGCAACCTTGCAATATATACAGTATGTGACACAAATTCTTGCTGTAGATTGCCACTTCAGGATTTATCAGATCCAGATTGTGCAAGGCTAAGGCTGTAGAGACCTGCAATTCAACTACTAGCCCAGAATAGGGATGTGCAGCAGGGACGGATTCGTCCCATTCGGTATTCGTATTCATCGGGACCCAAATCCATTGCATCTGTTCTCGGGGGACCCCGATCTGTTCATCAGATACATATGTATTCGTTTCCCAAAAAAACCCCATACCAACCCTTTAAATTTAATTTACTACAACCCCCTACCCTCCTGACCCCCCTAAGACTTGCCAAAAGTCCCTGGTGGTCCAGCGGGGGTCCTGGAGCGATCTCCTTCACTCGGGCTGTCGACTGCCAGTATTCAAAATGGCACCGATAACCTTTGCCCTTACTATGTCACAGGAGCTATCCGCGCCATTTTTTTATATTGGCCCGAGTGCAGGAGATCGCTCCAGGACCCCCGCTGGACCACCAGGGATTTTTGGCAAGTCTTGGGGGAGTCAGGAGGGTGGGTGTTTATTCGTTAGTGATACGTTGTATTCGTGGGGGTTCGCCATACATTTCATGACCCCCACGAATACAACGAATATGGCATATACGTTGTGGATTGCCAATACGTTGCAAACGAATGCACACCCCTAGCCCAGAATCAATAATGAAACAGCACACCTCATTAGCAGATAACAGCATTAAACTTTACTAAATAATCAGCACACTTTGTCAGTCTGCTCATTTCACACACATAAGTATTGCAGAAGTTTATGCATGAAGATTTGCTCACAAGTTTCAAACTGGTAGTGAATAAACAGCTAGGCCAGATCTTTGCACTACTAACAATATCCCAGCTTGTGTCAGACTGAGCTGATTTGAACACTGAAGGACAGGAAAAGTCTTTATGCTGATCCTGCAGAAAGCTGCTTGAATCCATGCTACAAAAAGAAAGAGAATCCGTAGTAATCAGGAAAGTGTTGAACTTACACAATATAAAGATTCTGAATATGTGTATAGTGGGTAAAAATTATATGATGTTTCTCTGTGTGACCTCATATATCGTGCCTTAGGAGAAACAGGCTACGGAGGCTACAGGCTCAGTGAAGAGCTTTCAGCAGCGGGAATCTTTTTAATCATTGGTCACTCAGAGATAGTTTGTTGGTTGCTCCTTATGTGGAGCTATCATACGGTACACTTATCTTTTGCGATGTACTGTGAGCCTTTGTGGCTCACAGTACATCGCACAGTACATAAGGAGCAACCAACAAACTATCTCTGAGTGACCAATGATTAAAAAGATTCCCGCTGCTGAAAGCTCTTCACTGAGCCTGTAGCCTCCATAGCCTGTTTCTCCTAAGGCACGGTATATGAGGTCACACAGAGAAACATCATATAATTTTTACCCACTATACACATATTCAGGATCTTTATATTGTGTGAATCCATGCTACAACAGCCCTCAGTCAAGGCAAACCTCTGTCTCTAAGGAATCAGACCACTCTGGATCCTTCAGGATGAGTCCTTAGTTGAAAACACAGGATTGTTTTTAACATTTTAGCAGAGCAGGATAAACTTCCATCCTGGGCTGCAGGAGTCATTTATCTGCCTCTTATCCTTCTACCTGTACACTTTTTACTTTGGTTCAATACACGGTCAAACAATTAAATTACTCTTTTTCTCTCTGAAAGACAAATGCAATATTTACAGTGATTCACCGAATTATACAACTAACAATAGTTTTGCACATTTACAAATCTCAACAGTTTGCACAATATACAGGCAAGGTAGCGATGCAATTTTCTTATCATTTTCTCAAACAATCATAATTAACCCAGTGCACTTCTAATGACAAGTAATATGAAAGGCTGCTTTCCTTAGTTGAAAACATTTAAACATTTCAGCAGAGCAGAATAAACTCCATCTGTCCTGGGCTGCTGGAGTCAGTTATCTGCCTGCACAATGTCCTGTGACATTCCTACAACCCCCCACTGCTTTCCTAGCAGCCCTTAAAGAGACAGTGCATCATTTGTAACCCTGCAATATCACAAGTGCCAATTCACATATTTTCATTATCTGTTATTAAAGGTGGGTTACACTTGCACAGCTTGCAAAGGCAGACATTGCGTCTGCCTTCTGATTGTTGCCCGTTCCCTTAGAATCATTTCACTATTTAGGATTTATGTTTTGGAGTGACACACGCATGCCAATAGGCCGCTCAGTATCCTGTGGTTATTTTGAAAAAATTAGTTCATTCCAGCAGTGAGTTGTTGAGCAGATCTCTGGATTCCAGTCATAGTACATCACGTCTATGGTTTTTTTGCTTATTGGTAAGAGTGCCTCGGAATTTCAGTACTTATTGAAAGTTTTCCATGATATGTCTGCAGAATTCAATATTCCCCTCACTCGAAATAGTGGCTGAAGGAGAGGCTTCTGTCTTTTTTCCCTTGGCATTGAGCTAGATGTGTGGGTGTGAGTGTTCAAGTTGCCACTGGGGAAGATGGTCATGCTAAAAGAAGCTCTCACTTTGGTGGGATAAGCAAAGAAGGCATTGTCATTGGAAGAATGGCTAAGGCAATAACAGGTGAGCAGGAAAACACCATCATATCAGAGTAAGTGAACCTATTAAGCATGATATTAAGATTTGGGAGCAATTCCTGCAATCATTCAGTGGGCTCACAATATAGCAAGATCCCCCAAGATTCAATAATAAGCTGTAAATTTTCATTGATGCATCGGAGGCCAATGTATTTGTATTGCTGCAGAGATTCTTGGTGCATGGATTCTTGGCCAGTGTCATGGCATTTATTTATTTATTTATTTACTTAACAGTTTTATATACTGAAGTTCTAGTAACAAAGTTACTAATCAATTCGGTTTACATTGTAACAATAAAATTGACAGAATATAGAATAATGTCTTACAGAGAACAGGGAAGATTTAACTTGGAAATAAATAAAATAACTTAATGAGAGCAATAAATAACTTAAAGGAGCAAGGAGAGTACATGGCATGAATATGGGAGAGTCAGGAACAAATCTTGCCTTGAGCTTGGCCATTTATATTTGGGGGTTGGACCTCAGCAATTGGTGCATAGTTTTCAGGTCAGTCAACATGTCAGTGGTGGAGTCCAGGACTGAAGGTAGGATCACTTTATTGATGGAGTTAGTGCCTAAGTGCTTGCAATACAAAATTTCATTCCATGCAGCGCATGTGCCAACTATCGAAAATGGCATTGCTGACTCTCTCTCCTTTTGTAAGTGGTCATCCTTCAGGTCCCTAGCTCCAGAGGCAGACATCTTCAGGACACCAAGTCCTCCCAAAGTTTGTTGGTTTGGCCCCCCAAAGTTAGGAACCCATTGATAGACTCTTTGTTGGATAGTACCAAAAAGAATTACGTAAGTGCTTTGTCTGAATTTTAGTCTTTCCTTGCTGAGGAGGGCAGTGATCTGTTATGACCAGTCAGAATTCAGTCTGTAGTTAAATATATTTTGCTGCACAAATATGAAGGCCTGGCTAGGTCTACACTTCCAACTCATTTAGCAGGTATAACCTTCTATGTGTAGGCATTAGGGATCAAGAATCCCATAGCTAACTTTGACCTGGTTTCACTAAGCTGAAATATTTTATCATGAGAAAAGCCCCAGTATCGCAGGGGAGGGTGGTATACCTGCGATAAGTACCTCTCCCCCCGAAATATATCATGGCTGAATCGCCATGTTGCTTTATATCTTGGTAAAAATCAGCGAGGCAAAACAACACAACTGAGGCCTTTATCATGTGATGGCAGCCTCCACTGCATGGGACCACTATCTCCTTAAAGGGCCCTACTGGGCCAAAACATTTGTCACCAAAAGGAAAATAAAGTGCCCCTTCAACCCTTCCCCACCCCAGAACTGCCTTGATTGGCTAAAGATGTTACATTGGGTAATCCAGGGCCACATATTGATCTCAATTATTATAACTGCTATTGCTATAGTATCCAGCAGCAATATTTATTTATTTATTTATTTATTTATTTATAGGTTTTTATATACCGACAACCGTTTGCACATCGTGTCGGTTTACAGATAACTTAAAACTTTTTGGCTGTGTCATTACATAGAACAGTAAACTATGCATACAAGAGAAAAACATGAACATATGGAAACTGGGTAACTATTTACAGGGAACGACGGTTCCTCAACCTGGGACGGATGAGGGAAAAGTCGATAGGAGCACATTGTAAAGGTAATACATGGAAAGCACTGTAAACAGCTCAGGAGGTCATCGGGGAGAAGGTTATTGAGAGAAAAAGTCAGCAGGAGCACATTGTAAAGGGTAATACAGGGAATGCATTACACACAGCTTAGGGGGTCATCAGGAAGATGGTTGTTGAGGGAAGTTGGAGTTTGACCTTATTTATGTTGAAGTTTCAGGTATTAACAAGGTCTTTTGGCAAGAGGGGGCCTTAGGAGTGAGAGGGGAAGGAATAACCTGGAGCTTGTATTTAACTGTGTATATCTATACAATTTTAGGTTTGCTCTGGACTTGGTCCACTGGTGGTAGGTTTGCCTATTACTCATTTTCCTCTTAGGGTTCCAGGACTGGCACACTACAAGGTATAGGTGTGATTTAGGCCTAAATATGGGAGTAACTGTAACCTCTTGGTAGAAGATGAGAATTTGAAATCAAAGGGACCAAGCCAGTCCTCATGATTCTCTGGCTGGTTTATTTAAAAAATACTGCAATCTGATGTAGACCCAGGGCAGGCTGAATTCCCTATTGAAGTCTAGATGTTAAAACTTTTAGAAGTGTCCACTGGAGGGATCTGCTCCAGAATTTTCTCTTCTAATTACAATCCCCAAACTATTGGGTGACACCCATTGTCTGGGATATCACAATCATATGATAATTGCTTGTCCTGTTTTGAGTAGTTCAAGGAGGGGGTCAACAAAAACTATCCATTGTACTAATACTTTATTGGCCCCCAGTATCCTGAATGATCTTTCCCATCAAGGCTGCAGGAGAGAACAGGACACAAACTTCTTGACGAGGACCCAATCTCCAGGCTCCATGCTATGGGAAGGATTGGTAGTGTGTGGAATGTAGGCAGTTTTAACTTATTCCTGCAAGAGACTGAAAATTTCACTGAGTTTCTGGCAGTAATGAATCCAGAAAGCTTCCAGAAAGATGATAAATCCTGGCCCCCTTTAGATCCAATTGTGCACAATATTTTCAGCTATTTTACCAAAACTTTATTCCCACCATTGCTTTTGAAAGTCCAATATCATACCCCTCTTTTATACATGTGACATAGAATGGAACAGGTTTCCTAAATAGGGTATAGGGTGTCTGGAACCATGGAGTGGACATCCTCATTTCACCAGATACCATGATCTCAAAGCCTGCAGCCATTATCAACCCACTGTGATTTCTGTTTACCTGAGGCTGCAGTCTGTAGCTCTATAACATCCCGTGTGGTATGGGCGGTGTTGTCAACTATAATAATATCCCAGGAGGAAAAGGCTGTATCATTGCAGCATTATCATCTGTGAGAGCATTGCCTTTTTTATTTTATTTTATTTAGTGTTTTTCTATACCGGCATTCACGATAAGGATCACATCATGCTGGTTTACATTTAACAGGGGGTGTAAAATGAAAATAAAATAGTACTGTAACAAGTGAGGAGAAACTCTGAAGTTACAATAAAACAGGGATGTTCAAAACTGGGAGAAGAAGGAAAGGCTAGAGGAATTTAACAGAAAGAACAGAACACATGTTTACAATGTTATAAGAATGTCTGACTGTGGTTGTCAGTGAATTAAGGTTCAGTTGGGGTCAGGAAAAGCTTGCTTAAACAACCACGTCTTAAGCCTTTTTCTGAATGTTAGAAGGCATGGTTCCTGTCGAAGATCTGGTGGGATCTTTGATGTTTGATCTGTATTTTTTGTGTGTGCCTGACATTTAACATCAGCAACAGAAGAGGGCAGCAAAGCAGCATCACGGAGTTCAACAATTTAATCTGCAAGTTGAATATGCGTGTCTGAAGACATGAGGAAGCCTTCCTCATGCCCCAATATACCAAAATCATAAAGGGACCCCCAAGTATATCTAAAATCAATGTAAATTTTAGCCCTTGCTTGTAAGAGCCTAGTCAGTGCTCTAAATTCAGACATCTGCGCAGAGAATGAGATGGCAAAGAGTTATTTATTTATTTTTACTTTAAAAAATTGTATATCTCTCACAATACAATGTACTTGGTAGGTAACAACTAAACAGTAAAGCAATCTTAAAAATACAAAGATAAAAACAACATACCAAAATCAAGATCATCACTTTGAGAGGTGACAGCATATCTGGAGTGGCACAAACCATCTGAAATTAAAAAACAGAGCTATCAATAAAAAGCTCTAGATCAGCATTATGGAGAGGTAGATCTAGAAAGTTGGGGCTAGATAAACAATAAAACAGAAGATCAAGTCAAACATGTTCATCTGCAGGGTCATTTGAGAGACTGGATAGGATGGTAGCAGGGTTCAAAGAGGGACACCAGACAAGATTAATATTCTTACTAATGTCACTTCCTATATAGTGAAGGGAGAGGCATGGATCACAATGGCATGCAGTACATGCCATTGTTACCTTGGACAACAATGGCATGTACTGCATGTGGGTAGCACTAGTTTAGCTGAGGGGGGACTTTGATGGCCAGAACAATGGCTACAACGGTGCACAGGTAGACAGGCATTGCTGCAACAATACTGTACAACTTGGAGGAGAGATATGCCACCATTAGATTTAGTTTAAATCTGCTTTGTGAGTTTTGATTATTTTCATTATAGAAGATTTTGGATTTTATTAATTGTATTTTATTTTTGCACTAGTGAAAACTGCTCAGCGGTACTTGGTTTGTCTGGTTCAAAATAGCTGCAAAATTTTAAAATCAAACAAAAGTGAAAATGGTACACATTGTTTTATCTTGTTAAATAATTAGCAGAAAGCATTTAGAAACTTAAGAAATCTCTCTATAAACTACATTGAGAGTATATTAGATATTTCTCATTGCCCAGCTCTAGAGAGCACTAAATAGCAATTGTTATAGAAGAAGGTTAAAAAGCACCGGTTCCAGGACAGATTCTTGGGGCAGGCACTGTACTATGTACGGTCCTCCATTGAGAGAGCTGACCAGTTAGTCTTATCCTCAGTTTCTTGTGTTTTAACCAGTTCATATTCCACAATAATTGAGTATCTATAGATGGGCCATGGCCATTCCACCTATGGCTCAGGCTCATGCAATCCGGACTGCTCGATGCCAGAAGAGGAGGTCTGCTGGATAGCTGCGGAGCTTCTCATCCTGAGGCAGCCAACAAAGGAGAGAGCCACCGCAGCCTCCATCCTGTGATGTCTGAAGAAGGGGTCTGGTAATGTCTGAGGAAGACGCCCTGTGTATGTGCATGTATATGAGTGGGAAGCCTGTGTGTGTGTGCCTGCCTGTGCCTGTATGTGGGAGCCTGAGAGACTGGGCTTTACTGACAGAGCAAATTAGCAAAAGTATCCAGCATTGCTGGGTTGTCTGGGACACAACTGATGTAAATTTCAAAACCAAACAAAAGTAGAAAAGATAAATATTCTTTTAATGTATTCACAAATTAAGAGAAGAGCCAATGTATGTGTGTGTCTGTGAGAAACAGGACTTTGCAGACAGAGCAAATTGTCTTTGCATAGTGCAATTTCCACTGTTCAGGGTGCCACTTGGTTGCCACAGAAAAACACGACAATATGATCCACTGACTGACATAAGCCTTTTATATATATATTTATATATGTTTTATTATGAACTTGTGTTTTATATTTTATGCATTTTATTGTTCTGTGTTAGCTAAAGATGGGCAATTAACAAATCTGAATAAATACATAAATAAACATACGAAGTGCCATACAGAGTCAGACCAAAGGTCCATCAAGCCCAGAACCCTATCTCTGACAGTGGCCATTCAGGTTATAAATACCCAGCAGGATCCCAAAGAAGAGATTCAATCCTTCTTGCTCAGAACCAGCGATAAGCAACAGCGTTCCCAAGCCTACTTGGCTAATAATGGTTTATGGACTTTTCCTCTAGGAACTTACCTAAACACTTGTAGAAGCCTAAAGGTTCTCTACCAGGGATATATGATTTTACCTAAACAGGGGAGAAACAGAGTTAAGAAAGAAGAGATGGATATCTCCCCCATGAGGGAGCCTGGTTATGGTGTGCTCCCATCCTATATGAACCATAGCTACTATTTTGTGTTGTGAAAGTCTAAGTTGACTCTACCAGGTGAAGCATATGTCTTGTTGTTCGCTGTTTTGTTTATTTTTGCTGAGAAAAGACTGTAAGAGGGTCTCTGTGGTTGAGACCATGGGTTAGAAATGGAGACAGAGCACCTTTACTCATTTGAGTACCATGTCTTTGGAGATCTTTTCTTTACCAGAAGGGGAAGTTTTCTACCTTTCTCACCTTGGATTTTTGGTTTTCTTAATTGAGTATCATGTGTTCCTTTTTATTTTGCTGAGTATCCCAGGATTCAGGGACTCAGATGTTTTTTCCTTTTTGTTTACATCAAGAGGAAGGGTGCCTTTCACTGAGAGGACCACCAGTATCCTCCAGGAGGGATGACACAGAAGTCATCCATAGGGAGAAGGAGTAGAAAGGGAGAGAAGGAGACTTCATAAGAACATAAGAAATTGCCTTGCTAGGTCAGACCAAGGGTCCATCAATTCCAGCATCCTGTTTCCAACAGTGGCCAATCCAAGTCACAAGTACCTGGCAAGTTCTTAGACATTAAATAGATCCCTTGCTAGTGATGCTGGTAATAAGGAGTTGCTATTCCCTAAGTCAACATGATTAATAGCAGTTTAAGGACTTCTCCCCCAGGAATCTATCCAAACCTTTTTTAAACCCAGTTATACTGACTGCCTTAACCGAATCCTCTGGCAATGAATTACAGAGCTTAATTGTGCATTGAGTGAAAAAGAATTTCTCTGTGGACCCACTCTGAGATTTACTATCATCTCAAGGAGATAATAGCAGATACTACCAACAGGATGGATGAGAGGAGAGAACTACAGGAAAGGTAGGAAAATTGGAACTTTTTCATGGAACACAACTAAATTGACAAAATAGATATCCTCTATCAGTTAGGAGGGAGGTAACTCCACCACTTGATTAGGAAGGAGACTACCTAAATTTAACAAATGGCATTTAATCAGGGCCAGTGGAAGAGTATTAGATGTTCTAGGTAAACCTTCAGTCTTGCTCCCTCTCCCTTGCACAACTACTTATTGATGGAAGCTCTGGTACAGCATCTCTCTCTCTCTAGCCCTGCTCAGGATCTACCTCTCACTCTCCATCAAGTCCTGCATCCCCCCACCCTTTTCCTCTTGACCACAGTGCCCAGTATCCCTTCTCTCTATTCCCCTGTCCAGCATATCTTCTTTCTTTTTCTCCCCCCAATATCCTCCTTTTTCTCCCCTTCATGTTTTGCTCAGCACACCAGTATCACCCCATTCTATTTGCCTCCTTTTCGCAGTGCCCACAAGTATCCTTTCTCCATCCCACCCTCACCTGCCCAGGACCCGTTCTCTCTCCATCCACACAGCACCCTCTCGCCACAAAGTCCACACCCATCCACCCAACTTCCTCTCTGCCTGCATTCTCTGCTTCTACCCAGCATTCATTCCCTTCTCTCATGTGGTACCTTGCCTCTTTAAAGTAGATTGATGGCACCTGGATGTTTCCGGGAGTCTTGCTGCTCCTGTGCCCCCGCCCCCCCCCCCCCATCAAACACACATTTTGCAGCCCTAGGCAACCGCCTAGTTCACCTAATAAAAGAACCAGTCCTGCCTAGTATCATGTTCAGTGCAAGGTTTCCATACCTTGCCTGATTCCAACTTAACATAGCCACTAATTGGATCAGCAGCAGAATACTGGCTTCTCATTCCAGCAGGCCCTAGTTCAAACCTCAGCAACCTGTAATTTACCTTATAGTTTGCATTATTTAGATAAAATTAAGTTTCCCTTCTGATTTTTAGTGACTGCAGAAATTACAAAATTTGGAGAAGTGCAGGCATTCTGACATCATACTAAGGCTATACATGGCAACTTTTGTAGATAATGATGAGGGTAAAAACAGATAATAGAAAGGTGAGAGAGAAGAATGGAAAAAACCTGTTACAGAAGGAAAAATAAATCATAGCTTATTAATTCTACTAACAATTTACATATATAGTGTGTAGTGCCTTTCATTTAAATGGGATGGCAATATTCATACTTGTCAACTGTTAGGATTCCTGGCCGCGGCCACCCGCAGCCGGGCTCCCTTACCTGCCCCGGCAGGTACCTGGTCCTGGTCCTCTTCTCCACCGCATGGGGCGGCCAGGCCCCGAATCCCGCAGCATCGGCCTGCCAAGGCGGCATGATATGCCGCCAGCTCGGCCTCAGTGCTTGCCTCCCTAGGTGCGTGCGCTGCTCTCCTCCTTTTAAAGGGCCCGCGGTGGGAAACTTCGCCACGGCCCTGGAAGATGACGTCACCTCACCCGGTTATTTAAACCCAGCCCTGACTCCTGCACTTCGTCTCAGCAACGGGTCCTGCTCAGCTTTGAGTACATTGTTGCTTGTTCATGATCCTGATCCTGATCCTGCGTTCCAGCTTGCCTTCCTGATCCTGCATTCCAGCCTCGACTTCCTGATCCAGTTTCCGGTCCAGCATCCTGTTTCTGTGTTCCTGCCCCAGCTCCGCTCCTGCTCCTCCCCTCGGACTGACTCCCCGGTTTTGACTCCTGCCTGGTAATTCATCTCCGCTGGACCTCTGCCTGCCCTGATCTCCAACCTCTCTCTTTGTCCTGCCTGTTTGCTGCCTGCCCTGACCTCTGGCCTGCTCTTGGCATCGGCTGTCTGCCGCCTGCCTCGACCCTGCCTGCCTGCCTGACGCTGTGTTGCCTTCTTTCTGGACTCCTCGATGTGAGAGACCCGCATCTAAGATCTGCCGGCCTCGGCACCCAAGGGCTCAACCTGCGGGGAACGTGGGCTGGTAAAGGTGAACCTCCAGTTGGGTCTTCTCCATCTGCACTGTCTCCTGATGACGAGGACCTCCGGGGGCCTTCCCTTGGTGGTGGTCAACCTCATTTCGGCTAAAGGGTCCACATACGCAACATCAGCATTTGAAACTTCAAAGGGCAGATATGGAAAAGAGGGGAATGCCTTAATCTTCTATTGAAATGAAGGAGAATAAATGGATTATTTGGAGAATAAAGTGTGAAAACAGTACATCTGCAGGCATATTACAGTGATTTTCCCTTCTAAAGGGGAAAAATACCAACTTTACCTGTATATTATCAGCATAGAATTTTGGTACAGAAACATACATTATTATCTTTGGCACAGATTACCTTAAGCTTCTTTTTAGTGCTTAAACAATTACAGTATCAAAACGAGCCAGGAACACAGTCATTTTTATTCAGAGCTGGATAATCTGGTATAAATAAATAAAGTGACTTTGTCAAGGCCAAATAATGTCAATGACTCAGTGTTTTCTATTCTAACCACTAGAACACGTTTCCCTGCTGAGACCGCAGTTGGAGAAAAGATGATTGGGGCAGGGAGGGTGGGGTCAGCAGCCCCTGAAATTGACTTGGTTGTCAGCCTGCCCTCAATTCCCTGAGCTGCTTCTTCTAATGTCTGTGAGAAAGTCTCACCATTACCAGTGACTGCAGCCTTATGGTCCTGCTCGGCAATAGTGGTCACCTCCCCTCCCTCCCATGAGCGTGGTCACTCTGGTGTGAGCACTGAGTTGGGAAATGGCGCACTGCCTGGGTTTGGCTTCCCAGCCCTATATGGGAATCACTTGGTTTCTATTTTCAGCAATCTACCTAATAGCAATGCATTCTGGTACTTTTGTACTCATGTGTTAGTAAAGTTTCAAAGAGAAGGCACCCTGCCAAAACATAAATACTTGGTGCTTGTTATTTCTGCGGATAGCTTAGGCACATGACACTATTGCATATATTTGAATATTCAATTATATATTTGTAGTTTTCTCCCCTGACCTGAACCCACTCACAGGATTGCGTCTTTTTTATGCAGGTAAAATAATGCTCATTATGAAATAACCACACACGCTTTGTACTCACTAAGCAGGGATACATTTTCAAATAACCAGATCTATCCATTTAAGTCCTAAAGTTACATGGGTAGATCCTCTGAAAATTGATCCCTAAAATATTTATATGAATATCACACTGAATGCTCAGTCCTTTAGAAATTGTAAGATCTGATGAACTATGTGAAGTCTCTGCACAAGAAGATTAAAAAAAAACCCAAAAACAGTATATACATTTAAGATGGATACAAGCAAAATATTAATTAGAGTTCTTAACAAAAAGGAATCACTACAAATAGGAATCAACAAAGACACAAGATAAATAGTAAGCTCAAATAAATGAATAAATACAATTATAAAGAAATGTTCAGTTAAGTTTGACTCTGATTCATTGATACAGTTTCTTCTGCTTTTCATAACATTTGAACTTCTTTGATTATTGGGCAACCCAGTGGTATCAGCAGCACTGGAGGGAACCTGAAAATTGGAAAAGGTCTCATACTGGTTAAAAGACAAGGTTGCTAGTTAGACAAATGGAATAATATAGACAACCTTTAATAAAAAAGAAACTACGAGCAACATTTACTTGGATCAAAAGTATCATTTGCAAATGAAGAAATCCAGGTGCTATAACATGGTGCAAAATAGACAACATAAAAATACAGAAAGAATACTCCTGAGAAACCCAGAGTGTTATTTAAAAAATTGCAAGATTATGAGATTTCACAAATTCAATTGTAATTTCTGTGCAAAGATCATGCAATAAAGCTCAAGCACACAGAGCCCTTGATCAGGTGTAGTTTTTCTTTCTCAGTATGACATTTCAAGGTTATTGACAAGTCAATGAAAAACTGTGCATGCATTATTTTAGGAAAAAAAGCTCAGTGTATGTTTAAAAAGACAGAATAGTTTTTAGAAGAACAAGTTAGATATAAGAATATGAATACATTTTTATTGGAACGTGTAGGTTAATACACTAATAAACATAGACATTTCATGGATTATTAATGACTTATCAAATGGATGGTTTGTTTCTTTCTGGCCTGACAGTTTCCTCCTGCTCCTTTAAATCTCCATCTTAATCAGAACTAGCCTCCTTTGGGGCTACAGCAGGATGAACCTTCATTCACAGTTATCCAGGGTTTTCTCCCCTCTTTCCTATCCCCGTCCAAGTCAATAAGCCTAGCCATTGAAGTGGTGGTCATTGGCCAACGGTGATAGAACATGGCACTCTCTGGAACATGGTATCATGCCTCCTGTATGTTTGGTGTTTCCCTTGAGCAATGGCTGAGGCTTCCCTTCAGCTGGGTCCTGTGAACACTGCCTCTGCAACATCCCCAGCTAGTTCAGACCTGGATATCAAACCCAGATCCTTTGCCTGGCAGCACATAGTACTACCATTAATCTTCGGGTCTATCCTGTGATTGATGTTTTTCAAGCAATTTCTGAAATCATAGGCTTTACATTATCCAATTATAAATTCCAAAAAGATTTTGGTGAGAACCCAGATACCTAAATTATATCATATATCAGGTGTCTTGTTGTCAATCAACAGGCCTTTAAAGTAGCCAGTATTGCCTTAATTTGTACACTTATCTAATCATGTACCATGCAAATCTTCTCGCATAAATTGTAAAAAGTTTTTTGTTTTGGTTTATCTTGCGCTAAAATGTGAAGTCACAGTCATAAATGACTTGAAAAGGTCTAACAAAACCACTTATCTCCTTCCATCAATGGCTCATGGTTCACCAGGTTCTTTTGTTGAGTCCACACCAGAGGTTACCACTAACAGCTTGTTGCATGGATCCTGTAGCAAGCTAGTAACCAACAGCTAAAACCCGGTATTTTGGCATACCATATTACCTGCGTTAGAGGTCAAGACATGGAGTCCTTCTCATCGGACTGAACATCTCACAGGCTTCCAACAACTTCCACATCAATAGTTTTTCTTCAGAACATCATTTCTTTCATAAAAGAAGTTCTTCAAGAGATCAGTACCTGGTTTGAACTGGCAAAACCTTGTTTTAAGACAGAATAAAGTACTCTTTCAATCTAAAACTAAAACAATATGCACTTATGCATGTAAGTAATGATTCAAAATACATTGTGTTCCTTTCTTCATGTATTAAAGAATCTAGTTCACAAACTGCAAATTCCATACCATTCCATAAAATATACTAGAATTAATTTATAAAATTGATGGCACCATTCCATTTTGAAATTCAGTTACACAATTACATTCAATAAAGAATGGTTAATGAGGTAATGTGATGCATGGCTTTAATTAGATCGCAGTATATGAGTAAATATAATTGTTCCATTTGTGAATATACTGTACATTAATAAAGCATACAAAATATGCAGATACATTAAATAAAAGTTTCATTTTAATAGTCACATATTGAAGCTGTTAATAATATATTAATGTCAAAAAATTATTAATATACATTTTGTGTTTCAGAATCATACTACCTTAATGGATATATGTCAACAACAGAATATATCATTTTCATTGCTGTCAGTATTTGTAGAAAAACAACAGAAATGGAAATATGACCTGGTAATAATCATGATAGCATTCCTCCATGAAAATGCTGACTATCCATGATGCATGAAAGCATATTATGCACATTACAGGAATAATGCAAGAGCTGACAAATATAAACTCCATTAGTGACATCAATGTTAATGATCAAAAACATCTCAAACACAAAAAAAGCAGATTAGTAAGGTGGCATAATTGAAAATAAACACATCGGGTAAAGAAATTAAGGCTAGAAAGCTGAAGGTGCTTCCGAGAAATATTTGAGAATCAAATGTTCCATTTGAATCTTACCCTCTTTATTTGTTGCACATATATTCAACTGCTTGAATAATTTAAAGATTAACAGTCAAGAAGCAGCCATTTCCAAAGAGGAAAGAAAGTCTAAAAAGGAAATGCTGTGTTTTTCTTTCTAGTTAATTGAAAATATAACAAATAAATGATTGTTAACAAAGAAGTCACTGTCTAAGCAATGTTAAAAAAATTTGTTCCAGAGGGTAGCAATCAATGACAGTAGCTCTAATTATTGTGTCCTAATTAGCAAGATACTACAAGTTTCAATACTTTTTAATTTATTTGTAAAAGTTTCAAACTTTGCTGCTCATTCAAAACTGGATATAGTAGTGAATACATTACAGAACATATTTATCTGTTAAAAGGCATAATGTTATATGTAAGGGTTTCCGCCCATCTGTTACTGTTTAATTGTAAACCGATGCGATGTGTGAACGGTCATCGGTATAAAAGAGACTTTAAATAAATAAATAAATAAATAAATAAATAAACATAGTGGGAATATCTATGAGATTTGAAAATAGAGGCAATCAATGGCAAGTAATCTGGTGAACAGGCCATTGTTATTGAAAAAGTTAAGAAATGATCCTGAAATTGAAAATGAATGTTCCATAGCAACCCACTATTTAGAAGGCCTGGAGTGCATTTGTTAATGCTAAGATGGTTTTTGTCACCTCAGTAAACTTTTTTTAAAATTAATTTGAGTGAGTTTCTAGAGCATAATGGTATTACCATGTATTCATTAGGGATGTGCAGGGAAAAAATGTGTTTTTGTTTTTCGGTTTATTTTTGGGAGTTTTTTCCCCACATGAATTTTGGTTCATGGATTGCTTGATTCATTTCATTTGTGTGAAAAAATCAACTTGAGCAATTAAAAAAGAAACAAACCCAAAATGACAAAAAAAAAATTGAAAATAAGCCCTCCCTCCCAACCTCACAGAAAAATGCCACCAGCTTCAGCCTAGCCCTATGCCCAATGCCTGGGCCATGGCCTAGGCTGGAGCCCAGACCCAGGCCCAAAACTGTGACCTGACCTGGAGGCTGGGTCTCGACACTGAGTCCTCAGCCCAGACCCAGTCCTGACATTGTGACCCAATCTGGAGGTCAGATCCTAACATTGGGGTCTCGGCCTGGACCCAAGCCCAATGCCATTACCTGACCCGGAGGCTGGGTCCTGATGCCAGGGCCTAGGCCTACACCGAGGCCTGATGCCATGACCTGACTCGGCCAGGTCCTGACGCGGGGCCTAGGCCCAAGACCAAGGCCTCGGCCAAGAGACTGGGTCCTGATGCCTGGGCCTTGGCTCAGGGTCAGACCAAGGCCCCGGAGCCCAGGCCTGGAAGCTTCTCTTCAAGCGTCCTTTTCTTTCTTCATCCTGAAGCACAATGATGGCATCCACTGGGGTTGTGCCAGAGTTAATTAGCTCTGGTGCATTCACCCCAGCAGATGGCGCCATTTTGATATACAGCAATATTCAATTGCCTTCGGGTTGGGTTGCTGCAATAGGCTTGGGCCTGGCGAGGCCTTGGCATTGGAACCCAGCCTCCAGGTTGGATCGCAGCATTGTGTCTGGGCCCGGGTCCTAACCTCCAGGTTGGGTCAACACGTCTGGCCTAGGTCTGGGCTGAGGACCAGTGTTGGGACCTGGCCTTCAATGCCTAGGCTCAGGTAAAGTTTTGTTTTTGTTTTCTTTAAAATTTTTGGAGGTTTCAACTGAGGCCCTGGTTTCAGGCCTCAGCTGAGTCCTCTGCATTGCACTCAGGCCTAGGCCACAGTCCTTGCTTTGGGCCTCAGCCTATGCCCGAGCATGACGCTGGTGCCTCGGCTGAGGCCAAATCCGTGGCCTTGCCTAGGGCATATGCCGCAACCCCTGTTTTGGGCTTGCCCGATGCATTTATTTAAAACAAAACAAACAAATAAGGTTAATTTCATTCTGGGACCCCCAGTTTGGTTCATGGTCCCCCGAATGAAGCAAATTAGCCTTATTCATTGCGTTTTGCACTTTTATTTTAAATGAATGCACATCCCTAGTATTCATATTAATTTTAAATCATTAGTAATAAGTGTTGATATGGGGATTTGCTACAATTAGGGGAGGATTTTAAAACAATACGCGTGCTGGTACTTTTGTTCGCGCCACTGGCGTGAACAAAAGTACACCAGATTTTATAAGATACGCACGTAGCCACGCTTATCTTATAAAATCCGGGGTCGGCGCGCGCAAGGGGTGCACATTTGTGCAATCTGCGCGCGCCGAGCCCAGCGCGGCCTGCCTGTTCCCTCCGAGGCCGCTCCAATTTCGGAGCGGCCTCGGAGGGAACTTTTCTTCGCCCTCCCCCCACCTTCCCCTCTCTTCCCCTACCTAACCCACCCCCCCGGCCCTATCTAACCCCCCCCTTACCTTTGTCGGCAAAGTTACGCCTGCTGAAAGCAGGCGTAACTTTGCGCACATCGCCGGCAGCCCCGCTCCGTCCTCCGGTCCCGGGGGCGTGGTCCGGAGGCCTCGACCATGCCCCCGGGCCGGCGCCTCGCCCCCGGGCCCGCCCCCGAAACGCTGCGGCACGCCCCGAAACGCCGCGTCATTTTGGGACCGCCCCCGGACACGCCCCCTCCCTCCCCATTTCGAAAGCCCCGAGACTTACGCGCGTCCCGGGGCTTTACGCGCACCGGCGGCCTATGCAAAATAGGTGTGCCGGCGCGCGCAGGGGTTTTAAAATCCACCCCTTAATTTCTTACGTTCAAAAAAGGATGAAGTAATATTGCTAAAGAATTAGAAGGAAAAGGTTTTTTTGGTGATGACACTAAGATCTGCAAGAATGTAGACACACTTGAAGGAGTAGAGAAAATGAAAAGCGATCTAAGTAAACTTGAGGAGTAGTTGACATTTTGGTAGTTGGGTTTCAAGTCAAGAAGTGCAGATTCATGCATTTCGGGTGCAAAATTGGGAATGAATATCTGATGTGCACGAACTGGGAGAAAGACCTAGGGGTGATAGTATACTATTTGGCAATCTGAAGGTGGTGAAGCAGTATGACAAGCTAAGACAAGAGGGATGCTGGGCTGCATAGAGAGAGGCATAACCAGCAAGAAAAAGGAGGTGATAATGCCTCTGTACAGGTCCTTGGTGAGGCCTCATCTGGAGTACTATATCAGTTTTGGAGCCTGTATCTCAAAAACGGTAGAGACATGTTATAATTGGTGAGGTTTGGGTGGACCCTTGAACACTGTGGCAGCTGACCACGCCCACGGGGGGAAGTCCCGTGAGGGGCCACAGGTCAGGCTCAGCTCTGGACACACAAACAAAGATTATATCTTTATTTAGACAGTTTGAGAAGCCACCAGAGGTGGCAGTAGTGAGTAGAAGATGTAGCCCGGCTGGGCTAGTGTTCCCCAGGGCGCTGGAACAGCGGTTCCTCCGGTAGCAGTGCTGTAGTGGAGAGAACTGAGAAAGTGAGTACAATAGAACATTCACAGAGTCCCAAATATGGAGAAGCCCCGAGATAGGGAGAGCTGGCCCTCGAGGAGCGAATACCAGATCCCTGGAAGCAGAGAGACTCGTTGGCAAAATACTCACACAGCAGTTCCACATAGGAGATGGCACTGGCGCTGGAACGGAGGCAGGCCCTTGAGGAGCGAGTACCTGATTCCAGGGAGACAGCTCTGAGGAGTGGATGATAGTAGTACTCACTGATGGTGTCTGTAGCGAAATCTTCCAAGTAGAAGAGGAGATAGATGCAGGCAGCGGGTCAGGGAACATGGGCCCACGAGGAGCGAGTACCGGTTACCTGTTAGCGACCTGAAAGAAGCAAAAGAGGCCCCTGAGGAACAGGTACCCCGTTAGCAGAAAGAGTCCAATGGAAGTTGGAAAGGCAGAGTAGCTGGGTACGGAGAGCGAATCCCATCCATAAGAATTAGCCTTGTCGGGGTCTGGATGAGGCAGGCATGGTTCGGTGTAAAAGGCAGTCTTTAAATCCTCGAACGTGGAAATGGCCTCTGCAGACCATTTAGAAGCATTGGCCCTATTCCAGGTAATTGCAGTTAAGGGCACAGTTAAAGAAGAATAATTCTTTATAAAGCTTCTATAGTAATTAGTGAACCCCAAAAATCATCTCAGGGCCTTCAGGCTGGTAGGTTGGGACCAATTTTTAATACTCTCTAATTTTTGGGGATCCATCTGGAAGCCATCTTTAGACACAATATAGCCAAGAAAAGGCACAGAGTCCTTATGGAATTCATACTTGGATAGCTTGGCGCAGAGCCGATGTTCTCAAAGTTTTCGTAGTACTTGTTTGACATCCTCTAGATGAGTAGACAAGTCCTGAGAAAATGTCAGGATGTCATCTAGGTACACTATGACACTCTTGTACAACAGGTCCCGCAAGATGTCGTTCATCATGTTCTGGAACACAGCGGGTGCGTTGCACAGCCCGAAGGGCATTACTAAGTACTAAAAATGACCATCTTGAGTGTTGAAGGCTGTTTTCCATTCGTCGCCACTGCGAATGCGAACTAAGTTATAGGCTCCCTTCAGGTCAAATTTCGAGAATATCTTGGCACCTTGAAGCTGGTCGAACAGCTCTGCAATTAAAGGCAGGGGATATCGGTCTTTGATCGTGATCTTGTTCAGACCTTGATAGTCGATACAAGGATGTAAGGTACCGTCCTTTTTCCCCACAAAGAAGAAGCCTGCGCCGGCTGGAGACTTTGATGGTCTAATGAATCCTTTCTGTAAATTCTCCTCGATGTACTCGGACATAGCCTTATTCTCTATTACAGAGAGTGGATAGACATGCCCTTTAGGAGGTTCAGTGTTCGGTTTCAGCCTTATGGCACAGTCGTAATATCTATGTGGTGAAAGGATGTCAGCAGCTTCTTTGGAGAACACATCACAGAATGATGCGCTTTGAGGCGGCAGTCCTGACATCACTGGAGTTGTAGGCATGCAGAGGACAGGAGAAACCTCCTTAAGGCAATTACCATGACAACCTGGGCTCCAGCGGAAGAGTTATAAGTTGGCCCAGGCGAATTGAGGCTGATACAACTTGCAACCAGGGTAACCTCAGAACGATAGGGTGCATGGCCTTCTCTAACACAAAGAAGGGATTTGACTCAGTATGGAGGGCTCCGGTGTGGAGGGTTACTGGTTCAGAGCGACAGGTCACGTCACCCGGCAAAGGCTCTCCATGGATAGATGATAAGAGCAGTTGAACCTTCAAAGTGACGAGGAGAATCCTCAAATGTTCCACTAGGTGTCGAAGAATCAATCAATCAATTAATTAATTAATTTAAGAGTTTCATATACCGTCATTTGGAAACGTTAAAATAACGCCATCATAACGGTTTACAAACTAAGGTTATAGGGATAATGGGGGATAACAAAGGGGTGTAAAGCTTAACATGTTATTAGGCTTAGTAGGTAACATAAATCATGATTAAAATCAGTAAATGAGTTCTTTCTTATTTCTGAAAAGCATAGTTGTGATGATTTTCATTTAATCATGAGATTGGATTGGAGAGTGGTGATGTTTAGTTGATTCATTGGGTGGTTTGGTATGCTTTGTTGAACAACCAAGTTTTTAACTCTTTTTTAAATGTTTTTAGGTTTTCTTGAATTCTGAGTTTAGTCGGGAGGGAGTTCCAAAGTTTTGGGCTAGCAAGGGATTTCGTTCTATTTTGAGTAGAGGTGAGTTGATTTGAGTGTGTTGGTGGTGTTTTTAGGAGTCCTTTATTTGTTAACCTCAGGTTTCTACTTGGGGTATGTAGGGGCTTAGCCAATTTTTCTGTTCTTCATATATAATTTTATGTAGGATGGAAAGGACTTTGTATTCAATCCTGTATTTTATTGGTAGCCAATGAAGTGATATAAGGGTTGGGGTGATGTGGTCATGCTTTTTGGCACCTGAGAATAAAGTTGCCTCCTGCCCCTGAATCCACCAGGGCAAGAGTTTGAAATTCGGACGGTCCGCAGATCAGTGAGACTGGGAGAGAGAGCGGAGGAGAGGGCGTAGTAAGGCCTAAGAACAGTCCTCCCGCAGGACTTAGGCCCATCTGTTTCCCGGACGAATTGGGCATGTTGGGACATCGTGACCAGCTTGTCCACAGTACATACCCAGGCCATGCCTCTTCCGAAGTCTTCTCTCTTTTGAAGTCAGGTGACTGCAACCAAGTTGCATCGGTTCCTCTCCACTGGCGACAGGTATTGCTGGAACCATCCGAAGTGCAGGTTTAGCACGAACCTCCTTCTGAACCGGTCCTTTACTAGGCTTGAGTTCTTTCACCTTATCATGAAGCCGGTGGTCAATTCTAGTAGCCAAAGCCACTAGTTCATCCAGTGAGTCAGGTGTCTCACGAGCGGCCAGCTCGTCCTTAAAGCGAGTATCCAGACCTCTGAAGAAGAGGGTTTTCAGACATTTGGAATCCCAGCATAATTCCATAGCAAGAATCTTGAACTCTATTGCAAAATCAGCCAGTGGTCAGTTGCCTTGCTTCAGGTCCACCAGAGCAGAACTAGCAACAGTCACTTGAGCAGGATCATAAAAAATGGATTTAAACAAATCAAAAAATCCGTCAATATCCTGCAGAATTGGATCCTTATGTTCCCACAGCGTTGAGGCCCAAGACAAGGCCCTTCCATCAAGATAAGATAGAATATAAGTAGTCTTGGCATAGGGTGTGGGGAAGTGAGAAGGCAGTAATGCAAAATGCATGCAGCACTGATTTAGGAAACCTAGTTCTTTGAATCTCTCCAGAGAAACGAACTGGAGCAGCCAGAGGTACCATAGTCTTTATAGTTACTTCAGGTAACTGACCTTCATTACTGGAAGCAGCGCTTTGATTCTTCTGTGTGTGCAGCTGATGGAACGCAGAAGTGAGTTTCTCCAATGCGTCTTGTTGTTCAGCAATGCACAGGGCCAGGCCCGGAATGGCCTGCAGGGCATTGAGCTGTGCCGGATCCATGGAGTTAGCAATGTGTTATAATAAGTGAAGTTTGGGTGGCCCCTTGGACACTGTGGCAGCTGACCACGCCCACGGGGGTAAGTCCCATGAGGGGCCACAGGTCAGGCTCAGCTCCGGACACACAAACAAAGATTATATCTTTATTTAGACAGTTTGAGAAACCACCAGAGGTGGCAGTAGTGAGTAGATGTTGTAGCCCGGCTGGGCTAGTATTCCCCAGGGCGCTGGAACAGCGGTTCCTCTGGTAGCAGTGCTGTAGTGGAGAGAACTGAGAAAGTGAGTACAATAGAACATTCACAGAGTCCCAAATATGGAGAAGCCCTGAGATATGGAGCGCTGGCCCTCGAGGAGCGAGTACCAGATCCCTGGAAGCAGAGAGACTCATTGGCAAAGTACTCACACAGCGGTTCCACGTAGGAGATGGCACTGGCGCTGGAATGGAGGCAGACCCTTGAGGAGTGAGTACCTGGTTCCAGGGAGACAGCTCTGAGAAGTGGATGATAGTAGTACTCACTGATGGTGTCTGTAGCGAATTCTTCCAAGTAGAAGAGGAGATAGATGCAGGCAGCGGGTCAGGGAACATGGGCCCTCGAGGAGCGAGTACCGGTTACCTGTTAGCGACCTGAAAAAAGCAAAAGAGGCCCCCGAGGAGCGGGTACCCCGTTAGCAGAAAGAGTCCAATGGAAGTTGGAAAGGCAGAGTAGCTGGGTACGGAGAGCGAATCCCATCCGTAAGAATTACCCTTGCTAACTCAACGGCTAGCAATAAACTATAGGCTTAAATATCCGGGCAGCGTGACGTCATCACAGGGGACGCCCCTGAGGAACGCGCCAATGAGGAAATAAGAATGAGGGTCGTGTGGCGCGTGCACCCTACATTACCTGTAGAACATGGTGGGAGGCAGCGCCCAAGCCGGTCCAGGGATGCTGGAGAGGACGGCAGGCGGATGCTGTGGCAGCCAGGCATCTGTGAAGAGCAGGAGGAGCCGCAAAAAAGGGAAGGTAGGTGGAGTGAAGCCTTCGGGAAGTGATGGTCGCAACAAGACAAGATGGAAGCGGGCCAGAGAAATGTGACCAAAATGGTGTGGGATCTGAACCAAAGAAGTTATGAGATGAGACTAAAGGACCTAAATATGTAGGAGGAGAGGAAAAGCAGGGGAGATATATAGATTTTTAAATTTCTGAAAGGTTTTAATTATAGATAGATGGAAAGAGAACTGTAGAACAAGGGGGTCATAAGTTGACCATCAAGAATGTTGAATCAGGACCAATGTCAGGAAGTATTTCTTCTTGTCAGAGTGGTGGATGCATGGAATGCTCTCCTAGAGGAGATAGTGAGGGCAAAGATTGTAATGGAATTCAAGAGACCATGAAGAAAAGGAAAACCTGTGTTGACTGGGGTAATCTGAACAGAGCAACAATTACTCTAGGAATAAAATTAAAATAATACAAATGAAAAATAAGATTGCTGGGCAGACTGGATGGACTGCTTATTTTTATTTATTTATTTTTTTAACCAGTATTTATTTCCAATGTTACTGTGTTTGGTTGTTTTTAAAACCTTTGGTGCATGATGAAATGAAGCTCCATGTTTTTTTGTTTTGCCTTCTGTTACATTATTATAATGAATTTTCTCAGTTAAACAGTAGGTTACTTGAAAGAAGTCCAACTTTATACAAATTACCCAATGAGCCAACAGCACATGGTAATCCAAAAGGGAAGAAACCACTGCATTTGTAGTGGATTTTGCTGCATAGGACACCATTTTTCCCAGTCCTTCATATGGTGATAAGTTAAAGTCCTAAGATCAGTGTAAGCTCATCACACTTATCATTTATCTTTGCTCTAATTTTCTTTTGAAGCTTTTTAATGTAGAATGCATGAATGTCTCCACTAGCAAAATATTTTACCACTTAGTCTAAAGAGTTATTTTCTTGTGAAGGTGGTGAAATCTCTTCTTCCTTAGCCTAAGAGAACTTGATTATCTTCCAGGTTGTAGACTGAAGCATGAAGGAATGGCCTGGTGGTTAAAGCAATGGGCTGAAGCAGTAGAGAAGCTAGGATTGAAATGCCACCTCTCTTACTGATGCTCCTTATTATCTCTTGGGAAAATCACTTCACCCTCATTGCCTCAGGTACAAACTTAGATTATAATCTCTTTGGGTAGGAAAATGCCTAGTGTACCTGATTGGTAATTCAACTTCAATTGGGATTTGGAAAGCTGAGCAATTTAAAAAAATCAATATCATATTAGGTCCACATCTCAAGCTTTGGACAGTAGCACAGATTGGTATTATGTATTTTGCATGACAGTAAAAACTTGTGGGAATATCTCATTTTCATTACTGTGTCTGTATTGTGCAAGAAAGTGAAAAGTGCCCTGGTGACCCTGATAGCATCACTCGATGTATCCATGGATTACAATTGTATTAACAAATTGTTTTAACTATAGAATTTTAAAAAGCACTTGTAATATACAGTTTTATTTGTTATATCATTTGGTAACTTTAGAAGTTGGTGTCATCATCAAGGACAACTCTGAGAGTCCCAAGCTATAAAAGTACAATGACCACTATATAGCATAACAAATATAGTCCTTGCTGGTAAAACAGGAAGCATGACAATTTTTCTTTCACTTGCGATAACTAGGGAGTCCATTTTCAGCTGGTATATGGCTTGGCTAGTTAGTTGGATAAACATATACGAATAACTAGAAGGGTATATTCAGCGGCAAAGTTAGCCGGTTAAATTTAAAAGACTAATTTTAGGAAGGCCCTACAACCAGACCAGAGTTATTCTGTTAGGTTAGCTGACTAACTCCAAATATCGGAGTTAGCTGGTACTCTGCTCCTCCCTGGAACCCCTGCTGCTCACCCACAGAACGGACCATGTTATCTGGCTAAATAAAACCGGGTAAGCCATGTAGATTGATATCTCTTATGTTATCCATCTAAATGGCTTTTGAATATGAACCTCTATATGTACTGTATGTGATGTCTCACAAATAGTCTTTTTTAACTGATGATGTCATTAGTTCTTTTGTTACATTCTGTCGCATCTAGAGTGCTATGTTCTTAAGGCAGGAAAACAAATATGAAGAATAAATAAGTAAATATGTATTATTTAATTTGCACCAATCAGTTCAAATCAAGTTTTATTATTACTTTAGTATACATAATGGGTTGGATTTTAAAAGCCCTTCGCGTGTAAATCCAGAGGCTTGGGGCCTATTTTAAAAAGGCCCAGCGACACGCATAAAGCACCGGGACACATGTAAGTCCTGGGGCTTTACTAAAGGGGCGGGGCGGGGGCAGGGCCAGAGGCCTCTGATATAGCGGCCATTGCCGCTGTGTCAGAGGATCGCATGCCGGCAGGCTGCCGGCGCATGCAACTTGCGCCTGCCCGGAGGCAGGCGCAAAAGGTAAGACAAAGGTCAGGGGGGGGAGTTAGAGTAGGGCTGGGGGGGGGGGGAAGGGGTGGGAAGGTCAGGCTAGGGGGAAGGGAATGGGGGAAGCCAATACGGCTCGGCGTGCGCAAGGTGCACAATTGTGCACCCCCTTGCACGCACTGACCCCTGATTTTATAACATGCGCGTGCCTGCGCGCATGTTATAAAATCTGGCGTACGTGTGTGCGCGCCAGGCAGCATGCGCACATGTACGCCCGCACGCACCTTTTAAAATCTACCCCAATAGATTTAGAGAGCGCATTTGTAGCTAATTCCAATTTTTGTAAGGCGCTGTTGCCATACACTGCAGGACCTTAGAACTCCTACATATTCTGTAATATAATCTTGCTTTTGTAATGAGGTATATTCCTTTAAGGCTTTAAGCCCTTGTTCTTAAGCCTGGAGAACCCTGACACGCAAATGAGTGGTGAGATCTCTAGGGGTTGTAACATTTTATTACTGCAGGGGTTTGGCAGGAAGAAACTGAAGAGTCAGATCTGTTTTGCTGTACTCCTAGTTTTTCCAGCATGGAGAGCTGAAATCTATTTTACAGCTCTTAGGACCCGCTCTATTATTTAAAGCTGCTGGGAAGATTATGCAGAGATTGTTCTGGTCTTCAGGGAGGCTTCACCAGACATGCTGCATGGGGGACAGAGCTATAAAAACCTCTTGTGATATTTGATGTGGATGTCAGGTGAAGACATTAAGAAGAAACTGATTCTTCTGCTCAGGGTATTTGGGACTTTAGCCCTTGGGTTGTGGATTTCCCCAAATGTGCTGGGAGATGATCTCCTTGGTGGTGTATTCTTCACCAGAAAATAAATAGGAAAAGGATTTCTTGCTACTGTCTCATAGTACAACTGAGTGTACTAACTTCACCGTGAAATACCTGTGGATGTGGACATTATAAATACTTCAGCTTCTGTGAATAAAATAGACACTTGTGGAACCACCAAAACTGCTCTTAAGTCAGAATTGTTTTGTAGGACTGGGACCCTTTGTCCATAAAAATTCTGTTTGTTTTCCATGGATATAAATAGAAGCCTATGCAATCACAGAAGCTTTCCTACCACAGATCCAGTAAAGGTTTCACCTTGGCTGGTTCACTGAATCATTGGCTAGATCATGGCTTTCCAAGAACCCAGTTACCCAGGCAGGGATTTGAACCCATTTACCACCAAATAGGAGTTACATTTGAAATGATTCTATGCTTTAGAGATTGTTACAACTGTCATAAAAACATATAGGGCTTGATTTCAGAAAGGATTTATGCTCATAAAATATGGTTTTAAGAATGTAAATGAGCTTTTGAAAATTGCCTCAGGAGCTGTGCACATAAAAGTATGTGCAGACGTGTTTTTGCACATACTTTTATGTGCACTAGTGAAAGGCATTATGGAGACAGAGTTATGCACATATTTTTGATTTTTAAAAGTATGCAGGTAAATCTACATATGTACATTTGCCCTTGCTAACAAGCAGGGGTAAATGCATATGCTTATGGCTCTCTGTGTTCTATGGATACCCAACATTTTCAAACCAGTTTTGCACACAAGTCCACTTTGAAAATTCAGTCTAAAATCTGTGTGTATGCAAATTTTAGCCCTGTGTTGGCTGCTGAAATTTATACTCATAATTAGAGATATTACATGCTCTTTATTGCAATTCTATAAAGGTGACTGTAGATCTAATGGAGAATGTCCCTTGTAATGCTAACAAGTGTCCTTCACAGTGTTGTATTCAAGAGTTGAAAAATCACTAGACCTGCATGGAACATTTTACATTTAGCACATGACTGTCTTTAGGAAAGTGAACTTGCCAGTCTGTCAGAATCTGTAGACTTTGAAATGTGTGATTAGACTTTAACAAGTGGTATCGAAATGGCAATCATTCTTCCAGTTCACTGCATGCTAGCCTGAAGGTTTATTCACTGCCTAAAGATTATTTCATGCCTTTGAAACTGAATTGGAGAAATATCAACTGCTTATGAGAGAAATAAGAAACAACCAGGAAATAACTTTTTTGTAATAATTCAGGCTTTGCTGTATATTATAAGCTCAATCAAGGCTTTCAAAAGGTTAAATACTTATCCAGAAATAAGCATTCAGTTAAGCAATTAAATAAGTCAAATATAGTCTAATTCTTAGTTAAGGGTTATCCAGAACATTAAAAATCCATCATCATAGCTTGGCACTAATTGGCATCATTTTTGGCAGTTTCAGCAGAGAGGGTAAAGACTGCACAGGCATGGAGACTGAATTATCTACTCACTCTTAGGTGGTCCATACAGACCATGGTTGAGGCACAGTGTAAGGAAGTTTGCTCTATGGAGAGATAGAAGGCTTTGCTTTCTAGTACTGTCAGATTGGCACCTTTCAAAAGCATTAAATTCACACAGCGCATTTTACAATAACAATCAAGCAACATTCGCTCAATGCCCGATGAGAACTAATTATTTTTACAGTCATTATGAGATATATGTTATTTGCACATCTGAGAAAATATTGATCCCGCCTGGAAAGAACATTATTTTAATGATTTTTAAGCAGAATGAAAGCAGTCATATTTACTAGACTCTTCAAAATTTCAACTTTCCTTTTTCTTGGCACTGCTACTTTATCTTGACCTTTTAAGTAGGTACCCTTTATTTTTTGTTCTATTATATTATGCTTCTCAGATTTTCATACTTCTTTGAAATATGTGGTATTCATGTTTTTTTAATGACCATGCCTCTGCTTTTAAAAACCTCCTGCCTATGCCAACTCTTCAGTAGCTTATGCTCTATTTATATTTCACATGTATCAGTATGATGCCTGCATAGAGCTCTGATAAGAGCTGGTACATTAACAGCATGATATAGTTATATTAGCCTAGAAAAGTAAGAGAGCCAAGCAAGAGCAGTAGGAGCTGTCAATCAACATCTGGCATATTTAAAATTCCCCCACACCTTAACTGCAGTCTTTTGGATGGCTTGGACTAAATCTCTATCCAACTCTTCTGCCTGTGCAGATGGCCTGTAAATCATCCTGAATAAATGGATGTGCCAATTGTCCACAATGCCTCCTCCCTTACCCCTATGCTTTTGCATTTCTGTGGCTTTAATTGAATTTTTTAACATGAAGTGCTACTCCACCCCTTTTTCTGGCTACCCATTCTTTCCTGAACAGATTATAGTTTTTTTTTTACGGCTATATCTCAGTCATGGGACTCATGTCACCACCTCTCTGACAGCAAAAGTATTCAAATCTGCCTCTGCCATTAGGACCTCCAATTTCTGGATTTTAGTATATTATCCAAGCTATAAACATTAGAGCACATAGCCTTCCAAATATTGCCCTGGTGTTCACTCTGGAAATCCTCACACCTACTCATCTTCTCTGCCCCTTTTTTTTTTCTACACTTACCCTTATTTGTTGGAGATGACAGCGTTATTCAACCAGCTTCCATCTGCCACCTCTTTAATCTAGTTCAGGGGTGGCCAACTCCAGTCCTCGAGAACCACAAACAAGCCAGGTTTTCAGGATATCCACAACGAATATGCATGAGTCGAATTTGCATGCACCGCCTCCATTGTATGCAAAGGCATCTTATGCAGATTGATTATGGATATCTTGGAAACCAGGCCTGCTTGTGCCTCTCGAGGACTGGAGTTGGCCACCCTGATCTAGTTGAAACTCATGTCAATATATGAACTATTCACCTAGAATCATAGCTCTCCTTTTGGTCAAATGCAGGCCATCATTCTTAAAAATGTTGTCCATCCAGGTGAAGCCTTACTCCCTGAAGAAATCCTACAAATACCAGAATAGCCTTTCATTCTGGTAACAATTTAACATTGCATCAGACACCTTGGCAAACTTCAGATAAATTATTAGACATCAGTCCTATTTGTTATGCTTGTAGTTTTGCTTACAACTTCAAAAAATGGAACAGTTTAATACTGCATTGGATCCCACTGGTTCTACCTTGCCTATGACTGATAATTATTTCATTTATATTCAGCTTTAGGATTTTTCTTGGAAATAATGCTAAATTTACAAGTGTTTTATTATCAGACTCTTTTGTGCATAGCCACCAAATCTGCCTGATCCCTGTATTTTAGTACTAGACCTGCTCTAACTGATTTTTCAGATATCAAATGGAATGATTTAACAGTGACAGTATAAGCTCCTTAAGTACCTTGTAATCAATCCCATTCTGTTCTGGTGTTTTATTTAAATGTTAATTCTGAATACATTTTTTTTTTTACTGCTTTTTAAGATGTGGCAGCTCTTTATTAAAATAGCATTAGAAACTTCTTCTTCTATTGAATTTTTCATTGTTAATAATCTTACATAAGTGACTGCTGATGCAAAAAAGTCATTTAGGGCTCGATGTAGCAAAGCATTTTCCCCATTTGCATCTCTGGGTAAAAAAGTTTATCGCATCTGGTTATTAAGTTCCATGAAAGCCAAAGTTGTGCAGAAATTGTGCAAAAGGCAAGAGTCAAATATCCCCCAAACTAGCTCAAATATCTTGCTTCAAACTGTGGAAAAAAAATGTGATACGTTGAATATCTCCAGATATTTGGACATTTGCATGGCTTAGAAACTTTGCAGAATTAAGGCCCTATAAATTAGAATCCCTTATATTTCTTCATTCCATTCCATAACAAGGGCACGCCATAGTGTTCCTCTCTGCGCCCTTTCCGGTTCCATCCCCTGTCCCCACCCAGAAATAACAAGGCGTTCAACACCATTTCCATGACTAGAAATAAGCCTAAGGCCACAGCTTCTGTTTTAAGTGTAATATACACATTTTCTAACAGAACTTTTCCTCAAACAACATCTCTTAAAACATAAACCTGACTAGCATAAGAGGTTACACTGTCTTCATTTTAAAACAGGGCTTGGCTTAATGATCAAACCTTAGAGGAGGTGGCATTATCTGTCTCACTCTGCTTTGTGTGTGAGATAATGGCCAACTATGCAATTACCTTGCCTCCTTGTTGCCATCACCTCAATCTGCCCGCATTATGTGACGCTAAGCACCATTTTCTTTTCCAGCTTATCCATATTAACAAATGTGCAGACCCAAACTGTTCCAATGATTTAAATGGGCACAAATGATCTGTGTACACCGGAGCTTGGGTCTCAGAACTTACCAAGTCAAGATACTTCCAGAGACTGTCCCAGAGACTGAGCACCACTAACCCAGGTGCCCCAGTGATATCAGCACCTGAGTACAACGTTTTTGGGCAGTATCTCGTCTTTTCTGCCGGTGAGGTCCCGCTAAAGCTTGAGCTATGACAATTGCCCTAAATCTATTATCCCCACTACTCATCCTAAAATGCCTGTATAATAAAGGGTGTGATGGGCAGGACTGCTCTAGCAAATCTACTCCCTAACCTGCCGGACCTTCTGTTTATTCTTTAATTGGACAGCAAGAGATCTGCTGCTTGCCTCCTCTGTAACCTGCATATTAGACTAAGCTCTTTTTCTACATATAGCATTAAATCTTGCAGCCGTTAGCTACTTTTACAGTGCTGTGACAATACCCTTCTGTCAGGGACAGCGGTCATGCCCTGAAACAGGTTGTGCTACCTTCATTCCCTTCCCTGCTCTCAAAGAGACTTAATATGAATATATCTTTTGTTGCCATTCATATATTTATTGAGCCCAGTAGGACTACTTTGCCTATCCAATTCAAGTCTTCATTCAATCAGCATTTTAGCCATTTGATAGCCATCTCACTGTATTTCTTTGAGCTGTCATGATTCACCTGATCCATTCATCTTTATTAATGAAAATCTTAAAGGTGAATTTTAAAAGCCTGATGTGTACATCAATTAGGGGATGCGCGAATATGTTAGACTTGGCATGCACCAAGCGGATCTTAAAAGCCGTCTAGATACGCAGGTATCTCTCCCTGCGAGCACAAAAGAAATGTTTTCTCAAAGGGACAAGGCGTGGGCAAGGTCTGGGCATTCCTGGATTTGAACTTAAAATTTGCACGTAAATACTTACACACCCTGGTGCACACCATGGTTTCCTGCTGCCTAACTTTACTTCTGCTATGGATGATGTGTAAGTGATAAAACAGAAAAAACCCAACAAAAAACTAGGCAGATCAGCGAGGTTTTAAGGGACATGGCTAACAGAGGGGAAGGAAGGCTATTAAACTGGGGGGGGGGGGGGAAGGGGGGGATGGAAGACCTATCCCTTAACTGGGTGAATTGGGAATGAACTAGTTTTAGAGGCCAATGGCGTCGGCGCAGGCAACGTTTAAAATATCCCCATCAATGCGGTAGAAGCGAGATTTGCGCGCATAGGCACGCAGCCAGACTATTTTGTAATATGCATGCATAAATCCGCATAGTTTATAATATAGCCGCGTCCCTGGGAGTGGGCTGACGAACATGCGCACATGTGCAACCATGTGCTGCTTTGAAAGTTACCGTCTTAGGTCCTTCAAACCATATCTCGTTACTTTCACATTTACAGGGACTTTTTTTTTTTTTAATTGCTTTTCCTGTTTTCTTTCAATGAGTTACTGTTATTGCCATATATATAAAAAAAAAAATATTGATACCAAGTAAGAAGTGTGAGGGAGGTTTGCAACTTTGAAAGCAAACAAAAAATTGCTCATTGCTACCTCCTATCGGGATGCTGTCACGAATACTGATTTTTTTTGGCCTGGCAGTTCCCTTTTCTCCTTTGGGCTTCCAGGTTATTCAGAACCACAACCTACTAGGCTTCAGCGGCATGAGCCTGTATCCACAGCTTTCAGTTTTCCCCATATTTGAGTCTCACTTTTATTTAGCTCAGCCACCATCATAGTCCAAGAGTCCAAGATAGTAATTCTCTCTGAACCTGGTACCTGAGTCTGGCCATTAGCTATTGCTGTTGTGCAGTGGTTAAAATGGCCCCTTGAAGGCTCTTCTAATATTGAATTTAATCTGGTAAAAATTAACAAGTCGGGAAAAAGCAATTACTGTATACTCTACCCTCAACCCTGACATATTTCCCATATTGTTTTCTTAGGAGGAACCGACGCCTGAGGAAGTGGCTTCGAAAGCTTATGTGCCAAGGTTGTGGTTAGTCCCACTGGGGTGAATTTTCAAAGGAGTTACACATGTAAAATTAGCATGTACATGTATAAGTAGCTTCTAATCATGTACATAAGCATCAAAGACACATGCATATTTTCAGTTTCACACATTTACACCCGGGCACATTACCACTAAGCCCTGGTAACTCCTTGTCTCAGCTAGTGTAGAAAGAGTTGGTAAAAAAGAAGGTGACACCATCCATACGCTGGGATGGCCATCCCCCTGGGAAGGAATAAAAGCAACCCTCTCCTGAGAGCTCTGGGGCAGTGCAGTTTTGGTTTCAAGTTTGGAGGAGGGATGAAGATTTGCCTCAGTTGGATTTTTGACCTACCCTTGGACTGCAGCTCCTGGGCAGGATCGAGGAAGTTGCCTTGCAGTCCAGTCCTTGGCTGCTGGGTGGTTTTCCTGGTTTGTTTTGGGACTTTTGAGATTTTTCATGGTAAGAAGCCTGTGAGACCCCTGAATGTTGCCTGGGTAGAAGGCAGGGGGACCCCTCTCCCTGGGGGTCTCAGGATAGGGAAGACCTGCCCCTCTGTCACCTCCATGAGGGCAGAGGAATGGTGGTGACCTGCTGCAGAGATCTTCTTGTGATTTTTGGACTCAGTTTGGGAAAAGACTTTGGTTAAAGAGATGAGAGGAAGTGTTTTGCTGCCCCTCTTCCTGCCCTGGAAAAAGACACATCAAGAGCTGTGTGTTCCAGTGCGGATCCCTTCCATCTTGGGATTCTTGAGAGAGAGAGAGAGACATTGGAGAGGAGAACCATGAGTAAGAACAATTTTAGATCTTTTGAGGATGCCCAATTGTAGTCTTCAGCCCCTGGGGAGATAAGATTTTGACTCTGTGCAAATACTGTGAGTAATTATTGTTTTTACTAGAATTGGAGGGGTTCTCCTGTCACAACAAAGAATCCCCTGGCCACTTGGGGACCTCGCTTAGCCAAATCCTGGAGGGTGAGTGTTTCCCATGTCCTGGTATGTGAGACCCTTGCACAGATAGAGAAGAGAGATTGTAAGAAAGAAAAGATCATCTGTGGTGCTGGGACCTGTATTTATCGTGCCATTTATCCAACTGATTACCCATCAGTACAGATTTTCAGTTTGCTCACTGAACCAAAGCCTCTGGTGCTTAATTGGCACTTACAGCAGTCACAGTGGATACAATTTCAGTGTACCTCCCGGAAAAAAGAGTACCCCAGCACCCCTGTCACTCTGGGCTCTGAAAGAGATTTTCTTCCCCCCCACCTACAAAGGTCTCAGGCCCTGGGGAAAGAGCCTTGAGTGCGAGCTGGCCTGAGTGATCCAGCTCCAAGAGAGACTACAAATTCTTTTATGGCCACACTGGTGTGCAGGCAGCACTCTGGGATGAGGTTATGTGCGCAAATAAGGAGCGGTCCAGGGGTGTTCTGGGGCAGGACTCAGAGTTATGCATGTTAGTTGCTATTTTATAAGACTTACTTGAGTACATTTGGCAACTTACATCTATAATTATCTCATGCAATTGGTATTATCTATTGTCTGCTGCCGGTTTTGTGTGAAGTCCGATAAAGTAGGAGGAGCTCAGAGTGAAGAACTAGAAGAGTCTCGATAACCTGGAGAAGGACTGGGTGAACTGGTGAAGGCATCAGCAAACTGGTGATTTCAATTACACACACGTTTTAAACTAAACAAACTTTTGCATGTAAATCAGTGTTTTATGCAAGCAGCAAGTTACATTTTTTGGGCCTAAAATATATGCGCACATGATTATAAAATAGGTAGGAAAAGTATGTGCTTTCAGTGCATTGCAGGAATTTGCATATGTAATATGAACAGGTTATAGAATACTTTGGTAGATCTCTGTGTCGCCATATATGCATGAGTATGGGGCTGCATGGAGTTGTTTGAAAGTTATCCTCTTTGTGAGCAGAATTTCCTGCTTTTTTCTTTCTTTTCCATTGAATTTCAATAAAGTTCAGTATTAGTGATTAAAGATATTGAACATTGCTGCGCCAGAAATAAAATGTATAAAACGTTTCCTTGAGAAGCCTTCATGTAAAAATGATTCTTAACGTATTATTTCAATAACATTTGCATAATTATTTAAATAACTAGCCAGAGAAAAATGTACTGGAATTTGGCTGTCCACATGAAAGATTTGGCATTCCATTCTATTGTGAAAGAATTTGTGAGAGGGTGAAAAAGTGGTGCATTCACAAAATGAAAAATATACTTTGCACATATCCTTACTGGTGAGCCCAATTCTGGTTAGAGATGTCTCAGATTTTGCTGACTGCTGACTTTAGGTTTATGAGAGAAGAACTTACACAGATCCCCATGCCTAGATGTGGACTAGTAAGTGTTAATAATGTCCTCTGTCATCTTACTAACATAACAATGACAAACTACATATCATCTCTAGTAGCCAGATGATTTGCAACAAAACAATTCCTTGTCCATCTGCTTCTTATAAAGAATATATAAAATTGTAAAAGCTATCTCTCTGTAGCATTTCTAAAATTATATATACAATATCATGCTTCCCTCTTTTTTAACTACAGAGCATAGAGGCCGATGACTAACTTGTGGTATTTATGGCAGGATCAAGGCTGTTTTACATAGAATGTTGATACAAATTCTAATGAGCTTGGAGCTCATTAGCATCTATAGCAAAATTGCTTGAGACCTTTTTTTGTGCATTGCCACTGCTAAGACCTTTGTGCGTTCCCAGCCATGGTAACATGCGAACCTGACCCTGGAAACAGTGGTTCATGTGAACCACCGTGAGGTTTTAAAGGGTCCTCGTGGCTTGTGAGAGGCTTCTCCACTCCCTAAATACCATTTAAAATCCCTGGTGGCCTTAGTAGGCCCCCCCCCCCCCCACTCACACTCCTGTGTCTTCCTGAAGGCTTAAAAAGTCCAAGTTAAAGTCGTGGATGATGCCTTGCCCCTTCCCACCCCTACCCCTTGCCCCCCAAAATAATTAAAAACACAAATTAGGGGTCACATCCCCAATCCCCAAGCCCTCAAAAGCTTACATGATAACAATCTCCACTCACTTCTACCCTTTCCATACCTGGTTCCAAAATGGCACCTGGTTCCCCCTTAAGCCCTCAAAAACTACCCAATAACTGCATGGGTGTTCCAGAGGCAGAAGCAGTCCCTATTCACTCCAGCCTCATCCACTCTCGGTTCCAAAATGGCCGTGGGTGATCTCAGGAGCTCCTTTGCACGAGTCAAATGAACTCCTGCTGTCAGCCTGTATCATTTTAGAACTAGGTGTGGATGGGGCTGGAGTGAATTGGGATTGCTTTTGCCTCTGGAACACCCATGCAGTTATTGGGTAGGTTTTTGAGAGCTTAAGGGAGGTGGGGAATGACCCCTAATTGAGGTTTACAATGATTTTTGGGGCAAGAGGTGGGGCTTCACCCAAGGTTTTAACTTGGAATATTTTGGCCTGTGAGGGGCACAGGGATGTAGGTTAGGGAGTTACTAAGGCCACCAAGTACATTTAGGGCCTTATTTACCAAGGCTATCGCAGGCTTGCGCTGTTAGCGCAAGTCTGCGATAGCCTGCGAAGGTAGCGCACGCCTGCGCTACCTAAATCGGGGCAGAGTCGGCCCCGGAAGAGGAGGAGTCGGGGCATCACCAGGGCCGACTCCGCGAAGACGGCGCCGCCAGCGAAAAGGTAAAGGCCTTTACGCGTCCTATTTCGCGCCCAATAGCTACACCTTCTATGGTGGCGCTTTTGGGTACGAAACCGGCAGCGATCGCACTGCGGCGGTGCGATCGCTGCCGGCTAGCGCAGGACCGCTCCCCCATTAGCGCAATTTTCTAAAGTATCGCAGACCTGCGATACTTTAGAAAATGAGGCCCTTAATGAGGTATATGTGTGTGTGTGTGGAAGGATCTTGTATGGGTTTCAAGGCCCTTTAAATCCCCATGATACTTCATACAAACAGCTGCTTCCTGAACCCGGCTAGAGGAATAACTACTCCTCTTGAGGTATAGTTAAGACTTTTGAGAAAATGGACTCGTAAATCCTTTTTCGCATGCCTGTTGTCACAAAATGGCATTTTAATGAAATGTTATGTATGATTTTAACATTGCAACAGCTCATTAATGTGACGTTTCAATAAACTGCAGTGCATAATGAACTACATGTGAAAGTTTACAACCGCAAAGTGCATTTCTGCACCTTTTTTTTTTTGCAAAAGCTGTTTTTGCAAAAAATGTCAACAAAACACCTTCATGTTCACATTTCTGCATGTTTGTGGGTGTCATGAAATTTTTAATGCAAAAAAACATTGCCTAGTTCATTGGTCTCTTATTGTTGTCATTCCATACAGTTCCCTGAACAATATTATGCATTAGATTCCATTTAATATATTCACACTTTGATCTTTCTGCTAAGGGAAGCCCCTTCTTTCAACATCTTTTCTAGACAAGTACATTATGCTAGGAGCATTTTATTTGCTCCCCATCATATTCTTATTAGAAAATTCCATGCTACACTTCCTGAATTGTCAAGTAATTTCATATTATAGTTTTAGTAAAATGCTGTTTTTAAATAAAAAGGTGTAACATGACTGATGTGCCTAATCATTCAGTATAGCAATGCCTGAGTTCATATGACCTTGCTGAAATATACACTCTGGCTTTTCCTTCTTTTCCAATTATTTTTACAAGTGCCCATAAAATGTGACCCTAGTGCACAGATTAACTCATTTTCCTTCTATTAAAGTTTTATGATAAAACAGTCCCTTAGAAATGCTGGTGTAGTTAGTTTGTCTTCATACCACCAACAAAATCCTCTTGCAGGTTTCAAACTGTAGGGCAGCCTTCTTATTGCCACAAATAAGAAAAAGAAATTGCTACTCTGAAAGCTGCTGCTAGCCTGCCACTAACATTCTACAGTACCCTTTAGATAATAACAGTTTGAGAGAAGAACAATTGATGTAAATGCAGCTATGATACTGTATGGATTTGTACATTCATTTGTGTCATTCTAGGATTTGTTATTCATTATTTTAAAAGAACAGTCCAGCGTCTGAAATAATGTACCATTTTCTTATGAAGGGGATTTAGATGAAGATGTATCTGTCACATCTGCTCATGCAAATTACAACACCTTGACGTTATTAGCATGGGAATTCATGTTACAGAATTTCAATGCCTGCCTATGGAGGCACACAAACACCCTGTCTTTATAAAAATCAAATCTTGAGTGCCCTTTTAGAAGGGGAGGTGATGTTCTTCTTTGTAGTACTGGGAGCACATTCAGAAATATATACAGGGAGAGAAGACTGGAAGAAGAGTCTGCTAATACCTTGATTCAGGATAACTAAAGATACCTTATAACCTGATACTACTCTGTAACTAATACAAAAACAGATACATTTCTTTTTTTTTTTTTCAGTTACACAATGATGGCAAATTGATAGAACTGATTATGGTAAATTGTAGTTGATGATGGAGTTATTAAAAGGAAGAAAGTGAGGATAATAGAGGGGTCAATGCTGAAAAGACTTGGTACAGGGAAATGCATGATGGTAGTCAAAAGCAGTGGATAATGAATGGGCAGGTAATTGTGATATTTTGAGGGATGGACACTTGGACCAAAAGCAAAAATGCAGGTCTGCAAAATTGTTGAGCTGTGTAAATGGCTGAAATCTGGTGACATTTGACCAGCTATATTTTTCTTTATATTGCAAAAAATATATTCCTGCTGATTCTGGATATTCGGCTGGGTCATGATGGTAAAATCAACTGGAGTGTGACTCCTTACCCAAGACAGTTTTTGTCATCCTCTATATTGTTTTCCATGCTCGTGAGTAGCTGAGCATGCAAGATCCCTGCTTTCATTCACATTCAGCACCCCCTTCCCTCCAATGTTCAAGGTCCCACAATAATTCAGCCACCAACACAAGGGCAACTGTTATGTGAAGCATTGGCATCTTAGGTCCCGATGTCTTTTCCAGATGGTGCTCCACTACTCAAACATTGACAGGTTTGCAATGGTGTCATCCGGGTTTGAACCGAGTTGTGGGTCTGAGATCTTTTACGTCTTGTAATTCAGAGAGGGTTATTTATGTCATTCAATGCCCATGTGATTTAATATATGTGGGTAGGACAAAAAGGAAAATACGTATATGGCTTAGGGAACATAAAAGCTGTATTTTTGAATTGGATTTGATCCAACCCTGTGGTTTAAATGAATCAATTAATTGGTATTCATTGGGATGATTTGTCAATTAAGAACTCTTTGATCAACTTGTTATGTCACTTCCCTCTAGTATTTTAATACTTCCTCCCCCTGCCATGTTTGAAGAATTATATAAATGTATTTGGTATGAAGATCGACAAAGGCCGACAGGATAAAGAGAATGTATATATATAGAAATTTGGATTGCTTTCTTGAGGTTGGGCGATATGTGAACATGTGTAAGAAGATACCCCCTGATGCAGAATGGCGTTCGAAACATGATTTCATGTCGGGGTTGGATCGTCATTTTTGTGGCAAGATAATTATCATCTGGTTTGGGTTTGCTCACTTTAAGACGTGATACAATGAACTTTGGGTCATCTACCTTCTATGAGAGATGAAAATAAGTTTTTTAGTTTGTGGATATATTAATAAAGTAAAGTGGACTTTAAACTAATAGTGGCTTTGATACTTTGGAAAGCCTACTCAGTGTCGGTCCTACAAAAGTTAAAGAAAAAGAAAAAAAAAAGTAAAATATATAATAATATATTTACAATCTTTTTTGAAATATATAACCAGTAGACCATTCATTTATTTTGTGGGCAATTGCATTAAAAACATCAAGGCATATTGGTTAAGGGTACTAATCTCCATGCCTTCTGCTAAGAGTAGTAACTGCCACACCAGCCTCTACAGGCTTTTCTCATTTCCGTCCTCTAGCCTGCAGGGGGGTAACTTGCTGGCGTGGCAGTTACTACCCTTAGCAGACGGCATGGAGATTACAAACCTTAAATCAATAAGCCTTGATGCATATTGGTTAAGTAAATAAATTCCAAGAAACAGTTACTACTGAATAAAATCTAGTAAATATTATGAAAAACAGCATGGCTGCTTTTAAAATTCATCAATAAAGGATACGTGGTATGGCTGAGTTGGGAACCTGGAGGTTATCCCTGGAGTTTGGGGCCTCACTGCCTGTTCCAGAACTCTACAGAGGCTACTATGTCTCTTAAATCTAATTCACTTTTATATTTATCTAGGGCAGTGCTTCTCATCCCAGTCCTCGAGGCATACATGGCCAGGTAGAATTTCAGGATATCCACAATGAATATGCATGAAATAGATTTGCATGCACTGCTTCCAAAGTATGCACATCTATCTCATTCATATCCTGAAAATCTGGCTGGTTAGTTGTGCCCCAAGGACAGGATTGAGAAGCACAGATCTAGGGTACACCAGTGGCATAGCCAAAACTGATTTTTTGGGTAGCCCAAGGTTAACATACGTGGGTGTCATGGCTGCATTGGCCAATTTGAAAGTACCCCCATATGCTGGGGTCAGGAGCAGGAGGTTAGGCGTGAGGTCTTCTGCAGGGGTCAGGAGTAAGCAGGACAGTGTAGGTCTTCTGCCTGACCAGCCACATTCCCTTTAGGTTGGGCCCTTCAGTGCTGGTGGCTGACAGATCTTATGGGAGGTTAGAGATAGAGCATCCGCTGGAATTGGCAGGAAACAAGGACAGAAAGGTTCCCTGGCCACACTGAATACAAACAGGGGGTGAGCACCGGCAAAACAGGGACAGACAAATAAGCACAAGGTAGAGTAGGTGCAGAGACCAAACAAGAAACCAAAGTACAGAGCAACAACAGATAGCACAAGGGAAACACATGAACAAAGGGGCCCTTGGGAGGCACAACACAGGACAGGAGCAAAACTAGGAACATGCAGGCAAGAAAGGCCACTGGGAGGCCTAACACAAGGCCAAGTAAAGCTATGAATATACAGGCAAGAAGGGTCACAGGGAAGCCTAAGCAGAGCAATGAATCAGGCACAAAATACAAGAAAAATGAATCACAGAGCAGGCACACTAGGTAAGGAATACAACAACGAGGGACCACATGTAGAGAAGATACTCCAAGTTTAGAGACACCTTGATCTCTACTAGATGGCCCTAGTTTCCACTTCCAAGCCCTTGGTAAGAAATCTACAGAGGAACAATGCAATTTAATACTGCTCCTCCCCCAGAGGCTTGCAGGAGTGGGAAGTCCTTTAGGCAATAAAGGGGACTGGGGCCAGCCCATGTGACTAGGAAGCAGTATAGTTTTAATTTTATTTATTTATTTAATTTTAGATTTTTATATACCGGTGTTCCTATATGAAATAAAGATCACATCGGTTTACATTGAAACAGAACATGAAAATTGCCAAAAGGCATTACATAGAACAAGGTTATGAAACTTGGAACAGTGTACATAAGTTCAAAATTTAACAATAACGTTGTAACATTGATGACCAAAAGATAAAGGAGAAAAAAAAAAAAATTTTTTTTGAAGGAGAAGAACGGATTTTCAGTGTGCTCTTCAAGTCAGGCCCCCGGTCAAGCATAGAGAGGGAGAGACACTGCCCTGCCAGATCTTGCTGATGGTGTAGAGGGAAGAGAAGGAAACAATTTTTCTTAAACTGAGAGTTAGGATTTTTTGCTGTTTTTGATCTGCACCTTCTGGGAGGCTGAAATCCCCTCTCCAGAGGTGTAAGAAAGAATCTGTATATACTTTCACCTCATCAAGAGGATGTTGCAGAGACCGGTGTGTATGATCTAGTATTCTTGGCAAGATTGAGTTTTTCCACTCTTTGGGAAGAAAGTATTTTTTGCTGCTCTCTTCCTTGCCTAGACCTAGACTGTAGTAACTGTTCCAGTATAGGCCTTTCCTTCAGAAGGGTCTGAAGTATATTTTTGAAGAGAAGATTGGCAAAGAAGAACATCTGGAGACCCCCCAATTGGAGTTTCCACCCTGGGACAGGGAAGCAGGCAGGTGAAGTTTCGGGGGAGCCCAAGTGGAAATCAGCTACTGTAAGTAAAAAGGGGCATCTGCCCAGGTTAGTATACCCCAGTTACCTTGGGAAACCATTTCATTCCACAACATGGTTGGAATACCGATTCCAAGTTTCCGTACCAAGGGACACTTCCACAGTGGGAGAAACACATTAAAAGTGAGCTCCCATAAGTACAAGGAATCTGGATGAACTTGGAAACTTTGAGGAAGACTTTAAAAGGAAGACTGGAAAAAATAGAAGGGACCATATCACTGATACCCTAATTGAACTACACTGGCTACCCATTGAACAGAGAATACAATACAAATCAGTATGTACCATACATAAATTAATCCATGTCGAAAAAACAGAATGGCTAAACACTGCACTGAAAGTACACGTCCCCAACAGGAACCTGAGATCCGCAAACAAGGCATTACTAACGATTCCCTCTGTTAAAACTGCAAGACTAACTCAAGAAAGGGATAGAGCCCTATCATTAGCAGGGCCTACATTATGGAACACCATGCCATTAGAAATCAGACTGCAAAAAGACATCAAACTATTCAAAAAGAGCCTAAAAACATGGCTATTTAAACAAGCATACCACAAAGAGAAGGGAGAGTAGAATCCAAGAATTGCAGAAAGCGATGAGTCTGTGCCCTGACACAACACCCCTACTCATTATGAGTGTTTTTTACTTTTTACTTTTAAGCAGTAACATATAATATGTAGATTATTAATAATTTGGAACCGACCTGATAAACCTAAACACACAACCTCACCTAGCATCTTATAGCTATTATGAAACTTTGTACCGTCCCTTACAGGCACCTGTCTAGATGTTAAAATAAAGCTTCATTTTTAAGTGCCTCATTGTTAACCGTTGTGATGGCTTCTAGCTTAACGACGGTACAGAAAAGAGATTAAATAAATAAATAAATAAAAATTAAAAGTGTGGCTCGTGCAAAAATGCCTACATACGCGCATACACGGACTGCACGTGAACAATGTGGATTTCAAAAAGCTGCGAAGTACGCACGTATAGGCGTGTCAAAAATAAGAGGGCAGAAAAAAGGCGGGGTATGGATGGAATATGGGTGCTCTGGGGCGGGGACAACAGTTACGCATGTAACTCCGTATTTTAAAACCTTAGACTGCGGTGCACATCAGCTTGTCATCCACGTAACTTTACTGCCGCTTCAGATGAGGAGCAAGTCTGTAGATCTCAAGTTTTAGGGCTTACAGGACAGGGTGAGGGGTCTGGGTCAACTGAGTGGCATGCAGGATGAAGAACCAGAGGGGTTTGGAAGACTTTGATATTAACTGGGCAAACTGGTGAACTAATTGGAAAAACTGGGTTGTACCTTGGCAAGCACCTACATAACATGTGTAAAAGCTGACAAAGTCCTATGGACCACACACATGCTAGCTGTGCTTGAGTAACCTCTTACAATTGGGAGCATTAGTGTATTTTAAAACATATGTGCAAAAGTGAGTACACCTGCATTCATTTTAAAAGTAGCCTGTTTATGTTTTGCTCACATTGATTTCTACACAATCAGTTTCACTTCGAGTCCTGCTTGTTTTGTCCAGGTGCCTATCCCAAAGAGCAAGAGTAACACACACCCACTGAAAGTTTCTAGTGCCTTGGCCCAGAAGATCACCCTTCCCCTCACAGAGAAGAATCTATCCTTTGGATACCAAAGAGACTTGGAAGAGGCTGGAAAGCTAGCACCAATGTACAAATTAGTTTATGAATCCTAAGACGGTAACTTTTAAACAGGTGCATGGGCACACATGCGCGAGCGTTCGTCAGCCCATGCACAGGGATGCGGCTGTTTTATAACAAAAATCAAAATCAAGACCCAAAATAGCTTAGGAATATTTGCTGTTTTATAACATGCGTGCGTATATGCACCGATGCAATTACCAGTTTTCCCAGTTCGTTCCCAGTTCTCTCAGGAAAGGGATAGGACTTCCAAACCCCCTAGTTTAATAGCCTCCCTTCTCCCCTGTTAGCCCTGACCCTTAAAACCCCACCAATCTATCTATCTTTATTTTATTACTTACTCTTTCTCCATAGCAGAAGTAAAGTTATGCGGTGGAGACCCCGGCGTGCGCTTGTGCGCGTAAGTATTTACGTGCTAATTTCAATATGAAATCCAGGCACACCCATGCTGCACCCAGACCACACCCACACCCTGCCCCTTTTTTCAACTTTTTCTGCACATAGCGGGAGATACATGCATATCTGAGCAGCTATTGAAATCTGCTCGGTGCATGCCGGCCCAGCATATTTTCGCATCTCCCAATTTTGGTGCGTGGCGCCCTTTAAAATTTCACCTGATATATGCCATCCATTGAAAAAGAGTTGCACTGAGGTAAGGAAGGGTTTTATAGGGCTAGCCTTGCTGATCTTGGCCCAGTGAGGACCCTGCTGGCAGAGAGACTGCCTATCAGCCTGTATTGTTACAATAGGCAGTAGGCATACAGGTCTAAGCCCTACTAGTTGTACTCTTATCCATAAATAATGCCTTAGAGTGCATCTGAATTTCTAAGTAGTCTGCATAAGCCATCATGCATCATTTGTGACGCTTTAAAATATTTAAACTCAATTATTTCAAGAACTTCCAACATTAAAAATGTCCTATTAATCTGTATTAATTGATTTTATATTTATTACAGTTTATAAACATACAGCAATATCATGTAAGAAGTAAACAAAGAATACTTACTAGAAACATCAGATCCAATCAATCATATAATAAAACAAATATCAATGTATTCTTTTATGGATCCTCTTTACAAAAAGGCAGAGAATATCATAACAATAAAACAACAGTTATAATAATTACAAGAATTTAAGATTTGCAATGGGTATAGAACAGGACTAGGACAGTTCATATTACAATCCACCATGCAAAAAACACGTTTATTACCAGTTATGCAAGATAATTACCAGGTAAAAAAAAACAACACGAGTAAGTTGTCAAATCTGCAGAATAAGTGTCTTTTAAAATAGTCACTGCCTCAGAATGCCCCTAGACCACCATCTTTTTATGCATTGATATTTGAGTACAAAAGCAAAAATGCTCACATATGTTTTATGTTTATAAAATAGCATGTATGCAAGTAGCTGCTATTTAATTGTATATATGCTAATTTGTATACACGTAACTCTTTAAAAATTCACCCCAAAGTGTTTGGCAGTGAAGTTTGTTTTGTTGTTACTGAGGTGACACCAGAATCTGAAAATACTTTTTTAGGGTGAAGAACCAGGAAGAAGAAGGACTGGGCGAACTGACAGAGTAATTGGTAAAACTGGTAATTTCAGTCATGCACATGTCTTAAAATATACCGATTTATAGGAGTAAGTTCTACTTCAATTATGTAAGTATATTTTTAAAATAGGTAGGAAAAGTATGTGTGCTCAACGTATTGAAATACTTGCTTTCAACATGTTATATATATTCATGTGTAAACAAACATATGTTTGTATATTGTGGGATAAAGGGACATGTAGTTTATAACAGATATATAACTGATACACGTAGGTACACATAGGTTATAAATATATTTGTAAATCTATGTGCAGCCATATATGTGAATATATGCTGCTGAAAAGTTGTTTGAAAGTTATCCTCTTTGTGAAGTAACACAAAGCTTTGCAAAAAAAAAAAAAAAAAAGACACATAGAATCTTGTCATACCATACAATAACAGCACTAACAATCAGGACTCAAGCAGTAGCGATCATATGTATGAAAAGGCAGCAATGCAAATATTACACCACACCCTAGAACACTAATATATCACCTACTGGGCAAACAGAACAAGCCAGACTGCTACAAATCCCTACAGAGAAACTACACACTAGCAGAAATAATGCATCTTGGTCAAACATGCAGAACATAGATAGATCCTGGACCTAATATAGAATAAGGGACTACAAATTAGAAACAGAAACATGCAGATAAAACTGAAATGGAAAGCTCGAGAATCCAGACTCTTTGAACAGTGGAATACTAAAGAAAGACCAAAAATACAAATATATAAGAAATACATGTTTCCAAGGATAGTATTTTCCATTAGCTAGAAACTAAAAATATATATTTTTTTACCTTTATTTTCTATCTTATTTTTCTAATCTGTTAGTCCTGGTCTTTTTTCCCACTTTCTCTTTTTTCTGTCTTTTCCTAATTTCTTTTTCAGTCTCTTTTTTCTTTCTGTTTCTTTTTCTCTGAAACACACATAAAGACTCTTTCTCATATGCGCTATCGCTCTTTCTCTCATATACACAGAAGTTCTCACTCTCACAAGCTTTCTTTCACATGCAGGCTCCCACTCCCACTCCCACAAACACGCTCCCACTCTCAAATGATGTATCTCACACACAGGCTCTCTCTCTCTATACACACACACACACACACACACAGGCTTCTCACTCCCATATTGTCTCTCACATGCAGGCTTACACACACAACTCCATTAATGCCTAGTCCTGTCTTTTGGGCCTCCTTGTTACAAGGCCTTCTCTTCTCAGGCCACTGTGGGTTGGGGTCCATGGTGGCCCTGCTACAGGGCCTCTCTTCTCGGGCCACTGGGCAGTGCTGATTGGTTGGGCCTGAGTCCAAGGTGGTGGGTCGTGACCCACCTAGGCCCACTTGGCTATGCCACTGGGGTACACTGAAGTATCATCCAAACTATAAGTGATGGATTACTTTGGGTTTAGTCTTTAGATGGCATGGCAGTTGTATAAGAAAAGATTAACCAATGTACCAAGATTATACCTATTGGGATTGAATGTTGGGTTCAAGTGCCATTTTGAATGTGGCAGTTGTGTGCCAGTATGAGAAATAGATTTATAACTATTAGTAGAATTAGTGTCATTGCAAAGCTTGATTTTTATATATTTATCTATCTAGATTGTTGCATTATTTTGCATTCTTTAGAGGTTCTAGGATTTAGATCACTTCATCTCTGTTAATAATTTACAAATGTTAAGCATTTCTCAGTAGTAAGGAGGATGATGTAGAACAAGGAATCATGGGATGCTTCTTTAGCTTGAGTGTCTGAGGAATTACTTGTACAAACTCATTTAGTTTCTTGTTCTAAATTTTGATCTTGGTTTACTTCATATAATCATGTTTAGAATATCTGTGATGAAAAATGAGATTAGAAGCAGATAAGTTAAATTATTTAGCTTGCTTGGATATAAAGCTGCTGTTTTGAATGCAAAACAAAATTTTTATCAGTCTAGATAAAAATAGGACAGTGTGATTCTAGTCAACTTTTTACCATGTGAAAGATCGTTTGCAGTCAGCAAATCAGTTGTTCTCTTTTCCTCATCTCTAAAAACTAATACTTTTCCTCATTTTTTTTTACCGAAATAATCTCTAAAATTCACCAGTCTATAGGTATTTCCGGAACTTCTATGATTAAGTAAGGTAAGGGATATTCTTCTATCTCCTCTCTTTGGTCAGCATTTAAATTAGTCAATAATGTTAAAATTCTGACTTTTTAAAGTAAGGCACCCTCCATCACCTGTTTATTGGACCCTTGTCTATTGATTCTGCTTATTATGAGTTATCTATTATCAATACATCACTGAGGGAGTCATTCTTCCCTGAATATTCTAAGCAGGCTAAAAAGCTGAAAGCCTACTTTGGGCACTAATCAGAGTTCAAATTATAGACCACTGGCTAATTTGTTATTTTTCTCTAAATTGTTAGAGTTGTTTTGAGTTAATTGGAAGTTTCATGATAATAATGCTTGTCTTGATAGCTGCCAATCAGGCTTTTGGGCTAAATTTAACACTGAAACAGTTCTGGCAAGCATGTTAGATGATTTGAAATTGGAGGGTTGGATAGAGGAGTCATTTTTTCTGATTTTGTAGTATTTATCACCTGCCTTTGACATTGTAGATAATAATATTCTGCTAACCAGACTTGCGGTGTTCAATGTTAGAGGTGCAGTGACTCAATGATTCATATCTTTTCTGATAAATTATTCTCAGTTTATTTTCTTGGATTGCGGGACCTCACATTCTTATTCCCTGCATTCAGGCCGATACAGTACAGTGCGCTCCATTGGAGCGCACTGTTAACCTGCGTTTGGATGCTCGTTTTCAACGTGCTAGCTTTACCTCTTATTCATTAAGGGGTAATAGCGCATCGAAAACGCACGTCCAACCCCCCGAAACTAATAGCGCCCGCAACGTGCAAATGCATGTTGATGGCCCTATTAGTTATTCCCGCGCGATTCAGTAAATAAAATGTGCAGCCAAGCCGCACATTTTACTTTCAGAAATTAGCGCCTACCCAAAGGGAGGTGTTAATTTCTGCCGGCACCGGGAAAGTGCACAGAAAAGCAGTAAAAACTGCTTTTCTGTACACCCTCAAAAGTAAAAAATAATAAAACATTTAAAAAAAAATTTAAAATTGGCTTGTGGGTTGAAAACTGGATGCTCAATTTTGCCGGCGTCCGGTTTCCAAACTTGTGGCTGTCAGTGGGTTTGAGAACCGACGCCGGCAAAATTGAAAGTTGGCTGTCAAACCCGCTGACAGCCGCTGCTTCTGTCAAAAAAGAGGCGCTAGGGACGCACTAGTGTCCCTAGCGTGTCCCTAGCTCAGCCAATTCACTTGCCTGTATCAGTGACTGTGTTGTGGCTGTATCTGCCATTATGAAGGCTAATAAGATGATTTTGAATGCCTCTAAAAATGAAGTGATTGTGGTCAGTAAAGGTGGGGTAGATTTTTCAGAGGTGCAGATTATTTCTCATGGTTATCTCCTCTCATTAAAAATCAAGAATAATAGTGTAGGGCAGTGGTGGCAATCCACTCCTGGAGTGGCACAAACATGTCTGGTTTTCAGGATATCCATAAAGATATCCTGCCTCCATTATATGCAAATATATCTCATGCATATTCATTGTGGATGTCCTGAACACTAGACCTGTTTGTTGTACTCCAGGACTGGAATTGCTTACTTCTTGTCTAAGGGATACCCCAGACTCCCATCTTTATTTTGAAGAACATATTGTACAGTTGTGCAGGGGAGCCTGGTATAAGTCATGCTTTATTCATTGAAGTCATGTTTATCTGTGTTGCAACTTCAAATGATTGTTCAAGCCCTGGTGTTTACCCCAATGGACTACCGTAACTCTTTGTTTGTAGGATTTCTCATAAAGTCTTTAGCATGTAGGCTATCCAGAAGAGCACAGCCAGATGGATTTCTGGTTCTGGAGATAGGGAACATATTTTGCCAATTTTGGCTAACCTTTATTGGCTCCTAATTCAATATCAAGCACAATTTAAGATCATTTGCTAAGATTTAAGGCTTTGTATGGCCTGGCTTCAGAGTACATGGGTATTAAGCTTGTGATATATGCTCTTGATTTCTGTATGCATTCAGCTAATGATTTCTATTAAGAGGATAACTTTCAAAATGCCGCATGGGCGTACATGTGCACCAGTGAACACAGCCATTTTATAACATATGTGTATATATTCACGCATGTTATAAAATGGACTGTACATGTGTACATGTACACACAATTTTAAATAGACTCACATATGAGCACGCAAATGCTGGTTCTGCTGTGTAAATGGGGGGGGGGGGATTTTAAAATGTGCGCCGACGCAATAGCCCTTTTTCTCAGTTGGCAGCCAGTTTGCCCAATTAACAGTTTGGATTTCCTAACCTCTCCCTGTTATTTAGCCTCCCTTTTACCCTTTAACCCCGACCCTTAAAACCCCGCTGACTCACATAGTTTTTTATATTTTAATACTTACACGGCATCCATAGCAGAAGTAAAATTACTTGGTGGGGACCCTGGTGTGCACTTGTGAGTGTAAATACTTATGTGCACATTTCAAGATAACTTCCCAGAATGCCCAGGTCCTGCCTATGCTCTGACTAGACCACGCCCATGCCCCACCCTTTTAAAACTGTTTGATTTGTGCACATACCCGGAGATACGCTCGTACTCGCATGCTTTTTAAAATCCGCGTGGCACGTGCCAGCCGAAGACATGCACATATCTCCTGGCTTTGGTGCATGTAGGACTTTTAAAATTGACCTTTATGTGTTTTATCATGTAGACAATATTGTTTGGCCAGAAATAGATCTCAGGCTTTTACCTGTATTGTTACAGTTTTGTGAAATTTGCATCCAAAGGAGGTAAGACTAGAAATTAGGGATGTGAATCGTTTTTTGACGATTTAAAATATCGTCCGATATATTTTAAATCGTCAAAAATCGTTAGGGCCACGATACAATACCAATTCCCCCGATTTATCGTCAAAAAATCGTAAATAAGGGGAAGGGGGAGGGCAGGAAAACCGGCACACTAAAACCCCCTAAAACCCACCCCGACCCTTTAAATTAAATCCCCCACCCTCCCGAACCCCCCCCAAATGCCTTAAATTACCTGGGGGTCCAGCGGCGGTCCGGAATGGCCTTCTGCAATTAAATCGTGTTGTCTTCAGCCGGCGCCATTCTGCGCCGCCATTTTGCAAAATGGCGGCGCAAAATGGCGGCGGCCATAGACCAACACGATTCGACTGCAGGAGGTCGTTCCGGACCCCTGCTGGACTTTTGGCAAGTCTTGTGGGGGTCAGGAGGCCCCCCCAAGCTGGCCAAAAGTCCCTGGGGTCCAGCGGGGGTCCGGGAGCGATCTCCTGCCGCGAATCGTTTTCCGTACGGAAAATGGCACCGGCAGGAGATCGACTGTAGGAGGTCGTTCAGCCGGGGTCCGGAACCCCCGCTTAACATGGTCTATGGCCGCCGCCATTTTGCGCCGCCATTTAGCAAAATGGTGGCGCAGAATGGCGCCGGCTGAAGACAACACGATTCAATTGCAGGAGACCATTCCGGACCGCCGCTGGACCCCCAGGTAATTTAAGGCATTTGGGGGGGTTCGGGAGGGTGGGGGATTTAATTTAAAGGGTCGGGGGTGGGTTTTAGGGTGTTTTAGTGTGCCGGTTTTCCTGCCCTCCCCCTTCCCCCGATTTAGCTACGGACCGCCGCTGGACCCCCAGGTAATTTAAGGCATTTGGGGGGGGGGGGGGTTCGGGAGGGTAGGGATTTAATTTAAAGGGTCGGGGTGGGTTTTAGGGGGTTTTAGTGTGCCGGTTCACGATTTTAACGATTTTCACGATACTCTAAACACCCAAACGGCGACGATACGATTCCCTCCCCCTCCCAGCCGAAATCGATCGTTAAGACGATCGAGGACACGATTCACATCTCTACTAGAAATAGATTTTTCAAGTTTAAGTACCTTTTGAATGCTCTCTTTTTCTGGAAGACATTTGATTCCACATTTTTCAATTGATCTATAGGAATTAAGATGTGATGGTTCAGCTGGGTTTTAACATTGCAGTATTTGATCAATCTGTGATTTGTTTTTGCTTTTCTTTATTGTTTTTATACTTTCTTTTATGTTTATTTTCTATTTAATGATGATATAGTTTACATTTTGTTTATGTTGGGGTTTTTTTTAATGTATTTTTATAAAGTTTGTACATTGCCTGGAGCAGATCAAGGGTACTAAAGTTGAATAAATAGCAATCACCATCCAAATTAGATAGCAGAACAGAGACTGCAGATAACAAAACACAAAATAAAGACTAAATACATATATATTTCTACAACTCAGTAGGAATAGTTTCCAAAAGGAAGGATAAGCACCTGAGAATATGTGACTTCCCATGTCCTCTCATTAAAATTCTGGATGCTCTTGCAATATTTAGGTCTTTCAGTCTTTTGAGCTCTTGTTGTGAGTGATCTATGCTGCCTTTTAAGAGCAGTGGTTGGCAGATGCTGGGAAGAGGCATGGGAACTGAGAGAAAGGCAGGCTAGAAAGATAACAGAATCTCAAATATAAAGTGCTAGTACAGCAATAAAACAAAACAGAAATTAAAGAAATAGATAATAGTAAATGAGAAAAAAAAGATTAGAGAAATAGGAGGGGTGAGGTCCTAGAGGGAATTATAAGTGAGACAGTGGGGAAAAAAAAGTAGTCATTCTGCTCTTCACAGGTATAGTTTGCCACAATAAATTACCCATTCTTAGGAATTAGTTGTGGTAGACACTTTGTATCAACTGGTTGGCATATTCTATGTGTAGCAACTAGCTAGTACTAATATATGTTAAGTGGTGCCAGCATGCCCACAGTAAGATAGACCCAAAAAAACAAAGCGGAAGCCGATCAATATTGCTGGATAGCGAAGAAACGAAAAAGATCGGTGAAACAAGGGATTCTTTATTCGAACTTGCCCGACTCTGGCCGAGTTTCACTCACTCTGTTTGACTATGCGCTGCAGTTTCCTGCCGATGCCCATAATGATTTTTTAAACACGGGAGAGCCCCCTTTGCTATTTATTATGAGAGACGGCACTACACAATTTGGAAACTTGATCAATCATATCTGATACTGTTTTGAGTGGCACTGACTGTACGCACAGCGCTAAGATTTTGATACTTTGTTAATCACATATGGCATAATTCTGAATACCACATCTATGATATTGACTGCACAGACATCGCTAAGAATCGTTATCAGTATTTTGTGATGGTTTCACATTGAAGTTGTTTTATTCAAAGAACCCATCTGTACAGTAGCCCCTGAGGCAGCTCTTACGTGAGCGAAACTCGGCCAGAGTCGGGCAAGTTCGAATAAAGAATCCCTTGTTACACCGATCTTTTTCGTTTCTTCGCTACACAGTAAGATAGAACCATACTTTTCTAAAATGATTCATGAATTGCAATCCAAATCATTAATCACAGGGTGGCATTGCAGAGACCAAAACAGATCACAAGTCTGGAACTTCACAGATCTCAGTCAGTGGATTTAGCCAAATTGCTAAAAAATTCCAGCAGACATTACTTTTCAACCTGAATGTAGCATTATGTTATTGGAATTGGTGTGGCATAAATTGTTTTATGTCTGTGAGAGACATATAACAACCAACTGCTATTCAAGTTATTTAGGAGGTAATTTTACAACAGGCCTCATGAAATTGTTGGTTGTTCTAAACCCAAATTACAACAATTTTCAAAGTGAACTTTCGTGTGTAAGTACTTTGAAAACTACATAAATATAATTACACCTGCTACTGGGTATGTGTAGTTTTACACTGAATTCCTGTGGAAACCTTTTAAAAATAAAAAATATGCATGTAAGCTCCAACCCTAACCATATTCCACCCTCAGGAATGTTATGTGCGTATGTGTGTAATTTTACATGTGAATTATTTATTTATTTATTTTTAGGTTTTTATATACCGGAAGTTCCTGTATACAATACATATCACTCCGGTTCACAATTAACAGAGAAAACTATCGCCGGGAAGGCGGTTTACATGGAACATACATAGTTGCACAATTTTCTAAAGTGCCATTTCTGCAGATAAAACACTACTTTTCTAACAGCAAACCCTTTGAAAATAACCAGCTCTATCCTTTTAGATTTTTTTTCTGAGAAAAGATACATGACCTCTCCCCAAATCTTTTAACTATTAAACAAAGACTGATTGAATTTACAATAAAGGTTACCACTATGACCTGAATTTTAATAGCTAGCATATTTTGTACTTATAAATGCAGAACAACATTACTATTGCAAATGCAGGACTAGGATAGTGTGCCTTGGCTTTGAAGTAGTTTGGCTCATGAAATTAAGCTCAAGATCAATGATTGATAAACACTTCCTGATGTGAGAACAGGATGCTAAGGAAAGATGTGATAATGCAGCGTCATGCATTCTTCAGAGATGTGTATTGATTTTATAGTAATTCAGAAATGAAAACAATTTCCAATATATGGCACTGGACTATACAAGTTACATGTACTTATAAGCAGGCAAATAATTAAAGTTACATTTGTTTGAGATGTTCATGAAAGTGGACAGTTTTCAAGTTATTTTTTATTAACCAATTCAGCACTAAAAATTTTGGGTGGATTTTTGAAAGGTTCATCTCGCTAACTTTGGAAGTTAGCTGGATAAATCTAACTGGCTAAAAATTCCTTCCTCTGATCTACTAATTTTATGCACATAAAATTGTAAGGTGCATTATATATACTATTAAATGAGAAAATATGTAAACTAATGAATATGGGGCGGGTTTGATGGGTTGGGAATTGGGTGATTGTATAACACTTTATTGTATATTCGATGAGAATCAGGTAATTAAGTCTTATTAAACAAACAAGCAAACAAATAAATAAATAAAATCGAACTGGAGGTTTTATTTTGCGGAAGAATAAGCCAGAAGGTATTTTAACAAGGAAGCTAATAAGGCGATAGTATCTAGGAGTGTTTAGAAAATGAGGTCCAAAGGGAAATTGTTTCCTCTCCTGAAAAATTAATCAGTACCAACTGACACTGGTTGAAGCCTACTAGTGGATATTTCTTGGGGCAGGTACTGATTGTACTTGAATTGGAATAATGCCCTAAGCTGCCTTGAGCATCATTTATAAATGTGGGCTAAAATTCTTGCACTTTCTCAAAAAATAGCAGCTGCTTTTGTAGATTACTATCAAATATAACAGAGACAGAATGAGGGATATTTTGCTAAGGTAAATATCCCTAAGCTGACAGCACAGGAAATTGAAGCCCTTGGTTCTTCTAAAGAAGTACTGGAAATATTAGAATATTAATAACTATTAAAGGACTGAATACTAAGAAGTATCTGGGTTCTGATGTATTTACTATTGAGTAAATTAGAAAAACTTTGGCACTTACACTAGTAAAGTTGTATCAAAGTGTATTAGACACAAGATTTTTACCAAGTTCAATGTACGAGGTGGTAATTACTGCGATTTATAAAGGCGGGAAGTCCCAAGATCTTTGTTTCTCATAGAGGTCAATATTCCTGCTAAATGTAGATTCACAATCCTGACAAAATTTCTGGTAACACACCTAATATTTTCTGTAAATTGATAAATAGAGAATAAATTGATCCTTTATTGGAGTAAGGCGACATGTAAATTGAAAGTGGAATGTAATATAATTTAGGGTAGACATTCCAATGGCAACAAATATCAAAACACTAGCAGTATTATGCAAGCCAGACACAGGCAGTATGTGCATCAATTATGGTATTTTTGGATGTAGAGAAGGAGATAGAGGGCATTGCACCAGAGGAGAGGAGGAAAGAAAACAGCAAACCCCTAACACCTATGGGAGAGGCCACATAAATAACTCTATCTCACAGCTGTGTAATTTAAAATGTGCACATGCCTTCACAACAAAAGGTTCTTCCAGGAATGGGGAGGAGAGACTGTAGCAGAAAATAAAAACATAAAATAAAAAAAGCACATGGGGTAGATTTTAAAACATGTGTGCTTGCGGGCATAAATGAGTGTAGGGTGCGTCGCGTCATGGGCGGCATGTATTCTGCAATGTTCGTGCATATGTGTGTGAATCATGGAAAATACGCGCATGTTTCACCCGTAAGTTGCGTGCATCCCTTGTGTGCAGTGCTCAGATTTGCGCGCACCCCTGTGTACACCAAGCAATTAAGTGCCTATGTTCACGCACGCACGGAAACGTGAGGGCGGGACTTTCTGCTTCTTTTCAGTGCGTGCAACCCAACTTCACCACCTTCCCTTTTCAGAGGGAGGCAACCCAACTTCACCACCAGGGATGTTGCTCTGCTGGTGTCCCTGGTAGTGGAAAAGGAGAGGCACCTCTTCCCGGTGCGAGATCACCGCACCAATTTTCCCCGGCTCAGGAGGACCTGGAGACAGCTACAGGCTGCATTTAACCAGTGTTGCCTCTCACCGCCGTGGTATAAGTTGACAGTCTTTACCGTTATATAAGCTACTGCAGATGGGGGCACTGTGGGAGTGTAAAGGTCAGGTTAGGCCTGGGGGGAGAAGCAAATGGGCAACAAAGAGTGTTATAATATACAGTTATGGATGGAGACTGTAATGTTAAGACCAAAGATTATTTGCATGGATGATCCTACTTACAATGAGGTCATACTAGGTAATAAAGACATTAGGCCTAATTTACATGGAATGGTTCAAACCTTACTGATATAAGTATTGTAAATGCTGTAAGGAACATATAGTAGTTACTTTCCCATGGAATATAAAATGGTTTTCTGCTGTTTTGTCCATCAATAGTTTTACCCTCAGGACTGGCTTGTACCTGGGTAGTCACCTTTTCTGGGTAGTTACAATTACTGTGCATGAGACATTCTGCCATACCCAACAGACTATATTCTTTACTCATTAGCATGCATGTTCCTAGATGAGAAGATTATCCTATGTATTTTGATCCTATGTATTTTGATGTGTGTAATATTGAAACGCAATTAAAAATAAAATTTAAAAAAAAACTGCATGTATTGGTATTGGGCAATGAGTGACTAGAGAAGTACAGACATTAGGAGAGCTATTAATGAAAAATGCATAGAGAAGGCATAAAGGAGGGCCAGTTGCAGAATTAATGTTAATGCAGCAGGATAATCCCACAGCTATATGACTATTGAAGCCCAGTATCATGGTTCTTCATGGTAGCGAAATGCAGTTATAGCACTCATTGTCACATACCAGAATGGAAGTCCTATTAGCAACTACATAGCACACTCATGGTAGTCTTCCCATTTTGTCCTATAGTTAGAGGACCTGGTGGCTGCACCTGAAGAAGAGGAGGTGGTTTGAGTAGTTGCGTGCAGAGCAGGCTGGGCCTGGTGGTAAGTGAATCTTCCATGCTAATGGGCAATGCTCTTACATAGATTACATGTTTTTCTACATTATTGTACACTTCATTCTGACCCCGGCTTTTGTTTTAAAATGCTCCAGAACCTGAAGAAGAAGATGAGGAAGGATCAGGCCCAGCTCCCACACCAGCAGCAGCAGCCGCAGGGAGGGAGCCAGATTCTCCCCCTCCGCCAGGCAACATCGTGGAATGTAGCCACCTCCAGCTGAAGAGGCGCAGCCTAGGCCTTTTCTTATTCCCCCTCGAGTAGGGCATCCTCCCTGTTTTGCCCAGTGAGTTAGGAACTTGGGGACACAAATAGGCAAACCTTTGCTAGCCCAAGCAGGCATCCATGGCCCTCTCATTCCTCTGCGGTCCCCCTCATGTGAGCATCACAGAGGCTCATCATTGTTCTCCCAATGATGAGTCTCTTACTAGGGGCGAAGTCTGGTAGGAATTTGGTACTTATATGAGGGGGTGTGAGAGCAGTTGAGGGCTGAGCATGCCTTCCAAGAGAGGATGGTCAGGAACGGAGATTTCCCATAACCAAGCTCAATCTAAAGCTGAGGAACTAGCGCTATTTTTCAGTAACAAAATTAGCAGCGTCCTAACTCAGCTGCCTTCTAACACCACTTCTCTTTTGACCCCACATCAGATCACCATCAATAACATCCGCTTAGAAGCATTCAAACTCTCTTCCGCCATGGAGATTCAAGGTATTCTAAGGAGAATGAAACCGTCCTCTCACCCCTCGGATCATATAACCACCAAACATCTCCTGACAATACCAGACTCCATCTCCAAAACCCTGGCAGACATCATAAATTGCTCTTTATCTCAAGGATCCTACCCAGACGACCTCAAACTGGCTTCCCTCAAACCACTCCTCAAGAAACCAAATTTGGATCCTAAAGACCCTAACAACTACCCGCCCGATTGCCAACCTTCCCTTCATAGCTAAGATTATGGAGAAATTGGTGAACACACAACTCTCGGACTACATTGAAGACAATAACCTCCTATTCCCATCACAATACGGGTCCGCAAAGCATTAAGCACTGAATCCCTCCTTATTTCCCTGACTGACTACCTTATCATGGGTCTTGACAAAGGACAATCCTTTTTACTAGGGATGTGAATCGTTTTTTGACGATTTAAAATATCGTCCGATATATTTTAAATCGTCAAAAAATCGTTAGGGCCACGATACAATACCAATTCCCCCGATTTATCGTTAAAAAATCGTAAATCGGGGGAAGGGGGAGGGCAGGAAAACCGGCACACTAAAACCCACCCCCGACCCTTTAAATTAAATCCCCCACCCAATGCTTTAAATTACCTGGGGATCCGGCGGTGGTCCAGAACGGCGGCGGTCCGGAACGGCCCCCTCAATAGAATCGTGTTGTCTTCAGCCGGTGCCATTTTTCAAAATGGCCGCCGCAAAATGGCGGCGGCCATAGACAAAAACGATTTGATGGAGGAGGTCGTTCCGGACCCCCGCTGGACTTTTGGCAAGTCTTGTGGGGGTCAGGAGGCCCCCCCAAGCTGGCCAAAAGTTTCCTGGGAGTCCAGCGGGGTTCCGGGAGCGATTTCTTGCCGCAAATCATTTTCGTACGGAAAATGGCGCCGGCAGGAGATCGACTGCAGGAGGTCGTTCAGCGGGGGTTCCGGACCGCCGCTGAACAACCTCCTGCACTCGATCTCCTGCCGGCGCCATTTTCCGTACGAAAACGATTCGCGGCAAGAAATCGCTCCCGGAACCCCGCTGGACTCCCAGGAAACTTTTGGCCAGCTTGGGGGGGCCTCCTGACCCCCACAAGACTTGCCAAAAGTCCTTCCGGGGGTCCGGAATGACCTCCTCCATCGAATCGTTTTTGTCTATGGCCGCCGCCATTTTGCGGCGGCCATTTTGAAAAATGGCGCCGGCTGAAGACAACACGATTCTATTAAGGGGGCCGTTCCGGACCGCCGCCGTTCTGGACCACCACCGGATCCCCAGGTAATTTAAAGCATTTGGGGGGGGGGGTTCGGGAGGGTGGGGGATTTAATTTAAAGGGTCGGGGTGGGTTTTAGGGGGGTTTAGTGTGCCGGCTCACGATTTTAACGATTTTTCACGATAGTTTACACACCCAAACGGCAACAATACGATTCCCTCCCCCTCCCAGCCGAAATCGATCGTTAAGACGATCGAGGACACGATTCACATCTCTACTTTTTACTAATCCTACTGGACCTGTCATCAGCCTTCAACACTGTCAACCATTCCATCCTCTTAAACCAACTGGCCGCCATAGGTATTTCAGGCACCGCACTCACTTGGTTCAAAACCTTTCTCAGCAATAGAGAATACAAGGTCAAGATCCAGAGCAAAGAATCTTCACACTATGCCTCATCAGTAGGAGTCCCTCAGGGTTCCTCCCTGTCTCCTACGCTCTTTAACATCTACCTTTTTCCACTATGCCAGCTTCTCACTGACCTCAATCTCAAACATTTCCTCTACGCGGATGATATCCAGATCCTGATCCCCATCAAAGATACCTACGCGAAAACACTTGATTATTGGGAACACTGAACATAGAAACATAGAAACATAGAAATGACAGCAGAAAAAACCAAATGGCCCATCAAGTCTGCCCAGCAAGCTACGCACTTTATCCATTTTTTCCCCCTTTTTCTCTCTCCCACCTGTTACTACTGGCTTCCAGTACCCTCCAGCCCTAATTCCCCTCCACCCAATTTAGAGAGCAGCTCTGTATCTGCATCCAAGTGACATCCAGCTCAATTAGGGGTAGCAACCGCTGTAACAAGCAGGCCACCCCCTTGCCCCATACTCTTACCCACCCCTGTTTTTATTTTTTGTTTTGTTTTATTATTTTTTTTATGGAAATAGCAGCCCTCCATCCTTCCGCTCCGTGAAGGTGGAACACCAACTACTGGCCACTGGCATCCCGCTCCGTGAATGCCTCTGTGGCTACTGCCGCTCCGTGCAGTGTTTGAATGCCTCTGTGGCTACTGCCGCTCCGTGCAGTGTTTAAATGCCTCTGTGGCTACTGCCGCACCGTGCAGTGTTTGAATGCCCCTGTGGCTACTGCCGCTCCGTGCAGTGTTTGAATGCCGCTGTGGCTACTGCCGCTCCGTGCAGTGTTTGAATGCCTCCACTTTATTCACGCCCTCTAGACTTGATGGATCCACAGTGTTTATCCCACGCCCCTTTGAAGTCGTTCACAGTTTTAGACTTCACCACTTCCTCCGGAAGGGCATTCCAGGCATCCACCACCCTTTCCGTGAAGAAATACTTCCTGACATTGGTTCTTAGTCTTCCTCCCTGGAGCCTCAGCTCGTGACCTCTGGTTCTGCTGATTTTTTTCCGACTGAAAAGGTTTGTCGTTGTCTTTGGATCATTAAAGTTTTTCAAGTATCTAAAAGTCTGAATCATATCACCCCTGCTCCTCCTTTCCTCCAGGGAGTACATATTTAGATTCTTCAATCTCTCCTCGTATGTCATCCTATGAAGACCCTCCACCTTCCTGGTCGCCCTTCTCTGTACCGCTTCCATCTTGTCCTTGTCTCTTTGTAGATACGGTCTCCAGAACTGAACACAGTACTCCAGATGTGGCCTCACCAAGGATCTGTACAAGGGGATAATCACTTCCCTTTTCTTACACGATATTCCTCTCTCTATGCATCCCAGCATTCTTCTGGCTTTTGCAATCGCTTTGTCGCTTTGTCGCATTGTTTCGCAGACTTCATATCATTAGACACTATCACCCCAAGGTCTCTCTCCTGCTCCGTGCACATCAGCCTTTCCCCCCCCCATCGAATATAGTTCATTCGGATTTCCACTCCCCATATGCATGACTTTGCACTTCTTGGCATTGAATCTCAGCTGCCATATCTTCGACCACTCTTCCAGTTTCCTTAAATCCCGTCTCATTCTCTCCACTCCTTCCGGCGTGTCCACTCTGTTGCAGATCTTAGTGTCATCCGCAAAAAGACAAACCTTACCTTCTATCCCGTCCGCAATGTCGCTCACAAAGATATTGAACAGGACTGGTCCCAACACCGATCCTTGCGGTACACCACTTAAAACCGCTCTCTCTTCAGAGAAAGTTTCATTTACCATCACGCATTGTTTTCTGTCTGTCAACCAGTTTTCAATCCAGGTCACCACCTCAGCACTCACTCCTAAGCTTCTCGTTTTATTCACCAGTCTCCTGTGCGGAACCGTATCAAAAGCTTTGCTGAAATCCAAGTAGATGACATCGAGCGCTCTTCCTTGATCTAATTCCTTGGTTACCCAGTCAAAAAAGTCAATCAGATTTGTCTGATAGGATCTTCCTCTGGTGAATCCATGCTGCCTCTGGTCCATCAATTCTCCGGACTGTAGATAGTTCACTATTCTCTCTTTCAACAGTGACTCCATTACTTTTCCCACCACCGAAGTGAGGCTAACCGGTCTGTAGTTACCAGCTTCCTCTCTGTTCCCACTCTTGTGAAGCGGAACCACCACCGCTCTTCTCCAATCACTCGGCACCACTTCCGTTTCTAGGGATCTATTGAACAGGTCGCACAGTGGTCCCGCCAGCACATCTCTGAGCTCCCTCAGTATCCTTGGATGAATCCCATCAGGCCCCATGGCCTTGTCCACTTTCAGATTCTTTAGCTCTTCCCATACATTATCTACTGTAAATGGATTTTCATCTGTTCCACTTCCCTCCAGTTTCTTGTTGTGTAGAGATGGTCCTTCTCCAGGGTCTTCTTTAGTGAACACAGTGCTGAAGTATTCGTTTAATATTTCTGCCATTTCTTTGTCTCTCTCCACACATTGATCATTTCCACCTTTCAATTTCACTATACCACTTTGGACTTTTCTCTTTTCGCTGATGTATCTGAAAAATGTTTTGTCACCATATGTTATCTCCTTGGCAATCCTCTCTTCCGCTTGACTTTTTGCCAACTTGATTAATTTCTTCGTCTCCATCAGTTGAATCAAATATTCTTCTTTGTGCTCCTGCCTTTGGGATCTTTTATATTTCTTGTATGCTGTTCTTTTAGCTTTAATTTTGTCAGCCACCTCCTTTGAGAACCAGATAGGTTTCATTTTTCTTTTGCTTTTCTTTACATTTCTAACATATAGAGCAGTTGCCTTGGCGATTGCTCCTTTTAGATTGGTCCACTGCTGATCCACATGGCTCTCATTTTCCCATCCATTTAGTTCTTCCTCTAGGTACTTCCCCATTTCCTCAAAGTCTGTGTTTTTGAACTGTAAAACTCTGGTCTTTGTGCTTCTTTTCCATATTCTTTTAGTGATATTAAACCATACCGTTTGATGATCACTGGTGCTGAGGTGGGCGCCCACCTTGACATCAGAGACGTTATCTCCATTATTGAGCACTAAGTCGAGTATAGTTCCTTCTCTTGTGGGTTCCAATACCATTTGTTTGAACAAAGATACTTGCATGGCATCCACTATTGCTCTACTGTTTTTAGATTCTGCAGATGGGATTTTCCAGTCTACATCTGGCATATTAAAGTCTCCAACGATCACCACTTCCCCCTTCTTACCTATCTTATGGATGTCTTCAACCAGATCTCTGTCCAGCTCTTCCTTTTGGTTTGGAGGCCTGTGAACCACTCCAATATAAATGGATGCTCCATCATCTTTTTTTAGGTCGACCCATAGTGCTTCTTCCTTGCCCCAACTTCCTTGCAGCTCAGATGCTTGGATATTATTTCTGACATAAAGAGCCACACCTCCCCCTTTTCTATCCACTCTGTCCTTCCTTAACAAGTTATAGCCTGGTATTGCCGTATCCCAATCATGAGATTCTGTGAACCATGTCTCTGTGATAGCAATGATGTCCAGTTCTGCCTCCGTCATTAGGGCCTGCAGATCTGGGATTTTATTTCCCAAACTATGAGCATTTGTAGTCATAGCTTTCCAGGTACTCTCTTTACTGCCTCCAAAACATCAAACGCCTTCTCACTAGCCTAAACCTAGTATTAAATTCCTCCAAGACTGAACTTCTGCTCATCTGTCCAGAGAATAGTACCATCACCTCCACACATCCAGCCACCCCAACAACCACACAAGTGAGAGACCTAGGAGTTATAATCGACAATCGCCTGAACTTGAAAGCTACTATAAACAGAACCACCAAAGACTGCTTCTACAAACTCCAAGTGCTGAAAAGAACAAGACCTCTTTTCCATGCTCAAGACTTCAGAACGATTCTACAAGCAATCATTTTCTCAAAGTTAGATTATTGTAACTCTATCTTATCAGGTCTCCCCTCCACCTTCACCAAACCGCTTCAAATGGTACAAAATGTGGCCGCTCGAATACTGACTAACACCAGGAGAAGAGACCACATCACCCCAATCCTAAAAAACCTCCATTGGCTGCCAATCCACTTCAGAATAATCTACAAATCCATTTTCATCATATACAAAACCATCCATCATCTGGCTCCTATTGACCTACATAACCCTCTCAAATTATATACCTCTTCAAGACCGACAAGAGAAGCATACAGAGGATCATTACAGGTACCTCCCTCCAAAACTACCAGACACATCACCTTAAGAGATCGGGCCTTCTCCACTGCCGGTCCTCCTCTATGGAACTCCATCCCCCCCGACCTCAGGCTGGAACCCAGCCTATCAATTTTCAAGAAAAGACTCAAGACTTGGCTGTTCAAACAAGCATTTCCGGACACCAATTAATTTCAACATCTCGCCATCAATACATAAATATCAACCGCTTCAAAGCTTCTCATTTGTAATTATCGTTAGCCATTGTTAACCTGTCCTTTTTTCTCTCCTCGCCCAGTTCTTTCCACCCTTGTTATATGTAACTGCTTTCTTCCGCACTATAGCTCCAGTTTGAAGTTTATTATGCACCCCTGTTTCACTGTGAACCAGCATGATGTGACAGTTGTCATGAATGCCGGTATATAAAAAACTTAAATAAATAAATAAAATAAATAACATGGATGCAATTCTCAGGGCCATACAGCTGCTGAGCACTGCTGTAAGGGTCCTGGCTAATCGCATGCCAAGGTCCTGACCATCCTCTCTTGTCCATGCCTCTCTAACTCCCTGGGGGAGTGAGGGTTGTGTAAATAGTTTTTATTCCTAGTGCTCCCCTCCCCAATCTTTTTTTTAATTATTCATTCATATTTAAATATTTTATACATAATTAAAAGTTTAACATTTCAAATGGTGTGTTTATTGTAGATGTAGTCACAGGGGTGTGTGTGAGGGGTGTATATGAAGGGGGTATGTGAATGAAGGGTGTGTGTGAAGGAGGGGTGTGTGAAGAGGTGTGAAGGAAGGGGTGTGGGAAGGAAGGGGTGTGTGATGGGGTAGGATGTGAAGGGATATGAAGGGGTGTGAAATGGTGTGGTGTAAAGAGTGTGAAGGGGTGGGTGTGAACGGGGATGTGTGAAGGACAGGGGTGTGTTTGAAGGAAGGGTGTGTTGTGAAGGAAGGGGGTGTGGAAAGGGGGGTATGAATGAGGGTGTGAAGGGGGCTACTAAGGAAAATTCCCATGCAAAAACAAAATGAGGCTGGCTATTTAACAATAGTACACATTCATTATGAGATCAGGTTTTTAATTTTTTTCACCTTCACCATATCTTCCAATGGTCAAGGAGGAACAACCATTTGACAAAGCAAGAAGGTGTGGTACTGTCAGCAGCATCAGTGTTGGAATGCAGATCTGCAGCACCATTACCATCTCACATACAGCTGTGATGTGCAACTACATGGACTTCCAACACATATAGAAAAAACAATTACTAAAATTTCCATTGCAATCTTCTCTTCATTATTTCTACACAGCTTTGGGATCCAGGGAGCCACTCAGGGTTGTGTTGTGAGCACGGATGTGCAGTCGCTTGCTCAAGAGGGATTGTGAGCCCTTGGGCCATGGCATGGCTCAGGAAGGAACCCCAAGAAATACACCGTGGGAGGTGAGAGTGTTCAGGCACAGGCTGGAGCAGGAACAAGACGAGGAACATTGAGGACTGGAACTAGGCAGGCTCAGACCTCCACTGAACCTACACATACCGGTGAGACCCAGCAATGCAATGCTGGTCTTAAGAGTAGCCCTCTGGCTACGCGGTAGCCCTTCCGGACCCGCCGCTAGGGAACGATGAATGCAAGAGGCCAGATGGAGGCTGAGGGCAGGAAGAAGATGAGACATGGAACTCAAGAACTTGGAAGACTCAGTTGAGGGCTCAAGGAACTTGGAAGGCTCTTATGAAGACTCAAGGAACTTGGAAGACTTAGACATAGACTCAGGATTCTTGCAAGACTCAAACAAGGTTTCGTGGAACTTGGAAGACTCGGATGAGGATTTGAGCAACTTGGAAGATTCGGACGAGGATTCAGGATTCAGGCACTGAACTGCACTGCAGCACACCCTACACAGCCACCCATGGCTGGTTGCGGACTACACCAAAAGTGATGCAGACTGCAGGTGAGAAAATGAAGACTTGGAACTGGAGACATGTCAAAGATTCAGGAGAGGCCTGCATCGAAGCGCGCCCTACACAGTTGCCCGTGTCTGCTCATGGACAATGCTGAAGCAGAGCAGGTTCTGGCTTGAGTCTAGGGCATGGAAGGAAGCAGGAACAAGGTACTCCGAAGACCGGGAACAGGATTCAAGACTCAGGATTCAAGACTTGGAACTCGGATTCGGGAACAGACTTTGGAATTAAAAGCAAGGGCCTTCCAGAGACTTGCCCCTCAATGGCTGGTCATGGACCATGATGGTGGCACGCCAGGAAAGGTGGACAAGCAGGAAACCTGGAAGCAGGACGAAGAACTGGAGATGAGGACATCAGGACCAGGACTGGAACATCAGGAACATGGAACGCCGGAACATGGAACATCAGGACATGAAACAGGCGACGAAGAAGCTCCAACGAGGAACAAGACCAGGAACATCAGACAAAGAGCCATCTGGACATAAGAAGACCATGGAGGACCTTGACCAGAGAAGAGCCACAGGCAACTGTGAAACCCAATTCAAAGGCCCCGAGGAGTGAAAGCTGAGCCCTTTTATAGGGTTAGACGAGACACAGAGTGATGAGGTCATCCGTTGGGGCCGTGGGGCTTTTCCCACCGCTGGTCCTTTAAATAAAGTGGAGAGGCACTCCTGCACCTAGAGGAGCCCGGGAGATGGAGGAAGTCGGCAGCGGTACTATTGCTGCATGAAGAGGTATCCGGCGGCGGCTTCCATGACGCAAATTTGAGTTTCTTCCTTGCGGTGGCTTCATGCCACGAAAAGGATGAGGATGGCGGCGGCTTCCTAGCCGCAAAGAAGATGAAGCTGGTGGCACTAGAGCCATGAAGAAATGTCCAGGCAGTGGCTCCTCCCGTGAAGAAGAGGAGCAACAGCAATAGTCCGGGGTGGCTTAGGCCGCATGAAGGAGTCCTGCAGTGTCAGGCTGGGGAATTGTCGGGTTCCAGCCAGCATGAGATGAGAGGCTGCTCATGGGATGGGCTCCACAAGCAGTATCATAACAGGTTGAGTAGCAAACATTTCATTTTGTGACACATGTTAACTCTAATATGGCTTACAGAGAAAAGATTAAAGACTCATGGGGGTAGGGAATTGTACAAAGGGATCATTATTAGCAAAGGGTGAAGGAAGAACTGCTGAGGGACAGAACATCATTGTACTTACCAGCCCTATACCTTTTTCCACTGTTATAGAGAATGCCTAGTCTGTAGTACTCCTGTAGCTCATCAAGTATATACAGACTGTGAAGAAATCTATAGGGGGCAGGCATAGGCCAAAATATATATTTAAATCACAGACTCTTCACATGTCACAGCACATATATACTATATTATAGAAACAGAGTAGTCAATGCTACCTATCAATTTACCATTCTTTCACATCTATAACTTTAAGCTTGTATACCCATCCACATGCTCATATTCTTTAGGCCAGGAAAAGCCAAATAATTTTTGTAACATTATACCTTTTAGAGCTTCAGGTACTGCCTAGCCTTGAAAATAAGCTCTGTAGTACCTGGTTGTAATAGAGGTCCCCTTATCCTGTCAAAAGGCTTCAACATGCAAAGCTGTGGAATACAGTCTTGCTAGAAGATATTTAGCTGAGCTAGAATAGTGGGAAGAGATTCAGGTGATGTTCAAATGTCAGCAGCTTGTTCTCATTGATCAAGTATTTACCTCACATAGAGATGGCAGGGAAGCAGACAAGACATGTTTGAAATCTAACATCTAGCATGGATCCTTTTACAGAGAAAACATACATAAAACAAAATAGGAGATGCAAACTCTCAACATAAATGTCTCAGAACTGATGAAGATAATAGACATGATCTCCTAGGCTTTAATTTGCAAACCACTCTTACCAAAAGTTTTAGTCTTGTTCCTATAGCAGCAGCAGTCTAGGTATTGTGCATAGAATAGCCCTAGTGAAGACTTCAGGATATGGATAGCAAAGTCAGATAGAAGATCAACCCAATCATGGCCAGGTGCTAATCAATCCACTCCTCCACACAGCAAGGCAGTCAGGTATTAATGATCTCCACAATGATAAAGCTTAACCTTCAAAACACTCCCCTTGATTACTTAAACATCCTCAACCCAAATATTATGCACATAATAACCCTAGTGAACACTGCAGGGTCTTGATTGCAAGATCAGAGTGAAGATCAACCCAATCATAGCCAGGTGCTAATCAACCTACTCCCCAACACAGCAAGGCAGTCAGGTGTTAATATTTTTCACAATGATAAAACTTAACCTTCAAAATGCTCCCCTTGATTGCTTAAACATCTTCAGCAATTTCACACTGGATATCAGTAACACTTCAGCCAAGCTGTGTGATAAGTGGGTGGAGAATCCCTATTCCTAAGCTTATTTCTAATTAACTTGTGTAGATATAATGAAATCAAACAGCATGCACATGTGCATTATCAATCTTAATTGCAATGCACACAAATCAATGAGCATGCATATGTTGGCTATCAACTGTAATTGCTATATATACAAATTAACTTGCGCACACATCTCACTCATCAATGTTAATTGGCAGCGTGTACATGTGCCACATCAATTTTAATGTCCCGCGACTCAACTCCTATGCGTGCAGATCGGATCCACCTGTGTACATAATTTACACGGGGTGTGTGTGTGTGTGCAAATGATGCTGCCTACAAAAGTATATATTTCCCCACTCAGTGTCCCACTTGCAACATGTCTCAGGTACATGGCATGCTGATTCAGAAGCCTAACTTCTTGCCAGCTGAGGTGGACATGCTTGTTGAGCATGTCATGTGGGTCCAGAATCTCCCTTCTGGTCCCCAGTCTAAGAGGGTATGTACCTACAGGAAGGAGCAGATCTGGAAGTGCATCAGGCATGCAATCAACTCAGTATTCTACCATAACCGTAGCATTGTGGAGCTGATGTACAATTGTTGGGACCTGAGAAGACATGTCAAGCAGAAGCAGGCCAGGAAGATTGCAGAGGGACATTAGCTTTATCCCCTCTAAGCAGCTGGTACTCAGCACCTTATCTGAGGCAGCTGTGGGTAGAGTTGTGCAGCTAGACCCCATGCAACATCTATGGCAGGAAGGTAAGCATTGTATTTTGCATTCTAAAAGTAGGCTGCACAGATATCCCTCAGGATATCTGTGCAGCCTACTGTCTCACTTTATAAGTGAGACAGTACAGCCTTATTAAACATAATGCCATAGTAAATTTACTCATGTATGCTGTGCAAACCATTACTGGTAACATTGCTACCTATCTGCATGTATATAGTATAGAGTAAAGCAGTTTGTGGTCAGCTCATTATTGACCACACAGGAGAGATTTTCTTTCAAGCTGTAAAAACATTGCAGGAATGCTTGATCTATATATGTATCTAGAAAGGCAGCATACACCTTATGTCTGCTGCTGCTTTGTTGATGTAACTTATGTAAAACTGTGCAGTGGTCTTTCAGGTGAGTACAAGAAGTGCTGTCAGTTACAATACAGATTTTTTTAATGACAAACTGAAGTACAATGTTTAATGTGTTGTTGCATTGCCTGTATATTAAAAATCATAAGGGATGTTCTTTGTTAGGGGCTATCTCCTCTGTCAATTTCCCCATCAAAGTTCCCCAAGGGATAGGAAATGTATGTGGGCACAATAAAAACCTTCTATACCAATGGCAGAGGTAACATCTATTGGGTGTTTTTTCTGTGCTTTCCTACACCTTAAGGGCAAAGGCACCCTTATAAAGGAGCCAGCAAAAACAGGATGTGTGTTTAAAGCATGAGTGTGTAAAATGTGTGTGCAGCTACAAGCAGGGCCCCAAGATTTAAACAAGTTAGGATATAATAGTTTTCTATCTCCTACCCATGTGTTTCTCAAGACAAGAACTGTGCAAATGTTTATCCTCCATGGTGTGGGGTGGGATCAGCTAACAGTGAATGCAACCCTCACCACAGTAACTGTCCTACACAGTGACGCCAAAAGTCCATCATGACTGTGTCTTGTGTCCCAGCAGTGCAAATTACATTTGGGGTGGCTTTGTGACTTTCTCTGCTTCTCTCCCCTTTCATTACTCTTCAAAAGACAGGGCCTTGTCTTTTTGTCAGTGGTAGACTGTGACTCAAATATGTAGAGCACACTATAAGTGCTCTGTTTCCTTAGAAATTCATAATATCCAAGCACTCTGCAGCCTGGATTAAGCCCTCCTTCTGCCTCAAGGACTACCAGTTGGAGTATAAATCAGGATTGTTGCAATATTGAATGCTATGGCCATTAATAGCTCTGTACCAAAGGACTAGTAATTAGGTCTATATAGTGGAGCATGTAGGGCATATGAACCAAAGTACAGAACATAATAATGAGACCGCACCTTGAATACTGTGTACAATTCTGGTCACCGCATCTCTAAAAAGATATAGTTGCGATGGAGAAGTTACAGAGAAGGGCAACCAAAATGATAAAGGGGATGGAACAGTTCCCCTATCAGGAAAGGCTGAAGAGGTTAGGGCTGTTCAGCTTGGAGAAGAGACGGCTGAGGGGGGATATGATAGAGGTCTTTAAATCATGAGAGGTCTTGAAAAAGTGGATGTGAATCGGTTATTTACACTTTCGGATAATAGAAGGACTAGGGGCATCCATGAAATTAGCAAGTAGCACATTTATGACTAATCTGTGAAAATTCTTTTTTACTCAACACACAATTAAGCTCTGGAATTTTTTGCCAGAGAATGTGGTTAGTGTAGTTAGTGTAGCTGAGTTCAAAAAAGGTTTGGATAAGTTCTTGGAGAAGTCCATTATCTGCTATTAATCAAGTTTACTTAGGGAATAGCCACTGCTATTAATTGCATCAGTAGCATGGGATCTTCTTGGTGTTTATGTAATTGACAGGTTCTTGTGGTCTCGTTTGGCCTCAGTTGGAAACAGGATGCTGGGCTTGATGGACCCTTGGTCTGACCCAGCATGGCAATTTCTTATGTTCAGTGTTTGACATTTCTAGGTACAAGGCCCAAGGTTACAAGATACCTTCAGACTTCTCACATAAGCAGAGAGTTTGAAAATTGCCTTGATGTATGATTTAAATTCTTATATATTTGTTTTTTTTTCTATATTAATTTTATCTAATTGTATAACTATTATGGTTATTTTAATTATCTTATTTTGTTAACCAGTTTTATACTGATTATTTTGATTTTATGTTTATGATATTTATAATTTTATTTCATCTGTATTATATCTTTTGTTTGATGTTTTTATATTTTGTTAACCATTGTGATAGAATACTGAACAACAGCAAATAAAACCAATAAATAAATAAATATTCAGATTGTCCAGGTATTCCTTTAAGCTATGCTATGTGTAAGCCTGAATCTGACTATGATTGCAGAGTACATCTACAAAAATGTACATACATGTGATCATAAGAACATAAGAAGTTGCCATACTAGGTCAGACCAAGGGTCTATCAAGCCCAGCATCCTGTTTCCAACGGTTGCCAAACCAGGCTACAAGAACCTGGCAAGTACCCAAAACATTAAAGAGATCCCATGCTACTATTGCTAATAATACCAGTGGCTATTCCCTAAGTCAACTTGATTAATAGCAGTTAATGGACTTATCCTCCAAGAACTTATTCAAACCTTTTTTAAATCCAGCTACACTAACTGCCCTAACCATTTCCTCTGGCAACAAATTCTAGAGCTTAATTGTGCATTGAGTGAAAAAGAATTTTCTTTGATTAGTTTTAAATGTGCTACTTGCTAACTTCATGGAGTGCTCCCTAGTCTTTCTATTATCTGAAAGAGTAAATAACTTATTCACATTTAGCCATTCCAGAACTCTCATGATTTTATAGACCTCTATCATATCACCCCTCAGCCGTTTCTTCTCCAAGTTGAACTGCCCTATCATCTTTAGCATTTCCTTACAGGGGAGCCATTTCATTTTTGTCACCCTTCTCTGTACCTTCTCCAGTTCAACTGTATCTTTTTTGAAATGTGGTGACCAGAATTGTACACAGTACTCAAGGTACAGTTTCACCATGGAGTGACACAGAGGCATTAAACATTTTCTGTTTTATTCCAGATCTTCCTAATAATTCCTAACATTCTGTTTGCTTTTTTGACTGCCACAGCACACTGAATCGATGATTTCATTGCTTTATCCACTATGATGCCTAGATCTTTTTCCTGGGTGGTAGCTCCTAATATGGAACCTGACATCTTGTAACTACAACACGGATTATTTTTCCCTACATGCATAACTTTGTACTTATCCACTTTAAATTTCATCTGCCATTTGGATGCCCAATTGTCCAGTCTTGCAAGGTCCTCCTGCAATTTATCACAATCTACTTGTGATTTAACTACTCTGAATAATTTTGTATCATCTGAAAATTTAATTACCTCATGCATGGTACTCCTTTCCAGATCATTTATAAATATATTGAAAAGCACCAGTCCAAGTACAGATCCCTGAGGCACTCCACTGTTTACCTTTTTACTCTGAGAAAATTGACTATTTAATCCTACTCTCTGCTTCCTGTCTTTTAACCAGTTTGTAATCCATGAAAGGACATTACCTCCTATCCCATGACTTTTTAGTTTTCTTAGAAGCCTCTCATGAGAGATGTTGTCAAGCACCATCTGAAAATCCAAATATACTATACCTACCGGTTCATCTTTATCCAAAAGTTTATTATCCCCCTTCAAAAAAATGAAGCAGATTTGTGAGGCAAGACTTCTCTTGGGTAAATCCATGCTCTGTGATTTTGATCTTTAGAATAGTTTCCACTATTTTTCCCAGCACTGAAGTCAGGCTCACTGGTCTATAGTTTCCCGGGTCACCCCTGGAGCCCTTTTTAAATATTGGGGTTCCATTGGCCACCTTCCAGTCTTCAGTTACAATGGATGATTTTAATGATATTATTAACCTCTACTTAAAAAACCCAACTTGGACCCCAAAGACCCTAACAATTTCCGACCCATCGCCAATCTCCCATTTATAGCCAAGATTCTAGAAAAAGTTGTCAACACTCAACTCTCCGACTACATTGAAGAAAATAAAATCCTATTCCCATCACAATACGGATTTCGCAAATCATTGAGCACAGAGTCCCTCCTCATCTCTATGTCTGATTTCATCTTAATGGGCCTTGACAAAGGCCAATCCTTCCTCCTGATTCTACTAGACCTATCAGCTGCCTTTGATACGGTCAACCATTACACTCTCATTTCCATTCTGGCTTCTATAGGCATCTCAAACACCGCACTCTCATGGTTTAAATCTTTTCTTTCCAACAGAGGCTTCAAGGTTAAGATACAGGACAAAGAATCTTCAAGAATGGACGCTCCCATAGGAGTCCCTCAGGGCTCCTCCCTGTCACCTACCCTCTTTAACATCTACCTCTTACCAATCTGCCAACTCCTCTCCAACCTCAACCTCAAACATTTCCTTTACGCTGACGACATCCAAATCGTGATACCCATTAAAGAGTCTTACACAAAAACACTGAATCACTGGGAAAACTGTCTCTTCGAAATTAAACGCCTCCTATCTAACCTAAACCTAGTACTAAACTCCTGTAAAACAGAACTACTATTCATCTCCTCAGATAACAACAACTCCATCTCTAATCTTCCAACTACCCCCACTACTACACATGTGAAAGATCTAGGAGTGTTAATAGACAACCGGATGAACCTTAAAGCTTCCATCAACAGAACCACCAAAGATTGTTTCTATAAACTTCAAGTTCTGAAAAGAATTAGACCACTCTTCCACACTCAAGATTTCAGAACCATCCTTCAAGCTGTCATTTTCTCTAAGATCGACTACTGTAACTCTATCCTTCTGGGCCTACCCTCCTCCTACACTAAACCCCTACAGATGTTACAAAACGCTACGGCAAGATTACTGACAAATTCCAGGAGGAAGGACCATATTACTCCAATCCTAAAAGATCTCCATTGGTTGCCGATTCATTTTAGAATCCTCTACAAATCTCTTTCCATAATACATAAAACCATTCATCAACACTCCCCACTCGACTTACAAATCCCTTTCCAAAAGTATAACTCCTCCAGACCAACCAGAGACGCACTCAGAGGATCCCTCCAAGTACCCCCAGCCAAAACTACTAAACACATCACTCTAAGAGATCGGGCCTTCTCAACAGCCGGCCCCCTTTTATGGAACTCCATCCCACCAGACCTCAGACAAGAACCCAGCCTCCCAATCTTCAGGAAAAAACTTAAGACCTGGCTGTTCAAAAAAGCATTCCCGGACACTGATTAACCCTTGCAGCCTGTTGAACTACCTCCCATTGTAAAAATGTTAATTTAATGTAAATATCTTTATCTAATGTTATCCTCTCCCTTTCTTCTCTACTCCCAGTTCTAGTACCTTGTTATTTGTAACTGCTTCCTCCTCACTAATAGGTTACTCATTTGTGCTTTGTACACCCCTGTTCTATGTAAACCGGCATGATGTGATTGTATCATGAATGCCGGTATATAAAAATTTTAAATAAATAAATAAATAAATAAATGATAGGTTACAAATTTTAACTAATAGATCTGAAATTTCATTTTTGAGTTCCTTCAGAACCTGGGGTGTATACCATCCGGTCAATATGTATACAGCTTAAGTGAAAAGATGTGAACATGCGGAAAGATTAGAAAAGAAGGCAATATGAGCTAGGTGATAGTGGTAGATTAACAGTGTAAAATGAAGAGTTAGACCAAGTGATTTTAGGAAAAATATGTTTATTGAGCAGAAGGTATAACAGAGTCCAACCAGTATTAGCATATACAACTCTCCAATCGTATTAGCTACATCAATAGATCACGAGAGCAACATAAAAAAAATCCCTGGTTCCTCTTCAGCCCTTCCCCCCCCCCCCCTTCCTTCTCCCCGTCCCCTCCCACCCTAACAACCATTCCCTTCTAGGGAGATGGCCCTTAAAAGATTAATGCATTAACAATCAGGCTGCAGAGTCTGGTGGAAAGTGACTTCAAGAATGGATCCCAGATCTTCATACATTTCTGTCGATGTCTGGTGCTGCTTTTGAGCACAGTCAATTTTTCCATGAAGACTGTGCAATCGATTGAACCATATCTCCAAAGTAGGAGAACTTCCACTAATCCATTGCACTAATATATACATTTTTAATCATTCAAATTGCTTTCCATGTAAACACTAGCAGGGTTACATCAGACATATCATAATCATCAGAGATATCTAACAAATCCAATCTTACATCTACTGGAACAGGGCATCCTGCCCATCCTGAGATATGAACAAATACATCACTCCAAAATGTTTGAATAATTGGACAGGCCCAAAAACAATGGAAGAAAGTACCTGCTGGTGCATCACACTTTAAACACTTATTGGTTAAAAAATGCTGATTTGCGTGAGATGCAATTCAAAATAATACATACGCCAAGTGATTTTAAAAAGGCATGTGCCATGATCTCTTGTAGAAAAAATGATATAGTCTCTTTAGAATAACTTTTGCCATAAGAAAAGGAACCCAGTGGATTTAACAAAAATAATTTTTTTTCACATTTCCCTTTCATGGTGTGTCAATGAGCAAGCTGGTAGAGATTGTTTTTGATTAGATTTTCTATTATTGCTGTAACAAAAATAAATATGTAAAAATCAGTTTATTTGATTCAGTCAGGAGATTTTCCAGCCCCTATTTGTGTTTAAGGGAATCCAGGAGACAAACAGAAGATGCCTATGGGTTTGGATGAATAACCCTTTATAAGCTGGTTTATGGGCAAAGTGGAGGGCAGTAAATGGAATGTCTATAATGGCTCTGTCTCCTGTGTGCCCTAAGTAATGTTTTTGAATCATGATACATATATTTTTTCCGATCATCCTGAATGTTTCTTGAACATTTCATGTTATGACAATTGCTATTCTTCATAATCTGAATAGTCTGAGCTATTCACAGCCCAACTTTCGAACCTATCCAAGAAATCGCATTTGTGTGTGTAACCCTTTTCTTGAAAGTGGTATGTCCTTGCAGGGCACACAAACAAGAATGTATAAATTGGGGCTGTCCTCCTTTACCAACTGTTCACTCCTCCTTGTGACCCCAGATGTGAGTCCTTTCTGTGAGTGTGTGTGGGGGTGCAGGCTGGGGGGAACTAGTGTTTCTGACCCAGGAGGTGAAATGTTTTCCTTTAGCAATGTGTAGCTTGGATGAGAGGGTGATGTGAGAGTTCTTAGCTGGGACAGATGATACAGGACATAGGTCTGGGTGTTGAAATAATAAAAGTTGACTGTTTTCTTCAAAGGTGATCACAGTCCATGTGAAATAAATACATTTACAGATGAATGTTCTTTTCTTTCTGTGTATGTGCTGGTGATGCAGGGTCTGGGGAGATTCCTAACTCTCCTTAACTGAGAGTGTGAGAGGTCCAGTCTCTGGGGTAATCTTATTCTGCACGGGGTCCATTTTAGAAATATACAGACCTACCTGAGCCCACTATTTGATCTGAAAAGGTTCCCGGCCTGCACCTGTGTCCTAGGGGAGAAATCTAGAGGAGGGTCTTCAATTCTGCTCTTCTTTCTCCCTTCTTGCTTAATGGGACCTCTCAGAAGGAAAGGTCTTGCTAGACAAAGATTGGGCATATTTCCCACTCTCCAAAATGAGAGAAAGGGTGACAAACATACCTCCTCTCAACAAAAAGAGAATGATGTTTTTCTAAAATGGGATGACACTGTGATTACAGCTCTTCTCTGTTCTAGAAGGGTGTTGGCAGATCTTCAGTGACTTGGCCTCTGGATCCAGGGAATTGCCATTACCAGGAGCATCAGGCTGCAAACCCAGCAAAACAATTCTCAGAGAAGTAAAAAATCCTGAAAGAAGTCTTTTTCTCTAAATTGAGGGGTATCCAATCTAGCATGGAATACACAGAAAGGAATAGACCAAAAAATAATACTTAGGAAGGGGGTAGGCTTCACTCTAAAACAAAACTACAAGAGGGATCCTCTCTCTTCAGAATCTCAACTCAACTGCCACACACATTATTGCTCTAATCCCTGCTTATAGGCACGGTCCATCCACTCAAGCTGCCTCTAGTGGAGGAGATGAAATGTGGTATTCCTGCAAGATGATTTGTGGGCTTCTAAAGACTAACCCAAAAGGGTGCCTCTCGTGTATAAATTGACATGCAAAGATTAATGCTAGTATTTAATAAACTGTGTGGCAGGAGCTGTAAACTTTAAAAGATACCATGAATTTCTGCTCCAAAAGTATGCACATATTTCTCAGTATGCAAGTATATTTCTGATGCAAGGCAATGCGTACTTTCTCTACCCATCTTATAAACATATGTGCGTATATGTTATGCATGAAATAATTGTGACACTGCACGAATAAACACCCAGACTTAAATGCGGAGGTAGATGAGTACTTGGACTCAGCAGTTTGCCAACAGTTCCACCAGTTTACCCAGACCTCCTAGCACTTTATCCTGAATCCCCTCTAGTTCACACGCAGACATCCCACCCAACGACTGCAGACAACAGACAAGTCTAATTTCACTTACGCCTGTCAATTAGCAGGTGTAAAGTATTCAAGCAAATCTGGTAATGTATACGTGTACATCTCTTACAAAATAGCAACTATAGTGTGTATTTCTAACTCCACTATGGAACGCCCCTAGACCACCCCTGCCGCCCAGTAAATGCACATGTAAAACTGAAAATACTTTCAAAGTTTATAAAATAACATACATGCATGTACATGCCCTTTATGTGCATGATAGCAATTTTTATGAGCAGCACCTATTTGAAAATTCACTCATTAACCTCCAGAGCCAAGAAAGGTCAGAGGATGGTTCGATCCCCTTGGTCATTCAGAACGGTACAGAAAATCTGATTTACAAAAGCAACATTTTTTTCCCTTGCTGCTTTTTTTTTTTATTTTGTTTTACAGCAAAACAAATGCCATAGTCTCCTTTCTTGCTGATGGTGTATCTTGAAATGTCATGAGATTCTTTTCTAATAATATAGTAGAATTGTTTAGAGGTTCATAAAAATATAAAACTTACTTTTAAAATATAGCTCAGAGAAAGCAAATAACATTAGTGTGAACAACTGCGGAGGCTTTCTGAGACAAGATGCTCATTTCTCAGCCAGAAAAATGCCCCATGGCCTAAACATTGTCCCTAATCTTATTTTCTGTTTACAATATATAGTATGGTTTATAAATATTGCTTAAAAATAAAAGCAGAATGCTGATACAGAGTTTACTTTCTTGACAGAAGAACATATACTAAAAGATATGGCTAGAATTTTCACAGTCCCTAAAGCAAATATTTTTAATGTGGGGGCTTTAGCTCATTCTAAGGTTTCTAAAGAGTTTGAACATAACCTTAAGACAGTACAGAGTTTGTATTCAGATACACAGTGCAACAATAGCTTTCTTTTGTGAGAGTGGAACCTTTTAATATCAAAACCTTTCAACAGCAATAGAATTTGAAAATCTGAGTGGAATGTTTAGGCACTTTGAGGCTGATGTAATAAACTGTGGTAGGCAGACTTAGCACAGTGGATTACTTCGGCATTAGCACACATCTTGTGAGTGCTAAAATGTTTTCTGATGTTGAAAGGGGTTTTATGCTTAAAAAATGTGCGGTAGGTGAGAAGTGAGCTTATTTTAGTGCACTTTGCTTGCTGATGTGTTCTAATGAGCTGCAGATGGAATTACTTTCATTACATAAAAGTGTGCTAAAAATTAGTGCACTTTTTAAAATTTCCCTTTTAGCTCTGAAACTTTATTTCACCTCACAGCTTGAAGTAAAGTTTTAATTTCTATTTGCTTGGAAGTTAATTATCTGCCTCCCATCCTCCCACCCATCTAAACATTTGTCCCAGAGGCAGGGGGCAGTTCTACAGCTGCCATTAGCCAGCCCATCCTACTTATTATTAATGTATTCACTGTACTTTCAAAGAAGGGGCCGAACCTCTCAGCTGTCTCTTCTCCAAGATGAAGAATCCTAACCTCTTTGGCCTTTCCTCATAGGGGAATCATTCCATCCTCTTTATCATTTTGATCGTCCTTTTCTGTACTGTTTCCAATTCTGCTACATCTTTTTTGAGATGTGGTGACCAGAACTGCACCATGGAGCGATGCAGAGGCATTATGATATTCTCAGTTTTATTCTCCATTCCTTTCCTAAGAATCCCTAGCATTCTATTTGCTTTCTTGGCTGTTGTTGCACACTGAGCAGAAGATTTCAATGTATTATCAATGATGATGCCTAGATCCTTTTCCTGAATGGTAACTCCTAATGTGGCACCTTGCATTGTATAGCTATAATTTGGGTTACTCTTCCATAAGTGCATCACTTTGCATTTGTATATATTAAATTTCATTTGCCTGTTGCATGCCCAGTCTTCCAGTTTTGCAAGGTCCTCTTGCAATTTCTTACAATCCCCTTGTAATTTAATAATTTTGAATAATTTTGTGACTGGAAATTATGATCACCTCACTTGTTCCCATTTCCAGGTCACTAGTCACCTTTCTCAATTGAGAAAATGTACCATTTAGCCCTACTTTCTCTTTTCTATCTTTTAACCAATTCCCAATCCACAATAAGACATTGCTCCCTCTCCCATGACCTTTTAATTTCCTAAGAAGTCTCTCATGCGGGGACTTTGTCAAATGCTTTCTGGAAATCCAGATACACTATGTCAATCGGCTCACCTTTATCCACATGTTTATTTACACCCTCAAAAATGTTTTGTACAAGATGTAAGCCGAAGACTTTCAGGAAGGGAGTTCTAAATGAGCTCTGCTGCTACTGAGAAGGCCAGTTCTTGAGTTTTGGCCAGGTGCAACATATGTATGAGGTAACGTCTAAAAGACCTCTTTGAAAAGAGTGCAGAGCAGGTGGTGAGCATAGAGTTGGCCCATGGGAAAGAGTCTAAATTCAAAAGTTTATGGACCAATATTGCCATTTCATAGTTAACCCACCAAGCAACTGGAAGCCAATGTAAATCCACAAGGATAGGGGTGTTGTGATCTTGAATATCTCACTCTGAAATCAGCTGGGAAGCAGCATTTTGAAGTACCTGCAATCCTCATAAGGTATAATCTGGGAGTCCAATAGAAACAGAATTGCAAAAATTGAGCAATTATAGAATAAATACCTGAATAACTGATTGAAATTCAACTGTACACAACAGGAGTTTGAGGCCACAAAGCATACAAATCTTGAAACACCTACTTTGATTACATACTTAAGGCCTGATTCATCAAGCATTTTCCCATAGACACAGAAGTCAAGCCAAGGGTGGACGGAGACACACATGGAACACTGGATTTGGCTGGGCAAGACTGGAGAAGACAAGGCTGATCAAGGCAGGGCTGGATGAGGCAAGATTGTACAAGGCAAGGCTGGAAAAGACAAGACACAGGAATATAGGATACTAAGGAACTCAGGAGCAAAACACACTACTTTAACAGTAGGAGACCTGTTGTTGAGGTGTCAGAATACTTCAGGGCCTTTGCGTAAGTAGGCCAGTAAACCTGACTTCATCAGGTGGCACTGATCAGTGATTCCCAGCATGGGCCTATATTAGGCATGCACATGCGCATGTACCTATGGGTAGGTAGCAGCCTTGCAGAAGTGGCGACAACAGAGGCGGTCATCAGTGTGTGGTGATGGCAGTGTTCCGCCACAACATGAGGCCTCCAGCAGCATTGGGCAGCGATGGCAGTGAGTAATGTTGGTCGTAGGCAGGCCCCATGACTGACAAGCATAACAAATGCATTATATGTATTCACATGTAAGCCTACATATGTGCATATGTAGTATGGTAGAATTATGTGTATTTTATTGAATGCGCACATATTATTTTCATGCATTAGAAAATACTGTAGAAAATATGCATGTGGCCACATACACGCATATACTGCTGTGCGCAGTTGTTTGAAAGTTATCCTCTCTGTCTGTAAATTGATGCTATTTAGTAATTTATATGTACATGTTGAGAATTGTTTAACCCGAGAATTATATGCACATACTTTTATGAAATATGTATATTGATTGGCCATAGAACAATGATGCTTCATGTCCAGTTGGCTCCATTTTTTAAGTGAGACCAGTAAGGCAGGAGCCAACAGGGCTGGAGGGATTATGGATCAGACCTGCCCCATTCTACAAAGTGGGGTCTGAAGGATGAGGACATTTTGCTTCTTTGCTTTTTAAAATGTATTTTCTCAAACAAAAGTCAATGAATTTCAGGTTTTCTTTTCATTTCATTTATAAAAGAAGCAAAACTTGAGTGTTGTATTTTTCATTTCATTTACAAATGCACATTCCTAGTAATGAGCCTGGACTTGCAGATAGGTAAAGGAACAATGAAAGCTAGGCACATCTGCAACAGAATTTGTGATATGGATGATTATACTGATAAAGTAAAATGTTTTTAAAATGGCAATATTAATGCACTTTTGACAAAATTAGCTGATATTACACTATTTGTATGCAAAAAAAAAGATAGTCTTAAGCTCAGTATCAGTTTGCACATTTATATAATCTGAAAAACTTTTGCTATGTTCTACTTTCTTGTTTTTACTTTCATTAAGTTAACAAAAGAATAGATAAAAATGAGAGATAGCTTGCGTTAGTGTAATAAAAGATCAAATGAGATGACAATGGCTTTCTTTTATAATTTGAATAATTATAAATTAATAATTGAACTACTAATTAAATCATGTAAGCTATTTCTGCATAACAGAGCATATATCCCAAGGTGTAAAAAAAACTATTTCCTAACATTTTCTGAAGAATCATTAAAAAATAATGCCTCTGAAGCCTCAGAATGAGCCTGTGGGGCCAGGAATCAGGTTGAAACTTTTAGATGAAACTGTTAATAATTAAAATGTTCTGTGGTACTTGACTCAGTAAGGCAGTATTTCATTTTCTAGCCATTGTTAATAAGTAAGAAGTTTTGCTAGTAAGATACTGAAATACTAATTTGTGAACAGCCTTCATTTTGTTTAGTTTTGTTTAGTTTTAGTTCAATTTGCTGCTATTCTAATGAAAATTAAAGTAGTTTATAAATCAAAATAATGGGCAACATACATACAATGTACAAAAAATAAATCATTACAACAAAACCATCTAAGCAATATATAATACATACAAATAAACCAAGAGATTAGACTACAACTCCCCAGCTGGGTCAATGCCAGCAGATTGATGGTAGCTGCAGGTCCAGCAGAGTAAGATGAGGCAGGCAGAAGGGAAATGAGAGATGAGTTGCTCTGAGTAAGGCAAAAGAGACCTAGGAAGTCAAATGTTCAAGCACCAGCCTCACTGGTTTTTGTAGTTGTTTATACAGCTTTGTGATAAAGCATGGGTATAGCCTGGCATTGGATTAGGTACTGGAACATGTATGCTGGCAGCTCACATATATGGCTCACATATATTCTTAGCAGTTTGGGAAGGAATAACTGGGCAGGGCCAATTATTTTTCATCTGCCATCATCTACTACATTACAGTTTTACTATTTCCTCAAAATGTTGTTGAACATGAGCTTTTGAGACCACATACAGAGGGTACCTTATTCAGATTTATGCTCTGGTGGTGCTTAGGGTTGCCAATTGTCCTGATTTATTTTCTGGACTCTACAGATTTTTGGGGTACTGTAAAGAAAAAAGAGGGAGGACTAAAATGTTCAGAAATGTCCTGAATTTAGCTCTCAACCTGTAGGTTAGCATCTATTCTTACCTTGCAGTTTTAGAATACAGTGTACACTTTAGTGTTGGATATATTTATTTTGCGTTACTTACATACACTTTAGTCCACAATTTAATCAGAGGCCTAAAAAATTTTACAAAACAGTAGCTTGGCCCTTGAGCTGGTAAACAGTATTTCCAAGTGTTTGACAGTTGAAAGTTGGCAACCTTAGTAGTGTTGGGCAGAAGAGTCTGTGATCCCATCCATCAACCCTAAATCACCACAGAGAAGTCCACTGTGTATTTAGGATATGCTATTCGGCTATATTAGTATGAGTGACATAGATGTCAATAATATATATATATATTATTAATCTATATGTGTCTGTGCATGTCTTGTGTCCAGCAGTGGTCACAAGGTGTCAGTATAGAAACACAGAAACATAGAAATGACGGCAGAAGAAGACCAAACGGCCCATCCAGTCTGCCCAGCAAGCTAAGTACTTTTTTTTTTTTCACATACTTGTTACTCTTGGCTTTTAGTACCTTTTAGTTCTATTTCCCTTCCACCCCACCATTAATGCAGAGAGCATTGCTGGAACTGCATCCAAGTGAATATCTAGCTTAATTAGGGGTAGTAACTAGAGATGTGAATCGTGTCCTCGATCGTCCTAACGATCGATTTCGGCTGGGAGGGGGAGGGAATCGTATCGTCGCCGTTTGGGTGTTTAGAGTATCATGAAAATCGTTAAAATCGTGAACTGGCACACTAAAACCCCCTAAAACCCACCCCCGACCCTTTAAATTAAATCCCCCACCCTCCCGAACCCCCCCCAAATGCCTTAAATTACCTGGGGGTCCAGCGGCGGTCCATAGCTAAATCGGGGGAAGGGGGAGGGCAGGAAATCCGGCACACTAAAACACCCTAAAACCCACCCCCGACCCTTTAAATTAAATCCCCCACCCTCCCGAACCCCCCCCAAATGCCTTAAATTACCTGGGGGTCCAGCGGCGGTCCGGAACGGTCTCCTGCAATTGAATCGTGTTGTCTTCAGCCGGCGCCATTCTGCGCCGCCATTTTGCAAAATGGCGGCGTAAAATGGCGGCGGCCATAGACCAACACGATTCGATTGCAGGAGGTCGTTCCGGACCCCCGCTGGACTTTTGGCAAGTCTTGTGGGGGTCAGGAGGCCCCCCCAAGCTGGCCAAAAGTCCCTGGGGGTCCAGCGGGGGTCCGGGAGCGATTTCCTGCCGCGAATCGTTTTCCGTACGGAAAATGGCGCCGGCAGGAGATCGACTGCAGGAGGTCGTTCAGCGGGGGACCCCGCTGAACGACCTCCTGCAGTCGATCTCCTGCCGGCGCCATTTTCCGTACGGAAAACGATTCGCGGCAGGAAATCGCTCCCGGACCCCCGCTGGACCCCCAGGGACTTTTTAGTGTGCCGGTTTTCCTGCCCTCCCCCTTCCCCCGATTTACGATTTTTTGACGATAAATCGGGGGAATTGGTATTGTATCGTGGCCCTAACTATTTTTGACGATTTAAAATATATCGGACGATATTTTAAATCATCAAAAAATGATTCACATCCCTAGTAGTAAGTGCCGCAATAAGCAAGCTACACCCATGCCTCTGTCCACCCAGACTATGCAATTCGGACCTTGTTGGTGGTTGTCCATATACAGATCCTCTTTTCTACATTCCCCCTGCCGTTGTATCAGAGAGTTATGCATTGAAAGAGAAGTGTTAGACTTTCTCCCCTGCTGTTGAAGCAGAGTGCTATGCTGGATATGTATTGAAATCCAAGTATCGGCTTATTTGGTTTTGGGGAAGTAACCGCCGTAACAAGCAAGTTACATCTCGCTTTTTTGTGACTGCAAAACCTTTTTTTCTTTTTTTTCTTCCACATTTCCTCTTGCTGTTGAAGCCCAGAGCAATGCTGGAGTCTCACCAACCGTGTGCATGTACATCGAACAAGGGCATTATCTCCAGGTAGTAGCCCTCATTCTCGCGAGCCACATTAACAATCAACAAATATTGAACAAGCCTAATAATTGGCAATACCGATAGCCTATGTCCTAACCGGTAAATTTACATACTCTTACCCACCCCTCTGTTGTTTTTTCTTTTTAATCACAGGCTGCAATATGAGCAACAGCCATGGAATGTCAGTATAATGGCTGTAATGGAAGAGGAGCCATTACTGTGGCTTAACCTGGGTAACAGAGGAGCCACTGATTAACTGTGAAATTTTCATAGGTTCCAATAGTACAAAGGTGGCCAACTCTGCTCTAAAGAACCACAAACTGGTCTGGTTTTCAGGATTCTCTTTATATAATTACCTAGTGTTTATGCATTGGTCACTGTATCAATCACACTGAAAATGACCACTTTCTGGAGTATTTGAGCAGAATCTGATGATGAATTACATGATGTTCTATGTCCATACCATTTTTTAAGGACAATGGCACTACAGGAATGAATATTGATGGAGAAATTTAAATTTGAAGATTTTGAGGTTACCTTTCAAACAACTCCGTTTAGCCACTTACATGGCCAAGTGGAGATCGATAATAGTAGATTCTAACCCACACGTATCAGATATGCATGTGTTTTAAAAAGCGGGTGCAGAACCAACCCGTGACCAGACGGTTGTTTATGTATAACACGTGAAACTTAATAAAAATTGTTGCAACATAAAATATGCAGAAGTAACGTACCCACGTATATAGTATATGCTTACCTGTAAATATACCAATGCACTGAAAGCGAATATTTCAATGCATTGAATTCACATACATTTCCTTCTAATTTTAAAAATATGTATGCATATAGTTACAGGTGAAAATTAAGTAGGACTTACTTGTGTAAAATCTGATTAAATGCTTAAGTGGGTATATTTTAAAACATGCACGCATAAACAAAACTAGCAGTATTCTAGTTCATCCACCAGTTCGCCTAATCCTTCTTCGGGTCATTGAGACTCTTCAGTCTGAACTACCCCATTCACCCAGACCTCCCATAGAGCCGATAGTACACTATAAACAAGTCTGATATCAATTATGCAAGATAATTAACAGGTATAGAATTACATGAGTAAGTTGCAAAATGTACGTAAGTCTCTTTTAAAATAGCTACTTATGCACATAACCCTACCCCTTTTTGTTGCACTCAGGGGTGGGCACTTGTCCTGGAGCAGTGGAGAATGGCTCCCTGGTAGGGACCAGGAAGCACCTGCCCCCAAGGGGCGGAGCACTGGAGGAGACAAAGGCTAGGATGAGCTTCACCACTGGAAGCCCGAGATCCCCCTAGGAGGAGCCCGTAGGGAACCGGGCTTCTTGGACTTAGGTGGAGAGGTAGTAGACAAGCGTGCCCACGGACAGCAAGGAAGCGCGGTCGGACTTGAGATCATAGGTCAGATGGAGCAAGGAAGACCAGAACAGTGTAGGCGATGACAAGGCGAGGGACAGAGCCAGAATCAGGAGATGTAGTCAGTCAGGCAGAGGTCAGAATCCGAGGGTCAGTCCAAGGAGTGGTCAACAATGCAGGGGTCAGGTTCTGGAGTTCAGACGAGGTCACAAGGCAGGCAGAGGTCACAAGGTAGGCAGCAGGCAGAGTGGTCAAGGAACAGGCTGAGGTCAGTACCAGAGAGACAGTCCAAGGGTACTACCTGGGGAGATGGACAGGCGACCACTGGAACGGAAGGAAGCTGGAACAGTAGGATGCAGGAACAAGGCTGAAACAGAAGGATCCTGGAACAAGGCTGGAATGAGACTGGAAGCGCAGTGACAATCTAGCACACACTACAATGCCGACTCGATTGCCAAGGTAAGGAAGTGCAGGCAGCGACTTCCTTAAGTAGTTCCTTCAATCAGGGCATGACACAGAGCTAGGAACCGCCCCTGGCCCTACAAGAGGCCGAGCAGTTCGTGCGCGCGTGTGTAGGGGCATGGCCAATGCCACGGGAGATGTCAAACTCCGGCGTGAGGCCTGGTGTGCAGTGGAAGGCCCGGCGACTGCCACCGCGGGACGCCAAGGCCTGGGAGAGCTTGCGGCTGCCACTGGGGAGGCTGACCCGGGACCTGCAGAGGAGCCAGAGAGGTGAGCAGACCCGTGAGTGGGCCGGGTGCGGATGGGGCGCACAACACTTTTATTGTGTATATATGTGCACGTGAATCTTAAAGTATGCTCATATTTTTGATATTTATAAAATATGGATTATGTGAGTACAGCCTTCTTATATGTGTTTCTGATAAATTTTTAAGTGCATAACTCTTTCAAAATTCACCCTTTTATACTTTAGCATATTTCCCACAGGACTGTAAAGAAAGCAATGCACAATAAATAGCATGTGGTATAGGCCCTACCTGCCGAGAGCATAAACTAACTAAATATAATGTTCACTAATGGATGTTTATATGCACTAATGATTGAAAAAACCTGCTTAGACCCTTCTGACTTGACCAATTATTACAGAATGAAAACCTGTTACCTATATCGCTTTTATTTTAAATCAAACGAGAGAAATTCTCTATGGGGCAGATTTTAAAAGCCCTGCATGCGTAAATCCAGCTGGATTTACGCTCCCCGGGAACTTGCGCACCGGCGTGCCTATGTTGCATAGGCCGCCGGTGCGCGCAAAGCCCCGGGACGCGTATGAGTCCCGGGGCTTTGCTTGGGGGCATGTCGGGGGGCGTGTCGGGGGTATGTCGGGGCGGTGCGGCATTCAGGAGCATTCCGGGGGCGGGTCCGTGGGCGTGGTGCCAGCCCGGGGGCATGGCTGAGGCCTCCAAACCAGCCCCTGGGCCGGGGAATGGCACGCTGGCAGCCTGCCAGCGTGCGCAAGTTACGCCTGCCGGAGGCAGGCGTAACTTTCTTAACAAAGGTAGGGGGGATTTAGTTAGGGCTGGGAGGTGGGTTAGGTAGGGGTAGGGAGGGGAAGGTGGCGGGGGGGGGGGCCTGGAAAAAAGTTTCCTTCGAGGCTGCTCCGATTTCGGAGCGGCCTCGGAGGAAATGGAGGCAGACTGCTCGGCTCGGCGCGCGCAGTTTGCACAATTGTGCACCCCCCTGCGCACGCCGGTGCATGTTATAAAATCGGGCGTAGATTTGTTCGTGCCGGGTTGCGCGAACAAATCTACGCCCGCGCGCATGTTATAAAATCTGGGCCTATGTATGTGAAGGACCTTCATAACATCAACAGTTACTGAAGTTTACTCTCAGTATTTTCACCATTAACGTCATTTGTAATCATTGGTCCTTGTTTGTATGAGTGATTGCTTCATAAGTGAGTTTTTAAAAAAATTATTTTGCTTTTTCAAATTATTTATAAACAAGAATTTCGCAAAAGAATAAGAAAGAAGTACTTCCACGTTCAAGAAATAGCAGATGAGCCCAACATGATATCACGTTTCGTGTGAACTGCTTTGGGGGCTTTCTTGCTTTATGGGGAATGCTTAATAATCACAAATAGTCCATTTTCTCACATTTCAGGGTGCACCATTAATTCAGGTATGCCCACCATTTTTCTCATTTGATTTAAAATAAAAGCGATATAGATAACAGGTTTTCATTCTGTGATAATCCTATTCCAGTTGCCATGTAGTGGACTATATTTTGACCAATTATTATCCAATATCCTCCTTGCCTTTCCTAGCAAAGATTATTGAGATAGTCCATGATCAACTGCAAGAGTTCTTGGTTTTTACCCAGCTCATGGCAGAGACTCTGCTGTTATCTAGACTTGATATATTTAGAAGGGAATTTGAATCCAGTAGTAAATTTATTTTAGTCATTCAGCTGCTTTTGACACCATCAATCATTCCATCTTATTGACTTGATTAATTAATGTAGGGATTACAGCCCTAATATTTATATAGTTTTCCTCCTGTCTATCTGTTTTTCAGGCATTCCTTTGAAAATTCACTTCTATATCTTCCTGGTATTCAGCTGAAATGGGTGTTTCACAGGGATCTACTTTATCAGCCACTTTGTTTAATATACATTTAGATCCAATTTGTACTCTTTTAACAGATTCAGGTTTTGGCTATAGAATTTATGCCAACGATATAAATTCTTTGTTCCGGTGACCACTACCTTTGATGCTGTGTGAGCTGGAGTTGTTAATTGTCTAAGATACTGAATGTTCAGCAGCAGACATGCATTAAACCTTGGAGAAACTGAGCTAATAGTATTAGATAGATTCACATACGAGAATATTCCCACCTTATTCCAGTTCTATGATTGGTCCATCCCAGTTGCTGAATATTTAAGAAATCTTGGAATCTTACTAGAGCCAGATGTCTCTCTTCAATCTCAGGTTAAATCAATATTAAGTTATTTTTTTAAGCTTCCTATCTGTTTTTCGCAAAGTATTAGAAACTGAGGTATTGCTGATCCTTAATAACTCACTGTATATAGAACTTCCAACTTTAGTACTAAGATCTCTGTAAGTTGTTCAGAATTCAGCCACCTGAGTTCTGATTGGTTTGGGAACTAGAGAGTATATTACCCTCATTTTCTATACTCTACACTCTACACTGGTTGCCCATTAGCTGAAGTATTAACTTTAAGATCCTCACCCTAGTTTATAAATCATTGCATAGCAATACTTCAACCTGTGTTAATGCTCTATTGCCATTAAAGCTGTTAAAGAATCTGAGATGGGTGGGACAAAATCACCAGTATGTTCCCTCTGTTTGGCACATACAATTGGCGGAAACAAGATAGAAGATGTTTGCAGTAGCGGACTCTATTTTATGGAATGCATTTCCTAGTCAGTTGTATACAATTAAATATAAGCAAATTTATAGAAACTAAAAGCATGAGTTTTTCAATGCACCTTTGATAACTTCCCTTATTTACATTATCCAGGTTGCAATAGACAGTGCAAACGTTTAGAAAGAAGCAAGAAAGTTGTTTTACTAATGTGTCTTTGATAACATCTCTCATTAACATTATTTGGTTTTAGCTTTCCAGATTGTGATAGCCTGAGAATAAAGCATGGGGCATATTTTAATCTTTGTCTTTCAGGCATCGCTCTAGTTTTTTACTTTTCTTATTTTTGCATTGGTTGTTTTCTTGGTTGATTTTGTATGTTTTTCTTATACCTTCATTAGAACATAGGATTATGTGGGTTAGAATATTTTTAAAACAAGTAAATAAGTAATGGGAAGGATATGAAGATCACAAGTGCTTTCTGGAGACAGACTTTTCTGCCTGTTATTTTTGACAGGCTCTTTCAGCTGGTACCCACAATAAATACAATGTAGGCAGTACATGTAAATATATCTCATGAATTTTCATTGGGAATATCATGAAAACCAGGCTTGTTTGTGGCTCATAAAGACAGAAGTTGACCACTCTTTCACTAGTATGTAGTATGTGTGTGTAAAGAATATTAAATATTAGTGAAAAGTAGAAAATGGTTTTTTAGCCCTATTCTTTAAAAGAAAGTAAATATATCTTCTTCATCTTCTATATGTTCTGTCTTAAAAAAATACTTTCTTGCTGATATTGTGGAGGGTTTCTTTCCCTTATATTAACTAATTCCTCTGTTCTATTCACCTCTATTTACTAAACAGCACTATAATCCACAATATTCAACATGATGCCAAAAATTCTCTAAAACGATGTGTTAGGTACTTTTGGGGTAAATGAATGAACAGTCTGGCGATGGTTGGTTTAAATCACACGCATCATGGCTTGCTGATACCCCTCATTTACATTTAGCTTGATTCAATGCACAAGATATCTACCTGTTCATCTGTGATAAGATCATACAGAAGGCTAGACTTCTTGTTAATGGAGCAGATGTTCAGGAGAAGTGTTCTTTTCCAAGGAGAATAGTCTTGTTGGGGGGTATGTTAGCCTTCTATTGGATATCTCTCAGCAGGTAGTAGGGATGTGAATCGTGTGCCCGATCGTCTTAACGATCGGGTTCGGCTAGAGGGAGAAAAAAATCTGATCGGTGGTGATGTGAATCAGAATCGGTTCCGATTCACATCGTTAATTTTTTTTTAGTGAGGTGGTCCAGTGGGGGCGCGGGGACCAATCTCCTGCTCTCGGGCCATCGGCGCCATTTTGGCTGCCACTCAAAAATGGCGCCAATGGCCCGATAAAAAAAAACAAAACACCCGACCCTTTAAAAATGACCCCTTAGCTTCCCCCACCCTCCCGAGCCACCCAAAACATTTTAAAATTACCTGGTGGTCTAGTGGTGGTCCCGGGAGCGATCTCCCGTTCTCGGCCGTCGCCTGCCACTCATAAAGATGGCGCCGATGGCCCTTTGCCCTTACCATGTGACAGGGTATCCGTGCCATTAGCCAGCCCCTGTCACATGGCTGGCCGGCGCCATCTTTATGCCAATGGCACGGATACCCTGTCACATGGTAAGGGCAAAGGGCCATCGGCACCATCTTTATGAGTGGCAGCCGATGGCCCTTTGCCCTTACCATGTGACAGGGGCTATCGATGCCATTGGCCGGCCCCTGTCACATGGTAGGAGCAATGGATGGCCGGCACCATCTTAAGTATATGTTATGTTTTTATTTGTATTGTTATTTTAATTATGTATGTTAATTGTGAACCGTCTAGATGGTCAGAATTCTGACCAATTCACGGTATACAAAAATTGTTAAATAAATAAAATAAAATAAATATATAAGGATTTAGACAAAGACCACTTAAGAAATGACATATTGGTGTCATATATATGTTAAATAATATAGCCGATAATGAAGATCCTTGAGGAACTCCAATATTTAATTCAAATTTATCTGACGTCATGTACAGACATTAGGGACAAAGCACAGGACTGCTTCTATGGCCAAGTCCAAATGCAAAGCACGTTTAAGCAGCATTGTCTGAATTATTATGAAGGCTGCTTACCTTGTAAAAACATACGAAACTCCAAGAAGAAAGATTCAAGAAAAATGTCAGGAAATATTTCTTCATAGAAATGATGGTAGATGCATGGAATGCCGTCCCAGAAGGGGTGGTGAACACTAGAATGGCAATGGAATTCAAAAGGGCATGGAATAAGCACAAAGGATCCCTAGTGACTAGAGAATGGAGTTAAAGAAATGAGGTAACCTTTGTTACATCTAAAGTTAACATTTCTGTATGGAAATATATGCATGGAGTGGCAGTTACTACCCTAAACTAATTGCTGAGCAGACTGGATGTGCCATTTTGGTCTTTATTATTTCATTGACACGTGCATGTTTTAATATTGTCCAACTTACGCGCCTAAATCAGTAGGGATGTGAATCGTTTTCCATATCGTCTTAACGATAGAAATCGTGTGGCAGGGCAAGAAAATCGTCTTAGGCACGATTTTTTAGTTAAAAAATCGTTAAAAATCGTTTTTTTTCCGATTAGTGCGCACTAACTCGAGTTAGTGCGCACTAACGGGAGTTAGTGCGCACTAACTGGGAGTTAGTGCGCACTAACTGAAAATGATACAATTTGACACTTTTCAGGTCAGTTAAGGTCAGTTTAGGAATGAATATGTATTCCTATTGGCTGCCCTCTTATTTATTCATGTTACCAAGTTTCCTACTGACAGTATATGGGGGATGGGAAATGGAAACAGTTGGTAGCTTGACAAAACAAGTAATGTGATCAGTCAATGTGACTAGAACTTGTGCCCTAACCCTGATACCAGGGGTATTGTGATCTTCCTGCACACAGTGCCCTATCCCTATTAATACCAGGAGTGTTGTGATCTTCCTGCACACAGTGCCCTATCCCTAATACCAGGGGTGTTGTGATCTTCCTGCACACAGTGCCCTATTCCTGATACTGGGGGTGTTGTGATCTTCCTGCACACAGTGCCCTATTCCTGATACCGGGGGTGTTGTGATCTTCTTGCACACATCCTGGTATCAGGGATAGGGCACTGCATGCAGGAAGATCACAACACTCCTGGTATTAATAGGGATAGGGCACTGCATGCAGGAAGATCACAACACCCCTGGTATCAGGGATAGGGCACTGTGTGCAGGAAGATCACAATACCCCGGAGGAGTGAGGGTCAGGCAGCTCCCCCCTGTCTGTGAAGCCAGCCTCTCACTAGTAATGCAGGGAGGGAGCTGTCTCAGACTTCACCATCCTCCCCCCCCCCCTTACCCACACACCATTCACTAGCTGGGACATGGGGGAAGTCAGGAGTGAGGGTCAGGCAGCTCCCCCCTGTCTGTGAAGCCAGCCTCTCACTAGTAATGCAGGGAGGGAGCTGTCTCAGACTTCACCATCCTCCCCCCCCCCCCCCTTACCCACACACCATTCACTAGCTGGGACATGGGGGAAGTCAGGAGTGAGGGTCAGGCAGCTCCCCCCTGTCTGTGAAGCCAGCCTCTCACTAGTAATGCAGGGAGGGAGCTGTCTCAGACTTCACCATCCACCCCCCCCCCTCACCCACACACCATTCACTAGCTGGGACATGGGGGAAGTCAGGAGTGAGGTGGGACATGGGGGAAGTCAGGAGTGAGGGACAGGCAGCTCCCCCCTGTCTGTGAAGCCAGCCTCTCACTAGTAATGCAGGGAGGGAGCTGTCTCAGACTTCACCATCCTCCCCCCCCCCTCACCCCACACCATTCACTAGCTGGGACATGGGGGAAGTCAGGAGTGAGGGTCAGGCAGCTCCCCCCTGTCTGTGAAGCCAGCCTCTCACTAGTAATGCAGGGAGGGAGCTGTCTCAGACTTCACCATCCTCCCCCCCCCCCCCTCACCCACACACCATTCACTAGCTGGGACATGGGGGAAGTCAGGAGTGAGGGTCAGGCAGCTCCCCCCTGTCTGCGAAGCCAGCCTCTCACTAGTAATGCAGGGAGGGAGCTGTCTCAGACTTCACCATCCACCCCCCCCCCTCACCCACACACCATTCACTAGCTGGGACATGGGGGAAGTCAGGAGTGAGGTGGGACATGGGGGAAGTCAGGAGTGAGGGACAGGCAGCTCCCCCCTGTCTGTGAAGCCAGCCTCTCACTAGTAATGCAGGGAGGGAGCTGTCTCAGACTTCACCATCCTCCCCCCCCCCCTCACCCACACACCATTCACTAGCTGGGACATGGGGGAAGTCAGGAGTGAGGGTCAGGCAGCTCCCCCCTGTCTGTGAAGCCAGCCTCTCACTAGTAATGCAGGGAGGGAGCTGTCTCAGACTTCACCATCCTCCCCCCCCCCCTCACCCACACACCATTCACTAGCTGGGACATGGGGGAAGTCAGGAGTGAGGGTCAGGCAGCTCCCCCCTGTCTGCGAAGCCAGCCTCTCACTAGTAATGCAGGGAGGGAGCTGTCTCAGACTTCACCATCCTCCCCCCCCCCCTCACCCACACACCATTCACTAGCTGGGACATGGGGGAAGTCAGGAGTGAGGGTCAGGCAGCTCCCCCCTGTCTGTGAAGCCAGCCTCTCACTAGTAATGCAGGGAGGGAGCTGTCTCAGACTTCACCATCCTCCCCCCCCCCTCACCCACACACCATTCACTAGCTGGGACATGGGGGAAGTCAGGAGTGAGGGTCAGGCAGCTCCCCCCTGTCTGTGAAGCCAGCCTCTCACTAGTAATGCAGGGAGGGAGCTGTCTCAGACTTCACCATCCTCCCCCCCCCTCACCCACACACCATTCACTAGCTGGGACATGGGGGAAGTCAGGAGTGAGGGTCAGGCAGCTCCCCCCTGTCTGCGAAGCCAGCCTCTCACTAGTAATGCAGGGAGGGAGCTGTCTCAGACTTCACCATCCTCCCCCCCCCCCCTCACCCACACACCATTCACTAGCTGGGACATGGGGGAAGTCAGGAGTGAGGGTCAGGCAGCTCCCCCCTGTCTGTGAAGCCAGCCTCTCACTAGTAATGCAGGGAGGGAGCTGTCTCAGACTTCACCATCCTCCCCCCCCCCCCCTCACCCACACACCATTCACTAGCTGGGACATGGGGGAAGTCAGGAGTGAGGGTCAGGCAGCTCCCCCCTGTCTGTGAAGCCAGCCTCTCACTAGTAATGCAGGGAGGGAGCTGTCTCAGACTTCACCATCCTCCCCCCCCCCCCCTCACCCACACACCATTCACTAGCTGGGACATGGGGGAAGTCAGGAGTGAGGGTCAGGCAGCTCCCCCCTGTCTGTGAAGCCAGCCTCTCACTAGTAATGCAGGGAGGGAGCTGTCTCAGACTGGTATCAGGGTTAGGGCACTGTGTGCAGGAAGATCACAACACTCCTGGTATTAATAGGGATAGGGCACTGTAAGAGATGACTGTAGTAGATTGAATAAAGATCTGATGTTTCTGCTCTCCTCACACCAAACAAAAACAACACACAAGCAGAGAAGCCCTTCTTACAAAGCTGAGCTAGTGAGTTAAGTAGGAGGAAAAGTAAACATACTGGTGCCAGTGTGGCTACTTAAAAAATACACTTACCAACAATCAATTACATATATTTGAACTGTGTACAGTTCCAGCCAGGACCACCTTTCTAAAATGCACAGTGATTGGCAAATTCAACATGCACTAGCATTTCAGGTGCCTGCTAACAAAAATAATAAACAAACAAGTTCTAGTCAGGTGAGTGCTGATCATTACATTACTTTTTTTGTCAAGCTTCCAACTGTTTCCATTTCACATCCCCCCAACCATATTGGTAACATCAATAGATAAGAGCACAGCCAGCCAATAGGAATACATACATACATATTCATTCCTAAGTGACCTTTACTGACCTGGGAAGTGTGAACACTTTGTTTCATTTTCTGTTGGTGTTCGTTAGTTTCCAGTTCCATTTCCCATCCCCCCAACCATCACCTCAGTGGTAACATCAATAGATAAGAGGGCAGCCAGCCAATAGGAACACATATTCATTCCTAACTGACCTTCAGTGACCTGGAAAGTGTTTATTTGTATCATTTTCAGTTAGTGCGCACTAAATCGAGTTAGTGCGCACTAATGGGGAGTTAGTGCGCACTAACTCGAGTTAGTGCGCACTAACACGATTTAACGATTTTTAACGATAAATCGTTAGAATTTCTATTGTATCGTGTTCTATAACGATTTAAGACGATATAAACATTATCGGACGATAATTTTAATCGTTGAAAAACGATTCACATTCCTATAAATCAGTACTTATGTGAATATGTCCTACATTACTATTACATGTAAAATATACACATGTATATTTTTAAAATAGGTGGAAAAATACGGGTTTTCAATGTGTTGAATACAACGTAACTGAAATCAAACAGTTATTTTCCATTTTTAGGATTAACTATATGTTTCTATATTACTATTTCACACCTTTTTACTCTTTTTTGTGGTTCATTGTATTTCTTTCCTATTCTCTTTGGGGCAGATTTTCAAATCCCTACGCGTGTATGTCCCGGGGCTTGAAAAAATGGGCAGTCCGGGGGCGGGGCATGGGTGGGACGGTCCGAGGGCAGGGAGTGGGTGGGGCAATCTGAGGGCATGGTGGGGTATGGCCAGAGACCTCTTCACGGCCGCTGGGCCAGGGCTCACACGCCCTCAGTCGGCCAGTGTACGCAAGTTACGCCTGCCTCTGGCAGGCATAAGTTGTGAAATAAAGGTATGGGTTTCTTTTTTCCGGGCTGGGGGGCAGGACAGGTAGGGGAAGGGAGGAAAAGGTGGGGGGATAAAGGAAAGTTCCCTTTGAGGCCACTTCAGTTTCAGAGCAGCCTCGGAGGGAACAGGGAAAGCCAGCTGGTCTCCCCGAGGGCTCAACGCACGCAAAGTGCACTAGTGTGCACCCCCTTGCTTGCGTCAACCCTTGATTTTATAACATGCGCGCGCATTTGTGTGTGCCGGGTAGCAAGCACAAATGTAGGTCACTCGCGTACCTTTTAAAATCTGGTTATTCAATGCAGCATATATTGAAAATTAAGCGCAGGCTGTTTTCTATTAATCCGCAGGCAATGTTGCAATGTATATAGTTTTAGTGTTTTTATTGGTTTTATTTGTTTAATATTTATAGTTCTTATTTACATTTTTATATTTTCAACAGCTATGTTTTTTGTAATTTCTTTCTTTTAAATTTAGCTGTTTTTATCTTTTATGACTGATTGTAATTTCTCCACTATATATTTATTTGTATTGTAAACCGCTGTGAAGGCTCGCTGAGACAACGGTATATAAATAATAATAAACCTTAAACCTTAAACCTTTTGTTAAATTTTTTATATATTACTTTTCTGAATTTTAAGTCCCAAAAAGGTGACAAATTTTAGGCACCTAGGTGACCTGGCTTCCAGGATTTTTCCAACCCTACAGTGGAGTAGAAGAGTAGGAGAGGAGGAGGGAGGGAGGGAGAAGGTAGAAAGGATTGAGGGTAGAGTAGATGGAGAGTTAGGAGATAGGAGAGAAAGTGCAGAAGGGAGGAAGAATGATAGGGAGAGGATAGGGGGCAGGGTTGGAGAGAGGATGGGTAGAAAGAAGTGTATTGGAGGGAGAGTGCAGGAAAGAAAAGTGCATCCCTTAGTAGCCCTTGACCCTAATTCCCACAATTCCCCAAATGCTCAGTGATCACCAATAAGCTCCCTGAAGTTTGAGACACACATAGACAGGAAATGAGACACCTCCTACTTACCCACTGTCCCCAGTAGCTTTCTTAGTCAGGTCAGCTGCCAGCCAGTTAATCCTCTCCGGGGATGGTCAAACAAAGTGCCACATCTATGGAAACACAATCAGTTTCTATGTTCCTGATTCCCCAGCTTGAGCCTCAACAAAGAGAGGTCTCCAGAGCAGTGATCCACCTGCATCTATGGGGTGGAAGGAAGATGAGGAGCTCTTGCCATGATCGATCCACTCTTCCTCCAATGAGGAGGGAAATTTGTTGCAATTGGTCTACTCTTCCTCCAGAATGTCATGCCATGATTTCTGCTCTTTCTCCTGCCTCTGGGGGAGAGGGGAGCTTGCCATGATCATGTATGCTTTCTCCTGCCTCTAGGGAAATGTGATCCTTGCTACTTCTGCCTTGCTCTTCCTCCCGCCTCTAGGTGAAGGATCCTTACCACGATTGCTCAGTCTTCTTCCTGCCTTGGGGGAGGGACTATATACTTTTTATGATTAGCCTACTTTTTCTCCAGCCTCAAAGGGAGAAGGGGCCCATGTCCCGGTTGTTCCACTCTTCTTCCTGCCGTAAGGGGAGGAACAGCCCTTACCCTGATTTGCCTGTTCTTCTTCCTAGCTCAAGGGGAGACATGTTCCTTGCTCCAATTGGCCTGCTCTTCCTCCTGCCTCGGGGGGGGGGGGGGGGTTTGCCCTAATTGGCCTGTTCCTCCTCCTGTCTTTGGGAAAGGGAGGTTCCTTGTTGCAATTGTCCCATTATTAAAAGCGCCTCACTTGCACATGAAAACTTGCAGATTGGTTCTGCTAATCTCGTGCATCGCAAAATTAGTAGAGTCAACCCACAAATTTTAAAATGGTTGTTCATGTTGACAGCTGGCCATTCCTCTTCAGCAGCTAGTGGGAGACACAGAAATGTTTGGCAGGTCACATTCTGGCCCCCAGGTTGGACAAGCCTGTTTAAGCCCAGTGAATTAGGCCTAATGGTTTGTCAATATACATATCAGCATATATTGTATTTAGTTAATCAAGGACAATAGTTCCTAATGAGGTCTACTCACTTTGCTGAACTTCATCCATGAAGAGCAAGCAAAGCCTCCAGCCTCTTTGGGCATGATTATTTTCCATTATACCTCTCACTCCCTTATCTTAGAGAAGAGCACTCTAGCCTTTTCTCAGGGTCCAGAGGCGAGCACTGGATAGTTCCACTTCCTGGGGTAGGGAGTGGATTTACCTTAAATAAGGCAAAGACGCTTTACATTAACCCCTGCTTAAACGTTTGTACCCTCACAAACTACGACAAGCAAAACATACCTTGGTAACAGATTACAAAACAAAAATCATTTTGTAAACACATAAGAAATGCTTTAGCAGACATGTTAAAAATTTGTGAAGTCCTGTTTACAAATGTGGAACTGTGATCTGTGCAGGCTATTAATATCAAATGGTATTTGCCAATCTCATACATTATACATTATTAATACAGGCTATATATAGTACATATAAGACTACAAGCACATTTGAGATCTTATGATATTCTACACATAATTAAGGAAATTCCTCTTTCCTTTAAAAGAGTGACTCTATTATTTGGGAAGGGTGTATGCTTTCTGAGTAGGTAACCGTAAGACATAATTGGAAATAACTGCTACTTCTACTACATCATCTGTTCTAAACTTAGAATAATAATTTGCCTCTATATGGAATTCTCTTTGTAGTCTTCTCTGTTTACTATAGGGACAGAAAAGAAGTCTTTCAGAAAGCAGAACTTTTTCTTGGGACATGGTTCTTTCCATCAGAGAGCTATCCATAAAGCCGAGCTTGGAATCCACAAAAATACATGAGAATAGTCTCAATGCTGTGGATACACACGGGACATCCAAATCCCTGAAGGCCTAACACAGTTCTGATTTGAGCTCTTTGAACTCAGAGTTACATGCTTAGATGCATCACAAAACCACCATCCCCAGTGTCTTTCAGAACAGAGGAACACTATCTGGTTGGAATTCCTACAGTTCTCAATGCCTGTGAAAAAATCAGAATTAGTTTCAGAAAGAGGGAATTCCCTTGAGTCACAGTGCCTGAAGGAATCAAGATTAGATCTCAGAAATCCTCACTGGGGCCTATGCATTAAAGCAAATCATTCACACTAAGGCCATTTTGCTCATGAATTCAATAGTCTGCTGTATACTGAAAGCAATTTTCCAAAATATTTGTGTGGTAAAAAGTGTTTAACCTGCATTAATAGACTGAAAATGTCCCTGTCCCTGTGGAACTAAAAGTCTGTGCATTGTTCCACAATGTATGTACTTATAACCTCATTGAGAGGAGGCATTCCTGGAGGGGTGTGTGTGTGTGTGTGTGTGTGTGTGGGGGGGGGGGGTAGGGTATGTTTAGGTCTGGAAAGGACAATAACAAAGTCCATTTTAAAGTATGCATGTCATTTTCCATGAAAAAAAGTACTCATGGAAAAAGCAGGTCCAGATGTCTGTGTGTACAAAGTACCCTCAATACATTTCAAAGTGAAAACGTGTGCACTTTCTCTTTGAAACTTGGTGCAAAGTTTTTGGGTTAAAAGTACCCACGGACTTTGTCTCAATGCTGACAGTTTGTAAATCGCCACTTAATGTGCTAGCATGCACTATAAACTGTTCCAACAAGATGCTAGTGCAGACATGCTAAAATTAGCTTTTTTTCTATAGAAGATTAACTTCACCAGAAAAACTGCTTGAATGAAGGAGAATGAAGCTCATCCATAGGGAAATGAGGCAGCTAATGCATTCCACAGCTTGGAGCAGTGCAGGCCTGTATTGCCTCATTATAGGCCATATTTGACCTCTTGTGCAACCTCTGCTCCAGTGTTTAATAACAAATATTTTGCTGGTCTTCCTGAATAGCTATTTACCTCAGCCTCCTTTCTGTCACAAGAATAGATGAACTGACCCTTATGTAATTTATGATGGATTCTGATCAGAATGTCTTATCTAAAAATAATATATATTTTTTCTGCATGTTAACATGTTGCTTTTTGTAGAAGTACCTGGTGTTATGAGAACATTCTGCATATAAGAAAATCCCAAGGGTGCTCTGGAAAGAGAAATCTCCTGCCATAAAATTCACATTAAAATAAATCAGGCCACAAGACCTGCAGTGCAATAACAATAAAATGTTAATTAAGAACATCAAGTGTGCAAACTAATAGGCAGACTTCATCTTACATCAGCTGTTCCAATTCAATCCTAGAAGTACCCATTGAATCTAAATTAAGACTAGAATAGGAAAAACAGCTTACTTAAGGCACAACTCTCATATTTTTTTCTAATTAAAATTTGTTTACTTAACTCTTTGTGGTTGTATTGCACCGTAAACATAATAATCAAATCCTCATTATAAAATACCAGAATAAAATATCATGTGGCAGAAAACGTTAAAGTTTATCTGCATGAACATTCAGATGGTACTTTAAAACAATGATATAATTGTCTTTATAAGAGGCAGAAGCACAAATCTGTATGAAATGAAACGTTTCATTTTTTTGTAAGGAGTATTCCTCTCATGGTTTTATTGACCAAACTGAATAGTTGTGGTCCCTGAAAAATCAGAGTCTTTTTTGGCTTATTCAATTTTGTCTTTTTAAAGTTTATGGGGGAAATAAAGCAATACAGTTTTTGGACTTGAAGCCGGACAAGCAGAGCCTATTAGGAATGGTACAAGGAAGGAGCAGGACCAATCATGTTTTAGCACTTTTTCAACCAGCCTATCCTAGCTGGCAGCTGTTTGTCAGGATATCTTTTTTATGTGAAAGTAAAATTAAGAACACTTTCAGCAATTATCATCAGTGTGTTCAGTTACTTTTCTGTTGGATCTCAGAGAGAAAAGGCAGAGAATCTGAAGCTCCTTCTTTAAAATCTTGGTGTAGAAAAAAGTTTTGGAACAAAAATAGATTTCAGGAGAAAGCAAAGTGAACTGTTAGAGTCAATGCACTGACACTGTACCCAATTGTGGTTTGGGATAGCAGGAAGAGGTCTATATAATCTCATGGGCTAATCTCTCTAAATAGGCTTATTTTTGTGCTTACCTTGACAGGAATGAACCTCACTTGTAAACCAGGGTAATGTTAAATTTGATCTCAATCTCTCAAACTTTACTGATAATGCCCTTCTTAATACTTGCATTGTACCAAACACAGCTTTCTTCTGGAGTTTATGGGGTATAATATGTTCAGGCATTATATCTAAATGTGCCTGGGAGCTTTTTTACTTAGGCCAGTCCAACTGGAGCAATTTCTATATCTTTCTGCCACATTTTCCTGGTCTCTGATTATATCATTTGATATTTGAGGATCTTCTCTCTTTCTATTAAGGTTCACAGAATTGTCGCTTGGTACTGACACTTCTATCAGTGATGCTGTTCTTGTGCTTTCCTCCTTAACTACAATTTCTGGTTTTCTTGCATAAAACTTTTTATCAGTTGGAATAGTAATGTCACAGGTGATCACGACTTCTTCAAATTCTCCAATTCTCTCAGGGTCTTGATCCCAGTGTTTTTATGTACAGTAATGTTCTAGTGTTTACACAGTTTCCAGGGGATGAGCAATGCCACTTTATTATGCCTTTCTGTATCTTGGCCTTCTGACATTAGCACTTGACATCCAGCGTTGAGATGTGTAACAATTTCTAACTCTGTTTTCCAGAATCTGCATTTGTCTGTTTTATTGATTTTTTTTTCTATGCTGCCTTTGAACCATCTTGTCCATAATCCACTATCCTATGCTGCAATGATCAATCTCCAGTCTTTAGGTTTAAGATCCCCTCACGTTAGCCATGGCTGAGTCAGGTTTGATCCACGTGGGGGTTCTGAAGCAGTTCTCTGTATTTCACACTATTTATTTATTTAAAAATGTATTTGCTGCATTATCTAATATTCTAAGTGGCTCCCAAAATCACATTCACAAATAAAACATGTAAAACAAAAACTTTCAACAAGGTAAACTCTGTAATCTCTGCAGTGAAACTAGGAATCAGACTAATTTAAACCCATCGTTTTTCAAAAAGGGAAGTAGCTATCCGAACACTAGTATTTCCTCAATTTTAATGAGAAATTCACTGCTGCTCTACAAACATTTAAATGCCTCATTAAATAGATGTACCTTTAAGGCAATTTTAAAGGTTTTAAAACATCCTTCCTTCCAGAGAGTATCTGGTAATCTGTCCTATAACATAGGGCCTGTTATGGCAAACATTCTTTTATGTGATTTGGCTAACTTTACTGAGGGTATATCAAGAAGACACTGCCCTCTGGACCTAAAATTCCTTTCAGACTTGTAGATTTTCACTGTGGGTCTTCCTTCCTCATGGCTCTAGGGATTAACTTCAGGATTTTAAACATTATTCTCCACTGAATTGGTAACCAATGTAAGGAAAAAAAATTGGTACAATATGATCACAATGGCTGGATCCTGTAAGGACTCATGCAGCCAAATTCTGTATTTCTTATAAAACTTTCAAGGTGGATTAAGGGAGACCTAGATAAACTGCATTTATTTATTTATTTGCTTTTTTATACCGACATTCAATTCAAAATATCACATCGGTTTACATTGAAACAAATTGTCATCAAATACTATTGAGGACATAATATAGTAAAACAGTTAAAAAAAAACATATGGAACTAAGAAACACCAGATAAAAAAAATACCTATAGATTAAAAATAGATCTATATAAAACAATAACCTATCATTGTCACACAAATTTCAGTATCTCATGAAAATAAAAGGAAAAAACCATAGATAAGGGGATGTAATCTATTGTATTTGTTGGAGGAAAGCTTTGAGAAAAAGTCATGTTTTGAGGTTTTTTCTAAAGGTAGGTGTGGAAGGGTCGGTCCTTAGTGGCGATGGTAGGAAGTTCCATAGAGTAGGACCAATTATAGAAGGGGTCCGGTTCATAGTAGCTGTTTTGAGAATTTTTTTGCCGGTGGGAATAGTGAGTAACCCAGTGTCTGTTGAACGAAGATTTCTAGTAGAAATACATTGATATAGTGGTTTTTGTAACCAAGATGAGTAATCATTGTATAACGCTTTATGAATAAGCATAATTATCTTATACTGTGATCTAAAAGTGATGGGAAGCCAATATAATTGGTGCAAGATTGGAGTGATATGTTCAAATTTTCTACAATTTGATAAGGATCTAGCGGCAGCATTTTGAAGCAGTTGAAGAGGTTTAATTGTGGAAGCAGGCAAACCTATTAAGATTTATTTATTTATTTAAAGTTTTTTCTATACCGACTTTCCAATAACAGAATTATTGATCAATTCGGTTTACATTTTGAACAATAACAGTGACAAGCAAATGTCTTACAGAGAACAGGAAGAATAACTTGGAAATGAATATATGGGGTTAAACAAAGAAATACAATATACATAGCCTAATATAGGCAGAGGCAGATAACTTCTGTGTGGGGTTGATTATAGCTTTTAAGACTGTCAGGAGGTTGGGAATTGCATTTTGTACTTTTGGGCTGCCAAGGAGTTAAAGTTGAAGAATTCTTTGGGGAATTCTTTGTGATGATCTATGGAGTTCTTTGTGTTGTTCTATGGGGTATTGAATAGGGGTTCAAAGAGTTTTTAGAATTGAACTTGTCTAGTTCTTGTGTAGTTCTCTTATAGGTTGTTGACAATAGCTGATGTTCTTATATAGTTCTCTTATGGTTTGATAGAAGATGATTTAAAGGGGGACCTTGGCAGAGAAGCTTGCGCTGTCTGTTATGGAAAAGCTTGGTGGAAGAGCCAAGTTTTAAGCCTTTTTTTGAAAATAATGGGGCATTGCACTGATTTGAGTTCCGGCGGGAGCGTATTCCAGAGTTTCGGACCAGCTGTGGAGAATGCTCTTTTACTTAAAGCTGATTTCATTGGTGGTATCTGGAGATTGTTTCGGTAGGCATGTCTCACTGGTCTAGTAGAGGTGTGGAGTTGGAGAGGGGTTTTGAGCATGAGTGGGGCTAGGTTGTGTAGTGCTTTGTGTATTGATGAGAGCACTTTGAAGAGTATTCTGAAATTGACGGGCAGCCAGTGTAGGCTTTTTAAAATGGGTGAGATGTGGTCTCTTTTGTTGGTCTTGGTTAGGATCCTTGCCGAAGCGTTTTGCAACATCTGTAATGGTTTTAAGGCGTTTGCTGGTAGGCCTACTAGAAGAGAGTTGCAGTAATCTATTTTCGTGAGTATGATCGCTTGTAGAACCAATCGGAAATCTTGAAAATGGAGTAGTGGTCTGAGTCTTTTTAAGACTTGTAATTTGAAGAATCCGTCCTTTACTATGTTATTGATGAGCGCTCTGTAATTCATTTGGTGATCAAGTATAACTCCTAGATTTCTGACTTGTGGTGAAAAAGTTATTTGGGTGGATAAGTTGGTGCTGGGAAGTGAGTAGGTTCCATCTTGAGAAATGAGTAGGTATTCTGTTTTGTTTTGATTGAGGATAAGATTTAGGCTTGTGAGTAAGTTATTGATGGCTTGTTGGCATGTGTTCCAGAAATCCAGAGTTTTTTGGAGTGATTCGGTGATGGGGATTAGAATCTGTACATCGTCTGCGTATAAGTAGTGGATGAGTTTGAGGTTGAGCAGGAGTTGGCAGAGTGGTAGGAGGTATATATTGAATAAGGTTGGTGAGAGTGATGATCCCTGAGGGACTCCCAAGTCGCAGGTGATTGGTTGAGATTCTTCCTTGTTGACCTTGACTTTATATTGTCTGTTCTTAAGGAACGATTTGAACCAGTTGAGAGCTGTATCTCTAATTCCAATGTCTGACAGACGATCTATTAATGTGTTATGATTGACCGTATCAAATGCTGCTGATAGGTCTAGTAAGATGAGTAGACAAGGACATCTTTTTTCAAGATTCAGTAATATGGAATCCGTTAAGGAGATTAGGAGGGTTTCTGTGCTTCTAGATTGGCGGAAACCAAACTGGGCTGGAGAGAGAATGTTGTTATCATTTAGGTATTCTGTGAGTTGTTTATTTGCTACTCGTTCTAGGATTTTAGCGATGAACGGTAGATTAGCTATTGGGCGAAAGTTGGAAGGTATATCTGGTGAGAGGTTGGGTTTTTTCAGGAGTGGCTTTATGATTGCCATTTTGAGAGAGTCTGGGACTAGCCCTTGGGATAGGGAGCAGTTGATGATTTGTGCAATGGGTTTGGATATGGTTTTAGCGCATGAGATGAGGAGATTGATGGGAATGGTATCCTGAGGATGTGAGGAGGGTTTGATTTTTTTTAGGATATTTTCTATCTCTAAAGAGGCAGTCATTTCGAATTCTCTCAGGCATGTCTTTTGTGATGGGGAGGTAATATGTGGTGTGACTGGTGTAAAATTGTTGTTGTTCTTGGACTGCATTAGTAGGTTTGGGATCTTATTCTTGAAGTAAATTGCAAGTTCTTCTGCTTTACTTGCCGCTTTATCATCTGGTATGTCTGTCGATGGCGGTTTCGTGAGGGATGAGATAAGTGAGAAGAGCGCTCTGGGGTCAAAGATGAAGTGGTGTATTTTTTGTGAGTAGAAATCTCTTTTTGCTTGGAGGATGGATGTTCTGTATAGGTGCATCGTGGACTTGAATGTCGAGAGGTTAGAAGCTGTTGGATTTTTACGCCAGTGAAGTTCTTTTTTTCTGAGCTCCTGTTTTATGGATTTTAGTTGTGGTGTGTACCAGGGGGTTTTTTTGTCTTTATTTGTTCGGGCAGCTTTGGTGATAGTTGGGCATGAAGTATCGGCCACTTTTTTGGTGATGTTGTCCCAGGATAATATGGCTGAGTCCGCGTTTGTGAGGTCCAGATTGTTAAGTTCAGTAGTTAGGCTGTTGTTGATTGTCTCCTGGCTGCATATTTTCCTGAATTGGATAGTGTTATTTAGCTTTTTTGGAGGAGTAGGTAGGTTTATTTTTAGTACAGTGTTGATCAGTTTATGGTCCGACCAAGGGATTGTGAGGCATGTGGGGTGAGAGGAGGAAGAAAGTTGCTGATTTATGAAAATGAGGTCCAGCGTATGGCCTGCTTTGTGGGTAGGATCTTTAATTAGTTGTTTAAAACCCATGAAGTTTAGTGTATTTAGGAATGTTTCACAGCTCGGAGAGAGCGGAGATACATCCACGTGAAGATTAAAGTCCCCCAGGAGTATCGCTGGTGTGTCAGTATTAATGTGCTTGGTTATATTTTCAATCAAAGGTGAAGGATCAGATTCTAGGTAACCTGGGGTAGCGTATATGAGACCAATTTGTATGTGGGCAGCTTTAAATACTGCGAATTCCAGGGAGTGTGATGATATAGTAGTTTTTAGCTCCATTCCCAATGATTTTCTTGCTGCAAGGAGGAGACCGCCTCCTCGTTTTTTGAGTCTAGGAATAGAGAATATGTTGTGCGAGTGCGTAGGGAGTTGGTTGATAATGGCGATGTCTTCTGGTTTTAACCATGTTTCAGTGACTGCAAAAAGGTCAGTGTTTGTTTCTAGCAGGTAGTCATGCAGTAGGTGGGTTTTCTTAGTCAAAGACTGTGCGTTCAACAGTGATAAGGTGAAGAGTGAGAGGCCGAGTAGTTGGTTTAGGGGTGAAATGATGATAGGAATGAGTCTTTTTTGTAAGGATTGTGGTGTAGCTTGTTTTTTTGTTGTGAATCTCCTGAAATTGTGGATGATGGGAATAGTTGATAAAGTCATGTTTGGTTGTGTGAGTAGTATAGTTTAGGTTCGCTGTGCTTAATTTAGATGAGGTCCTTTGAATTGGTGGTAGGATAGTATAATGATAACCCTGGGGTGTAGATTCTGATTGGCGGTGATGAAGATATAATATGCTTGCTGAAGGCTTGCAGTAGTACGGGTTGATGTTGTGAGTTGTTCTGTACTTACTGCAATTGTCCAATGGTTGCTTTAGTAGGATGGTGATGCTCCAGATGTCTGCACTCAGGTCTGCACTAAGGGGCGCACAAAGGGGCAGGCCCCTTTGTCGCGCTCCTTCGGCGCGCGACGCCGTGGACTGCAGGTCCTTTTAAATTCTGCCGGTCCCTGGTCGCTGACGTCACCCCTGCGCCCGGCGGGGCGGGCCTCGGTGCGTCGGGTCTGGTGGGGGTGGGGGCTCGCAGCCCTGCCGTCTGAGGAGGCCGGTTCACGGAGGAAGCAGGCCGGATCGCGGGACGCGTTGCGGGCAATCAGGTAAGTTAGGCCGGGTAAGAAAAGGCTGGTGGCCGGCGTGGGAGCCCGGTTGGGGAAGGCGGAACAAGGAGGCCTTACCCCGACGGGCTTTCAGCGCCGGCTGCGCAGGCCCAGTTCACCGATCTTCCCGTCGAAAAGAGGGAGACGCCGGGGACTGCAGGTCCTTTTAAATCCTGCCGGTCCCTGGTCGCTGACGTCACCCCTGCGCCCGGCGGGGCGGGCCTCGGTGCGTCGGGTCTGGTGGGGGTGGGGGCTCGCAGCCCTGCCGTCTGAGGAGGCCGGTTCACGGAGGAAGCAGGCCGGATCGCGGGACGCGTTGCGGGCAATCAGGTAAGTTAGGCCGGGTAAGAAAAGGCTGGTGGCCGGCGTGGGAGCCCGGTTGGGGAAGGCGGAACAAGGAGGCCTTACCCTAAGATGGAGTTGCAATAGTCTAATTTTGCAAAAATTAAGGCTTATAGTACTGTTCTAAAGTCTGGGGGGTGCAGTAAAGGCTTCAGTTTTCTCAGAATTTGAAGTTTATAAAAACCTTCTTTAATTAGATTTTTTATGTGAATTTTGAAATTAAGTTCTTTATCTAAGGTAATTCCAAGGTCCCTAACTGCCGTGGATATTTTATAATTATGGAATACTGATAGATCTATAGGTGATGGTGATAACATTTTGGAGAGAAGAAGAAACTCTGTTTTGTTATGATTGAGTGATAGTGCCATTTGAGATAAGATGTTGTTAATATCAAATAGATATAATTCCCATTGTGACAATGTACTGTTGATGTTATCTTGTAGGTAATAAAATTTGAACATCATCCGCATAAAGGAAGTATGAGAGGCCTAATTTATTCAGATAGTGCCATAATGGAAGCTTGTAAATGTTGAAAAGGGTAGGAGAAAGAAATGAACCTTGAGGGACACCTAGTGGGAGAGGTGAGAGATCTGAAGTATTGTTATTGTACGATACCTTGAAGGAACGAGTAGAAAGAAAAGACTGAAACCATTTCAGAACCTTACCATTTATACCAATCTCTTCTAATCTATGGAGTAGTAACTTATGGTCGACTGAGTCAAATGCAGCAGAGATGCCTAAGAGAATCAAGATAAAAGAGGTTCCGTTGTCGAAACCATGATGGATTTTATCAACCAGAGTAGCTAAAAGTGTTTCAGTGCCTTGTTCTTTCTTGAAGCCATGTTGGGCCGGTAGTAGAGTATTATTGTTTTCTAAGAATTCCATAAGTTGTTAATTAACTATTTTTTCTATAATTTTAGTAAGGAAAGGTAAAATGGAAATGGGTCTGTAATTAGCCAAAATTGATGGGTCTAAATGTGGCTTTTTTAGAATTGGTTTAACAACTGCACAATTAAGTGAATTTGGGAGGAAACCTTGTACAAGAGATAGGCCTAGCTAAACAGTTTGGAATTAGCTTTAGGGATTTAATAGGGATAGGATCAAGTGGGTGTGCTGCCGGGTTCATTTTATGGAGGATGGATTCTACTTCAGAGGGGGCAATGGTCTCCCAATGTGACCAAGCAGGAGTAATGGAAGATGAATGTGAAGACAAATCAGAGTTACAAGTGAAATTTATTGTTGCAAGCTTCGATATTTTGTCATTAAGATAGTTTGCAAATTCATGGCATGATATTGAAGGTTTATCACTTTGAGAGTCGTGATTAAGAAGAACATAAGAAAATGCCATACTGGGTCAGACCAAGAGTCCATCAAGCCCAGCATCCTGTTTCCAACAGTGGCCAATCCAGGCCATAAGAACCTGGCAAGTACCCAAAAACTAAGTCTATTAATAGGGAGAGCTAATTTAAACACATAATCAAAAAGAATTTTTGGATTATATTGATATTCATGAATTCTTTTAGAGTAGAAATCTCTCTTGGCTGTATTAATGTCAGTTGAATAGATGTAAAGTAGTGTTTTGTATCTGTCTTGAAGTTGACTTTTGGGATTTTTTCTCCAAGCTTTCTCAGCATGTCTTAAAAGATGTTTTTTATTTTTTAGATCGATATTAAACCATGGCAATTTATGTTTTGTTGAAGTTTTTATTTTTTTTAAAATGATAGGGCAAATAATTTTAGCTGTTTCCTTGTTAATTTTAAGCCAGGAGTTTACTGCAGATAAGGTATTTAAAGTGTTTAATTGTTTTAGTGCATCTGGGAGAGTTTTTTCTAGCATTTCGCTAGAACAAGATTTAATGAACTTAATGATTTTAACATTATTTTGAGAATGTAAATAAGAGCAGTCCACTTATAATTTAGTTTTAATTAATTTATGATCACAGCAGGGAATAGAGGTGGAGATATTTTGCTATTGATAAATATAAGATCTAAAATATGTCCTGATTTTTGTGTTGGAGATTTGATTAATTGTTTAAAGCCCATAGCTATTAGAGAGTTAAGGAAAAGTTCTGCAGAAGGTGACAGAGATTTATCCATGTGAAGATTAAAACCACCTAATATAATTGTAGGAAAATTGGAATTAATAGAAGAAGAAATGGTTTCAATCAGTGCATCTGGAGTTTTATTAAGACAACCTGGAGGAGCATATACCAACAAAATTTGTAGAGATTTAGATTTAAATAGGCTTATTTCAGTGGGTAATAAGGAGTTGATTGGGACTGACCTAAATTTTAATTTTTTAGCCGATAAAAGCAAGAGTCCACCACCTTTTTTTTTTGGTCTGGGAATGGAGAAAATATTATAAAGATTAGTAGGTAATTGATTAACAAGTGTGATATCTGATTTTTTTTAACCAAGATTCAGTGAGGCACACTAGGTCTGGGTGTTGATCAATTAGAAGATCATTGAGAATGGGAATTTTTTTGGCTATGGAATGAATATTTAGAAGAAGGAGAAAGAGGAGAGAGAAGTTGGTTACCTGCAAATTTCAAGAAATGGGTATGGGAATAAGTCTTCTAGGCAAAGCTTTAGAATATATATTATGTGGTATCTGTTTGGGGAACAGCCATTGGTTGTATATTGGGTGACTGGAATTAACATTCTGATTGTAATAAGACACTCTATGAAAGGGAAGACAGGGTATATTGAGTTGACAGAATAAAGAAATAAGCATAATATTATGCAATTAGTTATAAAATATTGATTAAATACGCACTAATAGATAAGTTGTTGAATATAACTAAACATAAAAATTAACAATGTAACTGAAAACTTTATAAATAATAAATGATGATATAATATTAAAATCATGCACATCGAGTTGCACGAAGGGGTCATTTATCAAAATGCGATAAGGCGTTTTGCATGCGAAAAGCCCCGTTAACGCATGCGATAGCACCATACTGTATGGTGCGATGCAAATTCAGAAAATAGGAGGAGTTAGCCTGTCTGTGAAGAGCTATTGCACAGCTGTAATGCTGATTTTAACAACACCTCTTTGAATTGTGTTAGCTGCTGTGATGTAAGGTTTCATTGTCTCCTGTAAGGCTGGGGGGGGGGGGGGGGGAGAGAGAGAGAGAGAGACTGACTGGCCATAATGTCATCCCCATAGGTAGGTATTTGTATCCCTATGGTAGGCCCACCTAGTAACTCGAGGTGGGGTTTAGGTATGAGTGTAGGGGGTTAGAGGCCACTTTGACATTCTATGTGACACATACGAACAGAACAGTGGTCTCTTGTGAAGATTTGATGACCTTCGGAGTGAGGAAACTCACTCCAAGATGAGATTTGTGCAGTAGGGATGTGAATCGTTTTTTGACGATTTAAAACAATCGTCAGATATATTTTAAATCGTCAAAAATCGTTAGAGCCGCGATACAATAACAATTCCCCCGATTTATCGTCAAAAAATCGTAAATCGTGGGAGGGGGGAGGGCGGGAAAACCGGCACCCTAAAACCCACCCGACCCATTAAAATAAAGCCCCCACCCTCCCGAAGCCCCCCAAAATATTTTAAATTACCTGGGGTCCAGTGGGGGGGTCCCGGCGCGATCTCCCGCTCTTGGGTCACGGCTGCGTTAAAAGAAATGGCGCCGGTGGCCCTTTGCCCTTACCATATGACAGGGCAAAGGTAGCGCCGTCGCCATTTTGGTTCCTGTCACCCGACGTCACGAGTGCAGGAGATCGCTCCCGGACCCCCGCTGGACCCCCAGGGACTTTTGGCCAGCTTGGGGGGGCCGCACGTATCTTATAAAATCCGGGGTCGGCGCGCACAAGGCTGTGCAAAATCGGCAGCCTGCGCGCACCGAGCCGCGCAGCCTGCCTCCGTTCCCTCTGAGGCCACTCCGAAATTGGAGCGGCCTCGGAGGGAACTTTCCTTCCGCGTCCCCCCACCTTCCCCTTCCTTCCCCTATCTACCCCACCCCCCAGCCCTACCTAAATCCCCCCTACCTTTGTTGTGCAAGTTACGGCTGCTTGAAGCAGGCGTAACTTGCGCACGCTGCCTCGGCCTCCCCTGGCACAGGCCGCAGTGCCGGGAGACTTGGGACCGCCCTCCCGGCCTTCCCACGAAACCGTTGCCATGCCCCGGACCCACCCCGGACCACCCCCTGACCCCAGACACGCCCCCCTGACATACCCCCTCCCACCCCTTTTACGAAGCCCCGGGACTTACGCGCGTCCCGGGGCTTTGCGCGCGCCGGCGGCCTATACAAAATAGGCACGCCGGCGCATGAGTGCCCTGTGCATGTAAATCTGGCAGGATTTATGCGTGCAGAGCTTTTAAAACCTAGCCCAATGTGTATTGTATGGCCTAAAACACCTACCAGATAAGTCTGAATTTCGGACTTTCATACAGGCTTGCATTCTACCTCTTTGATTAATGTAATTCCATCTACTTAGGTCTCCTGGCAAAGACATTAAAACCATTGCAGTTATTTTTGAATGCAGTAGATTGTTTAATATCCAGTAATAAGCACAGGTCCATATTACACCAGTACAAATCAGTCTTCACTGGCTACCTAGTAATCCATGGATACACTATAAGATTTGCACCACAATGTTTAGATTGATTTCCTCTGCTGCCTCCCCTTAGTGTAATGCAATATTATATGTGAATTGCTCATCCCATCATCTAAGGTGTTCACATAGAGGTCTTTTGGATATTCTGTCACAACAGGCTGGGCTCAGTTCAACAAGGGACTGTGCCTTTTCTGTAGTAGCCCCAGTTCTCTGGTATTCCTTACCTGTGGCAGTACGCTTGTCAGGTAGTTTGAAATCCGTCAAGACTTTGTTAAATACATTTTTATTTAAACAGGCATACTACTAATTTTAAACGCAAAAAACTGCAACTGCTGACCTCAGACAGAATATACCACACAAAGCAGGATCAGCCAAATCACAATTGATAATGGTGAAAACTAAATAAAAAAATGTTTATACAAAAAGGTCTCAGCAAGCTGGGCCAAAGTGTAAGACCACCTTAGGACAGGAGGTTTTTCAGACCTCTCAATTATCCACTCCCAGCCTTAAAAAAGGCCATATTGGTAAATATGGTATAATGTTAATAATACAAATAATTTTTTAAGCACTATATTTTACTGTAAATAAAAACGTCTATAGGCAGAACTCAAAGATATCTGCATGATGTAAGAAAAACTAAAGCCTGAGATCAACTGGCGTTTTGGATTTCCTGCATCGGGGGGCTTATCTTAGGTGTCTTTGCAAAAAGTTGCTACATCTGGATACAATAATCTCAAGCAGGTAAAAAAAAAAAACATACCGACTCAACCGTAGAAAATTTTTAAAGGTGAATCTACATCTGGTGATGATGACCTCCACATCTGATGGCACTGCCTAGAAAAGAAAAACTTAACTAACAATATAAAGGCATAACTACATATGAGATAATTAAAAGTATTAAAGGAATGCAGTCAGATGTAACTCAGAATTAAGACCAATTGGCATCAAAATATTTAGATGATGAATCTACCATTCTCCAGTCAGCAAGAAAAGGTGGGGGAAAATCCCCACGCACCAATTTTGAGACACCAATTCTATCACACAAAATCATAACTTTGCAAATGTACGTGCAATTTCTAGGCAATAAGCCACAGAGGAGCCATCAGTTGGCTGTTTTACAAATAGCTATGATGTTCTATCATATTAGAACAAATAGCCCGAGTGGTTTTACCAATATAGAATTTATTATATGGGCATTTAATAGTATAGACAACACTTTTGGTTTGACATGTGGAGAAGTGACAGAGATGAACTTGAAAAACTCTTGATGGAATTTCCACCACATCTGTATGCATAGATATTGAGCATACAGAATATTGACCACAAGGGGCATGTCCTGGATTAAGAGAAGTATGTCCTTTTGTCTCATACTGATAGTCTGAGTGTTGCACCGAGTGGACCCTTGGGCCGAGGCAAGGTTGGCGCCACCTGCAGAAGAAGGTTCCTCTGCAGGTCTTTGTCATCAGCAGGTAGTACAGGTGATGCAGAGACTCAACAGGACCTTCAACAATACCAGCCCTCGTTCCCTGCAGGTTGAGCCTTTGGGTACCGGGGCTGGCTGGACTTAGGTGCAGGTCTCCAATCGATGAATCCAAAGGCAACGGCAGATAAGGGGGCCAGAGGTCAGGAGGAGGCCAGAGGTCAGGGTAGGTGGTGAAGAGAGCAGAGTCCAGGAAGCAGGCTGAAGGCCAGGGGCAGTCAGCAGACAGTCCAAAGTTAGAGGAACATACCGAGGTCAAGCCAGAGAATCAGTCCAAGGGACAGGAACATGGAGACAGGAACCGGGGCACAGAGGCAGAGTCAGAAGCAGGAATGTGGAGCCAGAAGCGGGATCAGGAATGCGGAGGCAGGATCAGGAACGAGGAGGCAGTATCAGGAACACGAGGCAGGATTACCATGAAGAGCAACTCACCACTCAAAAGAGCTCAACCTGTTACTGAGGCAAGGATTGGGCTGCAGGGGCTGCCTTAAATAGTGTTTAGGGCTGTGGTCAACATCCGGGTCTGTGGGAAGCTTTCCTGCTGTGGCCCCTTTAAATCCAGCTGAGAGCCGCGTACACGTCTATCAGCAGGAAGTGACAGCAGCAGCTCAGGGAAGCAGCGAGGAGGCCCAAACTGGCTCGGGGGTGAGTGTGGCTGGCTGTGGGGTTCTATGGCTGGCCATCGCAACACAGAGTGTACTAGTCTATCTCATAGATTGGTCCCACGTGTAAACGCAAAGCGTGGGATATCTTTGAAAGCAGGATTTAATTGTAGAAGATGCCAGTGTTTACGAACCTACTGGCAAACAGCCCCAAGTCCTGGTATAAATGAGAGTACACAGGTGAGCTGATCCGATGTAGACCTAGAATGTGGGGCCAGTAACCATTCCCAGTGCGAGAATATACCCCATAAGTAGGATTTTCTGATGCATATTCTTGGCTTACCATGAATTTCCTCGAGGTCAATACAAACTTGTTGAAGCCACTAGAACTGGCCTACAGGTAACTTCTTCTTGAGGCTGTATGTATGTACACTATTAAAGTGCAATATGAGTTGGTATCCGTCAGTTCCTATAAAGGATATTTTGAAAACCAGAAGAAGTTTTTATGATAATAAGATCCAAGAAGGAAACTCTAGTCTCGTGTATAGTAGCAGTGAATTTTAGATGTGGGTCACATCCATTGTAGATCCAAAGTAGAAACTGATCCAACTGATCCCAGGTGTCCCCCCCATAATGCAACTATGTCATCTATATATTGTTTCCATAACAGTAATAAACAGACCATCCATGATTCAAGATAACTCAAAATCAGCCATGTAGAGAGTGGCAACATCTAATGCCATCATAGCGCCCATGACAGTACTGCATATCTGCTGGTAGAAGCAGCCATCAAATACAAACATTTTTTTAATGCTAATGCAGTCAAAGCTTCCAAAAAGTAAGTAGGAATGCGATGACGGCATTCTTGTGAATCAAGAAAATGTATAACAATCTCCAATGCACGAGTCTGAGGAATATTGGAATAGAGCGCCTCGACATAGAGCATTACCAAAAAAGTAACCTCAGTGGTAGGTGTGAAGTCATCTGGTAGACTGATTAAAAATTGTTAATCCCTGATAAATGATGGAATGGAGGGTACCATCGGAGCTAAATATTTGTCCACAAACTGTAAAGTGGTTCAAGTAAAGAATCACAACCAGAGACTATTGGTCTCCCAAGAGGATTATCAAGACAATTGTGGATCTTTGACAATAAATAAAACTCCGTGCCCACCAGATGTTTAGTTGTCAGAAAGAGCGCTTCTTTTTTAGTCAAAAAACCAGCAGAGTTCCCTCAACTTCTACTTTGATCATAACAACAAGCCTCTTCTCAGCTACAATGTACTACTACAGCTAAGATTTTCTTAGAACAACATCAAATTCTTATAGACAATCTGAACCAATATAGGAATGATCTAAAGAAAATTATACTCTCTAAATTTCAACAAGATAAGAGTGATAACCATCAGGATTCAGTCTATCCTTGGACCTTTACTACTTTGGGATCATTAAAGAAAAAATGCTTGAATTTTTATTCTTCTGGTGAAGATTCTTCAGGAGAAGACAAGGCTCGCCCCCCTGTCAATACTCCACAGGGTCCATCTCATTTTTTATTCCACAACAGAGCCTCACAGAGAGGGGGCTGAGAATTCCACAAAACCACCAGAGATCAATTGTCAGATTACCTCAGGGACCCAGACTAAGATGATTCACTCGATCACAATTGATGCAGAATCCCCAGTTCTAAATTTGTCTTTAGTTAAATTAACTACAGCACAAATATCAGTGTTATCAAGAGGCCTGTCTTTTGTCCCTACACCTTGCAGAGATTTATTTGCTTTAGAGGTGAGCATGTTCCGCTTTATTAAAACATTGCTGTTAAACATTTCTTTTGAAAGAGTCCTCAAGCAGAAGACATTTCAATTGCTAAACACGCTTCTACTTAGTTCCCACTGGGTTCAGAAGATCCCTTTATTAAAACGTTCCATTCTTTGGTCATACAGGATATCCAACGAATAGATGCTAAAGATAATTTTAATAACCAGAATTTATCTAAAGAAGAATTCCAAACCCTTCGTATTCTAGAGAACCATGCAGATTTGGTGATTAATTCAGCAGACAAGGGTGGCCAAATTGTTATAATGGACCACACTGTGTACCTCGGGGAAGTTCATCGACAGCTATTGGATAGTACTTATTATGTACCACTACCAGAAGATCCCACTCCAAACTTGCAATGTATGATCAATGTAGAAGTTGAGGGAACTCTGACTGCTGGTTTTTTGACTAAAATTGAAGCACTCTTTCTGACAACTAACTTTCTGGTGCTCCTGGTGATTTATTTATTGCCAAAGATCCACAAATATTTTGATAATCCTCCTGGGAGATCAATAGTCTCTGGTCAGTAATTCTTTACTTGAACTACTGTCACAATTCGTGGACACATTTTTAGCACTGATTGTACCCCTCATTCCATCATTAATCAGAGACTCCCAATTTTTAATCAGTCTACTGGATGACTTCACACTTACTACTGTGGTTACTTTTTTAGTTACTCTCGATGTCGAGGTGCTCTATTCCAATATTCCACAGCCATATGTGTTGGAGATTGCTACATGTTTTCTTGATTCATGAGAATGCCCCCATTACATTCCTACTTCTTTTTTGGAAGCTTTGACTGCATTAGCATTAACAAAAATGTTTTTGCATTTGATGGTTGCTTCTACCAGCAGATAGGCGGTACTGCCATGATGGCACCAGATGTTGCCAATCTGTACATGGCTGATTTTGAGTCAACTTGGTTAATGGATAGTTCATTTACTACCTCACTACTATTATGGAAAAGATATATAGGCAACATATTTGTGTTGTGGGGGGAACACCCAGGATCAGTTGGATCAATTTCTACTCTGGATCAATGGATATGACCAGCATCTAAAATATACCGCTTCTGTACATGAGGCTAGAGTTTCCTTCTTGGATCTTATTATCATAAAAACTTCATCTGGTTTCCAGACTACTCTTTATAGGAAACTGATGGATACCACCTCATATTTAAACTGTGATAGTGCACATCCTCCCAGTCTCAAGAAGAATTTATTATGCGCGCCGCCTGCAGCAGTCCCGTGGCTCAGCACTCTCACCTTCTCATTCATACTCCAGCTCCTGGTTCCTCTACGCTGGTGGCGGTGGGCTACCAGTTCCAACCTCGGGTCGCATCCGGTGCCTCCGGTTCTGCCATGGTCACCAATGTTGCCAGCCAAGATATCCTTGTTCATCGGGCCTCTCTGCGAGGGCCGCGGAAAGATGCCGCCATCGGTGCCGCACCCCCTTCCTAGGCACGTGCATCATTAGTTCTTTTAAAGGGCCCGCAGCAGGAACCTGGCCACAGCCCTGGATGCCGACGTCAGACTCTTCAGCGTATAAAAGCTCAGGCCTCGCTCCATAGCGTTGCCTTTGCAACAGGTCTCCTCGTACTCCGAGTACTCGTTGCTGATAGACAATCCTCTCTACATTGTGTTCCTGATTCCTTTGGTTCCCAGTTCCTGTCTTCCTCGTTCCTGTCTCATCTATGTGTTGGACTGACTCATTGGATTTTGACTCTGCTTTATTTGACTACTCTTCAGCCTATCTCCAACCCCGGACCTCTGCTACGCCTGACCACAATTCAGCTTATCTCCAACCCCAGAACTCAGCTATGCTTTACTACGCCTGCCTTCTCTGTGCCCTGACCATTGCCTTGATCGACTACGCCTGCCTTCTCCATGCCCTGACCATTGCCTTGATTGACTACGCCTGCCTTCTCCGTGCCCTGACCATTGCCTTGATTGACTATGCCTGCCTTCTCTGTGCCCTGACCACTGCCTTGATCGACTACCCTACAGACCTTTCGGTGTCCAGAGTTCTACGCTGCTTGCCACAACTTCCATTTGCCGCCGGCTCTGATCCTAGTCTGTCAGTGATGCCTCCTCTAGCCTATCCTCTGGACGTGGACTTACAAGGCTTAGGTCTTCCTTTGCTTGAGCGCCTCCAGTTACTTGTTGTTCCTTTGGCGCCTGAGTTCCTGTACCAAATCCAGTCCGGGGTAGGACTACGCCATCTACTGGCTGCTGTCTCTGGGCTGAACCACTTCTTGCTATTCACTAACCTTGAGGCTCACCTAAGTCCTGCCGGGCCCGGCACCCAAAGGCTCAACCCAAAGGGAACGAGGGCTGGTATAGGTGAAGCTCCAGTGGCCTCTAGCTTCAGCCCACTCCACCTGTAGATCCTTACCTACGAGTTGCGTCAACCCCACCTCAGCCCAAGGGTCCACCTCCAACACAACATAATTTACCTGTAGGCCAATTCTTTCAGCTTCATTGAGTTTGTACTGTCCTAGAGGATTTTAAAATTCAAGCCACTTTATTGTCTACACGATTCGAAGCCTGTGGTTATCCAAGAACATGCATCAGAAAAGCCTACCTACGGGCTAGATTCTTACACAGGGAATGGTTAGTGGCCTCACGTTCTATGTCTATGTCAGATCAGCTCACCTGTGTGCTCCCATTTTTTCCAGGAGATATTTGCCAGTCAGCTCATGGACACTGGCATCTTCTGCAATTACATCCTGCTTTCGAAGATATCCCACACAATCTATGATAAAGACTAGTACACTCAGATTATCAGCGTGAGACTAAAGGACACACTTCTCCTGTACTAGGACATGTCCCCTGTGGTTATTATTCTGTATGCTCACTATCTATGCATACAAATGTGGTGGAAATTCCACCAGGTGGTTTTCAAGTTCACCTTCATCAATCCTCCACATGTCAAAGCAAAGGTGATGTTTATACTATGAAATGCCTGTGTAATAAATTCTATATTGATAAAACTATTTGGGCTATTTGTTCTTGTATGATAGAACATTATAGCTGTTGAGAGAACATTGTACAAACCACATCTTTGTGTGAGTTTCCTCACTCCGTAGGACATCAAATCTTCACAAGAGTGTACTGTTCTGTTCATACTGTTAGTGTTCGTGGTAGTTGTGGGTGGATCCTTGGGTCGGTGGCAGATGACCATGCCCCCAGGGGAAGATCCCGAGAGGGACCACCGGTCAGGCTCAGAGTATGGAGACAGACACACACTAGTTCTTTAATTAAACAGTATATGGAACCACCAGAGGTGGCAGTAGTGAGCTGGAAGTGCCCGGCGGGGCTGTAGAACCTCAGATACTGGAACAGCGATCCTGGATAACTGAGCTGTAGAGAAACTGAATATAGTGAGTAGGCAGGGTATGCAGAGTTCAGGAGCAGAACCTTGATGGTAACACTCACACAATAGTCTCTTAGAAGCAGCCCAGGAGCTGGAATGAAGTAGGCCCTCGAGGAGCGAGTATCTGGTTCCAGAGAATGCTCTGAGAAAGAGATGGTAACTCACTGGTGTTGTAGGCAGCGATGACTTCCTGGCAGAAGTGGTATTCAGTAGCATATCTGGGAACGTGGGCCCTCGAGGAGCGAGTACCAATTCCAGACTGCGATCTGAAAAGCAAAGAGAAAGCGAGGCCCCCGAGGAGCGGGTACCCCTGGTAAGTCCGAGGTAGCAGAGTAGCAAGGTATGCGGAGAGCGAATCCCAACCGCAGCGATATCTGGAGGAAGCTAGGTAAACCTATCCTTGCTAACTCGATTAGTTAGCGATTTCAGAGACCTTAAATATCCGGTGAAGATGGAGATGACGTAACCTCAGGGGCATGCCCCTGAGGTTTGCGCCACTGCTGGTACTTGAGTCGGGGCTGTGCTGCGTGCGTGCCCTTAGGCTGCTGGGAAACATGGCGGAGTGCGGCGTCTAGCCAGTCCGGGGGCGCCGGAGGAGAACGGCACGATGACGACACGGCAGCCAAACTTCCAACAGGCAAAGAGGGAGTCACCAAAGAGGTAAGGTGGGCATAGTGGAGACGTTGGGCAACACATACGTCTCACTCTGCATGTCAAAGTGGCCCCTAACCCCTACACTACTACCTAAATCTCAATTCGAGTTACTAGATGGGCCTCCTATAATAGCATAAATAGGTGCTTACTATGGTGCTACCCCTAGAGGCTCTCTCTCTCTCCTCCCCCCTCCCCCCTCCCCCCTTCCCGCTTCCTTCTTCCCCTCCCACATCTCATGACCTTCCTCATCCTAAAAATGACCAAAATGCAACTTGTATTATGGGTATATCACACAGCTTGAAGCCAATGAAAAAGGTATAGTTACTTTGGCATTAAAACTGTGCAATATGGTTTCATGAAGCCAGCCCACTTTTCCAAAAATCTTGCCCCCAACTCCTCCCCTTTTAAAAATTAGCATCGCACGATGTATTATGGTGCTTTTTGCATGTGTTAAGGCGTTTTTCACATGTGAAAATGCCTTATCACATGGAAAAAGTCCATAACGCTAGTTGGAACATAACCCCCTTAGGCCTGGATTCTCTAAGGTCGCAGACCTTAGAGAATCCAGGCCTAAGAATCTGCGACCTTAGAGAATCCGGCGGTAATGGGGGGGTGAAGTGGTGGTGGTCCTGCGATAGCCGGCAGCGATCGCACCTCCACGGTGCGATCGCTGATGGCTTTCGCACCGAATAGCTACACCATGAAAGGTGTAGTTATTCAGCACGAAACTGGCGGCGATAAGGAATCTTACCTTTCACCACAAGCGATGTGTCCACAGAATCGGCCCCGGTGCCACCCCGACTCCTCCTCTTTCGGGGCCGACTCCGCCCCGACTTCGCCCTGAGCTAGCTATCAGACGCGAAATGGGTCTTTTCGTATGTGATAGCGTTAGAGAATGACCCCTTTAGGCCTGGATTCTCTAAGGTCTGCAACCTTAGAAAATCCAGCGGTAACGGGGGGCGGGGAGAGGCGAAACGGGGGGCGGTCCTGCGATAGCCGGCAGTGATCGCACCTCCGCGGTGTGATCACTGCCGGCTTTCGCGCCGAATAACTACACCATGAAAGGTGTAGTTATTTGGCGTGAAACTGGCGGTGATAAGGAATCTTACCTTTCGCCGCCAGTGATGTGTCTGCAGCGTCGGTCCCAGTGCCGCCCCAACTTCTCCTCTTCCAGGGCCGACTCCGCCCCAAGCTAGCTATCACGTGCGAAAAGTCCCTTTTCGCGTGCGATAGTGTTAGAGAATGATCCCCTTAGTTTGCAATCTAATTGACACCAGTGCAATTTCACAAGTATGGGGGCTGCTGACATCTGCCTCAAACACCCCATAATAACTCTGGCTGCCATATTCTGTGTTACTTGTAATCTCTGCATAACTGCACTTGATAAACCCCAGTAAATTGTATTACAATAATCACAAGAGCAGATACAACTGACTTCCAAGCCTTAAAATTCAGAAATGATTTCAGTTGCCTTACTAACCTCAACCAAACATAAACAGTTAAATATTTATTTTATTTATTTAACATTTTTATATACTGACATTCGTTCGGAAACATCACATTGGTTTCCAATGAATTAAATATGCAGCTAACGGAGCTTTACAGGGAACAGTTTTAGAAAAGTATTTAAACAATATAGAAAAACATTAAAGCTAAAGTAGCTTACAGGGTATAGTTTTAGAACAATTTTTAAACAATATGGATATATAGAATCTAAAGGAGGTTTACAGAGAACGATTTTAGAACAGTATCTAATCAATGAAGCTACAATAATAGTTAATTGGCGCTGAGGAGAAACATAAATACCAAGATCATTATAGTTGTAGGATATGTAATCTACTATCTGTTTCTCCAATTTCCAATTACCACCTAACCTTACCCCCAAAGAGTTTACTTCACCAACCACTTTCACCTTCACCATAAAGCTACTTTTGCTTATAATCCTTAGATAATGATGAAAAATGGGAGATAGCTGTTTAAGTTCTCTTAGGGTTGTTACATGTTAGAGTTAAATAAGAGGCTTTATTCCAGATATTTTTTCTACTTTTCTAATACTATAATTTTTCTGAATTCTTATAGGAATTAATCAGAGTTGCAAAGCTGTGGCAGTGCTCCAGCCTGAGGTTAATCCTGATTCTGTTTAGAGTAAATACTGTATATTCAGATCTGAGAGTTCTGTTAGATGAATGAAGGAGATGGAGATGATGGAGTGGTAAGATCTAAGTATTTTCAGTAACTATTTTTTTGTGCTTATCAATGTCAAGTATATTTGTGTTTGGACTGAGAAGATAGCTCTTTTATATGGCTTCGTGTGCAGAAATGGTTGTAGCTGTCACGTCAGCCTTAATTTCTGGAAGGTCTGTCTTACAACCCTCTGAACTTGCATTTTTAAGGATAAAGAGACATTAAATACCATCCTTAAATCTCTGACCTTGCTCCTAAATGTGTAGGCATTACTATTAGCTGCTGGATAGTGAGGAAATCAGATGGGCTAACTGACCCAACCTTTAAGATGTCTGTTTTCCTTGTGTTAAGTTTATTAGAAGTTAACCTGCCCAAGAATTTCTATAAGCAAATGCTCAAAATTTTGACAATTCTTTCCAAATCCTTTTTCACAGGCTTAACTAGCTGAATGTCATCAGCACTGAAATTTAGTAAAGACCTAAAACTGCCTAATGGTTTTTCTTACTAGGGCAAATGCACAATAAAGGGGATCAGGAACAATGCTGGCACTAGTGGGGCTCCAGAGTGCAGCTGTCTTGAAGATGACACTGATCCATTGACATTGACTGAGGTCTTCCATCTAAAAATGATTTATCCTACTTATTTATGTACCCAAATTTTTTTGATCAAAAGAGAGAATAATCTACCACGTCAAATGTAGATGAATGGTCAAAACTGAGTCATCTCCATATAAATTCACCATAATCAACACCAGTATGGACTCTGTGTTATGTCCAGCATGTAATCTAGACTGGTATGGGTCCAGTCCGCCAGAGCTGTCTAAAAAAGCATTACGTTGAGTTATAATGTAAAATGTATAATGCTTATTTAATCCTGTTAAATGTATAACACTCCGGCGTAAGTTCCTGTTCATTGTACACCAACGTGATATCTTTGATGAGCGGCGGTATATAAAAAACTATAAATAAATAAATATCTCCATGCTATTTGCTTTTGCACAAGTTATTATTTGCCATTTTGGTTCTATTTGCCATCTGAAGGCCCAAAATAATTTGATTGAATTGATCCCATAATGTATTATTTTCATTTCCAGACTAAAGAAGAAGCTCTAATTATAAACATTCCTATAGAAATATAAGGATCTAAGATTATAATATAGTATATACTGCATGGCAATACAGTGACATACTTCTCTAATAACAGAAAAAATGTGAGATCATTGGCTCCTCTTGCATTCTTCAGACCCTGCACATTCTAGTCTCACTGCACAATTTAGCCTGGCATGAATCCTGAAGAGACAAGTAATTTATTCACCGAAGGGAGCTGAGGCAGATTTATTCCTTGTATTATGTAATGTATAAGGATGGTCACAGATATTTTTGCCTTTAGCATTTTTATGGTTTTATCTAAGGCTGCTGCTGCCTTTAAACAGACTGTCAATCAAATGCACTGCTCTATTAGTTACAGTTCATGTTGGAGAGGACTGGGCAGAGCAGTCTGTCCTCCTGAAAAGCTGACCTGTGTTGTCCTTTTTCTCTTTTACTTTTGTGGCAAAAAAAGGTTACTGTCTTGCTACTTTTGTAGCAGAAATGAAATACAGATATTTCAATCCCATCACAGTGCTTACAGTGTGATGCTTGCAAGTCATTTGAACTGTTTCATTTAACCTTTTTTTCTGCATTGGTATTCTTCCTTTATTCTCTATCACAAATTGCTGAAACTGATGCATAAATTGTTTTTCACATTTTTTTCCATAATTTAATCTTAGAGATGGATGCCAATTCTATCTCTGCATTTTTATGTTTGGAAAGTACTTTTAAAGTGCAATTTTTATGTGTGCTACTAAATCAAATTCTTTTCTCTTCATATATACAGTATTTATCTACAGTGATTTTTGAAAACTGATGCATAGCTATCACTCTAATATCTCCATATTTCTAGAAGGTGGTTGCGTAAACACTGAAATAATTTTCAACAGTTTACAATCCCTTTATCAAGTTATAGAATTAATCAGATCTTTTCCAAAGCAACCAGTGTGGGACTATCTTTCTGGTAGCACATTGACCTTGGCACAGTATCCATACATTCATTCATTTTATGGGTAGATGTAAGGAATGGTTCTTTTCAGTATGCCAGTTAAACAAAAAGAGGATAAAATGTGTATCTAGGAGGATTACTGTAAATTGCAGTTCATTTGCATTTCATTGCTCGGTTTCATTGAATGTGTGATCTAGATTTTGGAAAGAGGCTTTATTGTGTACAAAAAAAATATATATGGGGTCAGTTTTCAAAAGGGTGCTGGGTTCTTGACTTAGCCAGAAAAATTATGGATGGCTTAATTAAACTACATTTTATCTTAAATTAGGTGCCTGGGTAATTAGCTGAAGATGAGCTTACAGCTAGGCAGTCAAAGTATGCCCATCTAAATTTATTATGTTTAGATTGTGCCACACAAACTTAGCCAACTAATACTGTGAAAATCAGCATTCCTCCACCCTCCTACCTTGGCAGCTTGATCAGCTGTTCAACCTCAGAGCTGCTATCCCCTCTTCATACCACCCTTGTGGCCCTGTTTTTATTTCTTTGGAGCTTAGATCTCTCTTCCTCTCACTCTTTAAAATGGTACTCAAAAGACAAAAACAGATCATATCTTCTGCTACTCTGACAGTGCTCTGATCGTGATGAAAACCTTCCTGTCTTGAAAGCATAGGAAAAGGAAAAGTGTCAATGAGGGAGAGCACTGGCAAGTTTAAACAGGACCAGATAGACAAGAAACAAGATGCCTGCCCAGATGGAAGGAAATTGAAATATCTTTTGCTGTCTAGTTTTGATAAAGGACTGTGGGTTGAGAGATGCTGTTTCTCTGTGGCTTGATTAGTAGGGATGTGCAGAAGAAAAAAATTAATTTAATTTCATTCATTTGTTTTGTAGGGATTGCAATTTGTTTCATTAGTTTCAAAATAAAAAACAATGTTTATTCATTTAGGGGTAGATTTTAAAAGGCATGCGTGTGCGCGGTTCCTAGTGCGCGCATACAGATGTGTCTATTTTATAACATGTGCCTGACGCCACATGCATGTTATAAAATATGATATCTGTGCACACATGCGCACCTGATTTTATAATCAGTGTGAGCATGTGTGGGCAGCTGTCAGTCAAACACGCAATAGGGGGATTTAAAAAAAAAAAAAAAATACACGCGGCGATGCAGGTAGGCCTTTTCCAGTTCCTTCCCAGTCCGCTCCAATTAAGGAGCAGACTGGGAGGGAACTTCCCTAACTCTAACCCTATCCTTCCTCCCCAACCTCTAAACTATCAGTAACTATCCCCTATTTTTTTTTTTTTTTTGCTACTTACTGCTCCTCTGGAGCAGAATTAATCTCCGTGAGCTGGCCGGCTACTGGCGCACGCTTCCCCAGGACAGCATCAATTGGCACTGTCCAGGCCCGCCCCTTCTATGCCCCTCCCCACCCAGACCACACTCCCCGGCCCGCCCATTTCTTTGGGCCTGGTACTTCAGCATGTAACGGGGGGTTACGCATGTGGCCGGGCTCTTTGTAAAATGCACACAGCACACACAAGGCACGTCCATGCCCGTAACCCCCCAATCTTATGCGCTTTTAAAATTTGGGCATTAATTTTTTTTCATTTGCCATTAAAATCAATGTGGTAAGTATTGCAGCCTATTTTGGGCTCCAGAATTGGGGTTTTCTCATCAATTCTCATAAAACGTGTGGGAAGATATTATCAGAAGGGGAAAAGAGCTCCTACATACCTAGACTGTGGCAAAGTGGCTCCAAAAATGGCATGAATAGCCTAAGGGTCTGTAAAGGGGAAAAGGGGTACCAGGAGTGATAGGAGTTCTCAAAGGCATTGTCAGAGGAGCAAAGAAGCAACAAGAGGGGGAAGAATACACTAAGGCTCCAAAAGAGGGTACCAACAACAGCAGCATGAGAAGCAAAGTGGCACCAAGAGCGGCATCAACATCTTATGGCACCATGAAGGGGAGAAAAGTAGAGAAGGTGGAAAGAAAACCTCCAAGGCACTGATAAAGGCACTGATAAAGGGGCAAAACAGCACAAAGAGTGGCATAAACATACCAAAGCAGCATGAGAGGTGCAAAGCAGCCCCCTCAGAGTGGCAGGAACACCTCAAGGTGTAAAGTCTGGGGTATGGAAGCAAGGCAGAGGGGCATAGAGACTTCCAAAGTGTCCGACAAAGATCTGAAATCAGTATACATTTTATGACATGGGCTTTTATTTCATTTCCTACTTAAATTTGCTCTTGCTACTGGGTAGAATTATAGGTTTCTTGTGAAATAGGCTTGCTGATTAAATGTTTATCACATACAGAACATGTAAATGGTTTCACTTTATAATCTGTGTGATTTTCCTAGTAAATTGTGAGATTTCTTTATTAAGAAAGCTTTCCCATATCATGTAGCTTAACTTAGGCTGTTTCATTTCATGATTTTCTGATTTTATATGAATTCTTTCTCCCTACTGAAACTTTTACTATTCTGAACATCAAAATGGTTTCTCCATAGCATCTTTTCTCTTATGCCTATATTTCTTCCTTCTGACTGAAGCCTTTTGTGGAAAAATCACTCCAATATAACCAACAAAAAAGGTGAAAGAACCAGGCTAGGATTGTGAAGGAATGGAAGAAAAAGAAATATAAAACAGATGCTTTGGTAGGAGAAACTTGCATCTTTTGACTTTTTTCACATTATTGTTCAGGGGACAAAACATTCCAGTATAACAAACAAAGAAGAAAGCTAGACTGAGGAGAATACCCCAAGGCTTCAAAAAAGAGCACCAACAGCAATGGCATGAACCCTTGAAGGTTTCACGAGAGTCAAAATGGCACCAAAAGTGGCATCAGCATACTATGGCACCATGAAAGGAGAATGAAGCAGAAAATGTAGCAGAAAAACTCCCAGACCCTGTTATAGAGGACAAGCAGCACAAAGAGTGGCATCAGCACACCAAAGTGGCAGGAACACCTCAAGGTTTAAGGCTGGATATGGCATCAAGATGGAGTGGGAGAAAGAACCCCAAGGTATAAAAGCCTAGATATGGTAGCAAGTCTGAGTATAATAGAGACTCCCAAAGTGCAGCATGAATGGTATAGCAGCAAGGCAGCATGGTATGGGAGATATCAGTCATTCTGTTGAAGCACTTGCCCCTTGTTGATTTAGTACAAGAGAATGAAATGTAATAAGTATCAGTTTCATGACCTAAGCTTTCATTACATTCCCTATTTGAGCTTGATGTTGCTACTAGGTGAAATTGTAAGGGTTTTTATGTGAAATGGACTTTTTTTTTAAACTCTTTATTTATCATTTTAAATCAGTTAACAAGTTAAACAACTTGACAAGAAATGGTATAAAAAGACCAAACAAATATAGGAAAAACATACAAAGAAATACTAAGATCTCAATAATACCCTGTTAGACCACCAATTTAAGGGGTATTCCACTAGTAAATATGAGAAGCAAAAGTTTTAATTACAAAAATATAGGAAAAAGGCCCAGTTACACTAAAGTGCAGAGCTGTCTACATTTTTATATCAGGGTACAGTAGTTAAGAGCTGATCATAAGGGTAGGTGAATCCTGTCTTATTTTGTCATTCAGAAAAGTATTAAGCTGGGACGGATTAAAAAAAACATATTTGATCCTTTTATGTTTAATAACACATTTACAAGGAAAATAAAGCCAGAAGGAAGCACCCAAATTGATAACAGCAATGCGCATTATCAGGAAACGTTTTCTTTTTGATTGTGTTACTTTGGATACATCCGGAAACATACGAATCTTACATCCTAAGAACAGTGTGTCTCTCTTACGAAAGAACCTTTTTAATACAAACTCCCAGTCTGAGTCCAAGGCAAAAGTAACAATTAGAGTAAAAGATATATTTCCCTCTTCCGTTGAACTCTCAAGGAAAGAGAGTGTTATGAAATGGAGAGATGTGAACCCTTGGACCAAGGGGGAGATGGTACCATCTGAGGAGATGGCTCCTCGGGTTCCCCCGTTGGGTGGAGAGGCTGAATCAAAGTAGGAACTAGCCATATCTTCGCCACTGGAAGCCTGCGGGCCCACGGCCCCCCCGGGAGGAGCCCGTAGGGACCCGTACTGCTGGGAATTAGGTGGGCCCTTGAAGGTGGAAGGTCCATGGAAGTTAGTCTGAGGTCGAGTATCAGAGAATTGCCGCTTGCCAGGCCGAAGTCACATACCGGAGAATCGTCGCTTGCCAGTCCGAAGTCACTCACCAAAGAATCGTTGCTTGCCAATCTGAAGTCACTCACCAAAGAATCATTGCTTGCCAATCCGAAGTCACACACCGAAGAATCGTTGCTTGCCAGTCCGAAATCACACACCAGAGAAACATCCAGAAATGAAGATAGGAACCAGGAAAAACAAGGCACCAGAAGACTTACCGAAGTGAGCAGACTCGTTGCCAAGTCAAAGAATGAATGGAGGAAGTCTCCTTAAATACTTCCCTATGCCTGGCCCATTTGGAGCAAGTGAAGGCAATTTAGAGGACGAGGCCCCTTTAAATATCTTCAGGAGGCGCGGCCTCACGCCTAAGAGCAGGGCAGCCAAGGCCGGTCACCGGAAATGCCTGCAGAGCGGCCCGACGCCGTGAGAGGAAGCCCGGGGGGGGGGGGGGCACCTCCCCCGCCAGCAAATTCCACGGGGACCCGTCCCAGGGAGCGGGGATGAGTGGGGAGAGCAGGAAGCCGGCGCCAGAGTGCTTTCCCCCTGCTGCCATGGCGGCGGCAGTGGCCCCAACATTGCAACCTGAGGTGGGGGGGGTTGGCTGTGGCCGCCCGTGGCTGGAAACCACAACAGAGAGTAAATGAGATAATTCAATAGGTACAATATCTACAGGTACATTATTCAAATGAGACGATAACTTATTTGGCAAGTAATAAGCTTTTTAAAATAGATGGAAGCAGGTTTTCTTTGATAGTTAATACTTCTACTAAATATCTACAAAACATTTCAACCGGTGTAGTAAACCTTTTCTTGGGAAAATTTAAAATCCTAAGGTTGTAATGTCATATATTATTTTCCAAGTTTTCCATTTTATTTTGTAGGAACAAATGTCCAGCCGAGAGAATGTCCACTGACTTCTGTATAATTGCCCCCTTGGACTCCAGGGATTCCACTTGAGTTTTAATTTCCAGAATTTGAGATTGAGAGGTACTAAATGTATTTGATAATTAATGTTGTTGGGAAACAAATTGTGAAACTTGATTAGATAAGTTTGCAATAGCTTCCCAAATTATGTCCAAGGTAATATTAGGAGGCTTTATTAGAGAAACAGTTATTACCTCTGATGCAGCCATTATGGATTGCCCAGCCATTGAAGAAATTGGGGAAATATTTGGAAGGAATTCAGCTCCCTTACTTAGCCAGCAAACAGCTCCTTTGGCTTATCCCTTCAAGCTGACTCCACCCAACGCTGATACTGCTGGCTGTCCTCGATCATCGGGAGGCAACGGGAGCAACCTGACCACATCAGCATCTCCCATGGGGGGGGGTAGGCTAAGGAGGAACTCAGCTTGGCTCTGGAGAAAAGGATGACTCTGGGTCCGGGGTCATCAGTGAAGGAACACCTCTCGACTGACCTCCCATGGATGCTTCCACGGAGCCCATCGAAAGCTCATGGTTCCGGACAACATGATGATCCATCGGGCCCAAAAAAGGCAATCCCTCCGAAGCATCGGGGAATGCTCTAGCCCTGCCTTTCCTCTTTCCCATACTGCAAGTAATAGTAGATTCACATATATTTGTAAGAAGAAATTTAAGGGATTAAGAGAGTCCGGAACACTACAGATTAGTGTGCAGCCATCTTGGAATTCCCCAAGTCTAGAATGGTCAAACTTTAACCCAGTCATTGCCCTGAAATGGACTTTTTGTATTAAACTTTTATCCCATTCAGAACATGTAAATGGTATCACTCTCTAGTGTGGTTTTTCTGGTAAGTTGTGATGTTTGCTTTATTAAGAACGTTTTTATCATATTCTATAGTTGAACTCAGGCTGTTTCAATTCTTGATGTTATAGCTTTATTTGAGTTCTCTCTCTCTACTTAAGCTTTTATCACATTTCGGACATTAAAATAGTTTCTCCTCAGCATCTTTCCTCTTGTGCCTGTATTTCTTTCTTCTGACTGAGGTAGGCTTTTCCAACATTTTATAGCTGAACTCAGGCTTTTCCAGTTCTTGATTTTTTAGTTTACTTAATTTTCTGGCATATGTCATGTAGGCATGTGGCAGTAAATCTCCTATGGTGGTATTAGAGTTATGGAAGGAAGGCATGTGGCAGAAAGTTCCTTATGGTGGTATTAGTGGTGTGGCAGGTAGGCATATAGCAGCAAGTCTCCTATGTTGGTATTAGGGATACGGTAGGTAATAGCATCCTCACAAGATAATGTCTACAGAGGAAATGCACAGTACATCTCATGCTCAGTCTTCAATATCATTGTCGCTGGATAACTGTGAATTGTTATCTCTGTGCTCCATCCTCCTTGATAATAGTTCGTAGCCTCACACATGACTCACTGGGAAGGGCTAGCTACTAGCTTGCTATATAATTACAATTGCTAACTGACACCTGCTCCTCATTAATTTCTATGGCACATAGACTTCAATGGTTCATAGAAAAGAATGGGGGTAGAAACGAATTAGATGAAGAGTACCTGCTCCTTGGAGGCACATTCCTGTCTCTAGCTATCCACTTCCTGGAGGGCCCTGCACCTTGGATGCTTGCCTGCCAGCTTCCCTGCTTCTCGGGGTCACTCCTGGAACTACTCTGCTTCATGGAGACTCAGCGTTGGTATACCCCGCTCTGCGGGCCATTGCCTTTACTTCTCTGCTTCATGGAGACTCATCATAGGTGTACCCTGCTCTGCAGGCCATTGTCTTTACCATTCTGCTTTGTGGAGACTCAGTGTAGGTGTACCCTGCTCTGCGGGCCATTGCTTCTTACTTCAGTGACTGTGCCACACTTCCCCGCTCCTCGGGGCAGCGTTCTGTCTCCTCAGTGACTGTGTCACGCTCCCCGCTCCTCGGGGCAGCGCCTTGAGTACTTAAGTGGCTGTGCCGCCCTTCTCCGCTCCTCGGAGCAGCGCCCTGTGTACTTCAGTGACTGCTCCACGCTCCCCGCTCCTCGGGGCGGCGTTCTGCTTTAGTGTCAGAGACTGTGCTCGCACTTCCCCTGTTCCTCGGGGTAGTGCTCAGTGCATTGCCAGAGACCCCTGGGGCTTCCCCACTTCCCGAGTAAGCCAATGTCATTCCTCCCGTGTTGACTCACCTCGTGGCTTCACCCCTTGGGGTTGTTCCCTCTGTACTCCTTCATACCTTGCCTTGCATTCCCCATTCCTTGGGGCCTGCTCAACACGTCACCACTAGGAGTTCCTACTCTGGTATCTGTACCCACATCCCACTCTCTCGCTCTCTCTATACTCCCTGGGCTGTGTCATCTGCTGCTACAGACCTCGCCTCCCGACGGTAAGGCCCAGTGGGGCTCCTCCCCGTGGGTGGTACCAACTCTCACCTCGGGCCAAGGGCCCTCTAACTCATGAATCCTAACAAAGTTGAAATCCTAATGTACATTTTATGAGAAAGTGGTCTGACCAGGGGGTTCAGAGCCACTATAATATTTGCAAAAATATTTTTATAGTTTTGTGTATTCTCTTCCTTGTGTTCTGCTGATCTTTCACTGCTTTAATTTCACTATTGCTCATGCCATTACATTTTTACTTTCTGAATACCTTCCAGGACTACTCTCATGTCATTCCTACTTTATTTTAGTCATATGACCATTGGAACATTTTTCTGGTATTTATCTGGGATCTTTGGATACTCTCTTGAAATGCCATTCTTTCAAAACTTTGAGCGCTGAATGCGCTTGTGAGTTTTTTGAACTGTTTTAAGTGTATTATAATCTTTGTTGCCTTGTTCTTGACCTTATACATTGCCCAATACAGTCTACGAAACATAGTCCATCTCGGGGATTTAACTGAAATTGCAAAAGCACGCACATCTAGCTCTTTAAAACACGTTTTAAATGCCTTATTTATGAACAGTCCAAAACTTCCTGGACAATAAATTCTTTATAAAATCTTTCTTTGTTGCTCCATAAAATTAAATTTGGTCACATTGGTCACATTGCCATTTGGTCACATTGCGGGGGGCGGAGCGGGGGGCGGTCACAGGACCGCCCCCTGCTCCGCCCCCTGCCCCCCATTACCGCCGGATTCTCTAAGGTCTGTGACCTTAGAGAATCCAGGCCTAAGTGTGTTAGGTTTAAGGGATTATGACCCTTTAAGAAGGCTAGGAAACTAGAAGCTATAGAGGGAGCATTCACTCTTTTTATAAAAAAGGTGGTTTAGGGATTTGATAGGATTTGTCATTGGAGCATGGGAAACCCTCTCTGTGAGAAGGCCCTGCAGCGCCTTTCCTCCTCAAGGGGAAAGGCCCAAGGTGATAAGCTGTTCTTCCTATGGGAAAATAGCTGAGCAGTGGGTGCCTTCTCAAGGAGGGACCATTGTGAAACCCAATCTGAGTCCAGGAGTGGTGGTGACGGTGAGATGAGACCCACAGACCCTGGGATGAGTGGTATGGTAGAAGTTCAGAATAGCAGAATAGCAGAAACCTAGACACTGGGGATGTTCAGGAATATTGCCTGAATGAGAGCTGGGAGAAAGAGATTCTGGATCCTTGGAAAAAAGATTATGTGTAACAAGTAGCGAGTACTGAAAGGTTTGGTGCTATATATATGTGGATAGTGTATCTTACTGATAGTCTCTTGACTATCAGTAAGATACAATTACTTACTGTTGGATGGAAGACGGGACAGAAGATGATATAAATGTGAACCAGTTCTCCTTTTTATTAGGGGACAACTGTTTATTGTTGTGAAAGCATTTATACCTGCACTTTTTTCTATCTCTTTTGTAGTTACTTTAGCTTAGTTGTGTAAGCCTATGACCCTGATTTAATCTGTGAAACCACTCTACTCTGTTTTATTCTTTGACTGCTGGTTTTTACCAGAACAATAAAAGTTTGTTGATGTACAATAAACTATTGGAGTGAGTGCCATTTTCTGATATTTGAGTGGTAGGGAACAGAATAAATAGCAGTCGGGGAAGGGGTAGGGGGTCAGTAGAGAGCCCTATTCAACTAATTCTCCAGTTTACCTTGTGTAGCATCTGCTTGACCCAAATTCCTATTGAACCCTATCCTGAAATACTGACTCTCAGCTTACAATCCATGCCAGACCGTCTCAACATATTGAGTGCTCCCTCTGGGGTAATGGAAGGGAGAAGTTTACATCTGTAAAAATATAATGCAAAAGTCTCAGATAAACAGGAGAAAACAAGGAAAGCTAATCTACATATTTCTTACTTTTCTGATTGCTATCATTGACAGATGGAATCTGGTAACCTCATTCTGGAGATTCAATGTTCATTAACATGCAAGGCACTTTTTCCGTGTTGTTTCATCTTGAAGTTTATTTATTAAAACATTTGGGGCGGATTTTAAGAGCCCTGCTCGCCTAAATCCGCCCAAAACCGGGCGGATTTAGGCGAGCAGGGCCCTGCGCGCCGGGAAGCCTATTTTACATAGGCCTACCGGCGCGCGCAGAGCCCCGGGACTCGCGTAAGTCCCGGGGTTCTCCGAGGGGGGCGTGTCGGGGGCGGTCCCGGTCGTCGTGGCGTTTTCGGGGCGTGTCGGCAGCGTTTTGGGGGCGGGTACGGGGGCGTGGCTACAGCCCGGGGCGGTCCTGGGGCGTGGCCGCGCCCTCCGTACCCGCCCCCAGGTCGCGGCCCGGCGCGCAGGAGGCCCGCTGGCGCGCGGGGATTTACGCCTCCCTCCGGGAGGCGTAAATCCCCCAACAAAGGTAAGGGGGGGGTGTAGACAGGGCCGGGCGGGTGGGTTAGGTAGAGGAAGGGAGGGGAAGGTGAGGGGAGGGCGTTAGAGGATTCCCTCCGAGGCCGCTCCGATTTTGGAGCGGCCTTGGAGGGAACGGGGGGAGGCTGCGCGGCTCGGCGCGCGCCGGCTATACAAAATCCATAGCCTTGCGCACGCCGATCCAGGTTTTTAGCAGATACGCGCGGCTCCGCGCGTATCTACTAAAATCCAGCGTACTTTTGTTTGCGCCTGGAGCGCAAACAAAAGTAGGCTATTCGCGCTCCTTTTAAAATCCGCCCCTTTATGTATTGCTTATCAACATTTCTAAGCAATTTACAATAAAACTTTCACAATTCAACATAACCATGGACATCATTGTAACATGGTCAAATCATTACCATCTAAAATATTAAAATATAAAATCTGAAAACTGCTGTTCTTACCAGCTTTCTGAAAATCTTGCTGAAATTTCCAAAAGGCCTGCTTACAACAGACTATGAAAGTGCACTAAAATTCTGCTCAAACAAGAATGCTTTCAGTGTTTTCCTAAAAGTTGTTAGCACTTTCATTTTTTACTTGTTGCAGAAGTGCATTCCAAAGAGTTGGTCCCTGTATGCAAAACAAACAATCTCTTGATTCATCTAAACCAACATGTTTAAACGAAAGAATATCTAGGTGCATCTGTGATGCTGAGTGCAAATTTTACCCAGGAGAATATAATTTTAATGCAGTATTCACATTGGGCGGGGTAATGCCTTTGTAAACTAAAGCCAAAATCTTAAACTTCATCCTCCATGTGATAACTAACCAATGCTGTTTTATCAAGTAGAGCGTAATGTGCTGTTGGATAGGAATTTGCTCAATAATTATGATTGCAGAATTCTGGATATATTGCAGTGCTCATTGTTGCACTCCCCGTCCGCTTCTGCAGCTCGGCCAGTCCCGCTCACCTCGCTACTCCGTCCACCAGCACCAGGCTCACCTCCTCTGTGACCTCAGCCAGTTCGCAGCGTCCCCGGCTTCCCCGCTCGCTTTCACCCAACCAGGCCTCAGAGCGGAGCTCCCGCCGGGGTTCCGCGTCGTCCTGCTCCTCAACCCCGCCCCTAGGTGCACACACGGCCAGCGTCATTCCTTTTCAAGATCCAAGCATGGGAAACCCAGGTCCGACGCTCTCCGATGATGTCACTAGTCTGCAGTATATAAAGCAGGGCTCATTCCCTTGATCCCTGCCTTGGCAATCAGGTCCTTCCCCACCAAGGATGTGTGCTCCATCTCTGCCAGTTCAAGGCTCACCGGGACCTACTCCGGCTGACCGCATCCAGTGGTTCTGTTCGGTGTCCACTTTGCGATGTCCGGGGCCCAGGGCCGGTGAGCGCTCGTTCGGGTCGACACCGTGAGTGTTTCTAGTTTGCCTCTGCATTCCAGTCTTTGTTCCAGTCCTGTTCCATCATCCTCCTGTTCCAGCGTCCCTTGTCTCCTCTTCTCCCCCAGGTAGTACCTTCGGACTGTCTTCTCAGTACTGACCTTGGCTGTCCTTGACCACATTTGACTGCTGCCTGCCTCTGACCTTCTGCCTGCTTCCACGACCACATCTGACCACTGCCTGAACTCGACCACATCTGACTACCTCCTGAAACTTGACACCTGCTTTGGCTGACTACCCACGGACTGACTACTGGTAACTGATCTCTGCTTTGCCTGACTATCCACGGACTGATTATTGGCTCTGACCTTGCATTGGCTGATCACACTTCCTTGAACCTGGATGTGATCCTAGCTATACATTCAGAGACACTCTTCTGGCCTTCTCAGCCACCCAGGACTTCCGGCCTACGTGTCGACCACACACCTTTGCTTGTGGTGGGCACACCTCTGAACTTCCTGTCAAGGAGATTCTACGAGGCCCACCTAAGACCAGGCGACCCGGGTACTCAAGGGCTCAACCGGGGGTACCTAGGGTTGCTAATGGCGAAGCTCCAGCTAGCCTCTGTCTCCTCTTGTGTTCCGCCTCCTGGTGGCAGGCACTCTCTGGGTCCGACCAGGGAGCCTACCAATCCTGCACTAGGCCAAGGATCCACCTCCTGGCACAGCACTCATATGGGATTTTGTGTAAGTCCTAGATAAAGCAAATTACAATAGTCAGTTGTTGATATCCCCAAAGAATGGTTTAGATTTTTTAAATATGTATCTGACTGAGATGGTCATATTCTCCTCAACATCTGGACTTTCAAATATGAATTTCAGAATACTTTTTTAGTCTGAGGACTAAATCTCAGAGGTTAATCTGAAATCCATAATGATGCCCAGATTCCTCACTTGCTCTGTTTAGGATCCAAGTTTTCTTTCAAATTCAATAAAACACGGAAGACAGACCAGGTTCTTCTAAAGAATTTTATTTGCTTTACAATTTTAAAAAGAAGTTTGTGTGAAGAAATTCATCTTTAATATGCGATATCAGTTTATTCTGAATCCAAACACTATAAAAGAGGTTGATTTTATACAATTATCAGGCCTGAGTTCAGAATCAATAGAAGGGAGCTGGAAATGTGTTTTAAAATGTTTCTCTGTTGGTCAATAAAATGCTATTCTGTATATCATCACCAAATGCTGAACTCAGCTTTTAAGAGAAGGTTAAAAAGTCAGAAAAGCTTATGAAATAATAGTACATCAAGATCCAGTGCAAAAAAAAAAAAATCCTTCCTATTTTGTTTCTTTATGCCCACCACTTCAGTTGGCTGAAGTAAGCCATCTTCAGAAGTGTGATAGTAGATACCTCTAAATACCGCTTCCCCAGTCCTGTTGGCCCACCAAGATTTTAAACATTTTTGGAGCACGGGTGTATCAACCCTAACTTCAACACCTCTTTGGGGGGGGGGGGGGGGTGTAGAGTAAATGGATCATATGGTTAATTTAACTCTGTCCCAGAACACATCCAACTTATTTGGCTAAGTCTTGAATTTAGATAGACAATTCAAATCATTTGAATATTGACCCCTATGTTTCTGGGTTTCTATTTCTAATCTTAAAAATATTAGGACAAAAATTACAACTGAATCTGAAATTATATTGCAAAAGCAAGATGCTTGTCTTTGTATTATATTAGACCCTGGATAAACATATGAACATGTATAAGCAGAACTGAGGATAATAATTTACAATATCTTCTTGTAGATTAGAACTCATTTGATATATTTTCTTATTTATATTATTGAGGCAAAAGAAAAGTTTGCCAGAAGCTAGTAAGCACTATACTTGTTTCAAAGTGCTCTTCTTTTATATACTTTTAGAGAGTAGTTCACTGAGAAGAGAAACATCAATATTACATAGCATCTGTTATTTTTATCTACTACCATCAATCTGTTGTGCCTCATTCTTTTCTTCTACTGAGAAACAAAGTTAGATTTATGTATAGAAAACCTTCTGCTTATCTGATGCTAAGCACCTGGAAATTTTGATACTTTTCATTGTCACTAAGCCCATTCAGGACAAATATTATACAAATTAATTTCTTCAGTTACTCTGTTTTAACTACCAATTGTTATGTTAAATGTATGCAGCAGATGCTGAATATCAAAATTCTAATGATTGGATGTGCATGAGTCTTTATTCTCTCATTGGTTAACATTAGGGATGTGCAATTGTTTTTCATGAATTAGACAATGTCAACGATATTGTCTAATTCGTCATTGATTGGCAACCCCAAAAAAAGAAGCATATTTCACCGAATATTCGGCAAAATTTGTATTTTGTATTAGTCCACACTAACGGAGTTACTGCGCACTTAATATCCTTTATTGCACAGTAAAACCAATTAGTGCACATTATTTCATAAGTGCATTGTGCGCAGTAATGTCCTTTAGTGCGCACTGCTTCAGGCATTACCGCGCACTAACGGGACTTAATGCACAGTATGTCGAGGAAACTATATTGCGGAGTAACTCTGTCCTAGTGCGCACTATGTATGTGTCAGTGCGCACTAATATCTGTTAGTGCGCAGTAAGATAAAATGATACTAAATTGACACGTTTTAGTCAATTTAGGAATGAATATGTATTCCTATTGGTTGTTTTCTTGTTATTTATTCATGTTACCAAGGTTCCTGCTGAGGTGGTGTTTTTTTTACAGAGTGTGTTTTATATGGGGGGATGGGGAATGGGATAGCTTGACAAAAGTTCTAGTCCTACTGTGAACCTGTGATTATGTCATCAGTCATGTGACTAGAATTTGTTTGTTTATTCTTGTGTTACCAGGCACTGGCAGAAGAAATGCTAGTGCATGTTTTGAATTTGTCAATCCCTGTGCATTTTAGAAAGGGGGTTGTGGCATTATATATGCATTATGCACACACTTTTAATTTTCCAATCCTGTTTCTTTTTTATGAGAGGTACATGATAATTGGTTAAGTGTATTTTTGAATTGGCCACTTATAGGTTTATTTTCCCTCCTACCTTTACTTACTAGCTATATAATAAGGGGTTCTCTGCTTATGTGTTGCTTTTGTTTTGTGGGGTTTAAGGAGATAACATCAGCTCTTTATTCAATCCATTCTTTCAAGTTCTACTTGATTTATTCTATCAATCTACTAGATTTGTAATTGATTAATTATCATTAGCTGCGGCTGTTGATTGATACAATCTTTCTTTTTAAGGGGTAGCTCATAGGTAGCTGGCTTAGGCCTGGATTTATCAAAATGCACTAAATATCACATGCGATAGGAAAAGGGGTATATTTTATGGTAATGAACAGTATTTCCTATATACAACCACTGGGGGGCGGGGTGGGGGAGAGAGAGAGAAAGAAAGAAAGAAAGTAAGTGCCTAGCCATAGTGCCCGCATACTAGATAAGTATTTATATCTCAATGGGAGGTCCACCTAGTAACTCGAGGTGAGGTTTAGGTATTAGTGTAGGGGTTAGGGGAAACTTTAACATTCAAAGTGAGACGTACAAACAGAACAGTGCTCTCTTGTGAAGATTTGATGACATTCAGAGTGAGGAAACTCACCCAAAGATGAGATTTGTGCAATGTTCTCTCAACCTAACTTGATGTTACCCAGGTAGCCCATTAAGCTAGGTTGAGAGAACATTATACAAATCTCATCTTTGGATGAGTTTCCTCACTCCAAAGGTCATCAAATCTTCACAAGAGAGCTCTGTTCTGTTCGTACGTCTCATTTTGAATGTCAAAGTGGCCCCTAACCCCTACACTAATACTTAAACCTCACCAAACACAGTGCAGCAGTAGTGTAGTAGATTTATTATATCAATCTACTAGATTTATAGCTTAGTTAGCTTAGCTAGCTATACTAGTAGCCAGTGAGCTACTAGTATATGAATTAAAGTTTTAAAAACACCAAACTAGTGTCTCACTGCTGTGCCTGCCAGCTTAGTTGTTGGTGCTGGACTTGCATTTGCAGTTTTGACTGTGTCTGGCTGGTAGTCATTCATCAATCAGATCACGCAATACCATCAGTGTCACTCACTCACTATATCCTTCTTTGTCCTGTGGTCTGGGGCTAGCCTATTATAGCTATTAGCTCAGTAAAGTTTTAAAAATACCAAACTAATTTAATAACTTGTTATATTAATCTACTACATTTATTATAGCTAGCTAGCCTAAGTGTCACTGGCTAGTGGCTATTAGCCAGTGAGCCACTACTTTATATCAATCAGATTACTAGTGTCACACTATATCTTTTACTTATGCCTACATTAGGCAATGTATCTTTATCTTTTACTTATGTTATTATCCCCATATATACTTATCCAAGTTATATTGACCTGTTCATTGTAAGACAGTTACTTGTCAATGTTATTGTTAAAATGTAAACCGAATTGATCAGTAATTCTGTTATTGGAAAGTCGGTATATAAAAATGCTAAATAAATAAAATAAATATATCCTATATCCATTCCAATATGTCCTATAATATAAATATATATCTGTCCTGTGGTCTGGGGCTATATATCTAAAAATACCAAACAGTGCAGCAGTAGTGTAGTAGATTTATTATATCAGTCCACTAGATTTATAGCTTAGTTAGCTTAGTAGCCAATGAGCTACTAGTATATCATTTAAAGTTTTAAAAATACCAAACTAGTGTCTCACTCTGATTGATGACTATTCATCAATCAGATCACGCAATATAGTATATCAAATTATCAATCATCAGTGTCACTCACTCACTATATCCTTCTTTGACCACAGGATCATCATGCCACTCCCCTCTGGAAGCAAATGTGGTACTAGTAGTTCTACTAGTATTGGCTGGAAAATGTTTGGTGGCAAGAGCACTGGTGCTAGTACTAGTGTTACCAGAAAGAACAGTCTGCCAGTCCCCAGGAAAAAACTGTGATTTTTTTGAGAAGAAAGAGAATTTGGATGTGGAAGCGCAAGGTTACTTGCAGGGGAAGGAAGGAGCTAAATCAGAACAATGTGAGGAAAAGGTCAAATTCTTAGATGAAAGAATAGTGCTACAGAAAGTCTTGCATGATGATGATGATGATGATGAATCAGATATTGATGATGATGATGAGGAGGAGGAGGAGGATGATGATGTTGATGATCAAGGTTTCTTGGCTAGTAAAAATTCTGAGGAGGAGGAGAACACCACCAATGTCAATGTCAGTCAGATTACAAAACCAATGACAATGACTAGCCAGATTGCAAAAATAACCACTGCCAGTAGTGATACCCTGCTCCGTACACCATTTGAACATCAGCACATGACTAAAACTACTACTACTATTTCTAGTGTAACAAGTATCCAGCCTAGAGTAAGGAAAAGTACAAGGACATCTAAGATTTGGAATCATTATCATGTTGTGGCTGATCAGAGATTTGGACAATGTATCCATTGTAAAAAGATGATGAGCCATGGAAGAATTATTGCACATCTTAATAACAGCAACATTAAATATCACCTGGAAAAAGAACATAGAGCACTGTTACTTGCTGAAGAAGCTGGTCCCACCATTCTTGCCCAGGCTTCAAGTAATACTTATATAAACAAAAACTGATTCGATATGATGTATATTCAGACAATGAACTCACTATAACACCATATACATAAGCTGAAAAATCATGCATTTTGATCGTGTGGACACCTCATAAATTTTCGTGGGCTTATCACTTGAATACCTTACGTTAAGGTTGTGCAGCATTTTGAAGGCTACTATGCACCTCTATTAACTTTACTTAGACTGTGCCTTTAATATATAATCATTGATGGCCACACTGTCTTTGTCTTTTTGTTTTTGAATTTTAACTCGTATTTGTTTAGCAGAAGAAACCGGATACTTATCTGAGCATTGCTTGAACAGTATTTGACAACACCGACCCAACCCGACACTTATGCGGTGTGTTCTGTCTCTGTCTTTCTGCATGCACTGCTACTCAGTTTCAGCTTTAAACTAGCAGCCTTCAAGTAAAGCAACAGGGAAGTAGCCACAGAAGGAAAGTAGTCAGAAGATTGTGTGCATCTGCAGCAGCAGCAGCAGTCTCCTCCTCCTGTTCCCTGGCAGCAGCAGCAAGCAGATGGGGTGGTGTCCTTCTCAATTTCACAGATTAGGAAGCAGGCAATGTCCAAAGTGGTTATACAACATATTGCTGTAATGACTGCTGTGGATGATCAGCCACTGTGGATAATCAGCCACTGCAGATTGTAGAAAAGAGGGATTTAAGTGGATGCTCCAATATGTAGCCCCTTACTACAAACTTCCTTCAAAAAACTTCCTTCAAAATGATAAAGGGGATGGAACAGCTCCCCTATGAGGAAAGACTGAAGAGGTTAGGGCTGTTCAGCTTGGAGAAGAGATGGTTGAGGAGGGATATGATAGAGGTCTTTAAGATCATGAGAGGTCTTGAACGAGTAGATGTGAATCGGTTATTTACACTTTCGAATAATAGAAGGACTAGGGGGCATTCCATGAAGTTAGCAAGTAGCACATGTAAGACTAATCGGAGAAAATTCTTTTTCACTCAACGCACAATAAAGCTCTGGAATTTGTTGCCAGAGGATGTGGTTAGTGCAGTTAGTATAGCTGGGTTCAAAAACGTTTGGATAAGTTCTTGGAGGAGAAGTCCATTACTGGCTATTAATCAAGTTTACTTAGGGAATAGCCACTGCTATTAATTGCATCAGTAGCATGGGATCTTCGTAGTGTTTGGGTAATTGCCAGGTTCTTGTGGCCTGGTTTGGCCTCTGTTGGAAACAGGATGCTGGGCTTGATGGACCCTTGATCTGACCCAGCATGGCAATTTCTTATGTTCTTATGTACATTTAGCCGTCAGGTGATTCCTTCCCTATACAAAAAATGTCGTGCTGAAATGCAGATTGTGATGGCAAGGGCAAAGGGGAGGAGCATCCATTTCATCACTGATATTTGGACTAGTATGAATGCAATGCATGCATATTTGTCTCTAACAGCACATTGGTGGCAGCTGGATGACGCATTACCACCTGTAAGCACTAGCAGTGGCAGCAGTAGCACCAGCAGCTCCAAAAAGGTTTTGCCAGGATACCGGTGGGCTTTACCACATGCTCAAGTGCTAGACAAGAACCACACTTCAGAAAATATCTTACAGGGAATTCAGGGAATGATGGAAGGATGGAATGGGGTACTTAGAAGCAGTGATATGGAATGTTTAAATGGATATTTCATTTCTGACAATGGTGCTAATATTGTTATAGCTCTGGCTGATGGTGGATTAAAGGGCATCCAATGCTTTGCACATACCCTGCATCTGATAGTGAGGACACGCGACAAGATAAATATTGCTCGTCTTTTGCATGTTAGACCTGTTTATCCCACGATGAGGCACTAACGCGACTTGATGAATAATCTTATTAGTTAGAGGGAAGGGATTATAAAAGAAGCCCATTTTCTCTTTCACAAGTCCTGCTGTTGCCCAGAATGTCTGGTATTGCTTTCACTATCTCACCAGCATCCTTTCTCTGCAATTCTAGCAGGCATTGCTTCATTGTAGCAGCTCCCACTACTAATGAATTACTGCATTGAGGGCTGTAACAGAGGTATGCGATCACCGGAGCTCAGTGTGGTCTAACCAAGGGACAGAAGTAGCTTGGCACTTCCTGGTTCCATCACTAATGACTTCTCAGAGGCACCATGACTGCTTTGAGTGATGGCAAATTTGTTAATAGTGCTTGTCAGAGAAGTTGTCAATGCAGAAGGAAACACCAGGATTTTCCTTTGTGTTTTACCATGTTGACAAAGGTTAAAAAAGTAGTATGCAGGAAAATTGTAAAGCCCTCTGATAGCATCTGCCATCTACCACTACCATCAGGATTCCATCTTGTTCCATCTGGTTGATAAAGACACATCTGCTTCCTGGTTTGTGACTGTTGGAGTCATTGTTGGAAAAAGAGTTGTTTTCAAAAAACTCATACCCTAATTGAAGAATGATAAAGGTTTGCCAACTCTCATTTGGAAAAATGTCTCCTTGTCATCATAAAATGAATGTTATTTTCAGTTGTTTTCTGCAAAAAGGTTTATTTAGTCCAATGCATCTTGGGATATGTGTTTTCATTCTTGCCACATAAGTATTTAAAACTAGGTCCTCTTAAGCAGGATCAAGTTATATGGAACCAAAGAAGTGTAAAACCATATTTCATGAGGGAAATCTGGACATATTGGTCTAGGGCAGGGGTGGTTAAATCTGGTCCTTGAGAAATACTAATAGGCTTGGTTTTCAGAATATCACAATGCATATGCATGAGATAGATTTGCATACATAGAAACATAGAAACATAGAAATGACGGCAGAAGAAGACCAAACGGCCCATCTAGTCTGCCCAGCAAGCTACGCACTTTATCCATTTTTTTCCCCTTTTTTTCTCTCCCACCTGTTACTATTGGCTTCCAGTACCCTCCAGCCCTAATTCCCCTCCACCCCACCACCAATTTAGAGAGCAGCGCCGTATCTGCATCCAAGTGAACGTCCAGCTCAATTAGGGGTAGCAACCGCTGTAACAAGCAGGCCACACCCTTACCCCAAACTCTTACCCACCCCTGTTTTTATTTTTTTGTTTGTTTTTTTGTTTTTTGTTTTTTTTTGGAGATAGCAGCCCTCCATCCTTCCGCTCTGTGAAGGTGGAACACCAACTACTGGCCACTGGCATCCCGCTCCGTGAATGCCTCTGTGGCTACTGCCGCTTCGTGCAGTGTTTGAATGCCTCTGTGGCTACTGCCGCTCCGTGCAGTGTTTTGCTGCCTCCTATTTATTCACGCCCTCTAGACTTGATGGATCCACAGTGTTTATCCCATGCCCCTTTGAAGTCATTCACAGTTTTAGACTTCACCACTTCCTCCGGAAGGGCATTCCAGGCATCCACCACCCTTTCTGTGAAGAAATACTTCCTGACATTGGTTCTTAGTCTTCCTCCCTGGAGCCTCAGCTCATGACCTCTGGTTCTGCTGATTTTTTTCTGACGGAAAAGGTTTGTCGTTGTCTGTGGATCATTAAAGTTTTTCAAGTATCTGAAAGTCTGAATCATATCACCCCTGCTCCTCCTTTCCTCCAGGGAGTACATATTTAGATTGTTCAATCTCTCCTCGTATGTCATCCGATGAAGACCCTCCACCTTCCTGGTCGCCCTTCTCTGTACCGCTTCCATCTTGTCCTTGTCTCTTTGTAGATATGGTCTCCAGAACTGAACACAGTACTCCAGGTGAGGCCTCACCAAGGACCTGTACAAGGGGATAATCACTAATGTACATGGATGGACAGTATATTGTATTTCCTGAACTTATTGGCAACCTATTCCGCCACCATGTGCTTTGGCAAGCTCTTCGTCTACCATGTGCTTTGGCAAGTCCAGCACCAGGAAGAAGCCGACTCCCCAGAGACAGTACCTGATTGGTCTAAAAGCAACGATCCCCATTGGTCACCGGAAGTAGAAAACACACCCAGGATGCGTGTCAGAACATTCCTATTGGACATTGAAAAAAGTTTAAAAGTCACGGACACACAGCTCCGCTCTGAGAAGCAGCACTGAAAACCCCGTTGTAACTTGCCTGCTCCTCTGTGGAACAACAACTTCCTCAATTTCTTGTTCTGCTTTTCTTTGTCTCTGTCTTTCTCTTAAATAAACTTGCTTTTTAGATCAAATAGCTGCCTGAAGTTGCCTTCCTGAGTCCCGCTTACAAACACTTCCCTTTTCTTACTCAATATTCCTCTCTCTATGCAGCCCAGCATTCTTCTGGCTTTTGCTATCGCCTTGTCGCATTGTTTCGCAGACTTCATATCATTAGACACTATCACCCCAAGGTCTCTCTCCTGCTCCGTGCACATCAGCCCTTCTCCCCCCATCGAATACAGTTCATTCGGATTTCCACTTCCCATATGCATGACTCTGCAATTCTTGGCATTGAATCTCAGCTGCCATATCTTCGACCACTCTTCCAGCTTCCTTAAATCCCATCTCATTCTCTCCACTCCTTCCGGCATGTCCACTCTTTTGCAGATCTTAGTGTCATCCGCAAAAAGACAAACCTTACCTTCTATCCCGTCCGCAATGTCGCTCACAAATATTTATTTATTTATTTATTTATTTATTTAACACTTTTTTATACCGACCTTCATAGTGATAACCATATCGGATCGGTTTACATAGAACAAGGATAACTGAAGCAATAAATAAAGTGAATAACAATAAAGGAGAATAAGGTAAAGTTACATTTAACAAGGAGTAGAAACTTGGAAGCTAAATATAGCTGGAAGAAAAAAGGCAGGAAGTATTGTAACATAATAATGATAAAGGATGTGGGTTAAAGCTTAAGGTGCTTTAACCTAAAAGTGCCAGAGTCCATCTTTTGAGTAGATAGCAATCCATTTGTCTGGGAGGGGATAAATTCGTCTCAGTGGGAATAAAGGTGACTAGAGATTGTCTGGAGGGTCAGCAAAGGCTTGATGAAATAGCCACGTTTTGAGTTTTTTTCTGAACGTTGAGAGGCAGGGTTCTAATCTTAGGCCTATGGGAATGTTATTCCAGATAGAAGGTCCTGCTATTGAAAAAGCTCGGATTTTGGTCGAGGAAAGGCGTGTGGCTTTAGTTGGGGGAAAATTCAGAGTACCTTTAAGAATATCTCTAATTGGTCTATTGGAGGAGTGTAATTTGAAGGGGATTTCGAGGTCGAGTTGGAGTTGATGATGAATGAATTTGTGAATTAGGGTAATTGATTTATAAACATAGAAACATAGAAATGACGGCAGAAGAAGACCAAACGGCCCATCCAGTCTGCCCAGCAAGCTTCACATTTTTTTCTCATACTTATCTGTTTCTCTTAGCTCTTTGGTTCTATTTCTCTTCCACCCCCACCATTAATGTAGAGAGCAGTGATGGAGCTGCAACCAAGTGAAATATCAAGCTTGATTAGTTAGGGGTAGTAGGGGTAGTAACCGCCGCAATAAGCAAGCTACACCCATGTTTATTTGTTTTACCCAGACTGTGTTATTCAGCCCTTATTGGTTGTTTTTCTTCTCCCCTGCCGTTGAAGCAGGGAGTTATGCTGGATATGCGTGTAGTATCAGTTTTTCTTCTCCCCTGCCGTTGAAGCAGAGAGCTATGCTGGATATGCGTGAAGTATCAGTTTTTCTTCTCCCCTGCGGTTGAAGCAGGATATGCATTGAAAGTGAAGTATCAGGCTTATTTGGTTTGGGGTAGTAACCGCCGTAACAAGCCAGCTACTCCCCGCTTTGTGAGTGCGAATCCTTTTTTCTTCTCCCCTGCCGTTGAAGCAGAGAGCTATGCTGGATATGCGTGAAGTATCAGTTTTTCTTCTCCCCTGCCGTTGAAGCAGGGAGCTATGCTGGATATGCGTGAAGTATCAGTTTTTCTTCTCCCCTGCCGTTGAAGCAGAGAGCTATGCGTGAAGTATCAGTTTTTCTTCTCCCCTACCGTTGAAGCAGAGAGCTATGCTGGATATGCATTGAAAGTGAAGTATCAGGCTTATTTGGTTTGGGGTAGTAACCGCCGTAACAAGCCAGCTACTCCCCACTTTGTGAGTGCGAATCCTTTTTTCCACATTTCCTCTTGCTGTTGTAGCTTAGAGTGATGTTGGAGTCACAGTAACCATGTGTATGTTTATTGAATAAGGGTATTATCTCCAGGCAGTAGCCGTCATTCTGGCGAGCCACCCACTCTTTATTGACGGCCTCTTGATTTTATGGATCCACAGTGTTTATCCCACGCCCCTTTGAAGTCCTTCACAGTTCTGGTCTTCACCACTTCCTTCGGAAGGGCATTCCAGGCATCCACCACCCTCTCCGTGAAGAATACTTCCTGACATTGGTTCTGAATCTTCCTCCCTGGAGCTTCAAATCGTGACCCCTGGTTCTGCTGATTTTTTTCCTATGGAAAAGGTTTGTCGTTGTCATTGGATCATTAAAACCTTTCAAGTATCTGAAAGTCTGTATCATATCACCTCTGCTCCTCCTTTCCTCCAGGGTGTACATATTTAGATTCTTCAATCTCTCCTCATAAGTCATTTGATGAAGACCTTCCACCTTTTTGGTCACCCTTCTCTGGACCGCCTCCATCTTGTCTCTGTCTCTTCGGAGATACGGTCTCCAGAACTGAACACAATACTCCAGGTGAGGTCTCACCAAGGACCTGTACAAGGGGATAATCACTTCCCTTTTCTTACTCGATATTCCTCTCTCTATGCAGCCCAGCATTCTTCTGGCTTTAGCTATCGCCTTGTCACATTGTTTCGCCGACTTCAGATCATTAGACACCATCACCCCAAGGTCTCTCTCCTGCTCCGTGCACATCAGCCTTTCTCCCCCCATCGAATACAGTTCATTCGGATTTCCACTCCCCATATGCATGACTTTGCACTTCTTGGCATTGAATGTCAGCTGCCATGTCTTCGACCACTCTTCCATCTTCCTTAAATCCCGTCTCATTCTCTCCACTCCTTCCGGCGTGTCCACTCTGTTGCAGATCTTAGTGTCATCCGCAAAAAGACATACCTTACCTTCTATCCCTTCCGCAATGTTGCTCACAAAGATATTGAAAAGGACCGGTCCCAACACCGATCCCTGCGGTACACCGCTTAAAACCGCTCTCTCTTCAGAGAGAGTTCCATTTACCATCACACATTGTCTTCTGAAATTCACTGGAAGCCAATGTAGAGTTTTAAGGATGGGAGAAATGTGATCTCCACGGCTGGTGTTGGTCATATATTGAACAGGACCGGTCCCAACACCGATCCTTGTGGTACACCACTTAAAACCTCCCTCTCTTCAGAGAGATCTCCATTTACCATCACAGATTGTCTTCTGTCCATCAACCAGTTTGCAATCCAGGTCACCACCTAGGCACTCACTCCTAAGCTTCTCATTTTATTCACCAGTCTCCTGTGCGGGACCATATCAAAAGCTTTGCTGAAATCCAAGTAGATGACATCGAGCGCTCTTCCTCGATCCAATTCCTTGGTTACCCAGTCAAAAAAGTCAATCAGATTTGTCTGACAGGATCTTCCCCTGGTGAATCCATGCTGCCTCTGGTCCAGCAATTCTCCCGACTGTAGATAGTTCACTATTCTCTCTTTCAACAGTGACTCCATTACTTTTCCCACCACCGAAGTGAGGCTAACCGGTCTGTAGTTACTAGAGATGTGAATCGTGTCCTCGATCGTCTTAACGATCGATTTCGTCTGGGAGGGGGAGGGAATCGTGTTGTTGCCGTTTGGGTGGGTAAAGTATCGTGAAAATCGTTAAAATCATGAGCCGGCACACTAAAACCCCCTAAAACCCCACCCCGACCCTTTAAATTAAATCCCCCACCCTCCCAAAACCCCCCCAAATGCTTTAAATTACCTGGGGATCCAGCGGCGGTCCAGAACGGCGGCGGTCCGAAACGGCCTCCTGCTATTGAATCGTGTTGTCTTCAGCCGGCGCCATTTTGCAAAATGGCCGCCGCAAAATGGCGGCGGCCATAGACCAACACGATTCGACTGCAGGAGGTCGTTCCAGACCCCCGCTGAACTTTTGGCAAGTCTTGTGGGGGTCAGGAGGCTCCCCCAAGCTGGCCAAAAGTTCCTGGGGGTCCAGCGGGGGTCTGGGAGCGATTTCCTGCCGGACCCCCATTGAACGACCTCCTGCAGTCGATCTCCTGCCGGCGCCATTTTCCGTACGGAAAACGATTTGCGGCAGGAAATCGCTCCCAGACCCCCGCTGGACCCCCAGGAACTTTTGGCCAGCTTGGGGGGGCCTCCTGACCCCCACAAGACTTGCCAAAAGTCCAGCGGGGGTCTGGAACGACCTCCTGCAGTCAAATTGTGTTGGTCTATGGCCGCCGCCATTTTGCGGCGGCCATTTTGCAAAATGGCGCCGGCTGAAGACAACACGATTCAATAGCAGGAGGCCGTTTCGGACCGCCGCTCTACCCAGGGTAATTTAAGGCATTTGGGGGGGGGGGGTTAGGGAGGGTGGGGGATTTAATTTAAAGGGTCGGGGGTGGGTTTTAGGGGGTTTTAGTGTGCCGGTTTTCCTGCCCTCCCCTTCCTCCGATTTAGCTACGGACCGCCGCTGGACCCCAGGGTAATTTAAGGCATTTGGGGGGGGGGGGGGGTTCGGGAGGGTGGGGGATTTAATTGAAAGGGTCGGGGTGGGTTTTAGGGGGTTTTAGTGTGCCGGTTTTCCTGCCCCCCCTTCCCCCGATTTACGATTTTTTGACGATAAATCGGGGGAATTGGTATTGTATCGTGGCCCTAACGGTTTTTGACGATTTAAAATATATCGGACGATATTTTAAATCGTCAAAAAACGATTCACATCCCTAGTAGTTACCAGCCTCCTCTCTGTTCCCACTCTTGTGAAGCGGAACCACCACCGCTCTTCTCCAATCACTCGGCACCACTCCCGTTTTTAGGGATCTATTGAACAGGTCACACAGCGGACCTGCCAGCACATCTCTGAGCTCCCTCAGTATCCTGGGATGAATCTCATCAGGTCCCATGGCTTTGTCTACTTTCAGTTTCCCCAGCTCTTCCCATACATTTTCTACTGTAAATGGAGTTACATCTACACCACTCCCCTCCAGTATCTTGTTAACTAGGGACGGTCCTTCTCCAGGGTCCTCCTTAGTGAACACAGAACAGAAGTATTCGTTTAATATTTCTGCCATTTCTTCGTCTCTCTCCACATATTGATCCTTTCCACCTTTCAATTTCACTATACCACTTTGAACTTTTCTCTTTTCACTGATGTACCTGAAAAATGTTTTGTCACCTCTCTTTACTTCCTTGGCAATCCTCTCTTCCGCTTGACTTTTTGCTCTCTTGATTAATTTCTTCGTCTCCCTCAGTTCTACCAGATATTCTTCTTTGTGCTCCTCTCTTTGGGATCTTTTGTATTTCTTGAACGCAGTTCTTTTAGCCTTTATTTTGTCAGCCACCTCCTTTGAGAACCAGATAGGTTTCATTTTTCTTTTGCTTTTCTTTACTTTTCTAACATATAGATTAGTTGACTTGGCAATTGCTCCTTTTAGATTGTCCACTGTTGATCCACATCTCTCACATTCTCCCAGCCTTTTAGTTCTTCCTCCAGGTACTTCCCCATTTCATAAAAGTTTGTGTTTTTGACCTGCAGAACTCGGGTTTTTGTGCTTCTTTTCCGTATCTTTTTTGTGATATTAAACCATACCGTTTGGTGATCACTGGTGCTGAGGTGGGCGCCCACCTGGACATCAGAGATGTTATCTTCATTAGTGAGCACTAAGTCAAGTATTGCTCCTTCTCTCGTGGGTTCCATAACCATTTGTTTGAACAAAGCTACTTGCAGGGCATCCACTATTTCTCTACTATTATTAGATTCTGCAGATGGGATTCTCCAGCCTACATCTGGCATATTAAAGTCTCAAACGATCACCACTTCTCCCTTCTTTCCTATCCTGTGGATGTCATTAACCAGATCTCTGTCCAGCTCTTCTTTTTGGTTTGGAGGCCTGTAAACCACTCCAATAAAAATGGATGTCCCATCTTTTTTTAGGTTGGCCCATAGTGCTTCTTCATTGCCCCATCTTCCTTGCAGCTCCGATGCTTGGATATTGTTTCTGACATAAAGAGCCACTCCTCCCCCTTTCCTGTCCTCTCTGTCTTTCCTTAACAAGTTATAGCCCGGTATTGCCGTATCCCAGTCATGAGATTCCGTAAACCACGTTTCCGTGACAGCAACAACGTTCAAGTCCGCCTCCACCATTAGGGCTTGCAGATCTGGGATTTTATTGCCCAAACTACGAGCATTTGTGCTCATAGCTTTCCAGCTTTCTTCATTCAGGTTACTGCTGTTTTTAGACTCCTTTTGTGACCTCTTTAGTTGAGTTTTGTTATCCACTTTTCCCTTTGCCTTTGTGCAAGGGAAAGGATTAGTGCCTCTGATGGCAGAGTCATCCATCACAGTGAGCTTTTACCTTTGGTTTCTGATCTGGAATTTCTGTATGCATTGGGTTTTTTCTCTCTTATCAGATAACATTTCAATCTTTTCCTCAAGAACTTCTTCAGTATTTAATACAGAGAAGGCATTTTGTACTTGTTGCACTTGATACAGTGTGTGTCTCCGGATCACAGGTCTAATTCTACCCGAGCCCACTGTAATACTGTTTTTTAAGCTTCTCAATGCCTTGTGTGAGGGGGGGGGGGTAGAGTTGTGGGCTGCACAGCTGTCAATAATGGGTGTCTGTGGGTCACCGGTCTTATCCTACCTGAGCCCACAGTAAATCTCTTTTTCTTTGACTTTTGGTTATTCAGTGGTAATGGGAAATTAATTTCTGAATAATGTACCATGGCTGAGACTTTCTTTATTGAAGCTAATTCAGCTTTACCTTCAGCCGGCTCCTTTTCCAAGGTAAATAGTGGTGAACAAATGGGGCAAGCCTTAAGTTTCCATATGATTACCCTCAATATAAAGGCTCCACAACAGTTGCATTGGATGGACCTCATTTTGGTAATTTGTCTGATGAATAGAAATTATGGAAATACTAATTTACCTTGTTGCCATTTATGAGTTTAGGCAGGTTATATAAGAAACACAAACCTAGGGGTGGGTGGGTAGAGGGGTAGGGTGGAAGGGTGTCAAACAGGTAAAGCAGACTAACAGCACTCCCAAATTTCTATTTCAGTTGTGCTTCTTTTTAACAGACAGTGCACTAGTTTTGGCAAATATAATGCCCTACTTCTAAGCACAGATAACAACCAAAAATGGACTTAATTTTAGCAGAAAAGGCTCTGGCTCATGAAGATCCCAGCTCCAAAGTGATTCAGTTCCCAAAGCACATGAGACTCTGGCAATTTTAATCCAATTACTGCCTCCCCCACAAACACTGGCTGAGGAGGAAGGGTCTGCTATGTACTAATGGCTGGAACAGGTAAAGTAGACTAACAGCACTCCCAAATTTCTATTTCAGTTGTGCTTCTTTTTAACAGACAGTGCACTAGTTTTGGCAAATATAATGCCCTACTTCTAAGCACAGATAACAACCAAAAATGGACTTAACTTTAGCAGAAAAGGCTCTGGCTCATGAAGATCCCAGCTCCAAAGTGATTCAGTTCCCAAAGCACATGAGACTCTGGCAATTTTAATCCAATTACTGCCAATACATACAATGGAGCTAGTGCATGCATATCTGATGCATATTCATTGTGGATAACCTAATAACCTGGTTTGTTTGTGACTCTCAAGGACTGAAGCTGGTCACCTCTAGTTTAGGAGATAATGAAGTCACTTTTTCCCCTTATCTTCTGAGAAGGTATAAACATTTTGCAATATTCATGTAACCCCCCATGCCACCTACAAAACCCCTAATATTGTGATTTTCAATCCATTTTAATGGCTTGCTATAAAATTGTGCAGGGGTTGTATACATAAAAGTATGTGCGTAACCTGATTTTGTGCATACTTTTATGTACAAAAAAATAGGCATCCCAGGGAGGCGAAGTTGAGTTAGGATTTATGGGCATATTTTTTATTTTAAAAAGCATGTGTGTAAATTAACCTGCACAAGTTATGTGCTGCAAAGAGCAGGTGTAATTTTCTGTGAGTTAGTTTATGCGCATTCTTTGGGATAATTTTGAAAGCAAACTTGTGCTCATAAGTTTGCTTTGAAAATTGGTGTACCTTATGTCCAAAGCTGCCACATTTGTTACCCACAATATTCCAAAATTACTATCCATATGGGTAGAGATGTACATAAATATGAATACAGATTTTCAAAAAGATTTTGTGTTGGCATATACATTTAAGATTTGCCACTGAATAACCTCAGCTCAAACATTTGACATGGGCCCCGTTTGATCTTTCTAAAAAATAATAAGAAATAATCCTGTGTATCAAAAATAATGCTGACTTACTTGAACTATGTCTTAAGATTTTGAATATTGGTTCATACTTGCACATCAGAGGACCTTTATCCCCTTAAAATGCTTTTTTCACAAATTTTCTGACCTGAATTTTCATTCTTTTGTTTCTATTATATACATACTGTAATATCAAAAATATAATACAAATATAGCCTATAGTAACAAGTATCTCTCTGATCCAAGTCATTTGTTATCAGGTAATGTATGGTCTGGTTTAGACGGGTTCCAGAAGTTTATCGGCAAATGACAAAGATGATGATTACCAGAATAAAACGAAGATAAGTTTGTTTACTGGATATATTCAGAGATAAATTAAATTGTGTTATTTTACTTGCAACAAAAGTGAAAAAAAAATTAATGGCTTATGACTAAGACCTATGATTAACCATAAGGTGGAGAAAAAATTATGTGAAAACATTATTCAATGACGCCTGTTATGATGGTCACACAATATATTTCTAAGTATTAATATTGTGAGGTGATGAGGACTATATATTATAGAGTAGATTTTATATTCACCTATCTTAAAGTACAGATCAAAGAAGAAACTGAGTTAACTTCTGGTTTACAGGTCTACAGTTACCTCAGGCCTTTAGCTTCTTCGAACAGTAATATTGCTTCACTGATAATTATATTAACAAAGATTTGCAATTATTTATCACTTATCAAAATACATTACCTCAAAGTGCTTTACTGAAAGCTGAATCACTGCATAACTACTCAAAGTTTCATCAGCTTTGATAACTGAATGAAACATAATTTTATAACAATAGGATAAGGGTGGGGGGGGTGAAAGACAATTTTCACTTCAACTACTGATTACCTGAATAACATTCCTGCATACAAACCCATCAACCTGCTTACAAAACAGCAGAGCACAGCATACAATGCATTAACGGCATTATGCTACAACAAGCACTTAAGGGTTATCTCTTATTATAGAAAGCAGCACCTAGAAATATGGGAAAGTAATAGGGATGTGAATCGTTTTTTGATGATTTAAAAAAATCGTCAGATATTTTTTAAATCATCAAAAATCGTTAGAGTCGCGATACAATAGAAATTCCCCCGATTTATCGTGAAAAATCGTAAATCGGAGGAGGGTGGGAAAACCGGCACACCAAAACAACCCCTAAACCCACCCCGACCCTTTAAAACAAATCCCCCACCCTCCCGAACCCCCCCAAAATGTTTTAAATTACCTGGTGGTCCAGTGGGAGGGTCCCGGCGTGATCTCCCGCTCTCGGACCATCGGCGCCATTTTGGCTGCCACTAATATAAATGGTGCCGATGGCCCGATAAAAAAAAACAACCCACCCGAACGTTTAAAATGACCCCCTTGACGACCCCCCCCAAAACCTTTTAAAATTACCTGGTGGTCCAGCGGGGGCGCGATCTCCCGCTCTCGGGCCATCGGCTGCGTTAATAAAAATGGCGCCGATGGCCCTTTGCCCTTACCCTGTGACAGGGCAAAGGTAGCGCTGGCGCCATTTTGAATATTGGCAATATGGCCTGAGTGCAGGAAATCGCTCCTGGACCCCCGCTGTCGGCCCCTATGACATAGTGAGGGCAAAGGTAGCGCCGGCGCCATTTTGAATACTGGCAATATGGCCCAAGTGCAGGAGGTCGCTCCCGGACCCCCGCTGGACTTTTGGCAAGTCTTGTGGGGGTCCTGAGGCCCCCCCAAGCTGGCCAAAAGTCCCTGGGGGTCCAGCGGGGGTCCGGGAGTGATCTCCTGCACTCAGGCAGTATTGCCAATATTCAAAATGGCACCGGCGCTACCTTTGCCCTGTCACAGGGTAAGGGCAAAGGGCCATCGGCGCCATTTTTATTAACGCAGCCGATGGCCTGAGAGCGGGAGATCACTCCCCGCGCTCCCGCTGGACCACCAGGTAATTTTAAAACCTTTTTTGGGGGTTGGGAGGGTTTTTGATTATCGGATCGGGCGCAGCCGATAATCAGAACTCAAATCGGGCTGGGCGATAAAAATTTTAAGATTTGGATCGGAACCGATCAGATTCCGGTTCCGATTCACATCTCTAGAAAGTAATGCTTCCTGAAACAAAATTAAAATTATGTATTAATTTATAATTTGAATCACAAGAGAAAGCTGAAGGTCAGAAAATATACTGTACCAACTTGTGATAATGTTTAAGTCATAAATAATATAACACATGGACCTTACAAATTGCTAATAATAATCTAATGGCTAAGTCATCTAAATTTTATAATTGAATATCTTAAGATAATAATCTTTGTACTTTTTCTCCTGAGGTTTAACAATATATAGTTGTAAATTGAATAACATAATGAAATTTCAATGGAAAAAATTAATTATTTATGTTTTACAGTACTGCACTTAGGCCGAATAAATTGAAAAGAAACAGAAAATCTTTTTGTTAATGGGGATATCAAAACTGAGGTTCCATAACAGCTTTATTAAAAACTTCAATAAATGTACAGGATGTCTAATTGTAGCCAGCATTCTGACAGCAGCTGTCGAATCATGATGGTCCCTTCAGATTATTCAACAGAGAAAAAAAATTATACGACCTATTGACATTACAAAATCAATTTAGAACAGTGGGCATTGGCTTGCTGATGGGCTGAATTAAAGCTAGCGTTAAAAACAGCTTAGCGCACTCATAATTATGCAGTTATAACCTGAACTAATTCTTCCATAAACTGATGTAGGGAAGATTCTTTTGCACTCAGAGAGAAACTAAATTGATTTTAAGGGTAAATGACTTCATATTTCTAACCAGTTTTAAAATTATCCCTTATATCAGCTCTTTTTTTTACATTTTAAACAAAGAGAAAATCTTTAACACTTTTTTTTATATAAATATAAGCACAGAGGAGCCCTAATAATGAAACATACATAGAAACATAGAAATGATGGCAGAAGAAGACCAAACGGCCCATCCAGTCTGCCCAGAAAGCTTTCAAAGTTATTTTTCTCATACTTATCTGTTACTCTGACCGCTGAGGTCAGGGCCCTTATTGGTAACTTTTTGGTTCTAATTTCCTTCCACCCCTGCCACTGATGTAGAGAGTACTGCTGGAGCTGCATAAAAGTGAAGTATCAAGCCGCAATAAGCAAGCTACTCCCACGCTTATTTGTTTACCCAGCCTGTGCAATTTAGTCCTTGTTGATTGTCTTAATATAAATCCTCTTTTCTTCATCCCCCTGCTGTCGAAGCAGTGAGCTTGCACTGTATATGTATTCAAAGTGAAGTATCAGGCTTAATTGGTTCGGGGTAGTAACCCCCACAACAAGCGAGCTACTCCCACACTTATTTATTTACCCAGACTATGCAATTCAGTCCTTGTTGGTAGTTGTCTGACTGTAAATCCTCTTATCTTCATTCCCCCCTGCCGTTGAAGCAGTGAGCTGCGCTATATATGTATTCAAAGTGAAGTATCAGGCTTAATTGGTTTGGGGTAGTAGCTGCCACAACAAGCAAGTTACTCCCATGCTTATTTGTGAATGCAAATCCTTTTGTTGTGTCCATCGGTTCCCGACGCCCTCTCTCCACCCTCCTTACCTCTTTGGTGCCTCCCTCATCGCCCACGGGAAGTTTTGCTGCCCCGGCGTCCTTCTGCCAAAGTCCTCCGGCGTCCCCAGACCGGCTTGATGCTGCAACCCGCCATGTTTCCTGGAGGCCTAGGGATGCGCGCGCGGCGCTGCCCCGATTGAAGTACCAGCGATGGTGCGAACCTCAGGGGTGTCCCCCTGAGATGACATCACCCGCGACGGATATATAAGGTCTTAGAATTTGCTAACACATCGAGTTTCACTTCGGATTCCAAGCTACTCTGCCTCCTCGGACTTACCAGGGGTATCCGCTCCTCGGGGGCCTCGCTTTCTCCTTTGTTTTTCAGGTGACAATCTGGAACCGGTACTCGCTCCTCGAGGGCCCCCGTTCCCAGACTTGTTCCGTATTCTCTTCTGCCTGTAAGTTATCACTGCCAATTACATCAGTGAGTTACCTTCGCTCTTTCAGAGCTTTCCCTGGAACCAAGTACTCGCTCCTCGAGGGCCTATACATTCTAGCTCCTGGGCTTCTATGAGACATTGTGTGAGTGTTACCATCAGGTTCGGTACATGTACTCTGCATACCCTGCCTACTCACTATATTTCAGTTTCTCTACAGCTCAGCCTCCAGGGATCGCTGTTTCAGTATCTGAGGGACTACAGCCCAGCCGGGCATTCCAGCTCACTACTGCCACCTCTGGTGGTTCAGTATACTGTCTAATAAAAGAACTAGTATGTGTCTGTCTCCTAACTCTGTGCTTGATCGGTGGTCCCTCTCACGATCTTCCCCCAGGGGTGTGGTCATCTGCCACCAGTCCAAGGATCCACCCACAACTCTCCTAAATAACAACAGATTGCTAACTCCTATCTGATTGATACTCCCAACAGATAGCAGCTCCTAACAGATTGCTAACTCCATGGATCCGGCACAACTCAATGTCTTGCAGGCCATACCGGGCCTGGCCCAGCGCATTGTGGAGCAGCAAGACGCCTTGGAGAAACTTACTTCAGCATTTCATCAGCTACACACACAGAAGGTTCAAGGCACAGCCTCCAACCAAGAAGGTCAGTTACCGGAGGTAACTTTGAAGACTGCTGTACCACTGGCGGCTCCAATCCGCTTTTCCGGAGAAATCCAGATGACCTGGGGCTTTTTGAACCAGTGCTGCATGCACTTTGCCTTACAGCCATCTCTTTTTCCTACAGCTCTCTCCCAGACTACCTACATCCTTTCATAACTGGATCATGGGGCCTTGTCTTGGGCATCTACCTTGTGGGAACATAAAGACCCCATTTTGCAGGACATAGAAGGATTTATGGATTTGTTTAAATCTGTTTTCAATGACCCTGCTTGAACCTCTGTCGCCGGTTCTGCTTTGGTTGAATTGAAGCAAGGCAACAGACCATTGACTGAATTTGCCATAGAGTTCAAAACTCTTGTGGCAGAACTCCATTGGGACCCCAAATGTCTCAAGACTCTCTTTTGCAGAGGCCTGGATACCCGTTTAAAGGATGAGCTGGCTGCTCATGAAACATCTGACTCGCTGGATGAATTAGTAGCCTTGGCCACTCGGATTGATCAACGACTCCGGGACAAGGTGAAGGAACTCCGGCCTAGGGTGTTACCCAGGTTGAAACAGGCTAGTGCTGTCTCTACACCATCTGCTGATCCAGATGAACCTATGCAACTTGTCATGGATGCTTGACTTCCCAGGAGAGAAGATTTCAGAAGAAGCGCGGCCTTTGCATGTATTGTGGGCAGCCCGGCCACAATGTCTATACATGCTCCACTTGTCTGAAAGCTCGGACGGGCCAAAGTCCTACAGGAGGACTATTCTTAGGCCTTACTAAGTCTTCTCTTATGCTCTCTCTCCCAGTTTCCTTGACCTACGGACCAGTCATAGTTCAGACTCCTGCCCTGGTGGACTCGGGGGCAGAAGGCAACTTCATTCTCAGAAGTCTAGTGGGATATTTGAGGATTCCCCTCATCAAGTTAAAAAACCCACTATGATTATCCTCCATTCATGGAGAGCCTTTACTGGGAGATGTGACTTGCCAAACCGAATCAGTTACTCTCCGCACCAGAGCTCTTCATACAGACTCGCTCTCCTTCGTCGTACTGGAAAAGGCTGTGCACCCTATTGTCCTGGGGTTACCCTGGTTGCAAGTACACCAACCCCAATTTGACTGGGCATCTTTGGATCTCTCTCCCTGGGGGCCAGAATGTCATGGGACATGCCTTAAGGAGATATCGCCTATTATTGGCAAGCCTGCAACTCCAGCAGTACCGGGACTGCTGCTCCAGTACACCCACTTCGGAGATACCTTCTCCAAAGAAGTAGTTGATATTCTTCCTCCACAGGAGCCCTATGACTGTGCCATACGACAGAAGTCTAAAGCTGAGCCTCCGAAAGGACAGGTGTACTTTCTCACAGCTGTTGAGAATAAAGTAACGTCGGAAAATATGGAAGAGAATCTCCAGATGGACTTTACTCAACCATCAGAGTCACCAGCTGGTGTGGACCTTTGCTTTGGGGGAAAGGTAGATGATACGATACCCAGTGAATGTTCTGCAATATCTCAAGATGAAGACAATACACTAACCAAGGATTGTTCTTCAATATCTCAAGACGAAGACAATACACTAACCAGTGAATGTTCTTCAATATCTCAAGACGAAGATGATACAACTCCTAGTGAACTATCTTCTATATCTCAAGACTCACTTATCATCAATACAGAAGACAAATTAGAACTCAAAATCACAGAGATTCTGGATGTTCGTAAAAGAGGCAAGAGTTTTGAATACCTTCTAAAGTGGGAAGGTTTCAGCCCCGAAGTGATCTTTTGGGAGCCTCAGACCAATATCCTGGACAAAGAGATGCTTCATCAGTTCCACCTCGCACATCCTTCAAAACCTAAGCCTGGTACCCGAAGAGGAAATCAGCCTTTGAAGGGGGTACTGTTGTGTCCATCAGTTCCCGACGCACTCTCTCCGCCCTCCTTACCTCTTTGGCACCTCCCTCTTCGCCCGTGGGAAGTTTGGCTGCTGTGGCGTCCTTCTGCCGAAGTCCTCCAACGTCCCTGGACTGGCTAGATGCTGCAAATCACCATGTTTCCTGGAGGCCTAGGGGCACGCATGTGGCATGGCCCTGACTGAAGTACTGGCGATGGGGCAAACCTCAGGGGCGTCCCCCTGAGATGACGTCACCCGCGACGGATATATAAGGTCTTAGAATTTGCTAACACATCGAGTTAGCAAGTAATGGAACGGACTTGCTTCAGATTCCAAGCTACTCTGCCTCCTTGGGGGCCTCGCTCTCTCCTTTGTTTTTCAGGTGACAGTCTGGAACCGGTACTCGCTCCTCGAGGGCCCCCGTTCCCAGACTTGCTCTGTATTCTCTTCTGCCTGGAAATCATCACTGCCAATTACATCAGTGAGTTACCATCGCTCTCTCAGAGCTTTCCCTGGAACCAGGTACTCGCTCCTCGAGGGCCTATACATTTCAGCTCCTGGGCTTCTATGAGACATTGTGTGAGTGTTACCATCAGGTTCGGTACATGTACTCTGCATACCCTGCCTACTCACTATATTTCAATTTCTCTACAGCTCAGCCTCCAGGGATCGCTGTTCCAGTATCTGAGGGACTACAGCCCAGCCGGGCATTCCAGCTCACTACTGCCACCTCTGGTGGTTCAGTATACTGTCTAATAAAAGAACTAGTGTGTGTCTGTCTCCTAACTCTGAGCCTGACCGGTAGTCCTTCTCAGGATCTTCACCCGGGGGCGTGGTCATCTGCCACCACTCCAAGGATCCACCCACAACTCTCCTAAATAACAACAGATTGCTAACTCCTATCTGATTGCTCCTCCCAACAGATAGCTAACTCCTAACACCTTTGTCCCACATTTCTTCTTGCTGTTGAAGCATAGCGCAATGTTGGAGTCGCATTAACTTTGTGTATGTTTATTGAATAAGGGTATTAATCACCAGGTAGTAGCCGACATTCCCGAAAGCCACCCCCATGCCTCTTCTCTTCATTCTCATCCTCAAGACTTTATGGATCCACAGTGTTTATACCACGCCCCTTTGAAATCCTTCACAGTTTTAGTCTTCACTACTTCCTCCGGAAGGGCATTCCAGGCATCCACTACCCTCTCCGTGAAGAAATACTTCCTGACATTGGTTCTGAGTTTTCCTCCCTGGAGTTTTAAATCATGACCTTTGGTTCTGCAGCTTTTTTTGCAATGGAAAAGGTTTGTCGTTGACTTTGGATCATTAAAACTTTCAAGAAGTGAGGTGGAAGACAGAAACTGGTTGTGGGTCTTTAGCATCATACCAGGAGTGAAACTACTGGTCCTTAGCTGCTGTCATATTATATGACAATAATAGGAATAGGGCAGGGAGGTTGCAATATTGCAAAAAACCCATATTTCACTTCTTGAAGAGCAGAGACTAAGGGAGAGGCAATAAGGACAAAACAAAAAGGAAGAACAGCCTAGTCATACCTACAGGTCACAGGGTAGCCAGGTTCATACCAGCAGGCTCCAATTCCTCAGAAACCAACTAGGTCAGTGGTAGCAGGGTGGTAGTGACTGAGTACTCTTCAGCAAGGCCACACTGAACTATGAGGCTGAATGTTTGGATAGCAGCCTCTCTAGTTTTAGTAGCTATCTAGATCATCACAAAGCTTGGTGATAACATTGGGGGAGGGGCAGATTTGGCTTTGGATTAAGTATGGGATATTGCATAGTCATCTAACTTGGATAGCAGAGAACCATTGAAGAAACAAACAAAAACTAGGTTAAGGAGTGATATCCTAAAAGCAGTATAACTTCTATGGATGGCAGCTGGGATACATTCTTTAACAGGGGTAATTTGGTAGATTGGATGGGCAAATTTATCTTTTAATGCCATCATATAGTATGTAAAAGTGAGCTGTATCTAAAAGAATCAGTGTTTTTTTTTACAATTCTGGCACGTCTGTTGTGATCGTGGACCCTTGGGCCGGCTAGAAGGTGATGATGCAGTGCTGGGGGCATTCCCCAGTGGAATCGTAGCTGGGAGGCGGACTTGCAGTAGAGATCCGAGAGTTGAAGTAGAGATCTGAGGGTATGTTCACCACTGGAAGCCCACGATCCCCCCGGAGTTGGCAAACCCTAAGAAGCGTTGGAGATCCTTCACCCCCATTGGGCGAGGCCAATCCTTAATAGCTGCTACTTTCTCCAGATCCATATGGAAGACTGTGGAAGATACAATGTACCCAAGGAATGGCAGGGATTCTTGCTCAAACTGGCACTTCTCCAGTTTGGCAAAGAGACGGTTGTCTCGCAGTTTTTGTAACACTTGTCGAATGTGCAAGCGGTGCGTGGCCAGATCCTTGGAATAAATCAGGACATCATCTAAATATACGATGACGGAAGTATGCAACATATCCCTCAATACTTCATTCATAAGGTTCTGAAAAACTGCCAGGGCATTACACGAGCCGAAGGGCATGACCAGATATTCATAATGCCCGTCTCTCGTGTTGAAGGCAGTTTTCTATTCATCGCAGGGTTGTATCCTTACCAGGTTGTACGCACTCCGAAGGTCCAATTTGGAGAAAATCTCGGCTCCTTGCAGTTGGTCTAGGAGTTCCAGAATCAGCAGCAATGGATACCTGTCTCATCTCGTAATGGCGTTGAGGCCACGATAGTCGATACAGGGCCTAAGGGATCCATCCTTCTTCGCTACAAAAAGGAACCCGGCTCCGGCCGGAGATTTGGAGGGTCAAATGAAGCCACGATCTAAGTTTTCATGAATGTAGCTAGACATAGCCTGGGTCTCCAGAAGTGAAAAAGGGTATACACGCCCCCTGGGGGGGTGTGGTACCTGGCAACAAGTCTATGGCACAATTGAAGGGCCGGTGTTCCGGGAGGAGCTCGGCTTTTTCCTTAGAGAAAACGTCCATGTAGTCCCAGTAAGCTTGGGGTAGGGATCCCGAGGTGGTCAAGAGCGGAACACAGGGCCGAGGGATTGTGGCCAGGCAGGAGTTAAAACAGGAGGGACTCCAAGATACAATTTGAAGAGTATTCCAGTGGATAACCAGAGAATGCTTCTGGAGCCAGGGCAGACCCAAAACGATTGGATGAATGGCTCTCTCCAGTATAAGAAACAATATTTCTTCTGTGTGCAGGAGGCCTGTATAGAGAGTTAAGAACTTGGTGGTGGTGGAAATACTCCCCGGAAGGGGGTTGCCTGGATAGAAGAAACCCAGAGCAGGGGGTGAAGTGGCTGTATGGCAAGCTGTAATTGCTGGACAAGATCATAGAGAATAAAGTTCCCTCCAGCTCCGGAGTCCACAAATGATAATGTAGTGAAGGAACCACCAGGGTATTCTAAAGTCACCAGTACGGTGCGTTGGGGAGCGATATTCACATTTCCTAGGGTCAGCTCCCCAATGAGACCTAGGACCTGGTGTTTTCTGGCCGTTCGTCACTTTGAGCCAAGAAGTGCCCCTTGTTGCCGCAATATAAACAGAGGCCTGGGGAGCATCGGCATCTTCTTTCCTCCTGGGAGAGGGGACCCCACCCCAACTGCATGGGTTCCGCCCCTTGGCTACCTGAAGAACTTGGGGGGGGGGGGGGGGGGAAGCCATCGGCCAAGAAAATGTGGGTCTTCGGGTAGATCTCCCTTCATGGACGCATAGTTGGAGTTGACGGTCGATCCTTCCTGCCAGGTCAATCATTCCATCTAAGTGGTCGGGAAGGTCTCTTGCCGCTAGCTCGTCTCTGAGGCGTGGAGACAGACCTTCCAAGAATATCCCGTGAAGGCTGTCCTCCCTCCAGTCTAACTCGGTGGCCAAGGTGCAGAATTGAACCGCGTATTCAGCTAGCTAACGGATACCCTGGCGTAACTGCTGTAATTCCGTAACTGCAGTAGACTTGAGAGTGGGCTCATCAAAAATCTGTCTAAAGGTAGACACGAATTGTTCCAAGTCTCCCAGGATGGGATCCTTACGTTCCCATAAGGGTGAAGCCCAGGCTAGGGCCCTGCCTTCCAACAGGGAAATGATATAGCTGGTCTTTACCAGATCCGACGGGAACTGTGATGGAAGCAGGGTGAAGCATACAAAGCAATGGTTGAGGAAACCACAGCACTGTTTGGCCTCCCCCGAGTACCTGGGTGGGGCTGGCAGCTGTGTGGAGGTCGCAGGTCTGAGGCTTGGCATCTGAACAGGAGCAGGAGGTGTTACCAGTGGCGTAGCATCCAGACGGCTTGCCAGACTCTCTACTGTGGCCGTCAGTACATGTAAGCAGTGTTGCTGCTGTTGTAGCCATTGAGCGATACCAGGAATGGCCTAGAGGCCAGCAAGGTCCACCAGGTCCATGGCCTTGCAAACTGTTGTGATCATGGACCCTTGGGCTGGCTAGCCCAAGGGTCCACTGGGGGATTCCCCAGCTACGATTCCGCTGGGGGAATTCCCCAGTGGAATCATAGCCAGAAGGTGGACTTGCAGTAGAGATCTGAGAGTTGAAGTAGAGATCCGAGGGTATGTTCACCATTGGAAGCCTGCGATCCCCCCGGGAGGAGCCTGGGAGGACCCGAGCCACTTGGATGTAGGCACGAAGAAGAAGTTGGAGCCGGGAGACCAACAGGAAGTTCACCACTGGAAGCCCGTAGTCCCCCCCGGGAGGAGCCTGTGAGGACCCGAGCTGCTTGGGCTTAGGAGCGGTCTCCGAAGGATGGAGAGAGAGAAGTACTCCAAATCAAGATGGGCTGCAAGATGCCAGAAGTAGGGTCAGGCCAAAAGTCAGGGCAGGTGGCGGACAGTAGAAACCAAGGATGAGCCAGAGTCAGGAACCAGGAAGACGGTCCGAAGACAGAGTCAGAAGACAAGCCGGGGTCTGAAGCCAGGAACAAGATCCGAAGTCAGAGTCAGGAGACAGACCTGGGTCTGAAGCCAGAAGACGATCCTGTTATGTTAAGGGAGGCATTAGGAGGCCTTGCATTCTGTTATGTTTGGAACCGCTAGGAGAGCGAACCCAACTTAAGGGGATTGTGTGCCCTTGGGCCTGGGAATGACCCCATATGAATCCGAGACAGCACCGAGAGTTGGAGAGATGTATCCCAGCATGGGAGAAGACAAAGTCTAACCTTCTGCTGGATCTGCATACTTCTGCAAGTTATGTTGGTTAGTGAACAATCCTCCGACTGTTCCCAGCCCTTTCGGACTTGCCGCTAGGTATCAGCAAGAAGCAGCAGGCCGGACTGAGGATGAGGGCAGACAGAGGCCTTGTGACACAGAAGACTCGAGACGAGACGAGAAGACTCTGGATGTGCACCAGGAGCTTGGAACACTCTAGACGAGACGAGGAACTTGGAAGACTCTTGGACGAGACGAGAAGCTTGGAAGGTTCAGACATTGACACTGTCTCTTAGGGCACCCTACACAGTCCACCCGCAGGACTGGTCATGGACCACCATGTCCCACAGCGTGCCCTACACAACCCGAAGAGGCTGGTCACGGACCACGTGGAGAGCGGGACAAGCGCAGGAAGGGAATCCAGCTGAGACGAAACTCCATTGACGAGGCTAGGTGTCATCTGGAGAACCACAGGAGCTGGAGGGTCAAGAGGACTCGGAAGCACAAGAAGGGATTCCAGCTGGGACGAGACTCCAATGATGAGGCAAGGTGTCATCTGGAGAACCACAGGAGCTGGAGAATCCAGAGGACTTGAAACAGATGAAAGAGGAGTGAAACCTCGGAACATCAGGAAGTGAAACACCAGGAAGCCTGGAACATCAGGAGGTGAAACATCAGGAAGCCTGGACTAGGAACCTCAGGACATGAAGACATGGAACATCAGGAAGCCGCAGGAAGCAATGAAGACTCAGGAAGCAAGACAAGACATGGAGCTCCAACGAAGAACGAAGACCTGATGGAGCGCTGGAAGACAGGAACTTCCAGGGACAAGTAACTCCAATGCAAGGCAAGGCAGAAGTGTTGGAGAAGCCCTTTTGTAGGGCTGAGACAGGAAACAGTCATCAGGTGGGGCCCAGGGCATATCCGGCCGCGGTCCTTTAAATCTTGTGAAGAGGCGCGGCCCGCGCCTTAACAGGAAGCAGGACGTTGTGCAGGACCATGGCCAGCAGCCATGCTGCTGCTAACGCCAAAGAGCAGGGCGGGGCCGAGCAACAGGCCCAGCGTTGTCGGCAGCTCTCAAGCTGCAGAGGGCAGACTGAGGAGCGGCTCCAGCCGTAAGGAAGACCAGGGACTGCAGCCTCCAGGCCGCAGGACAGGAAGAGAGAAGGTAAGAGGCTTCCCATGAGGGCAGAATCACAACAGATCCAAAGTCAGAGTCAGAAGACAAGCAGGGGTCTGAAGCCAGGAAGGTGATCCGAAGTCAGAGTCAGGAGACAAGCCGGGGTCTGAGGCCAGGAAGATGCAGGAACGAAGACAAGACATCAACTAAGGAGCTCAGGAGAGTGGAACCTCAGTGCAAGGCAAAGAAGAAAAGCCTGAGCAGGATTTAAATAGTTGACAGCGTCTGATGTCAGTTCAGAAGAGGAGTTACTGAACCCCTTTAAATTTGCAGCCCCTGCACGCGCGCCTAGGGGGAGGAGTCCGGGCCGAAGCAGGAGGTGCAGGGGTTTGGTGGCGTCTCCCTTTTGGAGATGCCGCTGCGGAGGGGCCAGGCTGTGGGCCATGAGGAGCGGGAGAATGCTGGGAGACACTCCGGAGCCAGACTGGAGGAAAGTAGGAGCCCAGCCGCGGCGCCCCGTGGGCCCAAATCTCAACAAGTTCTGAGTGTGTGCATGTGTTTTTAAGAGTTCTGTGAGATTTATTTGCTGGAATGATTTCTGAAGATAGATTGTGCGTATCTGGGAATGTCTTCTGAAGCCCTGTGCATGGCATGCTGAATAGTGAGAGAGTACACTTACAAAAAGGTGTTAAGTTGAGGAACACAACTATGTTGGGAGGTATGAGAATCAGAGAACTAAAACCAGAAGCTATTATAGTGTTATCAGATTGAGTCTCATCTACCTGGCACTCACAGCTAAATTTAGCTCTCTGCAACATAAAACACATGGTACTCTGGCCAGAATTAATTCAGCTAACATGACTGCATTATTTATTCTAACCAATATGAACATGGTTATTTTGAACCGATTTTAAAAATACTTACAGTAACTGCAACAGTTGCCTTTGGTGGGAGTGGATAAACAGTAAAAATAAAAGTTTGTTTAACCTTTAGAAAAATCTGGAAACTCAGGGGTTGTTCCCTGCATCTGAGTTTTCCTAGTTCAATGCCCTTCTATGTTTTAGTTTTGTTTCTTTTCATACTAGCAAAACTTGTATGGACAGGGTTAATCTGTTTCCACTCTGCTCTCATCTCCAGAGTATTTTCAGCTGTTCAGCATCCACAATTCCTCATTTTCTTTCTGCTAGACCACAGTTGAAGAACTAGAAAAAACCTCTGGCAGTGACTTTTGTGATATTTTATAAGTTTCTTCATTTAAAGGTATATAAGCCTGTGCCTACCCAGTAAGTTTACATACAGCCAGCGGCAAGCTGTTTCAGCCTTGGCCATAAACAGTAGTTTGGAGAAGTGACTCACTATTAAATCATTCAAATTGCACTTCAAAAATAGAAATATTTTCTTTCTGACCTGCATCTGCATCGTCTTTATTGTTATTATTATTTATTGTTTTTCTATACTGCCACATCAAACTAGTGCTCTATGTGGTTTACAGCGTATAGCGGTACAAGTGTGTAATGTAAATCAATACAGCATAAATTGAGGTGTACAACATGTCAATACAGCAGGAGTTGTTTAATGTTTATTGTATTTTGTATTGTTTTATTGATTGTTCAACCAAGCAGTTGTTTTATGTGTAGAGAAGCCCTAGGCTTCTTCTAGAGGTCCTTAACTTAACTCTAAGATAAGACATAGGAGGTAGAAGGGGCAAACCATCCCTGACAAGTACCTTCAGTTAGGCTGCTTGTCTTGGTCAGCCAGCCTGTATAAGAGCAGGCAGAGAGGGAAATTGGTGTGGCACTTTTGGTTGATTCTGAAGAAGGAAAAGAAGGGATTCCCACTGTAGGCCCCACAAACTGATAGAAGGGAGAGATGCAAAGGCAGATCCCTGGCCCAGTACTCAACTGGTCTGGCAGGGTTTGTCTTGAGTTTGGAGCAATTTTGAGGAGTTTATTGTTTTTGAAGAGTTGTGGGGATTCTAGTCCTTGCCTTCAGGAGGATTCACCCCTGACCTGGAGGAGGATAAGAAAAAGAGGATCTGTGTTTTATTCCACAGTATGGGGAGGGATTTCAGTTTCCTTGTCCCGTAAGAGAGAAGTATATGTGTTGGAGAAGATTTTATTCCTGTTTTTATTGGGTAAAATGTTTATCACCATTCCTGCCCGGGATCACCAACTGGGGATCAGACTGTCTTTGAGAGGCCCAAGGGAAGTCTTACCAATGCACAAAGTCCACTGTCCACACTCTGAGTTGGTTCCAAAACAGAAGAATTTATTTTGTAATTCAAAGGGAACTCAGGCAGAGTTTCAAGCTGGTTCTTCAAACAATAGCAGTAGATTACAGTTCAGCAAAATCTAATAAAGGCAACACTTCTTCTATTCTTTCTTTGTAGAATAAATCTCAACAGTCAACCTTAAACCCCCAAGACCTCTGGAGCAGCAATTTATCAACATTTTTAACTATTGCCTCGGGCTCCCAGTTAGAGCCCTTTCTAACTCTTGTTTTTGCTGGTTATCCACTCCCATCTCCCCGTTCTATGTATTTTCTACCTGCTGTTATAATGTAAACCGATATGATGTGTATTTTAATGTCGGTATAGAAAATCTGTTAAATAAATAAAATAAAAAAACATCGACAAACTCTATTCTTTCTCCCTGGAGCTTCTCCAGCAGGAATTCCACCATTTCCCTTAGGGTCTCCTCCCTCTGGATAACTATCAGGAATCTTCAGTAAGTACAGGAACTTCAGAATTCTTAAAGCTCAGAAGCCACTACCCTCCAGAGTACTCTTCAACTATTCTCTCTTTTACTCTTCTTAACATGCCAAACTCACTCCCTGTGGGGAGAAAGTACCTCCCCCTTATATTATCCTGTCTTCCTCATGCATCTGTGTTTCTGTAACAAGTATTACCTCATCCCCTCTAGTACCCTTCCTTATAGAGGATGCTTGCAGAGGGTAAGAGTTCTACATCTTTCACAGAGCTCTCGGAATTTTGGGTGACCCCTGTACAGCAGAAACCATCCACAAAGTGTTAGAACCTTTGGAGCAGGTTAGTGACCCTTGGAAGGATTACACCGCTGTCTTGCCACTAGGGATGTGCAGCAGAGACGGATTCATCCCTTTTGGTATTCTATTCATCGGGAACCAAATCCGTTGCATTCGTTCTCGGGGGACCTCGATCCGTTCATTAGTTACATATGTATTCGTTTCCCAAAAAAACCCCCATCCCAACCCTTTAAATTTAATTAACTACAACCCCCCACCCTCCTGACCAGCCCCAAGACTTACCAAAAGTCCATTACTCCTACCATGTGACAGGGGCAGACCAATGGCACCGGTAGCCCCTGTGACATAGTAAGGGCAAAGGCTATCGGTGCCATTTTGAATACCGGCAGCCGACAGCCCGAATTCAGGAGATCGCTTCAGGACCCCTGCTGGACCACCAGGGACTTTTGGCAAGTCTTGGGGGGTCAGGAGGGTGGAGGTTTATTTGTTAGTGATATGTTGTATTTGTGGGGGTTCGCCATACGTTTCGTGACCCCCATGAATACAACGAATATCGCATATACGTTGCAGATTGCCAATACGTTGCAAACGAATGCACAACCCTACTTGCCACTCTCATCACTGCCTCTGAACTCAGGGCCAGTGCTTCCATTACGCAAGTTAGGCAGTTGCCTAGAACACCAAAATTTTGGGGTGGCAAAATCCTGCCAACACGAGGCATAGAGGGATGTTGTGCCAGATCTAATACCACTAAGCAAGGGAGTACTGTACTGGAGCCACTGCTACCAATAGGAGGGAATACTGTGCTGGAGCTGCCACCATTAGATAATATGGAGAAGGGGTGCATGACAAAAAGTTTGCCTAGGGTGTCAAATAATCTTGCACCAGTCCTGTCTGTACCAATCCCACCCTAACATATTTTCTGACTCTATTACCCCCTCCTCCTCACCATCTCTGGCTTTCTTTCACACACAGCCTCCCTCTCTAGCTTTCTCGCACCTCTCTACTGCCATTTTCCCATTTCTTTTGAACCACTTCTCTGCCCATCCTGGGTCTCTAGTGCAACAGAACATATGGCAATATGAATTTTGGAGAGGAATAATGTTGCCAGACTAGTTTCATGGAGAAGAGAAGGAAGATGAAATTCACCCCTCCTCATCTTTCTCACACCATTCTTCACCTCCTTGTGCTGTACACAGAATTCAAACCATTCACCAACTCCTCCCAACATTCATCCCACTCCTCAGATATTCAATATTCACCACTATTCATGCAACTCCCCCAGAAGCATTCATCCTCCTTGCACTGTTCTTCCCCCAAGATTCATGTTCCTTACTTCCAACAACATTTAGCACTTCTCACACTGGTTTCCCCATTCCCCCAGCAAGATTTATACCCTTCCAGAAATCACCCCCTTTCCCTTGCACAAATCATTCTAGTCCAACTGGAGCTCTGAGTGACTCTCATATCACTTCTGCTGTTATCTGAATTCCAAGTTTTTGCAACACAGTGATCTGCAGGTTCTGGGGCAGTGTTCATTTCAGTTTCTTCCCTCTAGAGCAGTGGTTCTCAACCTTTTTTCTGTGCGTGACACACTAAACACATGACACTCACAAGGCTAACACCACCTTCACCCCTGACCCTCAGTAATGGGTATAAAGCAGAACTAGACCATTCCCCTTACAACTCACCATACAAAAAATATATTCTTGTATAATCTCAAGAATAGCATCACAAACTCCCTCTACTATCAGGCGCAATAGCCCTACTTATAAAAAGACAGCAGTTCACCACCAATGCATGTCCTATTGAGAAAACACAACAAAATAAGGTGAGGTCATGCACACAAGATTGACCTTCACCAAATACAGAAAGGCCACAAATTACAAATCTAGAGACAGAAACTGGAATGGAAACCCAAAAAAAAGCCACTCTGCATGCAGTACAAAACTGAAGAAATAGAAACAGAAATATAGCACCTAACATACTCCCAGGATCTGCAATAATGCACACAAACTAATCCGCACAAAGTTACGCTTGCATTATGGTAAGTACTCAAATGGAACAACCCTACCTATATAAAGGCAACACTACAAATATTAAACCAGGCCCTAAACACCAATACACCTCCAATTAGGAAAACAGAAAAAGCCAAGCTGTTATAGATTTCCAAACAGAAATAATTGTAAAACTATATGAATAAATGTTTCAAAACAGCTGATGAACAGAACAACATCTAACAATTAAAAACTCTTACAAATTACTAAAAATTCTCCAAACACCAATAAAATATTTCAAAACAGCAGATATATCATAATACCCGATAATTAAAATGGCAGTCAATCAAGAAAAATGAACTTAAAGCCACCTTTACTTACCCTCTCTAGCAGTACTTCTACTCCTTTCCCTGGAAGGCCACACCAGAAGCAGCAGTAGTGCTGAAGCTGTCCTCTTCCTTAGGGGCACACAACCAGTCTCTTTTCTCCCTCTCTCTCTCTCTCTCTCACACACACACCAATCACACCCTCAGGACCAGTTTCTGTCTCTCACATACCAATCAGCTCCCCCGACCAGTCTCTCTCTCTTTCAGACACACACACATACACACACCAGTCACCTCCCTGATCAGTCTTTCTCATACATACACACATCACCTCTTTCACCAGTCTCTCTCAATCATACAATGTGCTCTCTCTCTTACTTACACACAAGTTTTCAATCACACACATGCTCTCTCTATTTCACTTACACACAAGCTCTCAATCACATAAGTGTTCTCTCTCACTTACAAACAGGCTCTCAATCACACACATGTCCCCCTCTCTCTCACAGCCACAGCCAGCCAGAAACATGCTCCATCTCTCTCTTGCACACACACACACCAAAGCACCCTCCCTTGCTCACAGGCATGCCACACACATAAGCATCCTCCCTGTCTCACATACACACCACACACACAGAAGCATCCTCCCTGTCTCACATACACACCACACACACACACAAGCACCCCCGTCTCACACACCATACACACAGAGAAGCACTCGCCCTGTTTCATATATATACCACACACACACACACACACACAGAAGCACCTTCCTGTCTTACATACACATCACACACACACAAAAGCACCCTTCCGATCTCAAATACACACACACATACACCAGCCTCCAGCCTTCAGCTTGCCTTTGGCCCCGCCAGCCTTGTCTCGGGCGGCAGTGGCCAGAGGCTCTGGCCTTCGGCCTCACTGGCCTGGTCTCCCATTGCAGCTAGCATTGCCAGTCTTTGGGTCTTCAGCCCTGCTGGCCTGGTCTCTGGCAGCAGCCAGCAGTTCCAGTCTTCAGGTTTTCGGCCCCGCTGGCCTGGGCTCCGGTGGTGGCCAGCAGCTCCGGTCTTTGGGTCTTCAGCCCTGCCGGCTAAGGGTAGCATACGACACACCTGCCGGTGCGTGGCGACACACTGGTGTGTGGTGGCACACCCATTGAGAATCGCTGCTCTAGCGAGCACACCAGAGAAAAGCCTTCTATTCCAGGCAGCAGGTGGGGTAATCAGGAAGCTGACTGGCTTTTCTTTACTGTCCTATCAGCTCCAGCCTTGCCACCTCTTCTCATGTCCTCCAGTGCTGCTGGTTGCAGACGGAAGGAAAGGGTCAAAGCAGGGATGAGCAAAATCTATGCTCCTTGCTCAGCTCCTACCGCTTTTTCTGCTGAAATCAGCACTATGAGGACAGGAGAGGAAGGGTTGGAGTAGCGAGGAGAACAGCTCTTCTCTACTCTTTTCTGCTGTGTATGCTCCCTTTTCCAACCTCTTCCCTCTTGTCCTCTGCAGTGGTTCTTAGTTGCCATGGAACAGGAGCAGACAGGCCATATTTTGCACATGAAAGAGCCACATATGGCTCCTGAGCCACAGGTTGGCCACCTCTATGATAGGGGAACTTCAGGTGCAAATAGGGTTTACATTGCTATTCTTTACTTGTCCTTGATGACAATATTGTGGAGAGAAAGAAGAGCAAGTGAAGACTATGTTACTTCTTTAGAGTATTAGAATAATTGTTTTCAAAATAACTGCCTTTAACTAAAACTAGAACATTGCTAAAAGGACCTAATGAATAAATAAAGCTATATCTCATGTTCCAGTTTCTTACATGTAAACATTTATCTCTGTATAATGGAAGGAGATTATGAGAGCTATAGCTTTTCAGAGTTATACATTTTCTTAGCTCTGCTATCAATTCCTTCTTATATCTCTTCTTTGAATTCCACTTTTTTTTAACTCTCTTTACTTCTAAGAAGTCTGTGGTGCCCTCAAAATGCACACAATCATTCAAGAAGTAAGAAAGGCATATATTGTTGATTTATTCTTAACTGTTTCTTTATAAAAATACAAGCACTTTAAAGTGGATTTATATTTCTTTGTTGAACCAAAAAGGTCATGGCCATAAGATATGTAGATTGTTTTAATTTCATCCTATTATAAGCAATGAAGTCAAAGACTTTAATTGCATAAAATGGCATTGTCTCGAATGCATTGAAAAGCTCTCTCAACAAACATGTTTTTCTTATTTGAGGATGCAATTGTAAACCTGATGCTATAAGCAGGAAAATGTGTTGGAAAATGTAAGCTATCCCACTAATTATAGAATATACTACTGTGTATATCTTATCATTTGACTTCTATCACAGTTTGAAACAGGAAGTGTATGGAGAAATGAGTCAATATTATGAAGAATCTAAGAACATAAGAATGTGCCCTACTGGGTCAGACCAAGGGTCCATCAAGCATCCTGTTTCCAACAGTAGCAAATCCAGGCCATAAGAACTTGGAAAGTACCCAAAAACTAAATCTATCCCATGTTACTGTTGCTAGTAATAGCAGTGGCTATTTTCTAAGTCAACTTAATTAATAGCAGGTAATGGACTTCTCCTCCAAGATCTTATCCAATCCTTTTTTAAACACAGCTACACTAACTGCACTAACCACATCCTCTGGCAACAAATTCCAGAGTTTAATTGTGTGTTGAGTGAAAAAGAACTTTCTCTGATTAGTTTTAAATGTGCCACATGCTAACTTTATAGAGTGCCCCCCTAGTCCTTTTATATAAATAACCGATTCACATTTACCCGTTCTAGACCTCTCATGATTTTAAACACCTCTATCATATCCCCCGCCCCCCCAGCTGTCTCTTCCCCAAGCTGAAAAGTCCTAACCTCTTTAGTCTTTCCTCATAGGGGAGCTGTTCTATCCCCTTTATCATTTTGGTCGCCCTTCTCTGTACCTTCTCCATCACAACTATATCTTTTTTGAGATGCGGCGACCAGAATTGTACACAGTATTCAAGGTGCGGTCTCACCATGGAGCGATACAGAGGTATTATGACATTTTCTGTTTTATTTACCATTCCCTTTCTAATAATTCCCAGCATTCTGTTTGCTTTTTTGACTGCCGCAGCACACTGAGCCGACGATTTCAATATGATATCCACTATGACACCTAGATCTCTTTCTTGGGTGGTAGCTCCTAATATGGAACCTAACATTGATTAACTATAGCATGGGTTATTTTTCCCTATATGCATCACCTTTCACTTATCCACATTAAATTTCATCTACCATTTGGATGCCCAATTTTCCAGTCTCATAAGGTCTTCCTGCAATTTATCACAATCTGCTTGTGATTTAACTAATCTGAATAATTTTGTATCATCTGCAAATTTGATTACCTCACTCATCGTATATCTTTCCAAATCATTTATAAACATATTGAAAAGTATGGGTCCCAATACAGATCCCTGAGGTACTCCACTGCCCACTCTCTTCCACTGAGAAAATTGTCCATTTAATCCTACTCTCTGTTTCCTATCTTTTAGCCAATTTGTAATCCACGAAAGGACATTGCCACCTGTCCCATGACTTTTTACTTTTCCTAGAAGCCTCTCATGAGGAACTTTGTCAAACACCTTCTGAAAATCCAAGTACACTACATCTCCCAGTTCACCTTTATCTACATGTTTATTAACTCCTTCAAAAAAGCGTACCAGAAAGGACCCGCATGTTTTCCTCTTAATCTTATGTTATCATAGGATAAATGGCATGAGACATTTCCCATGCTTACCACTGATGAAAACAACTCTTGAGGTTCTCATTGATTTAGCCAGATAACTCAGATTTTGGAACTTATCCAGATAAATTCTAGCTGACTAATAAGTTAGTGTGCTAGAAGTTAGCCAGATAAGTTATGGGAATTCCAGAGACATAACTGGGAGGAGTTGAGTTAGCTGGATATGTTTTCCAGTTAACTCCAATATTCAGAGTTAGGCAGATAACTAAGCTGGCTAATCCCTAGATTCATCAAAATTCTGTAATATTGCAATAAGAAAAAGGGGTGTGTTTAGGGTAATTTTTGCACCATCCATAGTGTGGTAAACCTTTTATGGAGAGAGAGAGAGAGAGAGAGAGAGAGAATCTCTATAGGGCCTTCATAGTAGCCAAGTATTTATATCTCTATAGGAGGGGAAGCTAATAGCACGAGGTGAGGTGTTGGTGGTAGTTTAGGGGGCCAGTTTTTCATGCATAGTGAGAAGTACATTTCTACAATGCTCTCTCGCCCTAGCTTGATGGACTCTATAACAGGGTACCATCAAGCTAGGGTGAGATAACAATAGTACAAAATTCAAATCTTCACTGAGGTGTACTGTGCTGTTCGTATGTTTTACTATACATGAAAAACTGGCCCCTATACCAGCACCAACACCTTATCTTGAGCTAATAGCTGCCCCTCCTATAGGCATATAAATAGTTGTATACTGTGAAGGCCTCCCTAAAAGTGCTCTCTCTCTCTCTCTTTCTCTCTCTCTCTCCCACCCACCCACATGGCCAGAATGCAATTTGAAAATTTATCACAAATTGCATTTTGGTTATATCACACAGCTTAATGTCAGGAAAAAAAAGATGTAGTTATTTCAAGCATTAAAACTGTGATATTGCCCCTCATTTTCATAAATTCCTCTCTAATCTCAACCCTTCCCAAAATTTGCATAAATGCCTTGCAATAGTGCTATTATCGCATGTGTTATGGCATTAATACATTATCACGTGCATTAACACCATAACACATTTTGATGAATGACCCTGTAAGTCTGTCAGCCCAAAGAATTGTCCAAAAGTTAGCTAGCTAACTTTAAGATAACTGGCTACATTCAAAAATATGGCTGCACTATTGAATATACCTCCAAAATTAGCTGGATATGTTTATCTGTCTAACTTTGCTATCTGGACAGTGACTGAATATGGACCACTGAGCTGGATAGGCCCTCGAGGAGCGAGTACCAGGAAGCACAGCTGATCCTGTAAGAGAAGAAAGACCCCCCGAGGAGCAGTTTTCTTAGTAGTAGACGACCCCGAAGGGTAGTTGGAAGCGAGAGGCCCCCGAGGAGCGGGTGCCCAGAGCTTCTTCAGTAGAGAATACCTCGGAGGGTAGTGAGGAGTCTAAGCGTGCAGCTTAGAAGCGGTCAGAGTAGTTAAACCAAAGTCCTTGCTAACTTGTTCGTTATGAGCAGAGCGGAGGCTTAAATAGAAATACCCAGAAGTCTTGACATCATGCAGTGGGGACGCCCCCGAGGTTCCCGCCATGATGTGTAGATAAGCGTAGGCAGCATGTACGCGCGCGCCCTAGGAGGCCACAGGAAGGAGCATGGCGGATGGGTTGCCCATGCTGAGTTGGAGACGCCGAGGGTTTCGGCACTTAGCACCGGAGGCAGCCATCTTGCCCATGGAGGTGGAGAAAGGCAAAAAAGGTGAGACAGAGCGGTCGCAGCCATCTGCGACCGGATGCAACACTCCCAATTGCCTTTGATCCAACCCCTTGAAAGCCTGTTTAAACAAAATAGATTTTAACTGCTTCCAAAAAGATTTGGGACATGGTTCTTGCCTTAAAGTAGGAGGAAGCAAATTCCAGGCTACAGGACTCAGAACTGCTAACAAACATCCTTTTATGTGATTCTACTAGATGTACCATGAGATTAGATGGAAAAGCCAGAAGATTCTGATCCGAATACCTTAAAAAGCAAGAAGGCTTATGAATTCTTAATAAACTGCTTATGTATAATGGAATATCTCCATTCAAAGGTTTGTGAATCAGGGTTAGAATTTTAAACCTAACCTATGGATGAATGAGCAACCAAGGTAATGAAAGCAAAACAGATGTGATATGATCTTTCAGCCCAACTCCAGTCAGAACCCTTGTCACCTCATTTTAAATGATCAAGAGTAGCCCCAAAATCACAGCTGGCAATCTCAGATATACTGAATTGTAATACTCCAATATATTTGCAATCATTACTTGAAAAATTGTATGAAAGTCTTCCATGTCCAAAAATGGTTTAATCCTTCGCAATAAATGCAGTTTATAAAATGCTCCCTTTGACAACAATTTTAATCTGTGGCTGAAATGTTAGAACAGGATCTAAAAACATCCCTTGATCATGAGCTTGAGAGGATATAGGAATAAGATCTCCTTGAAAGCAAAGCGAATCAGGGAAGTCTGGCAGTTTAGTTCTAGATAGTACCATTATCTAGGTTTTCTTGACATTCAGAGACAATTTATTCTCTTGTCAAAATTTTTATATATATGATAAGCAACTAGAGACTCTCTCAGAAGCAGAATTAATTGTTGATTGTAAAATGATAAAGAACTGAATATCGTTTATAAGTAAGTGATAACTAACACCTAAATCTTCTAATAATCAATATATTGAAGAGCATCGCCAATATTGATGATCACTGGGGCATGCCCAGAGAAAGATCAAACCAAGAAGTCGTGGTTGGTCAATGTTTAGCTATTGGGTCTGACCTGAAAGGAATGATGCAAATCATCTCAAAACTGTGGCAGAAATTCCTAGCTCTCTCAATTGATAGAACAAATTTTGATGATTCAAATTATTAAAAGCTGATGATATATCCAGAAACACCAATATAAAATTCTTGCCAGAATCAAACCCACAGTGGAACACGACAACAATAAAGTCTCAGTATTATTTTATAGGCAAAAACCAGACTAGAATAAATTCAACACACCATTCCTATTTAAGAAATCTTGGATTTGTTTCAGAACCATTCACTGAATTACCTTCGCTAACAATGACAAAAATGACACAGATCGATAATTTGCCAGAGTATGTGGGTCAGAGTCAGAATTTTTTTTTTTTTTCAAAATCTGCTGCATGGTAGCTTGTTTTAATAGAGTGGAAACAGAACCTTCAGTAAGGGATGCATTAACCATTGTGTCAAAAACTCAGCAATATCACCCTGGTCACCCTTAAATACCACAAAAGAACAGGAACTCATATGACAAAAAGAATCCTTCAATGAAGAGATCAAAGAGGTAACTTCATCTGATGATTCAAAATCAAAGTGTTGACAGCTTTCCTCAGTAACAAGGACATCTTGCTTTTCCAAGAAATAAGAAGAAAAGTTGTGCACAAGTCAGTAATTCTCTTAACATTTATTTCTCTTAACATAATTTATTGCACCCTCCACTATTTGGAGAAATAAAAGCATGATATACTCATCATATACCAGTGTCAGAAGCATTACTGTTCTCCTTGGGCAAGTGGAAGCAGAAGAGAATGTTCCCTGAATTGTTTTTTATGCTTTTTCCAGTTCTTAATTTTGTTATTAAATTTATTTTATTTATTCAGAGATGACTTTTATTTATTACAAGGTCTTAGATATTAGTAGTGAAGATATCTTTAAAACATGCACATGTACATCCATATATGCATATATACTGCTGCCTGCAAAACTGCTGTGGTATTTTTGAAACTGCACGTGTATCATGTGTACAGGTTATAAAATACATGGAAATGTACCCAGAACATCTGTTTACCTGTAAAAAATGTGCAAATATATTTTTGTACTTATCTGGAAAAATTCGGAGTTATTTGCCTGAGTTCTGGCACTTATTTGTATAAGTAGCGGCAAAGCTTCTATATAGCCATGCATGCATGCATGTTATAAAATAGGCTGTATGTACACACAATTTTAAATGGACATGTGCAAATGCCGTTTCTACCGTGTAAGTGGGGGAATTTTATAAGGGATGCATGCTGACATCATAGGTAGTTTCCCCAGTTCTTTTCCAGTTTGCTAAGCTAAGAGATAGGGATAGGGATAAGATGTGGATTGGATAGGATGAGGATTGGAGCATCTCTTCTGTGGAATCTACAAAAAGAAGAGATATAGTAGATGCCTTTCAAGGTGCTTTGCTCAAACAAATGGTAATGGAACACACAAGGGAGGGTACGATCCTCTATCTAGTGCTCATTAATGGGGATAATGTCTCTGATGTTCAGGTAGGGGCTCATCTGTGCAGTAGTAATAATCAGACAGTATGGTTCGATATTGCGAATAGGATACAGAGAAGTCACTCAAAGACCCAAGTTTTGAATTTCACAAATAAGGACTTTGTCAAAATGGGGATGCACCTGGAGGAAGAACTGAAAGATTGGTAGAAAATGGGTGAGGTAGAACAATAGTGGGCCAAATTAAAAGGAGCTATTACAAAGACAATGAATCTATATGTTAGGAGAGTAAAGAAGAGTAAGAGGAAAAAGAAACCATCTGGTTCTCTAAGGAGCTGGCTAAAAAATTAAGGCAAAAAGAACAGCATTTGAGAAGATTAAAGGATCTCAGAAAAAGGAACATAAGAAGAATATCTGTTAAAAATGAGGGTGACAAAGAAAGAAATCAGGAAAGCAAAAAGTCAAGTGAAAGTAAGAATTGCCAAAGAGGTAAAGAAAGGAGACAAAACATTTTTCAGATATATCAGAGAAAGAAGGGAGGCCTGAAGTGGTATAGTGAAATTGAAAGGTGACAAGAAGCATTGTGTGGAGAGAGATGAAGAAATGGTGGAAATATTTAACAAATACTTCAGTTCGGTATTCACTAAAGAAGACCCTGGAGAAGGACCGTTGCTGGTTGACAAGTCCATAGATGGAGATGGGGTAGATGAAACTCCATTTACAGAAGAGAATGTATGGGAAGATTTAGGAAAACTGAAAGTGGACAAGGCCATGGGGCCGGATGAGGTTCATCCTAAGGATACTGAAGGAGCTCAGAGATGAGCTGGTGGGTCCACTGCATGACCTGTTCAATAGATCCCTGGAAACGAGAGTGGTGCCGAGTGATTGGAGAAGAGCAGTGGTGGTCCCACTCCACAAGAGTGGTAGCAGAGAGGAAGCTGGACACTTCAAGCTGGTTAGCCTCATGTCAGTAGTAGGAAAATTAATGGAGACTCTGCTGAAGGAAAGGATAGTGTACTATCTACAATCTGGAGGATTGCTGGACCTGAGGCAACATGGATTCACAGGGGGAGATCTTCTCAGACAAAAATGATTTCTTTTTTTGATTGGGTGACTAAAGAATTGGATCAAGGAAGAGCGCTCGATGTCATCTACTTGGATTTCAGCAAAATGTTTGATACGGTCCACATAGGAGGCTTGTGAATAAAATGAGAAGCTTGGGGTGATCGCCAAAGTGGTGGCATGGATAGAAGACAGTGTGTGATGGTAAATGGAACCTTCTCTGAAGAGAGAATGGTGTTAAGTGGAGTGCCATAAGTATCGGTTTTGGGACTGGTTCTGTTCAATATCTTTGTGAGCCATATTATGGAAGTGATAGAAGGTAACATTTGTCTATTTGCGGGTGATACTAAGATCTGCAACAGAGTGGACACACTGGAAGGAGTAGAAAGAATGAGACATGATTTAAGGAAGCTTGAAGAGTGGTCAAAGATATGGCAGCTGGGATTCAATGCCAAGAAGTGCAGAGTCATGCATCTGGGGTGCAATAATCCAGAAGAGTTGTATGTGATGAGGGTGAAGGGCTATTGTGCATGGAGCAAGAGAGGGACCTAGGGGTGATAGTGTCTAGTGATCTGAAGATGGCGAAGAATGTGACAAGGTGATAGCTAAAGCCAGAAGAATGCTGGACTGCATAGAGAGAGGAATAACCAGTAAGAAAAAGGAGGTGATAATCACCTTTAACAGGTCCTTGGTGAGGCCTCTCCTGGAGTACTGTATTCAGTTCTGGAGACCATATCTCAAAAGGGACAGAGACAGGATGGAGGCCGTCCAGAGAAGGGCGACCAAAATGGTGGGTGGTCTCCATCAAATGACTTATGAAGAAAGGTTGAATGACCTAAATATGTATACTCTGAATGAGAGGAAATGCAGGGTAGATATGATGCAGACCTTCAGATACCTGAGAGGTTTTAATGATGCACAATCAACAACAAACCTCTTCTGTTGAAAAGAAATCAGTAGAACTAGGGATCATGATATGAACCTCCAGGGAAGATGACTCAGAACCAACATCAGGAAATATTTCTGCACGGAGAGGATGATGGATGCCTGGAATACACTTCTGGAAGAGGTGGTGAAGACAATAACAGTTAAAGAATTCAAAGGGGCATAGGATAAACACTATGGATCCCTAAAGGCTAGAGGATGGAAATGAAGAAAAGAGTGCAAGGGGGTAACTTGCTGGTATAGCGGTTACTACTCTTAATCAATAAGCCTTCATACTGTTCATGCAACTCCATCATTGCTCTCTGCTTCCATGGCAGGGAGAAAAGAGGAAAAGGGGAATTAGATTCAGACAGCAACCAACAAGGACATTGAATTTTATGGTCTGGGAAAACAAGCATGAGGGTAACTTGCTGATGTGACTGTTAATTCCCTTAACCAATAAGCTTGAAACTTTTGATGCAACTCCAATATTGCTCTCTGCTTCAATGGCAAGAGGTGACAGAGAATTGGACTCAACAAGCAACCAACAAGGTTGACTTTGATGATCTGGGAAACTGATAAATATTGGGGGTGACTTTTATGGCACGGCAGATACTACCATAAGCTTGCTGGGCAGACTGGATGGATCTTTGGTCCTTTTCTGACATCATTTCTATGTTTCTAACCCCCCTAGTTTAATAGTCTCCATTTACCTCTGTTAGCCCCAACCTGAAATCCCCACTGACTAGCCTAGTTTTTTTTATTTTATTACTTACACGCCTCCATAGCAGTAGTAAAGTTATACAGCAGGGCAGCATGGTGCGAGCCTATGCATGGAAGTATTTATGCGCACATCTATTGGTATTCCCCCAACACACCCATGCTTTGCCCAGAGCATGCCCACACCTCGCCTCTTTTTAAAAACTTTTGACTTGTGCATGTAGCGGAAGATACGCACGTACATGGGCAGCTTATAAGATCCACTCGGTGCCTGCCAGCCTGACTTATGCAGGGCTTTTAAAATTTGCCTTTATTTATTCGGCTAAGTCAAATAACTGGCTAAGTCTAAAAAGCACGACTTATCCAGCAAAATCAGAGAACCAGATAAGTGGTACTTTTTAGGGATGTGCAGACCAAAAGTTTAAGTTCATAAGTCCATAAGTCGAAAGGGGGGGTCATTTGCGGTCAATATGGACATATGGAGAATTCCATAAGTCCATATGTGCAAATAAAAATTTAAACCCCTCACCCGCCTTAATCCCCCCCCCCCCCCAAGACTTATCAAAACTCCCTGGTGGTCCAGCGGGGTCAGGACGCCATTTCTGAACTCCTTTGCAAGGAGCACGTGAGGTCGGCGTCACGTCGGAGTGACGCTGCGTCACGTGATTCCCCTCGGGTCCGCTCCGGGACCCTCGTTGGGCCCAAAAGGCACTTTTGGCCAGCTTGGGGGGGGGTCAGGAGGCCCCCCCAAGCTGGCCATAAGTTGGAAATCCGATCGTTTACGCCTCATCACTTTTTTAAGTTAAAAAAAAAAAAAAAAGTTGCGTTTTACATTTAAGTTCAAAACGAATGCACACCCCTAGTACTTTTTAGACTTATCCAGCTATCTTGCTTAGCCAGATAAAGAGTTTTAAGACGTATCTGGCTAAATAGCAGCTTTTCTGCTACCTAGCCAAATAAATCAGTACTTATCCAGATAAATGCCGCTATTTAGTCCGATAACCCAGAATTTATCTGAATAAATATAGCAAAACTGCTATATAGCCGGATGTTTGTGCAGCTGGTATACCCGCATATTTTTACATCTAATTTTAAAATGATAGGTGAGAAGATTTAATGCTCATAAATTAACACATGGCTTTTTAAACAAGCTTTTTATAAAGAGACTGGAGAGTAGAAAATATACAGGAATAGGCCGAAGAGCACCAGAACACAGCACTATTCTAAGAATGTGCATTATAATAATCTATGAACTCTACATCAAAATAAACGTAATTGTAAACACTATGAATATGAATTTTAACCATGAACAGTACCTTACAGATACACTTGGTCATGACCTACTTCACTAAACAATTGATTGTCTTTAACGATTTATGGTAACTGAACCTTTTATGGCACCTGTTAGAATGTTCTATGTACGCTAGGGATGTGAATCGTTTTTGAACGATTAAAATTATCATCAGATAATTTTAAAATTGTCCTAAAATGTCAGAGTGCACGATACAATACAAATGCCCCCGATTTATCGTCATAAATCGTCCTAAATCGTTAAATAGGGCACGGGAATTATTTGGGGGAGGGCGGGAAAACCGGCACACCAAAACAAACCCTAAACCCACCCCGACCCTTTAAAAACCAATTCCTTACCCTCCCCCCCCCTCCCGAACCCCCCCAAAATGTAAATTACCTAGTGGTCCAATGGGAGGGGCCCCGGCGCGATCTCCCGCTCTCGGGCCATCGGCGCCATTTTGACTGCCACTAATTAAAATGGCGCCGATGGCCCGATAAAAAAAAAACCCACCCGACCCTTTAAATTGACTCCCCTTAGCCTCCCCCACCCTCCCGACCCCCCCAAAACCTTTTAACATTACCTGGTGGTCCAGGGGGGCCTCGGGGGACGATTTCCCGTTCCCAGGCATCAGCTGTGCAAAAAAAAAAATGGCGCCGATGCCCCTTTGCCCTTACCATGTGACAGGGTATCCGTGCCATTGGCTGGCCCCTGTCACATGGTAGGAGCACGGGATGGCCGGCGCCATCTTTAAAGATGGCGCCGGCCATCTTTACTCATCAGCCCCTAGGGCTGATGAGTAATGATGGCCGGCTGGATGGCCGGCGCCATCTTTAAAGATGGCTCCGGCCATCCAGTGCTCCTACCATGTGACAGGGGCTGGCCAATGGCACGGATACCCTGTCACATGGTAAGGGCAAAGGGGCATCGGCGCCATTTTTTTTTAGCGTAGCTGATGCCTGGGAACGGGAAATCGTCCCCCGAGGTCCCCCTGGACCACCAGGTAATGTTAAAAGGTTTTGGGGGGGTCGGGAGGCTAAGGGGGGTCGATTTAAAGGGTCGGGTGGGTTTTTTTTTTTAGCGGCGCGGGGCTCCCTAAAAAAAAAATTAGCGATGTGAATTGGAATCGGAAACGATTCCAATTCACATATCTTAACGATCAAATTTCCCCCCCCCCCCCCCCAGCCGAATCTGATCGTTAAGACGATCTGGCACACGATTCACATCTCTAATGTACGCATCCACCTACATTAATTTACGTGCCTACTTGTAAACCATTGTGATGTTATATAACTTAGCGACGATATAGAAAAGATGTTAAATAAATAAATAAATAAATAAATACATGTAATTCACATTTACATGCATAAATCAGGAGATTTTCTAACATGCGTAAGGCAATGAAATTACAAATTTTACTAATGTCTACCAGTTTGCCCCTTCCATCTGCAGATCATCAAGACCCTCCTGGCTCATCAACTTGATGCCGCCCCATTTCACCCCCACCCCCCACCCAGTCACTAGTTCAGTTTTAAGACTTTTACGATCACTTGCTTCAGATATTGAGCAGGAGTAAATATATGTGAGTAAGCTGCCAAATTTACATGCATACATTACTTATATAATAACTTACCTGCTTAAATGTTGGCCTTGTCCCAGAACACCTTTGGCCTGCCCCTTTTTAGCAAGTGCAAATTTACTCACAGATCCTGTTTACGCATGATTGTTAAGGTTTCTAAATTAGCATATGTTTGCCTACATGTTATTTTACATGCCTAACTGCTAATATTTATGTGCACAACTATTGAAAATTCACCTTTAAATGTTTTACAGTATGCTTTTATGTCCTGCATGTTTATTAACATTTGTACTTATTGATTATTGTGCTGTATTGTACTCATTTTTGTTCAGCACCTTGAATCTTGGTGGCAAGACATTTTTGAAATTGAATTAAATAAATAAAGCCAAAAGATGCAGGAAGTGACCTTTTGGAAAAGATTTCTAGTCCTTATAGTCACTGTGAGGTCAAAATTGAAAGCCAATTAGACAGATAACTCACAGAATATCCATCTAAATGAAAAGTTATTCATATAACTCCAGGTTATCCATCTAAGTACAAATTATCCATCTAACTCCAAGTTATCCATTTAAATGGTTAGTTTTGAATATTGACCTCAATGTAAGTTTAACATATTGCTAGATTTCTAAAGAGTTAAATGTAGTGAAACACTTCAGCAGCATCATTCTAAGTTCAGTAGTTGTGAGGGCATCAGGGCTTTGTAACGATGGACCTTAGGAATGGTAGGTGGCCATTTTGGAAAGGTGGGTAGATGGTGGTTGTGTGTGTGTGTGTGGGGGGGGGGGGGGGGGGGGAGGTCTTTGGTAGTCCCAAAAGAGGGTTTAATCATTCCTGCATAGGTTGGGGGAATAATGAGGGTAGCCTTGGAGGGGGCATCTTTGCTTGTGAAGTTGTGTGTGTGTGTGTGTGTGGGGAGGAATTGGCACTTTCTTTAAGAACATAAGAACATGTCATACTGGATCAGACCAAGGGTCCATCAAGCCCAGCATCCTGTTTCCAACAGTGGCCAATCCAGGCCATAAGAACCTGGCAAGTACCCAAAAACTAAGCCTATTTCTTGTTGCTAATAATAGCTGTGGCTATTTTCTAAGTCAACTTAATTAATAGCAGGTAATGGACTTCTCTTCCAAGAAATTATCCAATCCTTTTTTAAACATAGCTATACTAACTGAACTAACCATGTCCTCTGGCAACAAATTCCAGAGTTTAATTGTGCGTTGAGTGAAGAAGAACTTTCTCCAATTAGTTTTAAATGTGCCACATGCTAACTTTATGGAGTGCCCCTTAGTCTTTCTATTATCTGAAAGACTAAATAACCAATTCACATCTACCCGTTCCAGACCTCTCATGATTTTAAACACCTCTATCATATCCCCCCTCAGCCATCTCTTCTCCAAGCTGAAAAGTCCTAACCTCTTTAGTCTTTACTCATAGGGGAGCTGTTCCATTCCCCTTATTATTTTGGTCGCCCTTCTCTGTACCTTCTCCATCACTATTATATATTTTTTGACATGTGGCGACCAGAATTGTACACATTATTCAAGGTGGTGTCTCACTATGGAGCGATACAGAGGCATTATGACATTTTCCATTTTATTCACCATTCCCTTTCTAATAATTCCCAACATTCTGTTTGCTTTTTTGACTGTCGCAGCACACTGAACCGACGATTTCAATGTGTTATCCACTATGATGCCTAGATCTCTTTCTTGGGTAGTAGCACCTAATATGGAACCTAATATTGTGTAACTATGGCATGGGTTATTTTTCTCTATATGCATCACCTTGCACTTATCCACATTAAATGTCATTTGCCATTTTGAGGCCCAATTTTCCAGTCTCACAAGGTCTTCCTGCAATTTATCACAATCTGCTTGTGATGTAACTACTCTGTCAAAAGGCTACCATCTCAAAATGGACACTGCATCTCGATGCCTCTTCACTTGAAACAGAGGAACCGAAGCCGAGGCTTACGTCTCTTTAAATGTCAAGTAGTCGTATGACGTCACTGAAATGCAAATCATCAATGACACATCTTCCCATTCACCGAAAGAGCTGTCAAAAAATCTTAATGACTCAACAGCAAGCATTTATCCTAAAAAAACATGTAAATTGAGTTCTGTGTTTAACCCACATGGGGCAACAGTATTGAATCTAACTTCAGTTAGTCAGCCAGAGTGACTCACTACTCTCTTGATTAACAAATGTTAGTACCTAATCAAACCAAATCACACTACCTGGACACTTTTCCAAGGTGAGTAACTGAACTGAACTTTTCAACCTTTTTACTTAGGTATACACTGCTCCTAGCTTATTTCTAGCTTCTGGCTACTTTTTTTCTTTTTTTTTTTTAGTATACAAACACTCTAACTTCTGCTTACTAGCTGCCTTACAGACTTTTAAAAATAAACACACTAACTACTGCATACTAGCTGCTTTACTGACTGACTATTTAAAAATACAAACAGTCTAACTTCTGTTTATTTGCTGCCTTACTGACTATTAAAAGCACAAATACACAAACACACTAAATAATATTTCCAAATAGTTAACGTTGCCCCAATACTTTAAAAAATGACAATGTCCCCAGCAAAACCTTACTGATTCCTTTCAGCCACCAGCAAGGTGATCCTCTCCTCTCAGTGCTCCCACTTGATTGTGCATTACTGAGTTCTTCCCTTGCAATATATAATGTGTTTGTAAGGTAAATTAGTGCAGGACAATCCCTTTGGAGATTTACACTACAGTTAGTTGTCCTGAGTGACTCACTGCTGTTCTGATTAATAAACCATTTTATTTTATTTCCAATTATAAATGAAGTATATCTTGATAAGGCAAAGAAGCATAAAATTATATTAATCCCAGTAATAAGAAGGAAAAAGAAAGACAACCACTAGCTTCAATAGAGACTACCAATAAGTCATGGAGTGATGATTCAAATAAAAAATTGGGAGCACAAGTTAAAGTAAGAAAAAAGGGAAAGGAAAATCAATTCACAGGACAGCAAAATGCCCCATATAATTATGAAGAACAAGACACATCACTTTGTTGGAGTAGGGAGGAGAACGGCTCTTTGCTACTCTTTTCTGTTGTGTATGCTCCCTTCTCCAACCTCCCTCCTCTTGTCTTCTGCAGTGGTGCTCAGTTGCAATGGGACAAGCGCATAAGAGCCACATTTTGCACATGAAAGAACCACAGGTTGGCCATCCATGATCTAATGTAATAATGTCTGGTTTCACTAAAGAAGACCCTGTTGAAAGTCCAAAAATAACCATTTACTCTGAAGGGGAGCCAACCTTTACTCCTTTTTAACTATTCCTGGCAACTGGAGCAACCAGCAGAGTCATAACCTCCAGACCTCCACTTTCTCCCATCTCCTGTTGCGGCAGCTATTTCAAAGTAGACAAGCTTCCTATTTTGAGACCTGGGGTCAGTGCATTCTCAGTCACCACCTCGGATGCTCCTGCCAAGAGACTCATGGATGGCACAGGCACTTGAAACATCTTGTCGCAAGCCCGAGGTTGTCATGCATTTTGCTAATTGGGACTAAGAGAGAACTCCAAGTCCAGCTGGTTGGCAGTTATATAACCTGATCCAGCAGTGGACAATCTGAGAGAGTGGAAGGTAAAGCTTCCATAAGCTCTGGTATGGAAGCCTGTCTAGAGGCTTCCATAAGCCTCTAGACAGGCGCAAGTTGTACGTGCCGGCCGATTGCCGGCACACGATGTCTGACACAGTGGCAAATGGCTGTGTCAGACCGCTGTACTAGGAGCCACTAACCCCACCCCCACCCGCCCCGGACTGCCCACGCCCTGCCATGCTGTCTTTGAAGCTGGGCTGTCTTAGGAGATACTGACAAAAAATATGCACCAAAATTACTTAATTTTCAAAGCAAAATTGTCCTGTTTTGTTTAATTTCATTTTCAAAATGGAAAGAAAGAAAAACTAACAAAATGTTATTCATTTTCATTTTGATTTAAAAGCAATGGGGTAGATTTTAAAAGGAGTGCGCACGGCCTATATGTGCGTGCGCTACCCGGTGCGTGCACATATACCCCTGATTTTATAGCATACACATGCAGGCGCACACATGTTAAAAATCCGGGGTCGGCGTGTGCAAGGGGGTGCACAATTGTGCACTTTGCACGTGCTGAGCCATGCTGGCTTCCTCCGTTCCCTCCCAGGCCGCTCCAAAATTGGAGCGGCCTAAGAGGGAACTTCCCTTCCCCCTAGCCTGACCTTCCCACTCCTTTTCCTAACCTTTCCCCCCCTAACCATACTCTAACCTCCCCTGATCTTTATTTTACCTTTTGCGCCTGCCTTTAGACAGGCGCAAGTTGTGCGTGCCGGCCGATTGCCGGCACACGATGTCTGACACAGCAGCAAATGGCTGTGTCAGACCGCTGTGCTAGGAGCCACTAACCCCACCCCCGCCCGCCCCGGACCGCCCACGCCCTGCCCATTCCCCACCCATGCCCCACCCCATTTTTCAAGCCCCGGGACTTACACGTGTCCCGGGGCTTTATGTGTGCCGCCGGGCCTTTTGAAAATAAGTCCGGCGCGCGCAGGTCTTTGAAAATCTTCCCCATTACTGTAAAAAAACCCAAATTACATGTCCAGTCCTCCCTGACTTTTCCACTACCCCTCAAAAAAACAAGCTGTCAAGGCCTGGGATCTTTCCATCCTTTCTAAAAAAGCTGCCAGGCCAGGGACCTTCCCTACCACCACCATATTCCTTCTGTGGGAGGTCTGGATACTGAAAGGGGCAGGGGAGATGCTCATTTTTCTATTGCCTTGCTGGCATCCTTTTAAAAATGGCACTTATTAAACAATTTTTGAAAAGAAAAAAAAAATGGCACTTATGGTTCTGAGACCGGCACCATTTTGACATTACTAAGGTGCTGGTGCTGGTCTCAGGGGTTGCTGTAACCATATTCAAGTGATGCAGAAGGTGAGTGGGCATTGACTCTGGGACCTGTGACTGTACCTTTTGTCCCCGGGCGCTCGCCCACCTGCTTTTGCTTGAATGACCACTCTAAAACGTATCTTGGGTAAAACTGGCCGCAGCTTTTATTTAACCATATATAACAGCACACAATGTAACCATAACAACGCACCACCCTGGGCCAATACATACATATATATATATATATATACATACATATATATATATATTTATATATATATCTATCGCCATGTGTTCTCCCGGGACCATGCCCACCCCGCGCCACCTGCCGCGCTCCAAGCAAGGCGACTTCCGTTCACTGGCCCCCTGCCGCGTAGTAAGCAGGGGGGCCCTGTCTCCGGGCGTGGTCCCCCTTTTCTTCCGGCAATCTGCTTGTCAGCCCACGGCTGATCCCTTTACCCTAAGTCCTATTGGCCCGGGTACCCGCCACCGGCACCGAGCAGTGTCTACACTTGCTCGGAGCCCCCCCAACCAGAAACCGTGTTTTAGCTGCAGCCCCGGTGCTTCTCTATCTGCGCCTCTATTGCTTCGATTATGTCATTAATAAACAAATCGTACCCGATGTCCGAAAGGTGTATTTTATTGTCCTGATAGAAGCCCTCGCACTGCTCATCCGCCCACTGATGGCGTACCTGATAACCCCCTAGGCGCCCCAACCAGGCCCCCAGCTGCCTATTAAGCTTCTTGCAACTCCTTCCCCATAACTTGGTTTTCGCGAATTTTATCCGGGGAATAATGTCTGACCAACATAATACCGCACCTGGGAACAATGTCTGTAACTCGCGCATGTCCCTTTTTGCCTCTTGCAACAGCTGCCTGTAAGTCCACGTTCCCAAATTATTGCCTCCCAGGTGCACTATTAACATGTCTGGGGCTGCCAATTCTTCCCTCCTGACATGAAGCATAGGCAGTAGTTGCCCCCACCGCATCCCTCGCTTTCCCATCCATGTAACCTGTACTCCCCACGGGGCCAAACCAAGATGTACGCCGTGCTTGCGCTGTTGCACCCTCTGCACTGCCCAATGCATGAAGGAATGCCCCACGATCCAAACCTTTTTTGGCTTAGTGGACGATTCTGCAATTAAGAACAGTTCTTGTTAGTTATCCATACCCTGTGAACTAACTCTGTCCAGTCTCACGTATGCATTAACTGCTAATGAATGCCACCTTCCTATTTGCTGGATGGTCTCCGTTCCCAAACCTGCCTGCACAGCGCTGGTCGCTGCTCCTATCCGAAAGGAGTGGGTCCCAAAGTTTGCTGCGTTCCGCCCCACCTTGGTTAACGCACGCTTAAATACCGCTGAAAATTGATACCTTGTCAAAGGGACCCCGTTGTTATGTACTAATAGATGGTTCCCCTTTTTGGGACGGACTGCCAAAAATGCTTCTAAATTAGCCAGCGGGCAGGTGACTTGGTTGGCTAACCTGGTTAATGTCACCGCAGCCCCTTTTCCTGATTGGTCTGTCTTGGACCAAGGTATCAATATTCTGAGTGTGTTTCCCAATATCTGTACATTCCGCAGTAGCATCCCCGTATCACCCGTGTCATCCTTTAATGCTGCCACTAGTTCGCCTACGCGCAGGGCCCCAAACAACGCCAGCGAAAATGCCAGCTGAAATAACTGCGTTTCAAATTGTGATTCACAAACCTCCCATAGCGCATACCATATCTGAGCTAATAACTCATGTGTAACTGGGTGTCTCCCGTCTTTTTTGTGCCTAACTTTCTTCCCCAACCTTTCATTAGTTTTTTAACAAGAAATCCCTTGGTGGGATTGCCCCATCCTTGAACATTTGTGAAGAAGGCCAGTCCTGCCAGCTGATTTACCATAATGCCCCTCGACAGTCTGGACTCTTTGGCTCAAGCGATGTATTTCACTACTATATCCTCTGGCACCGAACCGTTTGCCCAACCGTGCTGATTAAGGAAGGCTCGCACTTTCCCGTATCCTCTGGAATACGCACCCCATGTAGCGGGCGCCACCGATCTCCGTAGCAAGTCTAGGGTGGTTGCAGTCCAATTGCCCATAAGTGGTCCGGTACCAGAGTCCCCTCCTCCTCTGCATTGGGTACCTGTTTGCGAAAGAGAGACCATTTTGCACATGATAATTCATCCGCAATGCCATTGCTAATTCCAGGTGCATGCCGTGCTCTAATGGTAGTGTTTAAGCGCAAGCTGCTCAGTATTATTTGCCTCAAAAGGTTCGCAACCTTTGGGCATTTCGCCGTCTGCCTGTTGATGACATATACTATGGCTTGATTGTCACTCCAGAAAATTATCGGGCGGATTTTAAAAGCCCTGCTCGCGTAAATCCACCCGGATTTACGCGAGCAGGGCCTTGCGCGCCGGCGCGCCTATTTTGCATACGCCGCCGGCGCGCGGAGAGCCCCGGGACGCACGTAGGTCCCGGGGTTTTCTGAAGGGGGAATGTCGGGGGCGTGTCGGGAGCGGGGCCGAACGACGCGGCATTTTGGGGGCGGGCACGGGGGCGTGGTTTCGGGCCGGGGCGTTCCGGGGGCATGGCCGCGCCCTCCAGAACCGCCCCCGGGTCGGGTCTCTGCGCGCCAGCAACCCGCTGGCGCGCATGGATTTACGTCTCCCTCCAGGAGGCGTAAATCCATGGATAAAGGTAGGGGGGTGGTTTAGATAGGGCCGGGGGGGTAGGTTAGGTAGGGGAAGGGAGGGGAAGGTGAGGGGAGGGCGAAAGAAAGTTCCCTCCGAGGCCACTCTGATTTCGGAGCGGCCTCAGAGGGAACGGAGGCAGGCTGTGTGGCTCGGCGCGCGCCGGCTGCCCAAAATCGGCAGCCTTGCGCGCGCCGATCCAGGATTTTATAAGATACGCGCGGCTATGCGCGTATCTTATAAAATCCAGCGTACTTTTGTTTGCGCCTGCTGCGCAAACAAAAGTACGCGATCGCGCTTTTTTTAAAAATCTACCCCTATATGTTTGTTTTGCAATCTGGATCCCCATATGACCAATGCAACCCAAATTGGGAATAGCTCCAGGAATGTTATATTGCGTGTTGTACCTTCTTGCACCCATGCTGTCGGCCATTGTCTTACATTTAACTTGCCAATGCTTATGCTTTATCCTATTTTCTTTTGAAGGATCCTTCTTCCAATTTTTCTCTTTCATCTCACCTTTTAACCATGACGATAATTGTTTTGCTTTTCTTCCACCTTTCTTAATGCATGGAATACATCTGGTCTGTGCTTTTAGGATGGTACTTTTTAACAATGTCTATGCCTGTTGCACACTTTTTACCTTTGTAGCTGCACCTTTTAGTTTTTTTCTAAATATTTTTCTCATTTTATCAAAGTTTCCCTTTTGAAAGTTTAGCACTAGAGCCATGGATTTACATACTTGTCCCCTTCCAGTCATTAATTCAAAGTTGAACATATTATGATCACTATTGCCAAGCACCCCACCGTTGTTACCTCTCTCACCAAATCCTGTGCTCCACTGAGAATTAGATTTAGAATTGTTCCCTCTCTCGTTGGTTCCTGAACCAGTTGCTCCATAAAACTGTCTCTTATTCTATCCAGGAACTTTATCTCTCTAGCATGCCCTGATGTTTCACTTACCAAGTCAATATTGGGGTAATTGAAATCTCCCATTATTACCTCAATACCAGTTTCGTTAGCTTCCCTAATTTCTCTTAGCATTTCACTGTCCATCTCATTATTTTGGCTAGGTGGACGGTAGTATACTTCTATCCCTATACTTTTCCCCAACTCACAAGAAATTTTAACCTATAGAGATTCAATTGTATATTTAGTAGGGGTGTAAATTGTTTTTTGACGATTTAAAATATCGTCCGACATATTTTAAATCGTCAAAAATCGTTAGAGGCGCGATACAATAGGAATTCCCCCGATTTATCGTCAAAAATCGTAAATCGGGGGAGGGGGGAGGGGAAGGGGGAGGGCGGGAAAACCGGCACACTAAAACAACCCTAAAACCCACCCGACCCTTTAAAATAAATCCCCCACCCTCCCAAACCCCCCCAAAATGTTTTAAATTACCTGGGGTCTAGTGGGGGGGGGGGGGTGTCCTGGTGTGATCTTCCACTCTCGGGCCACGGCTGCATTAATAGAAATGGTGCCGGCGCTACCTTTGACAGGGCAAAGGTAGCGCCGGCGCCATTTTTGTTCCTGTCCCCCGACGTCACGAGCGCAGGAGATCGCTCCCGGACCCCCGCTGGACCCCCAGGGACTTTTGGCCAGCTTGGGGGGGCCTCCTGACCATTTTGAGTATTGGCATCGGACGGCGATTTTGAGTCTCAAAATGGCGCCGATCGCCTTTGCCCTCACTATGACGGCGATCGGCACCATTTTGAGTATTTGCATCGGACGGCCGGTGTTCAAGGAAGTTGCTCCCGGACCCACGCTGGACTTTTGGCAAGTCTTGAGGGGGTCAGGAGGGCCCCCAAGCTGGCCAAAAGTCCCTGTGGGTCCAACGGGGGTCCCGGAGCGACCTGCCGTCTGATGCCAGGACTCAAAATGGCGCCGATAGCCTTTGCCCAAACTATGTCACAGGGGCTACCGGTGCCATTGGTCAGCCCCTGTCACATGGTAGGAGCACAAGATGGCGCCGATGACCATGTGACTGGGGCTGACCAATGGCACCGGTAGCCCCTGTAACAAAGGCTATCGGCGCCATGATGAAACTAGCACCGAGTGTGTGAATGAGCTCCCGGACCCCACCGCTGGACCACCAGGGAGTTTTGGTAAGTCTTGGGGGGGTCAGGAGGGTGGGGGGTTGTAGTTAATTTTAATTTTAGCTGGGACACTAATTTAACTCGCCGTAGTAACGTATTTACAGATCAACAACTTATGCAATTCTCCATACTTCCGTATGAAACGGAATTGACCCCCCACGAATACGTATCACGTATGCAACGAAAACGTTTTGGCTGCACATCTCTAATAGAGATGTGAATCGGAGCCGGTAATGGTTCGGATTCTGGTTCCGATTCACATCGTGAAATTTTTATCTTGCAGTCCAATCGGGTTTTTTTTATCGGCTGCGCCCGAGCCGATAACCAAAAAATACAGTCGACTCTTTAAAATGAGTTTGTTAGTATCCCCCCACCCTCCGGACCGCCCCCCCCCCCCCCCAATTTTTAAATACCTGGTGGTCTAGCGGGAGTCCCGGGAGCATTCTCCCACGCTCGGGCCGTCAGCTGCCAGTAAACAAAATGGCACCGATGGCCCTTTGCCCTTAGCATGTGACAGGGTATCCGTGCAATTGGCGGGTCCCTGTCACAAGGTAGAAGCAATGGACGACCGGCACCATCTTTAAAAATGGCGCAGGCCATCCAGTGCACCTACCATGTGACAAGGGCCGACCAATGGCACCGATAACCCCTGTCACATGGTAAGAGCAAAGGGCCATCGGTGCCATTTTGATTAGTGGCAGCCGACAGCCCGAGCATGGGAGAATGCTCCCGGGACCCCCGCTGGACCACCAGGTATTTAAAAACTTTTTGGGGTGGTCCGGAGGGTGGGGGGTTACTAACAAACTCATTTTAAAGGGTCAGGTTGTGATTTTAGGTTGTGTCCTTTCTTCCTGCCCCCCCCCCCCATAACGATAAGAAAACCCACTAAATTAATCGTGGGGTTTCCTATCGCTATCGGGGACCCCCCGATATCTGACGATATTGAAAATATCAGACGATATTTTCAATTGTCAGATAAACGATTCACATCCCTATTTATTAACCCCAGCAAAAAATGTAGCAGATTGGTGAGGGAAGACTGGCTATAACCCATTAAATCAGATCTTTCTATGTGTTCTGTGATTTTGTACTTTAGAATAGTTTCTATAAGTTTTCTGGCACTGAAGTCAGAATCACCAATTTATAGTTTCTTGGATCACTCCTGGAGCCCTTTTTAAAATTAGGTCACCCTCCAATCTTTAGGTATAATAAATTATTTTAATGATAGGTTGCTAAATGCTAGTAATATATCTGCAATTTCATTTTTTAGTTTTTTCAGAACTCTAGAGTATAAACCATCTTGTCCAGGAAAATTACTACTCTTTGGATTTGTCAATCTGCCCTATTACATTTTCCAGGTTCACAGTAGTTTATTTCAGTTCTTCCATATCATTATCATTTAATAATACCATTTCCAGTGTGGGTATCCCCCCAACATCCTCTTCAGTAAACACCAAAACAAAAATTAATTTAGTCTTTCCACAATGGACTTGTCTTCCATAAATCCCACTTTAACTCCTTGATCATCTAACAGTCCACCAGCTCCCTTACAGGTTTCCTGCTTTAGATATATTTTTTAAAGTTTTTATTATGTGTTTTTGCCTCTATGGCCAGCCTCTTTTCAAATTTTCTTTTTGCTTGCCTTATAAATGTTTTATTTCTAACTTGCCAATTCTCTTTTGTTTAGAAGGATCTTTTTTCCAATTTTTAAAAGAAATTATTTTGACTAAAATAATCTTTCATCTCACCTTTAAACTTTGCCCGCAGTTGTTTGGCCTTCCTTCCACCCTTTTCAATGCATGGAATATATCTGGTCTGGGCTTCCAAGATGATACTTTTATAAAATATCCCATGTCTGATATAAACTCTTAAACTATGTAGCTACACTTTTTAGTTTTTGCTAACTATTTTCCTAATTGTATCAAAGTCTCCCTTTTGAAAGTTAAATGCTAGAGCAGTAGATTTACATAATGTCCTCCCTCCAGTAATTAAGTTATATTTGATCGCATTATTTATTTTATTTTATTTATTTATTTTTAACTTTTCTATACCGATGCTCCTGTACAGGATACATATCGCACCGGTTTACATGGAACTGAAAACAGTCGCCGGGAGGCGTATACAATGAAACATAGGAACAAAGAACGTTCGGGGAAATAAAACAGTTTGGGGAAATGTAACATTGGAACAAGGAATGTGCGGGGAAATAAGACAGATATGTGAAAACTTTAGCAATATAAGGGAATACACTATCATATAATGTGGTAGATATAACATAATATTAAAAAGAGAAAGTTTAATAATAATATGAATGGGAAAAGAGGCCTAAGCCTCGGGGAAACGAGCCGGTGGGGGGGAAAGGGAGAGAGTTATGGGGGAAAACCACAAAGAGCAATGGGACGTTTAGCATTGGTAGGATTCAAGGGGGAGAGAGATCAAGGGCGAAGAGATTATCTGTCCGAAGAGGCCTGACTGAAGAGCCAGGTTTTCGGGATTATCTGTCCGAAAAGGCCTGACTGAAGAGCCAGGTTTTCAGTTTCTTTTTGAAGACCAAAGGGCAGGGTTCTTGGCGGAGGTCTGGTGGGAGCGAGTTCCAGAGTGGAGGCCCAGCTGTGGAGAGGGCGCGCTTCCTTAAAGAGGTTTTAGCAGGTGGGGTATATAGCATGTCTTTGTATGCTCTTCTAGTGGGTCTGTTTGAAGTGTGTGGCCTTATTTGGAAGGTTAGATTGAGGGGGGAGATATTATGTAAAGCCTTGTGGATCATCATGAGGGCTTTAAAGAGGATCCTGGATTTGATGGGTAACCAGTGCAAGTTTTGAAGGATGGGAGTGATATGTTCTCTTCTGTTGGCATTAGTGAGGATCCTGGCTGTGGCGTTCATGACCATCTGAAGAGGTTTGATTGAGTTGGCGGGTAGTCCCAGCAGAAGGGAGTTGCAGTAATCCACTTTGGACAAGACGATGGATTGTAACACCAAACGGAAGTCACGGAGGAGTAGTAGTGGTTTTAGTTTTTTTAGTACCTGCAATTTGAAGAAGCATTCTTTCGTTGTGTTGTTTATGAATTTTTTTTAGGTTAAGTTGATTGTCGAGCAGAACTCCCAGGTCTCTCACATGTGATAAATGGTTAATTGTATTTTTGGCTAGTTGCGAAAGGCTTGAGGATTTGAGAATAGTGTTGTTGTTGTCCTGAGTTATTAGTAGAATCTCAGTTTTGTTAGTATTTAGGACGAGATTGAGGCTAGTGAGAAGCTGGTTGATTGCTTGAAGGCAGCTGTTCCAATGGGACCAGGTTTTGTGAAGAGATTCGGTAATAGGGATGAGGATCTGGATGTCGTCTGCATAAAGGAAGTGGGTTAGTTTTAGGTTAGAAAGTAGCTGGCATAGCGGGAGGAGGTAGATGTTAAATAGAGTAGGTGAGAAAGATGATCCTTGGGGAACTCCTGTGTTTGCTCTGACTGGGTGTGAATCTTTGTTGTTGATCCTCACCTTGTAAGATCTATTTTCGAGGAAGGATTTGAACCAGTTGAATGCAGATCCTTTGATGCCAATGTCTGCCAGTCGCTGAAGTAAGACAGTGTGGTTCACGGTGTCAAAAGCTGCGGACAAATCCAACAGCGCTAGTAAGTAAGGTTAACCTTTTTCCAAGTTTAGAAGGATGGTGTCTGAGAGCGTAGATAGTAGGGGTGTGCATTCGGATTGACCGCATTAGTAAAACGCAACTCATATTTTTTTTTTACTTAAAAAATTGATTCGACATAAACGATCGGATTTCCCACATATCGAACATAGATATGTTCGATATGTGGGAAATCGCGATTGTTGAGCCAAAATAAAAATATAAACCCCCTCACCCTCCTTAATCCCCCCCCCCCGACTTACCACAACTCCCTGGTGATGGAGCGAGGAGTGAGGACGCCATTTCTGCAATCCTTGGCGAGAAGCATGTGACGTCGGCGGCACGTCGAGTGACGCCGGCGTCACGTGATTCCCGGCTCGTTCGCGCCGGACGGCTCGTTCGGCCCAAAAAGAACTTTTGGCCAGCTTGAGGGGGTCAGGAGGCCCCCCCAAGCTGGCCAAAAGTTCTTTTTGGGCCAAACGAGCCGTCCGGCGCGAACTTGCCGGGAATCACGTGACGTCGCGTCTGAGTGACGCGGCGCCACGTGATTCCCGGCGAGTTCGCGCCGGACGGCTCGTTCGGCCCAAAAAGAACTTTTGGCCAGCTTGGGGGGGTCAGGAGGCCCCCCCAAGCTGGCCAAAAGTTCTTTTGGGCCGAACGAGCCGTCCGGCGCGAACGAGCCGGGAATCACGTGACGCCGCGTCACTCGACGTGCCACCGACGTCACATGCTTCTCGCCAAGGATTGCAGAAATGACGTCCTCACTCCTCGCTCGATCACCAGGGATTTGTGGTAAGTCTGGGGGGGGATTAAGGAGGGTGAGGGGGTTTAAATTTTTTTTTTGCACCATATGTACATATACCCAACTCATTGGATTTTTTTTATGTCCATATTGGCCGCAAGTGGGACCCCCTTTCGGACATAAAAAATATGAACATAAAATTTTGCTCTGCACATCCCTAGTAGATAGTAAAGATTCAGTGTTTAGTGCCTTGTGGAAACCAAATTGCGTTGGGACGAGAATGTCATTCTCCTCTAGGTATTCTGATAGTTGTTTGTTTACAACTTTTTCTATGAGCTTGGTTACCATTGGCAGGTTCACTATGGGGTGGAAGTTGGCTGGGTCAGATGGAGAAAGATTTGGTTTTTTTAAAAGAGGTTTGAGTATTGCCAGCTTGAGTTGATCTGGTACAAGACCCTGAGCTAGGGAGCAATTTATGACGTCTGCTAGTGGCTTGGCGATGATGTTTGGGATGGAACGAAGCAGGTTGGATGGAATGTGGTCTGCTGGGTGCGAGGAGGGTTTAGTTTTCTTGAGTATGTTTTCTATTTCTAGTGAAGAAGTTGATTCGAAGGAGACTAGAGATGAGTTTCATTGATGACTTGTGGGGAGAGTAGAGGGGGATGGTGGAAAGGGCGTTGTGAGGGGCGAGATGAGACTGGAGATTTTTTTTTCAAAATAGTCGGCCAATTCATTGGCTTTACTGGAGGCTTGGTCGTCTAGAATGAGAGGTGTGGATGGTTTGATGAGGGCTGAAACGTAGGAGAACAATGCTCTCGAATCGAAATGAAGTGATTAATTTTTTTAGAGAAGAATTCTTTCTTTGTTCTGTTGATGATGTTCCTGTAAGCATTTAAGCAGGATTTGTAGGCAGCTAGGGTGGTTGTGGAGGGGTTTTTACGCCAGCTATATTCTTTTTTTCTGAGGTTCTGTTTGGTGAACTTCAGTTCCGGTGTAAACCAAGGTTTCCTGTTGTCCCTCTCCGGATGAAGAGTTTTGGTGATCTTTGGGCAGGTTCGTTCAGCTACCTTGCTGGTGATGTTGATCCAAGACCCGGTCGCACTGTTGGCGTCAGACAGGTCGAGTTGGTCTAGTTCACTGGAGAGCTGTGTGCTTAGGAGTTCAGTTGAACAAGGTTTCCTGAAAGTTACCGTGGTTGTAGGGGCTGCCTGGTGTGGGTGTTCCTTAATCGCTAAAGCTGTGGAGATGACTTCATGGTCCAACCATGGGACTGGTGAGCAAGTAGGGTTAGAAGCTAGTGAGATGCCCTCATTAATAAAGATGAGGTCTAAAGTGTGGCCCGCTTTGTGGGTAGGGTTATTGACAATTTGTCTGAATCCCATATGGCTTAATATGGTGAGTAGTGTCTTAGTGTTTGCAGAGAGTGGCGAGGCATCCACGTGAAGGTTGAAATCGCCCAACAGGATGGCTGGTTTGTCTGCGTTGAAGTGTTTTGCGATGATTTCTATGCCTGGAGACGGGTCTGATTCAAGAGATCCTGGCGGAGCGTAGACTAAGCCGACTTGGAGGAATTTTGATTTGAAGAGGGTAAATTCAGTTTTCGATGAAGCATATGAGAGATGAAGGGTTAGGCCTAGCCCTTTTTTTGCTGCTAGGAGCAGACCTCCTCCTCTTTTTTTGGGCCTAGGAATTGATAGGAGGTCGTAGGTTTGGATGGGGAGCTGATTTATTAACACTGTGTCGGAGGGTTTCAGCCAGGTTTCTGTTATGGCACAGATGTCTGGTTTAGATTCTGAAAGGAGGTCATTGAGAATGTGAGTTTTTTTGGTAATGGATTGGGCGTTGAAAAGCATAAGTGAGAAAAGAGCGAGGCCGAGCAGTTGTGTGAGTGGTGAAATCATGATAGGAATGATCCTCTGTTGGCGGCTGGAGGGTCAAGCGATTGCTTTGGGTGGTCTAGCCAGGTGATTGTAGATTATGGGTATGGCAAAGGTGCGCATCCTAGAGGAGGGAATGGGGATGCTTGGGCAGCAGGGAGTTGGTGAGAAGAAAGGGCGGAGTTGGTAATGATCAAATGGAGGTCGAAGGGGGCCCAGGCTGGCTCGGGCTGATCTTAAGTGTTTAGGCTCCAAGAGGCCTGGCCAGATGATGATTTCTGATGGAGTGTGAGTTAGGTGCTGTATGGATACTCCAGCGACGTATCTTCGGGTGAATGCTTGCAGGAAGCAAAATGAGGTAAATTGAGACTGGAAGGGGCTAGGTAGATGATGGCAGAAGATATAAGTCTGCTGTATTGCTTACGTGATAGTTAGGAATGGTGGTTTCCTGTTTGAATAGGTCTGGAGCGGAGGTACTCTGTGAGGAATTGTGCTTGCAGTGCTGGGGTGGTGAGCGGCTTCTCTCCGGGGCTGCACGAAGGGGCGCACAAAGGGGCAGCCCCTTTGTCGCGCACCTTCGGCGCGTGATGCTCAGCGCGCAGTGCCTGGCTGCCGCGCTGTTTTAAACGCTGATCGGGACTGTCCCCCGATTGCCTGGGCGTCAGTGGGGCTCCTGATAGGCTCCGGAGCGAAGAGGAGGAGCGCAGACGGAAGAGGAGGCCCGAGCGCTGATCTGGCTGCCTTGTGGTCGGCGCTGCTTGCCGCTGAGGGTGAGTGCAAATTTAAAGGGCCTTACCCCGGTGGGTCAGCGGCGCCGATTGCGCAGGCCTCGCTAGCACCCCGGTCGCTGCCTTCGTCACGGGAGGAAGAGGTCTTGCCGGCTGCCGCGCTGGAGGTTTAAACGCTGATCGGGGCTGTCCCCCGATTGGCTGGGCATCGGTGGGGCTCCTGATAGGCTCCGGAGCGAAGAGGAGGAGCGCAGACGGAAGAGGAGGCCCGAGCGCTGATCTGGCTGCCTCGTGGTCGGCGCTGCCTGCTGCTGAGGGTGAGAGCGAATTTAAAGGGCCTTACCCCGGCGGGTCAGCGGCACCGATCGCATAGGCCTCACTAGCATCCCGGTCGCTGCCTTCGTCGCGGGAGGAAGAGGGCTTTTCGACTGCCGCGTTGGAGGTTTAAATGCTGATCGGGGCTGTCCCCCGATTGGCTGGGCGTCTGTGGGGCTCCTGATAGGCTCCAGAGCGAAGAGGAGGAGCGCAGACGGAAGAGGAGGCCCGAGTGCTGATCTGGCTGCCTCGTGGTCGTCGCTGCCTGCCGCTGAGGGTGAGTGCGAATTTAAAGGGCCTTACCCCGGCGGGTCAGCGGCGCCGATCGCGCAGGCCTCGCTAGCACCCCAGTCGCTGCCTTCGTCGCGGGAGGAAGAGGGCTTCCTCCCGCGACGAAGGCATGATTACTGTTGCCAAGTGGTCCCAGTTCCATTACCTCTTGCACCATACCCTATGTTCCAATAACAATTAGGACTAACATGCTTCTCCTCTCATTGGTTCCCAGACCAGCTGCTCTATGCCCTGATGTGACATTTATCCTGTCAATATTGGCCTAATTGAAATCTTCTATTATTACTGTACTACCAAATTTGATAGCTTCCCTAATTTCTGTTAGTATTTCATCATCTATCTGTTCATTTTAACCAAGTGGATGGTAAAATATCCCCACCGCTATACTTTTTCCCATCAGACATAGAAATTCTACCCATAAAGATTCTACACTGCATTTAGTCTCCTGCAGGATCTTTATCCTGTTGGACTCTATGTCATCTCTAAAATAAAATGCCATACTCCCACCAAGTTGATCTACTCTATTATTGTGGTATAATTTGTACCCTGGTATAGCACTCACCAATTGGTAAAGCTCATTTCACCAGGTCTCTGAGATGCCAATTGTGTTTACCTCTTCAATCAGTGCTATCAATTCTGACTTTCTCATCTTACTTTTTAGACTTCTAGCATTGACATACAGACTTTTTATGGTACATTTTTTATTTCTCTATACAACTTTCATAGCAGTTAACAAGAATAATTTGGAAATCTTTTAACTCAATCTGTCCTTTGCTTATAGGCATGTCAGCTACTTTTGCTTTCATTGGAACCTATCGGGATGCTCTTAATATGCTTTGAAGATATCACCCTCCAAACCATGCACTGCTGAGTCAATGTCGGTGTTCTCTTTTGCTCTAGGTTAAAAGTTGCTCTATCTCCTTTTTAAAGTTTAGCACCAGCAGCCTGGTTTCACCCTGGTTAAGGTGGAGCCCATCCTTTCAGAATAGGCTCCTCCTTCCTCAAAATGTTGCCTAGTTCCTAATAAAGCTAAAGTCCTCTTCCCTGCACCATCATCTTATCCACGTATTGAGGCTCGGGAGTTCTGTCTGCTTCTGCTAAACTGTGCATGGAACAGGGAACATTTAAAAAAATGCCACCCTGCGCGCATGTTATAAAATCTCGTGTCCATGTGTGTACGCCGGATACCGTGCGTACATGGACGTGCGCGCAAGCTTTTAAAATCTACCCCTAAGAATATAAGAAATTGGATTCGACAAAGGCCCGCATGAGAGGCTTCTAAGAAAACTAAAAAGTCATGGGATAGCAGGTGATGTCCTTTTATGGACTGCAAGTTGTTTAAAAGACAGGAAACAGAGAGTAGAATTAAATGGTCAGTTTTCACAGTGGAAAAAGGTAAACAGAGAACTGTGCTCTGTTTTTTTTAATAAATTTATAAATTATTTGGAAAAGCAAATGACAAGTGAGGTGATCAAATTTGCAGATGACATACAATTATGCTGAATTGTTAAATCACAAGCAGATTCTGAGCAATTGCAGTAAGGCTTTGAAAGAAGCCTAATATAGGCAATATAAAAAGAACATATATTATTTGAAACTGTTTTTGAAGTCCCCTGAAGAAGCTTGATATAAGTGAAACAAAGAGGATCCTACTTTGTAGGGGATCCTTTACATTTTGGGGTAGATTTTCATGTGTACGCGTGGGTGTACTTGTGTGCTTGCTACCTGGTCCATACACATTTATGCCTGATTTTATAACATGCACGCATATGTTATAAAATTGGGGGTCAGTGCATGCAAGGGGGTGCACAATTGTGCACCCTGAGCGTGCCGATGTTCGTGGGCTTCCTCCGTTCCCTTCCCCCTAAACTAACCTTCCCACCCTATCGCCCCCAGCCCTATCCTAATCGCTCCCAAAATTTTAATTTACCTGCGCCTACCTCGGGGCAGGCACAGGTTGCACACACCAGCAGCCTGCCGGCACTAGATCCCCCAGACCCGTGCCTTTTGTAAAGCTCTGGGACTTAGACGCGTCCCGACGCTTTACACACTTCGCTGGTCCTTTATAAAATAGGCCTGGAGAGTGTAACCCCCCTATGCGCGTAAATCTGCGTAGGGCTTTGAAAATTAACCCCTTTATGTCTATGTTAATTGAATGATATGAGTGAGTGGTATGTTTGTATGTGTGATATTGAGATACGAGGTATGTCTGGGGTATAAAAATATACATGTGTGTAAAATGGCTATTTATGCTCTCATAAGTGAAATGTTATGCTAATGTTTTGATAGAATGTTTTAATAAATTGATTATTATATGTATATTGTAAAATTAAATCTAACAAGTTGTACTGTATTATCAGTGTGGTAATAGTGATTCCTTCTCTATTGGTATATGTGATAGTAAAATGTCATGGGATGTTTAAGTTAAGCTTGCTAGTTTTTCCATGAGAGCACAAGAAAAGTTGAAAAATCACTCCTCCTAGACTATAAGCGCTACAAGGCTATGTTAAGGCACTTTCTAAATATTTATCTGTTCCCTAGCTGGTACAGATGGCCTGTGGCGTCTGGGAGGTGAATAGAAGGTATGTAAGTGTAACCGTCTCTTTTTAGTCAGTAAGGAGGTCCAGACAACTGATCCGTAAAGATAGACTTTTATTGCCAGCAAGATGCAGCTAAGACAAAGGCTTAGTACAACTGCATGCCCCTCCCCTCCAGGAGCAGACTCTTATGCACTTTACAGTTCTTATCTTTTACACATGCGTTCTAAGCATTGCTGAGCAAGCATATTCCGGCTGAAGGGGCTACTGACCCCCTCCCTAGACACCCTGGAACTTTCGTGAAACTTCTCCCATGTTCTGCAGGAGAGGCTGCTGGGACTTGCAGTTCTGGAAAGGAATTCGCGAGTCTGCAGTAATACAGCCCATCACATAATACATCCATTGTTCTAATCTAGGTTACAGCAGTGAAAGCTTATCAGAGAATAAGAACAGCGAAGCCAAAAAAATGAAAATGTGCAATGTGCTGACAGAGTTTCTCAATGTCCTAATTACAGCTGTATTGCAGACTGTAAGTAAACCCGTCATGAAGCAGGGAATTCTGGTACATGAAGTCCTTTGTCAGGTTGAAGCGTTCAGAGACGGTTACATAAGTATATGAGTGAATAACCCTTTGTAGGCTGGTTCATGAGCCATGAGGAAGGTGTTAATGGATTATTTATCAATAGTGGTTCCTCCACTTGTGGGACCCGAATATCTTTCTTCTCTTTCCAAACCTCTTCCAAATATCCCCTTTTATATTTCCTATTTAGCAAAATCTGACTAAGCTAGAATATTCATCGTCTGAATCTCACAAAGACAGGTTGCTGAATGGAGCCTAGAGTATGCGTATATTAGTTCTTTATTGTGTATCTATTTTTATAACTGTGATTCCCACCATTTGCCATAATTTCGATTTTGTTTGAAAGTTTCCCTGATTAGGATGAATGGGGCCATTACTACAGCTCTGATTGCTCCTTCAAAATGTTCAGTAACATGGCCTGATTGGGGTAATGACAGAGTTGTAACTATGCTGAAAATGGTAAAAAAAAATCTTTAATGGTAGGAAAGAGATGTGAAAAATTGTCCCTTATCACAATTTATGAAAGGTGGGTATTTGACCACAATCATAAGGAAAGTAGGGATTATTGGGTCAAACTGTCCATTTTTTCTTTCACTTTACTTTCTGAAAGTAAGTACTGACAATTGACAAAATGTTTCAATAGAGTGGCATGATTTTAACAAAAGGTTTTGAACACATTTTAGCTAAGCAAGTAAAACAGTTTTTTATGTTTTGTTATCTAAACACATTCTCCAAAATATTTGTATCTTCATCAATAGAATATAATTTACACAGAGTATATAAAATACCACATAAAAATTCCTTTTAATAGCATTAACATAAAATAATATAATACTGGTGAGTTGCTATATAATGGTTCATTGCAGGCACCTATGTCTTTTAATGTAAAATATTGATTGTAGCAAGCTATTCATGCCATTCTAAATATCTGAAAGGAATGTAGAATTAATTCTTTTTTATTTTTGATAAAAAATACTTTTTTCCTCCTAAAATATTCCTTTTTCCTCTGGATTTCAGTAGGAGATTAAAACAGCTCCCTTTTTTTCTGTTTCCATTTAGCTGTAAAGAACAAATGCAAAGGGGCGGATTAGTTTCAAATGCGGTTTTCAGTGGAAATTTTTGTTTCAAATGTGATAAGCAACAGGCTAACATCTACATGAGGAAAATCATTGCCTTGTAAAAATATTTTGGCATGAAATTATAAAACTATGTTGTATAAAACAAATAAGAATTTACAATGAAACATTTCAATTAGTCAAACGAGTAAATATGCATAACATTCATATTTATGTCTACCAGTAAACCCTCTGCAATATGAATGAATCACTTTCATAATAAAATTAATAGAAAAAAAAGGAAATTGATACGTTTTTACCCTTGGGGATTTGCGGGATGCAGTTATTTTGGAGTTAGTCTTATCTTTTTTAAAAGTAAATTATCTTGTACTAAGAAATTTGGATTAATATGCTAGCAGCACCAAAACTTAACTACATCTCTGGGAGCAATAGTCATGTTTTAGGATAATATAATCCCTGATTTGGGACTTAAATGTCTACCCCAAAACCTAAGAGAAGGGGACTCTGATCCCATCCCCAAACCCCAAGTCAAATATATGGCTCCAGTTGACTCCAATCCCCCAGACAACCCCCCCCGTGCTAACACCCCTCCAAGACAGCATCCCCAACATAATTCCCCTGCAAGTTAGTGTCCCACTGAAGTAAATCCATACCTGAGTAAGTATGTCTTGCTAAGGTAGCTCCCCATGAGACATAAGAACTTAAGAATGTAAGAAGTTGCCAGACTGGTTCAGACCAAGGTTTCATCAAGCCCAGCATCCTGTTTCCAATAGTGGCCAATCCAGGATACAAGTACCTGGCTAGTAGCCAGACATTAAACAGATCCCATGCTACTAATGCTGGTAATAAGCAGTGGCTATTGCCAGGGACAGTAACTTTTAAACAGTCATGTGGGCATACATGTATTCATTTATGTTGGCTCATGCGAATGGACGTGGCCATTTTATAACATATGCACATATATGCAAACGTTATAAAATCAGCTGTAAGCGCATACATGTGCATGCAATTTTTTTTTCATTTTAATTTTATACATTTCAACAATTACAAGCAAGATACAACCTTACTTTGAAAAAAAAATGGTGTATCAGAAAAAAGACTTCAAATGGATCACTGGACCTAACATTCCCCAGGAGGATTAGATGGACTAGACCTGGAATTAATGAGAGATTTTAGCTGCTCTGGAAGGAAAAAAACGAAACATTCATTCGAGGAATGAATAATACATTTGCAAGGGTATCTTAATACAAATGAAAATCCTAATGAAACAATCTGGGATCTTAACACCAGGAAATCACGCCTTCTTTCATGAGTAGGTCTAGCTAAGCCAGGAAAAATGCGTACTAGCATAGAAATGTTCTTAAAGTACCTCTTCATAACTTCACTCAATTCTTGTTCAGAAATAAAGGAGACAAGAAGTGTTGATCAATCATAAATTTCAGCTGTAGAATCCTCAAGAAACTGAGTTAGATTCTCAATGGGATCAAGTAGTCCGACTCTAGGTAATACTTCTTTGCTAGTTCCAGGAAGAAAAATCTGTTTGTTAATCAAGGGAACTTTATCCGCTTCAAATTTCTAAATTTCTAGGAGACGTTTTCTCAAAGTGAGATAGGGATCTTCCCCTAACACTTTTGGAAAGTTAAAAAAGCAGAGATTTAAATGTCTTATATGGTTCTCCAGGAATTCCAGTCTACCAGAACAGTTGCTATAATCTTCGAGCAATTTAAAGTTGCAAGGCTGAGTTTGAGAGACAGACACCTCTGAGGCAGATATTTGAGCCTTAAGATCCCAAATGTGATCATTAATTTTAACCTCTGTTGCATTCACCTTTGTAGTGAGTCTCAATCCTAGTTTGCCATTCTTTCAGAGAGCCTCCATACCCTACAATTAGGTCCCATAGGGCATCAAGGGTAATCACAGCTGATTTGGGTGGGGGATGGTAAAACTCACCCAAAAATCCAGGAGAAACTGCTCCTGGAATACCATGCCCCAATGCTGCAGCAATCTTCTCCCGGTCCCCATGAATAACAGCTGGAGAAAAGGAAACCATAGAAGATGCGGCATCTGATGGAAACAAAGCCTCCGGCAAGCTCAGAGAGAGTGGAGAAGACACCGACAGAGCTCTACTCCGGCCCCCACCTGCAGACGCTTGGATTACATCATCTCCAAGCCCTGTAGATCCGAGAGAGAGGTCAGCGATGGTTGGTGCCAGCGGTAGCAGAGGATCCAGGGGACTCAGTGTGACTTCCCCAGGTGATACTAGTGCTCCCTCACTGGACATCGCAGCGGGCTCGGTACTCCCTCAGTTACTGCCATGTCAGACGAGTAGGATGTCATCAAACGCTGTCTGCTAGGGAGAGAGGTGTCTGGAGGAAAGACACGAACTCTCCCCTTCCTTTTGCATGGCATTACCAAGGTAATTGTGGAGGAAAGGGAGAACGTTTAAACCTTGTCTGGTTCATGCCCCCATCTTGGCCCACCAATGTGCACGCAATTTTATATGGATGAGCATATGTGTGTGCAAATGCCACCTCTACTGCTTAAGTGGGGAGATTTTGCTAGGCAAGCATGCCAATGCAAATACCCATTTTACAGTTCATTCCCAGTTTGCCCCAGTAAAGGATAGGACTTCCTAACACCCCTAGCTAGATAGCTTCCATTTTACTCTGTTAGCCCTAACCCTCCAAACCCTGCTAACTAGCTCTGATTTTTTTATTTTAAAATTTACACACTATCTATAACAGAAATAAAGTTATGAGAAAGGGGACCCCGGCATGCACTTGTGGATGTAAATGCTTATGCGCCTACTTCAGGTTACAGGCCCAGAATACCCAGGTTCCACACATGCCCTGAGCCTTTTTTTGATTTACCAATTTGTGTGTGTACTGGGAGATATGCACATACTTTGGCACCTTTTAAAATCCGCATGGTGCACCCTGGCCCGAGATATTCATTTATCTCCTGCTTTGGTGAGCATAGGGCTTTTAAAATCTGTCTGTAAGTCATCCTGACTAATAGCAATTTATGAACTTCTCCTCTAGGAACTTGTCCAAACCTTTTTTAAACCCAGCCAAGCTAACTGCCATAAACACATCCTCTGGCAATGAATTACAGAGCTTAATTGTGCATTAAGTAAGTGAGAATTTTCTGCGATTTGTTTTAAATTTGCTTCTTACTAACTTCATGGCATGCCGCCTAGTCTTTCTATTATCTAAAAGAGTAAACAATCAATTCACATTTTCCCATTCTACTCCTCTCATGATTTTGTAGAGCTCCATTATATCACCCATCAGCTCTCTCTTCTCCAAGTTAAACAGCCCTGACCTCTTTAGTCTTTCCTCATAGGGAGTCAGTCCATCATAGGTGTGGCACTCCTTTGAAGTAATCCTCCCCTGAGACAGCTTCTCCAGATATATCCTCTCACAATATAATCTCCTCACCCAAGGCTCACCCCTGTCAATCTAGAAGAAGACAAATGCAGGAAGGAGCAGTTTTCCTCTCTGTTAGCTGGCACCAAAGTGAAAATGGTGCCAGCTGACCTCACATTGTACTATGCCCTGCTACCTTAAGGGGATTTGTCTGATTCTAGTTTTTTACATTTTAGGGTACTATAGGGACCAGTTCTCGCCCCATTATTGTTTAATCTGTACCTAGGCCCACTTGCCACCTTAATTCAAAATGTAGTTGCTTCTTTTATGCAGACAATATACAGGTGATGGTTATGGTTAAAATGGGACTCTAGAAAACTTGGGCAATTTCAATAATTGTTTGAATTGCATTGCTGAATGGTTATCTATTCACAAATAAAGGTCAATCCAAAGAAATCAAAGGCCCTGCAGATCAATAGATGGAAACTACTTGTAATTATTTATCCATAAATTTTGGATACATATATTCCTGTGAGAGATACTAAGACCTCTCTAGGTGTTTCAATCAATTCTAATTTGTCCATGGTACAATACATTTAATCTTCTGTGCAATCTTATTTGAATTTTGTCCTTTGAGACCTTTTCAGTGGAACCAGATCTCTGAAATGTTGTCCATGTATAAGTAGTGCCACAAATTGATGATTATAATATTCTTACAATGGCCTTTTACTGTATACAACTTCAGGTACTGCAGAATACTGCAGTGTGATTAATTTTCAGATTAAAAAAGTATGATCATATACTCTCTTTTTTAAAGAAATTACATTGGTTCCCAATTTTTTGTCAGCTTTAAGTTTAAAATTCCATGTTTAGCTTTTACTCCATGGTATCTCTTAAATTTACTGATTTTACAACCAACCACTGAGCACTTTATTGCCATCTTAAAATTATCATTTTTTAAAATGTATATTCTGCCTTTTATAACACTTCAAAGTGGATTACATTCAGGAACTGTAGGAATTTCCCTATTCCCAGAGGGCTTACAATCTAAGGGCCTGATTTACTAAATAATTTTTCCCATAGATACGGAATGGGAGAGAAGCTTTAGTAAATCAGTCTCTAAGGGGGTCATTTTCAAACGCGTATCACGTGCGATAAGCCACTATCACATGCGAAAAGTCATTTTTCGTGTGCCATAGCATGCTGGGGGTGGAGTCGGGGTGGAGTTGGGGCAGCGAGGAGAAGAGTCGGGTGGCGAACTCGGCGGTGTCTTCGCTGGCGGCGATAAGGTAAGCAACGTTATCATCGCCAGTAGCACGACCAATAGCACCACCTTTCACGGTGGTGACCTTATTGGGTGCGAAAGCCGGCAGCGAAAACACCATGGTGGTGTGAAGGCTGCCAGCTTTTGCAGGCCCACCCCCTCCCGCCCCCCCATTTTTGCTGGATTCACCATTCTACGATAGAATGGTGATTCCAGGCCTAAGTTTGTACCTGATACAAAGGAGGGTGAAGTGATTTGTTCAAGGTCACAAGGAATGGCATTTGAACCCTGGCTTTCCTAGTTTTCAGCCTGTTGCTCTAACCACTAGACAACTATCAGATTAAAATGCACAAGGTGTTCTGCTTTCTTTTATGAAGCTCCATTCTTATGGCATGCTTTACTATATGAAATTCGTATTACGATCAACTATCCTAAATTCAGGAAAACTGTTAAAGGTTGACTAAGCAGACTTTTAATTATTGGGAGCTTTTTCTTTGTTCTGATATTTTGCAAGTTGATGTATAATAACGCTACTTTTATGTTTATTGTATTTATTATTGTTGTAAGTTTATATGAATTTGTAATTTAGTTACATAGAAACATAGAAATGACAGCAGAAAATGATCAAATGATCCATCCAGTATGTCCATTAAACGTATGCTAGAATTTGCTGCACCATGCAGGTTACCCCCATGCTTATCAGCTACCCAGACTGTAAAAGTCAGGGCCCTCAGTGATTGCTGTTTGAATCCAGCTTCCCTTTACCCTTGCTGTGGAAGCAGAGAACAATAGGGGTCATTTTCTATATGGATTGCACGTGAAAAGTCCCTTTTCGCGTGCGATAGCTAAATCGGGGCAGGCTCTGGGCGGCATCCGCACCGGAAGGGGAGGAGTCGGGGTGGCACCAGAGGGAACGCTGCGAAGACGGCGAAAAGGTAAGGACCCTTTTCGCTGCCAGTTTCGCGCCCAATAGCACCACCTTTTACGATGGCGCTATTGGGTGCGAAAGCCGGCAGCGATCACACCGCGGAGGTGTGATCGCTGCCGGCTTTGCAGGCCCGCCCCCTGCTTCGCCACCCCACCCCCCGTTACCACCGGATTTTCTAAAGTCTGCGACCTTAGAAAATCCAGGTCAATGTTGGAGTTGCATCGAAAGTATCAGGCTTATTGGTTAAGGGTTGTAAAAGCCACATCAGTAAGTTACCCCATGCTTATTTATATACTACCTAATATAATTACCCAAAATATATAACATGAAAACAAAATCTAAATAAATGTAAGACCTATTATATGAGGAAATCCTATGTGAGATCAGGTATACCTTCATACGATGCTATTAGTAATATAGCTATCATGTCTGTGAGCCATACCGTTAGGCTTCATAAATCATTAGGTACCTGAATCTCTTATCTCTTGTGCTGATTACTGTCCACTTCCGCTCTTGATGTTAAGAGCTTGCATTGAACCATACTAAACCATAAAAGCCAGGGCCTTTGTTGGTTGCTGTCTGAATACAATTCTCTTTTTCCCACTGCCATTGAAGCAGAGAGCAATGATGGAGTTGCATCAACTCCATCATTGCTCTCTGCTTCAATGGCAGTGGGAAAAAGAGTAGTAACTGCTGCACCAACAAATTACCTCTATGTACTCTTTCCTTCATTTCCATTTTCGAGCCTCTAGAGATATACAGTGTTTATCCCATACCCCTTTGAATTCTTTCACTGTTTCATCTTCACTACCTACTCTGGAAGGGCATTCCCGGCATTAACCACTCTCTCCATTAAGAGATATATCCTGACGTTGGTTCCTAATCGTTCTCCCTGGAGTTTCATGACACCTAATTATACTGATTTCTTTCCAAAGGAAAAGGTTTTATGATTGTGCATCATTAAAACCTTTCAGGTATCTGAAGGCGTGTATTATATCTCCCGTTCACTTCCTTTTTTCCAGGGTATACTTAATCAGATCCTTCAGCCTCTCTTCATAAGTCTTCCAATGCAGACTCCACACCATTTTGATCACTCTTCTTTGGACTGCCTCTATTCTGTCTTTATCCTTTTTGAGATATGGGCACCTATATTGAACGCAGTACTCCAGGTGAGCCATCACCAAGGACCTGAACAAGGGCATCAACTCCTCCTTTTTCTTACTGGTTATTCCTCTTTCCATGAGCCCAGCATTCTTCTAGTGTTAGCTATCACCTTGTCACATTGCTTCACCACCTTCAGATCACCAGACACTATCACACCAAGGTCCCTCTCTCAGTCTGTGCATATTAATCTTTCATCGTCCATCACATACAGCTCTGTTGGAATACCACACCCCAATGAATTACCACACCTTCGCAATGAATCCTAGCTGCCAAATCCTTGACCACTCTTCAAATTTTCTTAAGCTGCTTTTCATTTTCTCTACTCATTCAGGCATGTCCACTGTGTTGCAGAACTAAGTAACATTCACAAATAGACAAAATTTACCTTCTATCTCTTCCGCAATATCGCTCACAAAGATATTGAACAGAATCGGTCCTAAAACCAATCCCTGTGGCACTCCACTTGACACCATTCTTTCTCCAGAGTAGGTTCCTACACGTTGTCTCCTGTCAGTCAACCAGTTTGCAATCCACGCTACTACCTTGGCACCACACCCAAGCTTCTCAATTTTTCATGAGTCTCCTATGAAGGACCTTTAGGAACCACGGCGTGGTCTGTGGACCCCTAGCCTGAGCTGGGATTGATGCTACCTGAGAGGGTAAACCCCCACAGGTCCTACGTCAGGAGGCGAGGCCGGAGGAAGACAGGGGCCAGCTGGAGCTTCGCCAATACCAGTCCACGTTCCCCACTGTTATGCCCGCTGGCCACGCTCACCTGCGGTTGGCTCAACTCATGTCATGTCATGCTTGGCCCTCTACTCCCAGTACATTCGTTACTGTGGCCATTCGCTGCCACTGCATTCCTCCTGGCTCCCTGTGTTCCACGTGGTGGCTGGGACACTGCCAACCAGCGTTCCAACCCTTGGCCTCCCTCGGTGCATGTGCACGCCATCTCTCCTCCCTTTAAAGGGCCAATGGCGGGAACTTCAGGCTCGTCTCCACCTGATGACATCACTAACCTGGGATACTTAAGGACAGTCTCCATCCACCAATAGCCGATTTGGCAATGAGTTCTCTGCTTCCTTTCTGGTACTTGCTCCAATACTCTGAATCTTTTTTTCCTGCTCTATGGATCCCTGCTCATCTCGTTGGTATCCTGTCTTAGCGCTTCCACATCTGGGACTCTGTCTTGGCGATCCCCGCTCCTCGGGGCCTGGCTCAGCGCTTTTATATCTGGGAACCTGTCTTGGCACTACCCGCTCCTCGGGGCCTGGCTCAGCACTTCTACATCTGGGATCCTGCCTCGGTGCTGCCCGCTCCTCGGGGCCTGGCTTAGTGCCTCTACATCTGGGATCCTGCCTCAGCACTGCCTGCTCCTCGGGGCCTGGCTCAGTGCTTCTACATTTGGGACTGTCTCTGTGCTTCAGCTCCGTGGGACCAGCCTCAACACTGCTACATCACGAGACCCTGTCAAGGCGCTTCCGCCCCTCGGGATCTGGGTCAGAGCTTTTACATCACAAGACACCATCTCTACGCTTCTGCTCAGCGCTTTGACATTACCGAATTGTGTCTCTGCATCCCTGCTCCTCGGGGCACCTCTCAGAGCTTCTACATCACAAGCCCCTGTTTCTGCACTGCCGTTCCTCAGGCAGTCCCCTCTATGCTGCTACTCTACTCAACCTGTTACAGTGGATCCCCTGCTCTAGCCCTGCTTCAGCATACCACTATATAAACCTCTGCTCCTGCACTTCCTCTCCTCATGGCCAGTCCCACATGGTCCTGCTCTACAGTCTTAGGAACTGCGGTATCATTTCACTCCTTGAGGCTTTCTCTCCCTCTCCATCTGAGAGTACCTCGGACTTGGACTGAACCTAACTTCTCTGATACTCTTTGCTTCCAGTCACCTACTCTCTCCAGGTCCAACCAAACAGAGGTGCACCTAAGACCAGCCGGCCCCGGCACCCAAGGGCTCAACCTGCGGGGAACAAGGGTCAGTACTGGTGAAGTTCCTGTTTGCCTCTGCTCCCGGCCAGCCTCGCCTCCTGACGGTGGGGACCTGTGAGGTCCAACCCCTCAGGTAGTGTCAACCCCACCTTGGGCCAAGGGTCCACAATTCCTAGTACCCGCGGGTTGAGCCCTTGGGTACTGGGACCGGATGGACTTAGGTGGGCCCCTGAGGCATGGTGTAGGTACCAGGTTTGGAACTGGAGCGGGGAGCGGTTGGAGTTGGATGACTGACAGACAAGATGAGGCAGGCAAGGCTCAAGAGCCAGCAGCAGGAGAAGGAGGCGGGCGCTTGCCTAGAGTCAGAGGACTGGCAGGTCAGGGATGGTCAAGAGCCCCGAACCTGCCACGGGATAGATGAGCAAAGTGAGGTCCAGTCCAAGGTTCAGAGGCAGGTGGCAGATGAGCAGAGTGAGGGCCACTCCAAGGTTCAGAGGCAGGCGGCTGATGAGCAGAGTGAGGTCCAATCCAAGGTTCAGAGCCAGGAGATCCGTCCGAAAGATTCCAGGAAGAAGGGCGCAAGGCTGGTCCTGGAGCAGGAGACAGGCACAGGAGTCAGGTACTGGAACAGGAGTCAGTGCTGGAACAGGAGTCAGGTACTGGAACAGTAGTCCTTCAAGGAGAAGTGCAGGATCCTGAGAGAAGCAATGCAGGAGACTCGTTGCCAAGTCATCTGGGAATGGCCCGAGGGAGCCTTATGTAGTCCCATACTGATGACATTATCCTCCTGGGCGGTCCCAGGTTTCCCGCCGAAGGCCCTTTAAATAGTTGCTGGTGCTACACGCGCCTAGGGGAAATTCCAGGCGGGACCAGAAGCTGGCGGCATCTCATGCGCTGGGGAGGCCGAGGAGGTCCCGGCATCGGTGGGTGTGAGTGGAGAGGCCTCAGAGAGGCAGGCCATGGCAGCCAATGTCCCAGGCAGGGCCCGGAGGCGTAGCCAAGTGGAAGGAGCCAGCATGGGGGTTCCGCAGGTGGAGAGTGCAACAGGACCATATCAAAAGCTTTACTAAAATCCAAGTAAATCACATCGAGCACACTTCCTTGATCCAATTCTCTAGTCACCCACTCAAAAAAATCAATCAGATTTGTCTGACGGGACCTTCTCCTGGTGAATCCATGTTACTCTATTATTGTGTTATTGTTTGTAAGGGTTTTGGGTGGACCCCTGGACTCTGTGGCTGATGACCACGCCCACGGGGGGAAGTCCTGTGAGGGGCCACAGGTCAGGCTCAGCTTTAGGACCCACACACAGTTAGATCTTTTATTAGACAGTATTGGTGAGTCACCAGAGGTGGCAATAGTGAGCTGGAATATAGTCTGGCTGGGCTTGTAGTCCCTCAGGCTCTGGAACAGCGATCCCACAATGGCTGTGCTGTAGTGAGAGAAACTGAGACCATGAGTAGTAGCAATATATGCAGGGTTCAGGAATAGAGCCTCGTGGGTAATGTACTCATGCAGCGGTCTCTCAGTATGGAGCACAGGAGCTGAAGTAAAGGCAGGCCCTCGAGGAGCGAGTACCTGGTTCCAGGGAACAGCTCTGAGAGATGTAGATGGTAACTCACAGATGGTATAGGCAGCGGTGTATTCCAGGCAGAAGTGAAGTCCAGGTAGTAAGTCCAGGAACATGGGCCCTCGAGGAGCGAGTACCGGTTCCAGACAGCGACCTGAAAAAGAAGAGAGAGAGGCCCCTGAGAAATGGGTACCCCAAATAGAGTAAGTCCAGAATGGAGGCAGAGTAGCTAGGCACGGAGAGCGAATCCCATCCGTTAGGAAACCTTCACCTTGCTAACTCGTAGGCTAGCAATCACGTAGGCTATTTGTATCCTGGATGCATGATGTCATCACAGGGGGATGCCCCTAAGGTTCGTGCCACTGAAGGTATTTGAAGCAGGGCCACGCGGCGCTCGCACCCTAAGGCAACTGGACAGCATGGCGGGAGGCAGCGCCCAAGCCGGTCCGAGGACACCGGAGAGGACGGCAGGCAGACGCTGCAGCAGCCAAACGTCCGACAACTGCAGGAGGAGTCGCCAGAGAGGTAAGGAGGGTGGAGTAAAGACGTCAGGCAGCGACAGTCGCAACATATTGTTAATATTTTTATTTTTTGTATTTATTGTATTTTATTGCTTTTGTTATGATATGTAATTTTTTTAGTTGTATTTTATATGATGTATACTTAATCATTTTGATTTTTATAGAAAGCTAGTATATCAAAACCAATTAAACTAAACAATTTAAAGGGAGGAAGCGCTGAAATGGGGGTAAGGTGGGGTGTTGACTTGAAGGGGAGCTTCATTTGTACAAAAATGCAACTTTATTTACACAGGAACACTTTTTTAGCATCTATAAATCAATATAAAATAAATATTAATTATTCTTGTCCCTAGGCAACATATGACAACACAAAATGACTTTTCTAAGAATATATATAACATCAACAAGATGACTACAGCTATGATACCCACTAGGGATGTGCACAGACAACATTTTCATTTCAATTTGTTTATTTGCTTTGTAGTTTACCTCCATGTGTTTGGTTCATTTCAAATTAAATTTTTTTTGTTTATTCATTTTATTTGTTTATTTGTTTACCTTTAAAGTGAAAGGGGGAAACATTGCAGCCTATTTTGGGCTCCAAAATTGGGATTTTTTTCATTAATTCTAATAAAACATTTTTGGAAGACATCATCAGAAGGGGAAGAACTTCAAGGCATCTAGAATGTGGCAAAGTGACACCAAAGGTTGCATGAATAGCCTAAGGTTCTGTTAGAAGGGAAAGGGGTACCAGGAGTATCAGGAGTTCTTCAAGACACCATCAGAAGAGCAAAGAAGTATCAAGAGTGCCAAGGCTTTCAAAGAGGGAACCAAAAACAATGTCATGAGCCCTTGAAGGCAGTTCCAGGGAAAAAGTTGCACCAAGAGTGGCATCAATATCCTAAGATATCAAGAAGGGGGAATGAAGCAGGAAAGGTTGCATGAAAAAACCCAAGGCACCTATAAAAGGACAGAGTCACATCAACTCACCAAAGAACCATGAGAGGTGGTAAGAACACCCCAAGGTATAGAGTCTGGGGTATGACAGCAAGGCAGAGTGGCTGCAAGATTCTCAAAGTGCAAAGTCTGGGTATAGCAGCAATGCTAAGTGGAAGAATGAGTCTTAAGGTGTAGGATAAGGGGTATAGCAGCAAGGCAGAGTTGCATAGGAGATGTCTGTCTTCCTTTTGAAGTTCTTGTCACTTGTCAGATTTAGTACATGCAACCCTCCTTTTCATGGGGACCACCTTCAGAAACTACAGAGAGGGTGAGTGACACTGCTGCAATCCCAGAATGGGGTTAATCCACCAGGATTCACCAACTGGGGACCAAGGGTAGACTGGTTACAAAACTCAAAATCCACACCCTTTAGCTTCATTCTAAACAAAGCAGAATTTAATACAAAGTCCACACAACAAAATGTAGAAAGCTGTAATCCTCCAAAAGAGGTCGCAATAATAAAAATAGAGAAAAAAAAAGTTAATCGAAGTACAATCACTTATAATCTTTCATGTTCCAAACTCCCTTACGCCAAAGAGTTACAGTTCAGTAGTTACTTCCTTTCTTTTGCCAAGGCCCAAACCCATTTAAATGCCATAACAAAGTCTCCAACAACTCCACTGTGGGCCCCCCAGGGAGCAGTTCCTCTTTTCTTTGAAGAAAGCTGAACTTCAGGATGACACATCAGTGATCTAAAAAATACTTTTAATTTTAACTTCCAACAGAATCTTCTCTCAGCTTGGGATCCTATATTAAGAGCTTAATACCTCTCTTCTCCTTCTCCTCAGCTCTCTTCTCTGCTTCAGACCGAGTGCTTGTAGAAGCACCTTTTATGCCCTTTCATCAAACCCATCCCTTTTTGGGGAATTACATCTCCTATTATCATCCAACACACCTGTGTACCTCTTCAAACCCCTCCTAAACAAGAAAGATCTTGCAAAATGCAGAGCACTATGGAACAGAACTGTTTGTCCTTTTGTTGAACCATTTAGAGAGCAGGAACTCTCCAGAACTAATTTACAGTGACCCTAGCCAGGAATATATACAAGAGAAAGATCAGTTATCAATATCATTTATATGACATAAGCTTTTATTACATTCCCTATTTGAAATTGATCTTGCTGCTAAGTGGAATTTTGGGTTTCTTCAGAGGTTTGCTTTCCAATTTAAACTTTTTTCACAATCAGAACATAGCAATGGTCTCTCATTAGTGTGGCTTTCCTGGTAATTTGTAAAGTTTGCACTCTTAAGAAAGACTTTTCTATATTTTATAACTTAACTCAGTCTCTTCACTTTGTAAATTTTCTGGTGTTAAATTAGTAAACTTTTTCTACTGAAATCTTTCCCACATTGAAAACATGAAAAAGTTCATTCCTGTGCATGTTTTCTCTATGTGCTTGCATTTCTTCCTTCGGACTGAGGGGTTTGCTATAGCCTGTATATGTATATGTTTTGACTTCGGTATCAGATTTCTGCTGTGATTTCAGAGTTGGAGGATCTCTTTGCTTTTCTTATGTGAGTGTTGTGAGTGAACTGTTTAGTGGACCCTTGGTCCGACCTGCGAGAGACTGGGGAGAAGTGTACTATAGTCTCTGGAGAGTGACAGGTTGGGAAGTGGATACCAGGCAGGAGCTGAAGGTGAGGTTCACCCTGGAAGCCGGTACTCCCCTGGGAGGAGCCCGTAGGAGCCCGGCCGCTGGGACTTAGGAGATCACGGAAGCTGGAGCTGGAGCAGGCAGGCAGGGATCAGGAGATAGGCAGGAACTGAAGCAGGCTAGGACTGAAGCAAGCAGGAACTGAAGCAGAACTGGCTACTGGAACCAGACAGGAATTGAAGCAGGACTGGCTACTGAACCCAGACAGGAACTGAAGCAGGACTGGCTACTGGAACCAGACAGGAACTGAAGCAGGACTGGCTACTGGAACCAAACAGGAGCTGAAGCAGGATTGGCTACTGGAACCAGACAGGAGCTGAAGCAGGACTGGCTACTGGAACCAAGCTGGAACTGAAGCAGAACAGGTTACTGCAAGCAAGTCAGACAGAAGCAAGACTTGGGCACGGAGTGAAGCAAGTCTCAGGCAGGAACGGAGTTGCTAACGCAATAGCACACTCTGGATCATGGAGCAACAGAGAACCGCAAGGAACCCCATTGCAAGGCAAAGTCCTGGGCTCCGTGGCGGCCTTACATAGGCCGCAGCATCTGATGTCATGAATAGGGCAGAGCTTCCAGTGGCAGGAAATGGCCTTCATAAGCGTGGATTGTGCGCGCGCGTGCGCACCTAGGGAGAAGGCATCCAGGCAGGGCTTCTCGGTGGTGTCCCTCCCCTGGGGATGCCGCAAAACAAGCCGCAGACCCTCGGAGACGGGCCGGGGCCAAGGAGGTAAGGGCCTAGTTGCGGCTGCTGCGACTGGGACCACAACAGTACCCCCCCTCTTACGCCCCCTCTTAGCAGGCCCGGGTTTACCTGGGTGGTCTTGATGGAAGGCTTTCAATAAGTCCTTATCAAGGATGTTGCAGGCTGGCTCCCATGTGTTGTCCTCGGATCCACAACCTTCCCAGGCGATGAGGTACTCCCAGCAACGTTGATGGAATCTGACATCTAGAACCTCCCGGACTTGGTAGGTGGTGTCTCCTGGCACGGAAGGGTCTGCAGATTCGGGAGCTCGGGGATGGTGCCTAGAGAGGATGAGAGGCTTCAAAAGTGACACATCTAAGACATTGTGCACATGCATCGAGGAGGGTAAGCGCAAGCGATAGGAAATGGCTCCTACGCGCTCGACAATGCGGAATGGTCCACAGAATCTGGGGGCGAGTCTGCGGGAAGGTATCCGAAGTTGTAGATTCTTTGTACTCAGCCAAACATGGTCCCCAGGGAGGTAGACTGGTGCTGGCTGACGGTGGCTGTCTGCCCATCTTTTGGCAGCAAGGGCAACTCTTTGCATCTTCTTTTGGATAGACGTCCAGAGGGCAAGTAGCTGGCGGCAGGGCCGCCATCAGGGCAGTATTCTTGGGCCTGCAGTATGGGGCCCCAGGATCTACTGCCACATATGGGGGCCCGCCGCAGCCGCCAGGCGGCAGGTGCGCTTGGGGGATGTATTAGTTCATGGCAAAGAGGCCCACTGAGGCTCTCTCCGACAGTCTGTCGCCCAGGGGCCTACTGAAACCTGGAGCCGGCCCTGGGTGCGGGCCCCAGAGAAGGGAGAGAATCAATGCTATGAGTGTCTTTTAGACACGCATAGCATTGATTTACAGAGCACCGCAGACAGAGACTCGTCCGCGCGCTCTGTCCTGCCAGCGTTCACTGTCTGACGCGGCTGTGACGTCACCGCCGCGTCAGACAGTATGCGCCGGCAAAGCGCGCTGGCCGTCGCTGTCTGCTTGCTGTATGGGGCCTCAAAATTCCTGATGGCGGCCCTGGCTGGCGGGCAGAGAGTTGCACTGCTGGCAGTGCGCTGGGTTCAGGCGAGGGCAAGGGCGGCCGAAGTTGCTCCCATAGACAGCTAAGAAGGGAGAACTTCCTGTAGCAGAGTGTGTATGATTGTTGTATGAAAATTCCGCCCATGGGAGAAGTTTGGCCCAATCGTCTTGTCTTTCATTTACAAAGGAGCGCAGGAAGGTCTTCAGAGTCCGGTTTGTACGTTGGTTCTGCCCGTTACTCTGAGGGTAGAAGGCTGATGAGAGATTCAACTGGACCTTGAAGTGTTTACATAACGCCTTCCAGTAGCGGGTGGTGAATTATGGTACTCGGTCTGATACGATGTCCTGGGGAGGACCATGAAGTTGGAACACATGTTGAACAAATAAATTAGTCAAGTCGGGCGCTGAAGGCAATTTTGACAGGGGAAAAAAATGTGCCATTTTGGAGAACTGGTCCACAACAACCCAGATGACCATGTTCCCGTCTGATGCTGGGAGATCCACCACAAAGTCTGTGGAGATGTGCATCCAGGGCTCCACCAGGATAGGCAAGGGGTGTTTCAACCCTCTAGGTTTCCCGCCAAGCGGTTTTTGCAATGCACAGGTGGGGCAGGAGTCGACAAAGAGACGAAAATCTTGTCTTACCATTGGCCACCAATAGAATCGGTTGAGGAAGTCTAGCATACCAGTACGGCCCGCATGCCCTCCAGTAAGGGATTCGTGGGCCTATGCCAACATGGCCCTACAAGAGCGGCGTGGGACTATGGTCTTTTCTTCGGAAGACACGGAGGTGGCGGCGAGATACACTTTCCTGGGATCCAAAATGTACTGGGGCATCTCAGGGGTTTCCTCAATCTCGGTGGACCGTGACAGGGCATCTGCAATCACATTTTTTGAGCCAGGGCGATATCGTAGCATGAAGTCAAATCGGTCAAAAAACAAAGACCACTGGCCTGTCTCGGGTTCAGACGCTGGGCTTGGCGGAGAAAAGAGAGATTTTTATGATCCGTCTAAATGGTGAAGGGGTGATTGGCTCCCTCCAACCACTGCCTCCATTCTTCCAAGGCGAGCTTCACAGCAAGCAGTTCTTTGCCGCCGACTCCGTAATTACTCTCAGCCAGGGAGAACCTCCTAGAGTAAAAGGAACACGGGAGAAGTTGTCCATTGTCGGAGTGCTGGCTCAGCACCACTCCAACAGCTACATTCGAGGCATCGACCTCAACCATGAACGGCCTACTGGGATCAGGATGGCGGAGGCATGTGTCTTGTAAGAAGGCCTTTTTCAAATCCTTGAAGGCTTGGCAGGCTTGGGAAGGCCAGTCCACCGCACTGGCTCCCTTCCGAGTGAGCGCAGTCAGAGGAGCCACTATGCGAGAATAGCTGGGAATAAAATGCCGATAAAAGTTAGCAAAGCCGAGAAAACGTTGTAACGCCTTGAGACCCCTCGGCTGCAGCCAGTTCCTAATTGCAGCGACTTTCTCCGGATCCATCTGGAAGCCATCAGCCGAAACAATATACCCCAGGAACGGCAAGGAAGTCTTTTCAAAGCTGCATTTCTCAAGCTTAGTGTATAAGCTGTGCTCTCTGAGAATTTGGAGCACCTTGGCGAACATGCTGGTGGTGCGTAGGCAGATCACAGGAGTAAATCAGGTCGTCGTCGAGGTAGACGATCACACAGACGTTGAGCAAATCCCGTAGCACCTCGTTCATCAGGTGTTGGAAGACCGCTGGGGCATTACAAAGGCCAAAGGGCATTACGAGGTATTCGTAATGCCCATCCTGGGTATTAAACGCGGTCTTCCATTCGTCCCCGGGACGAATTCTTACTAAGTTGTAGGCCCCGCATAGATCCAACTTAGTCAAGACTCTTGCACCTTGGAGCCAATCAAGTAGTTCTGGAATCAATGGAAGAGGGTAGCGGTCCCGTTGGTAATTGCATTGAGCCCTCGGTAGTCGATACAGGGCCTCAAGGAGCCATCTTTTATGCTGACGAAAAAGAATCCCGCCCCAGCGGGCGACTTTGACGGGTGAATGAATCCTTTCGCCAAATTCTCAGTGATGTACTCAGTCATGGCCCATGTCTCGGGCAGGGACAAGGGGTACACCCTATCCCGAGGTGGCATAGATCCGGGCAATAGGTCAATAGTGCAGTCATATGGACTATGCTGCAGAAGAATCTCTGCTTTAGTCTTCGAGAAGATATCCGTAAAGTCCTCGTATGGCGCTGGAGGTCCAAGGGCAGAGTGAAAAAGCAGAAGTGCTGGAGGCTTGGGAACCTTCATACAATGAGAGAGGCAATAGGGATTCCACTTAGTGATTTGCAGAGTATCCCACTGGATTACAGGCGAGTGCTTTTGGAGCCACGGCAGCCCTAGCACTACGGGGTGGACAGCCTTTTCGAGAATCAGGAAAGCTATCTCCTCCGAGTGGATTGCCCCGGTGCAGACTGTGATGGGAGCCGTGGCGGTCAATATGCGACCTGGAAGGAGCGTTCCCTGAATGGAGGTAATCCGGAATGGAACTTCTCGTCTCTGCATAGGAATCTGTAGTTGAGAGACCAAATCTTGCTGGATAAAATTACCTCCGGCTCCAGAATCCAGGAAGGCGAGGGTTTCCAAGGACCCTCCGGGAAATTCCAAGGTAATGGGTATCATACTCTGAGGAGCTGTGGCACAACCTAGGAGGAGCTCCTCCCTACCTCCTAGGTTCTGGAGTTTTCCGCACGCTGCTGGCAGCGTGCCAAGAAATGGCCTTTCTGACCACAGTAAAGGCACAAGCCCAACGAGCGGCGGCATTGTCTCTCCTCAAGGGAGAGCGGGGCACATCCCAACTGCATGGATTCAGAGGCAGAAACATCAGGACGGGCAGGCCTGGGTGAAGGCAGCGGGTGTGAGGAACTGCGGGCAGGGCTGTGTTTTGTCGTGCGTAACTCTCGTGCTCGCTGTTGCAGGCGGCGATCAATGCAGGCAGCCATGTCAATGAGGGCATTAAGATCTTCCAGGAGATCCCGGACGGCAATCTCGTCCTTGATGCGCCCTGTCAACCCTTCCAAGAAGATGGCTTTAAGGCTATCGTCCTGCCAACCTACTTCCTGAGCGAGAGTTCTGAAATCCATTGCATAGTCCGCCAGGGAATGGGATCCTTGGCGAAGTTGTAGCAATTCTGACATGGCTGAGGCCTGGTGGGCGGGTTCGTCAAAGGCTTGGCGAAAGTTGGTGACAAACTGCTGTAAGTCATCCAAGGAGGAGTCGTTACGCTCCCACAGGGGGGAGGCCCACACCAGGGCCTTTCCATCGAGCAGGGAGAGAATGTAAGCTACTTTGACGGAGTCCGTGGGAAACTGCCGGGGCAAAAGCGAGAAGCGCACGAAACACTGGTTCAAGAACTCACGGCAGATCCTAGCATCTCCAGCGTAGCGAGCAGGTGGCGGCAGCTGAGTCACGGGTGAGGCTGCATCCTCGGGTCTGGAACCCACAGCAGGCAAAGAACGGGTATCATGGGCATCCATTCGGGCAGCCAATTGCCCAATGGATCCGGCCAGGACATCCAGGTATTGTTGCTGCTGTTGTAGCTGCAGAGCCAACCCAGGAAGATCCTGGGATCCAGGTATCTCGGCCGAGTCCATGGCCTTGCAATCTGTTGTGAGTGAACTGTTTAGTGGACCCTTGGTCCGACCTGCGAGAGACTGGGGAGAGGTGTACTATAGTCTCTGGAGAGTGACAGGTCGGGAGGCGGATACCAGGCAGGAGCTGAAGGTGAGGTTCACCCTGGAAGCTGGTACTCCCCCGGGAGGAGCCCGAAGGAGCCCAGCCACTGGGACTTAGGTGATTCACCCTGGAAGCCGGTACTCCCCCGGGAGGAGCCCATAGGAGCCCGGCCGCTGGGACTTAGGAGATCACGGAAGCTGGAGCTGGAGCAGGCAGGCAGGGATCAGGAGTCAGGCAGGAACTGAAGCAGGCTAGAACTGAAGCAGAGCTGGTTACTGGAACCAGACAGGAACTGAAGCAGGACTGGCTACTGGACCCAGACAGGAGCTGAAGCAGGACTGGCTACTGGAACCAGACAGGAGCTGAAGCAGGACTGGCTACTGGAACAAGACAGGAATTGAAGCAGGACTGGCTACTGGAACCGGACAGGAACTGAAGCAGGACTGGCTACTGGAACCGGGCAGGAACTGAAGCAGGACTGGCTACTGGAACCGGACAGGAGCTGAAGCAGGACTGGCTACTGGAACCAAGCTGGAACTGAAGCAGAACAGGTTACTACCAGCAAGCCAGACAGAAGCAAGACTTGGGCACGGAGTGAAGCAAGTCTCAGGCAGGAACGGAGTTGCTAACGCAATAGCACACTCTGGGGCACGGAGCAACAGAGAACCGCAAGGGACCCCATTGCAAGGCAAAGTCCTGGGCTCCGCCGCGGCCTTACATAGGCCGCGGCGTCTGACATCATGAATAGGGCGGAGCTTCCAGTGGCGGGAAACGGCCTTCATAAGCGTGGATTGCTTGCATGCGTGCGCCTAGGGAGAAGGCGTCCAGGCAGGGCTTCTCGGCGGCGTCCCTCCCCTGGGGATGCCGCGAAACAGGCCACAGACCCTCGGAGACGAGCCGGGGCCAAGGAGGTAAGGGTCTAGTCGCGGCTGCTGCGACTGGGCCCGCAACAGTGAGTGTGATATTACTGGCACTTTGCTCATACACAAGAGATTTTTCAGCTGAATTTCCTGCTGAATTTCTTTCTTCTTTTCTGAGATATATTTATAATTGCATTTTGATTTGTTTTATTGATTTCTTACTTGCATCTACAGGATATCATCAAAGCAAGTTACAAATAAAAGCATTTATAAAAATAAAACCTATAGACAACATGACAATGATAAAGTAAATGACCTGAGATCATTTGACAGACACGGATAAAAGAATTAACGTGATCCAATAAATTAGAAAATTCAGAAATACGATGAAAAAGCATGACTGAATAAAGATTAATAACAAAAAGAAGAGATGAAAACAAAGTTTTGATATTGAACTTTAAACCTCATCTGAGTAATTCATATTGAATGCCTCCTGAAATAAGTGAGCTTTTGTTTTGAACTGAGTTGTATCAGATAGTAACTGAAGGGATTCAGAAAGTTTATTCCAAATGATAAGCCTTGCCACCAAGAAGGCCCAATCATACCCCTCAATAAAGTGTGCAAGCTTAGGTGACAGGACTGTTAACAGACCTTTGTTGACTGACCTTAATGCTCTAGAAGATTTATAAATTCAAAGAATCAATTTTAACCAAATGGGTGTCATATCATAAAGCAGCTTAATTAAAAACTATATATTACCCACCAATAAATAGAAAGTCAAAGAAGGGCAGCCTGTACTGGTATAATATGTTCACAAACGGATGTACCAGTCAACAATAGTTGGACTATTTGGAATGGTCTTAATATATCTGGAACCCCAAGCAGCAGGGACTTTCCATAATAGCAGGGAATAGCTTGAAGTTTAGTACAAAAACCAAAGGAAATTAGTAGGGATTTCACCTCTGCAAAAATTGCAATTTCCAAAATGAGGTTCTCATGAGAGATTTAAAACAGGGCCTCATCGAAAGAAAAATATCAAGAGTTATTCCAAGATTCAAGACTTCTGATTTTGCAGAGGGATGACAACCCTTAAACTCAAATAATGAGGGATAATAAATGGATGATGAGTGATTCAAAACAAACATTTCTGTTTTGTTTATATTCCCTTCCAATTTTCACTGACCTATCAGTGATGTATCTCTGTATTACTATTTCTGAGATCATCTTTTTTGACTATAGGAAGGTGGCATGGGATAAACACAAGGGATCCCTAGTGGCTAAAGAATGAAGATGAAGGAAATGAGTAACCCGTGTTAATTGGGTTATCCCTCACAGAGTTGAAATTACTAACCTATGGAATAAAATACCATATAAAATAAAATAAAAATAAATTTGCTGGGCAGACTTCATAGACCACATGTATCTTTTTCTGCCATCAAGTACTGTATTACTGTGTGTTAGAACCAGAAAAGAGAAAAACTGGGAGGAAAAACTTGCCTTTTTGTATTTTTTTAATGGCTGAGGATGTAAACTACTAGGGATGAAAGCCTGGCAAATTCTTAAATTCACCCCCGGAATCTCTTCCTAAAATGTCTCCTTGTTTATTTCAAGGCCTCACCCCACACCAAATACAAGAAAAGTAACCACACTGTTAGGTACAAAAAAAATAAGAATTCACCCAGATTTTGTTAAAAAAGTTTCCTAACAATAAACAAAATATATTTTGTAATAGCAGACAAGTTATATCATTACACATCTTTATAACATTTTCAGTGACCCCCCAGTCTGATTTAAAAGCTTGTCACTGGCCACAACAATTTACCATACAATATTCTCAGTGACTTCCAGTTTAAATCAAACATATCTCTGAAAACCATAATGTAATTTTTGATATTCTGTACCCCCAAATTGTGACTGCCTTTTAAATGTGTGATCAGCTCTGTTTTAAAATAGAAAACAACATTTACAAATCCCACCCTTTATGGAAATTTCTCACCCAGAAGCTAAAAACTGGGAATTGCCAGTGGCTGTTTCTCTCTTCCTAAATGACCTGAAGTTCTCTCATGCAGGTCTCTCTCTCTCTTTCTCTCTCTGTGTTAGATGATAGCAAGGCTACTCCAGATGCTATTATATTGCTGTTAGTCTTGTGCTGTGAATCTGTCTTACATCCTGTTATAATTGCAATAGTATTACAACTGTGTGTGTGTGTATAAGTGAATTGGTTAGTAAGCAAGACTTTCCTTCAAGAATGAATGTGTTCAAATTGAGTTCTCTCAGCAATTGTCTCTTAGTGGCTTATACTTTTCCAAATCAGTCAGTGGAAATCTTGAAAACATTTCCTAATTCAGCATAGGTTACTTGCCATCTGATAGCTGGTATTTCTGATATCCAGAATTTGAAACAGTTTACTTTCTTAAGTCACACATTCAGCACTTTATAAGACTAACAGATTTTTTGCAGTTTCAAATGTCCATCTTTAATGAGTTAATGACCACTGATATATACTTCAGATAATTTCCCAGCCTTTGGCTAATTAACAGTTCCACTTATGATTGCTATCTAACCCACCATCTGCCTTAAGAAAACTAACCTTTCCCTCTTCCTTAATACACAGAACAGAAAAGTAGCAGAAAACATAAGATAATTAGCTCCAAACTGGACTTCTGTTTGGAGTCATCAGAATTCAAAGAAAGAAATGGGAGAAAAAAAAAAGAGTACATTATATACCTAAGCAAATTATTAACTACTAATTTCTATATACAAAAGGAATATATAAAAATTGGGCCAAAAAGGAAATACCATACCTTTAATTCATCCTCTAGCGATTCCAGCCTTGCTAAGTGTATCTGAAAACAGAAAACCCTCTAAGACAGTTTCCTTCAATTTGTCCAACACTACTGAGGGTTCCAGGCTATCCCCAGATTTTTTAATCTCTTCCACTAAATTGGCAGTACATCCAGTGCAGGCAGCTGGGAATCCTAGAGGCTTCATGCCTGCTGGGGCTTGCACCTGACTGGAGGATGACATGGTCACAGTGATAGGAGCAAAATTGGTATTCAATTTATCATCTCATAGTTTGTCATCTGTTGAAATATCCCTCTTACAGAGGGGATTATCATTTGTGCCTACCAGTAAATATGATTCTTTCCAAATACATTTATTTGCGGAGGTTCATCAGAGAACTTAAAATTGCCCAATTTTTTTTGAACAGTCACCACAACTGGCTAGGTAGGGGCTGATTCATGCCTCAAAATGGATGCCTCTTAGCCTGGTGGATCCACTCAGTGCCACCTTTGAATGGCTTGTGTTAGAAAGACTTGGCTTTGCTCCAACAAACATCACCTCGATACCTGAATAATTTATCCACACTCGAACGTAAGGCCTATTGCTCCTTACAGACGGATTCCAGTATAATCATTTGACTGACCAATAAGGGCAGTGGTGTGGTTGTCCTGGACACCATTGCCTATAATAAGGAAGCTTTCTATCAACTTTCTGATACTAATTTCTATTTTCCTCTTGATCATGACCCCATGGAGCAATTACAAATATGTATTCAGCAAGTTCTGGAGAGGGGCCTTGTTCAGAAATACATTACATCTAACGAAAGAACTTTTCTGATCAAACCGTTTCCCAACACTTCAATGTTCTACTTGGTCCTGAAGACCCACAAGTCTTTGTAAGCTTCCCCTGGTCATCCAATTGTGTCTGGGAATGAGTCTGTTCTAGAAACTTTGTCTAAATATGTAGATTCCCACCTTAGACCACTGGTTAGCTCTAGTAGGTCATACATCTTCTTTGGATTTTATTTTGAAATTTCAGACTCTTCCAGACATAGAGAACCCCTGGCTGCTAGTCACAGCAGACATTACATTCCTATATACTAACATCCTGGAGGAGGCGGCCTTACAATTTGTCCAGGGTACACTCACCAAGAATGTTTTTTTCTGAAGGTGTTAGGAGTTAGCAATCTGTTGTTATTAGGAGTTAGCAGTCTGCCATGGAGTTAGCAATCTGATGTTAATTAGGAGAGTTGTGGGTGGATCCTTGGACCAGTGGCAGATGACCACGCCCCCGGGGGAAGATCCAAAGAGGGACCACCGGTCAGGCTTAGAGTATGGAGACAGACACACACTAGTTCTTTTATTAGACAGTATACTGAACCACCAGAGGTGGCAGTAGTGAGCTGGAATGCCTGGCTGGGCTGTAGTCCCTCAGATACTGGAATAGTGATCCCTGGAGGCTGAGCTGGAGAGAAACTGAAATATAGTGAGTAGGCAGGGTATGCAGAGTTCATGTACCGAACCTGATGGAACACTCACACAATGTCTCATAGAAGCCCAGGAGCTGGAATGTATAGGCCCTAGAGGAGCGAGTACCTGGTTCCAGGGAAAGCTCTGAGAGAGCAATGGTAACTCACTGATGTAGTTGGCAGTGATGATTTCCAGGCAGAAGAGAATACGGAGCAAGTCTGGGAACGAGGGCCCTCGAGGAGCGAGTACCGGTTCCAGACTGTCACCTGAAAAACAAAGGAGAGCGCAAGGCCCCCGAGGAGCGGGTACCCCTGGTAAGTCCGAGGAGGCAGAGTAGCTTAGGTAGAGTAACCCGAACCCTTGTTAACTCAATCTGTTAGCAAATTCTAAGACCTTATATCCGTCGCGGGTGACATCATTTCAGGGGGACACCCCTGAGGTTCGTGCCATCGCCGGTACTTCAGTCGGGGCCGCGCCGCGCGCGCACCCCTAGGCCTCCAGGAAACATGGCGGGTTGCAGTGTCTAGCCGGTCCGGGGACGCCGGAGGACTTCGGCAGAAGGACGCCGTGGCAGCCAATCTTCCCGCGGGCGAAGAGGGAGTCGGCAAAGTGTTAAGGAGGGTGGAGAGAGGGTGTCGGGAACCAACAGACACAACAGTACCCCCCTTTAAAGGGCGATTTCCTCTTCGGCTACCAGGCTTAGGTTTTGAAGGATGCGCGAAGCATCTCTTTGTCCAAGATATTGGTCTGAGGCTCCCAAGAGATCACTTCGGGGCCGAAACCTTCCCACTTTAGAAGGTATTCAAAAGTCTTACCTCTTTTATGAACATCCAGAATCTCTGTGACTTTGAGTTCTAATTCATCTTCTGTATTGATGATAAGTGAGTCTTGAGATATAGAAGATAGTTCATTAGGAGATGTATCATCTTTGTCTAGAGATATTGAAGAACATTCACTGGCTAGTGTATTGACTTCGTCTTGAGATATTGCAGAACATTCACTGGGTATCGTATCATCTACCTTTCCCCCAAAGCAAATGTCCGCATTAGCTGGCGACTCTGATGGTTGAGTAAAACCCTTCTGGAGTCTCCTCGGCGTTCCTCCTGCGACTCCTCACCCAGCTCTCCATTTCTTCTGAAAATGTGGGCATCCATCGGCCCTCTAGTCGGACCCAATGATAAGGCTTCCAAAGTCAGCCTTTTGCGGGTCCTACGCTTGCGTCCTGAATGTGGCATTCGGAAAACAGTCCAAGGAAATTGAGGAGAGAGACGCCACACACCCTCTCTCTAGTGCGCCATCCGTTTATCTCCATTTCTATGTATATAGATGTTTTTTGAGTTCAAATGTTTTGTTTTTTTCTGCTGCGCTTTAGTGTGTATCCCAAATTGGGAGCAACTGCTGTTGGTCAGTCTTAGTAATGTTTTTCTCTAATGTCACCTTTTAGTCTTGATTTTTTAAAAGGTTTTTAATATGGATATAAAAAAGGGTAATAACATATCGCTTGACGTTTTTTAGTTTCGATTTCATGACCGTTGCTAGGAATTTGCATCTGTGGCTTCCTCTTTTCAATGTGAGGAGCCCTTAAAAGGTAAAAGATATTTCATCATTTACATAATTTTTTTTTCTATACAGTATATAGTCTGCAATCAGTTTTTTTGAGTGACACAGCATGTGCGTTTTTTCATGCAGTTTGCACATAGTTGAATTCCAAGGATTTTTTTTACAAGTTTTTCATGGCTTAAAAATTTTTTTTTTTTGACAGATTTTCTGGTGTTCCTTGTTGTCATGGTTTCCCCCTAAAGAAGCCAGTGTCAGCAAAATAAGGTCCTTGTCTGGGCATTGACATCACACCCAAGAGCAACATTACAGTGTTTCAGTTTTGTTCACAATTTTTAAATAAAAATGTTCTGTATTTTAATATATTCCATATTTTGGTTTCACAGATTTTTTGGGTATGATTATAACAAACATTTCAGGATCTTAAGGAAACATTTGCTTCATTGTAGTCAGTTAGAACAACGTGATCGGGTTTTGAATGTTATGTATGCAATATGTTTTCAATGCTATATGTATTGTTGTAAGTGTTAGGATCCCTGGCTGCGCGGTCCACCTCTGGTTCCTTCACCCGAGCCAGCTTCCTGTGGCTGACACCAGCCACAGTATGCTCTTGCGGTGCCCCGAATGCTGCTGCCGCCGCCGGGACCTCATGGCTGACTCCCTAGGTGCTCGCATGTGCCAAGTTGCAGGATTTAAAGGACCAGTGGTGGAAAGTTCCCCTCGGCCCAGAGAGATGGACACCCGGGAAAAGAAAGTATGCTGGAGTTGTTGCAACGCTATTATTGGGGGCCCCAAGTGGAATGGAATTTCAGGGCCTACATCAATTCCTGTCTGACTTGCGCCCAACAGAAACCCCTAGCGGGCAACCATGGGGTCTGCTCCAAACACTACCTGTCTCTAAGAAGCCATGGGCCCATCTCTCCATGGACTTCGCGGTGGACGTTCAAATGGCTACCATGACACCTGGGTGGTTATTGATAGGTTTTCAAAGATGGCCCACTTCACCGTTCTTCCCAAACTGCCCTCAGCACTGTACTTGGCCCACCTGTTTACCCAACATATCTTTTGTCTACATGAACTCCCACTACACATAGCATCGGACCGCATAGTTTAGTTCACAGCCAACTTTTGTCACTCTTTGTATAAGAAGTTTGGGATTCAGTTTGACTTCAGTATAGCATACCACCCGCAGGGCAACGACCAAGCCGAATGCACCTACTGAACTTTAAAAACCTTTCTTCGCGCCTTTGTAAACAGCAGACAAGATGACTGGGCCTCCCTACTTCCCTGGTCCAAGTTCTCACACAATTCTCACACCCATTTGGTGACTGGCTCTTCACCTTTTCTGGTGGTCTACAGGAGGCAACCGGCCCTGCCTCTTCCCATGCCTCTTTCGGTGCCCTCTCCGGCAGCGCAGCTCACCACCCAGCAACTGCTCACCCTTTGGATCTGCACACAGGACCATCTTCGATGGGTGGCCAGGGAAGCATAAAGGACGGCCAATAAGCATCGGCGACCTACACCTCTTTTCAACCCTGGAGACCGAGTATGGATTAGCATCCACCATATTTGTCTGCGAGTATCCTCGATGAGGCTGGCCCCCTGATATACTGGTTCCTTTCCCATCGCTGAACGAATTGGTCCGGTTACCTACCGCTTGAGGATGCCTTCTTCCTTAAGGATACACAACATGTTTCTTGTGTCGCTTCTTAAGCCTCTAGAATCCTATTGGCAGTGACAGGAGCCGCCAGAACCCCAGGACTTGTCTGCAAAACAAGAAATCTATCAAATAAAAGAAATACTGGACATACGACGCTAACACAGAAGGTGGGAACACCTAATTGCTTGGGAAAGTTTCAGACCCGATGAAAACACTTGGAAGCCCGCCACCAAAATACCCGATAAGACACTTCTTCGTCAGTTTCACATCTATCATCCTGAGAAGCCCGGGCCTTCTAAGAAGGGGTGTAAATGGGGGTGTGTGTGTGTGTGTTTCTGTTAGGATCCCAAGTTGTGCAGGTCCGCGACTGGGTCCCCTCACCTGTGCTGGCTGGAGACCCGGCTCAGCCCTCTCTGTCATCATGCCCTGCTGCTGACATCACCCACGGCCTGCTCTCGTGATGTACCAAATGCTGCTGATGCCGGGACTTCATGGTTGCCTCCCTAGGCGAGCGTGCATGCCGAGTCACAGGATTTAAAGGGCAAGCGGTGGGAAAGATCCCCACAGCCCAGAGAGATGATGTTAGGCTAGGTGGGTATTGAAACCCTGCCTTGCCACTTCTACCTCACCTCAGCAATGGGTCTTGCTCTTCAGTGAGTATGAGTTGTCTGCATTCTTGATCCCTGAGTTCCTGATGCCTGCCTTGCCTTCTGTTCTTGACTCTTGGTTTCAGCACTCCCGATCCTTGCCTCCGGTACTTGCCCTGCTCCTCTTCCCTTTGGATTGGACTCTTGGCGTTGACCTTCTGCTTGGTACTTCAACTCTGCCTGACTTCCGCCTGCCTTGAATCTCTGCCTGGTGCTTATACTCTGCTTGTCTTCTGCCTGCCCTGACTTCCACCCCACCTCCTTGTCTCTGCTTGTTCACTGCCTGCCCTGACCTCTGGCCTGTTCCTGGTTCTTCTCATCAGCTGCCTCCCTCAACCCCTGATTTGTCCGACGCTTGTCCTCTGGCTCCACGCATGAGAGACCCACATCTGTGTCCTGCTGGCCCCAGTACCCAAAGGCTCAACCTGCGGGGAACGAGGGCTGGTATAGGTGAAGGTCCTGTTGGGCCTTCTCTCCCTGAACCACCTCCCAACAACGAGGACCAACAGGGGCCATCCCCAGGAGGTAGCAACAACCTTGTCTTGGCTCAAGGGTCCACTTTCGCAATAGTAAGTTTCTGTAAAATTATTTAAGAACGATTATACAGAGTGCCAGATTACACTTCTAGTAAATTGATCTTTTGGTTTAGAAATATTTAATTTTCATTATTTTGTGCTGTTAATTAATAGAGATATGAATCGGAACCGGAATCTGATCGGTTCTGGTTCCGATCCAAATCTTAAAATTTTTATCGCCCAGCCCGATTTGAGTTTTGATTATCGGCTGCGCCCGATCCGATAATCAAAAAACCCTCCCCCACCTTCCCGAACCCCCAAAAAAGGTTTTAAAATTACCTGGTGGTCCAGCGGGAGCGCGGGGAGCGATCTCCCACTCTCAGCCCATCAGCTGCGTTAATAAAAATGGCGCCGATGGCCCTTTGCCCTTACCATGTGACAGGGCAAAGGTAGAGCCGGCGCCATTTTGAATACTGGCAATACGGCCTGAGTGCAGGAGATCGCTCCCGGACCCCCGCTGGACCCCCAGGGACTTTTGGCCAGCTTGGGGGACCTCCTGACCCCCACAAGACTTGCCAAAAGTTCAGCAGGGGTCCGGGAGCGACCTCCTGCACTTGGGCTGTATTGCCTGTATTCAAATGGCGCCGACGCTACTTTTGCCCTCACTATGTCATAGGGGCCAATGGTCGGCCCTGTGACATAGTGAGGGCAAAGGCTAGTGCCGGTGCCATTTTCAATACTGGCAGCCGCTAGCCTTTGCCCTCACTATGTCACAGGGGCCGGCCGTCGGCCCCTGTGACATAGTGAGGGCAAAGGTAGCGTGGGCACAATTTTGAATACTGGCAATACGGCCCGAGTGCAGGAGGTCGCTCCTGGACCTCCGCTGGACTTTTGGCAAGGCTTGCGGGGGTCAGGAGGCCCCCCCCAAGCTGGCCAAAAGTCCCTTGGGGTTCAGCGCCGGCCATCCAGTGCTCCTACCATGTGACAGGGGATGGCCAATGGCATGGATACCCTGTCACATGGTACGGGCAAAGGGCCATCGGCGCCATTTTTATTAGTGGCAGCCGATGGCCCGAGAGCGGGAGATCACTCCCCGCACCCCCGCTGGACCACCAGGTAATATTAAAAGGTTTGGGGGGGGGGGGTGTTGGGAGGGTGGGGGAGGCTAAGGGGGTCATTTTAAAGGGTCGGGTGCAGTTTTTTTTTATTGGGCCATCGGCGCCATTTATATTAGTGGCAGCCAAACTGGCGACGATGGCCCAAGAGCGGGAGATCGCGCCGGGACCCCCCACTGGACTACCAGGTAATTTAAAACATTTTGGGGGGGTTCGGGAGGGTGGGGGATTTGATTTAAAGGGTCAGGGTGGGTTTAGGGGTTGTTTTGGTGTGCTGGTTTTTCCGCTCTTCCCCCTCCCCCGATTTACGATTTTTCACGATAAATCGGGGGAATTTCTATTGTATCGCGACTCTAACGATTTTTGACGATTTAAAAAATATGTGACGATTTTTTCAAATCGTCAAAAAACGATTCACATCCCTATTAATTAATAAATGAGATTTGAATAGGCAGGGTCTGGTTCATTCTTTATTCTAGGTTCATTAGGGAATGTATGCACAGCGTTTTTCTTGTGTCACTTTGAACAACTTTAGCTAAAAGATGTTCACCTAAGAACATAAGAACATAAGAAAATACCATACTGGGTCAGACCAAGGGTCCATCAAGCCCAGCATCCTGTTTCCAACAGTGGCCAATCCAGGCCATAAGAACCTGGCAAGTACCCAAAAAAAGGCTATTCCATATTACCATTGCTAATGGCAGTAGCTATTCTCTAAGTGAACTTAATAGCAGGTAATGAACTTCTCCTCCAAGAACTTATCCAATCCTTTTTTAAACACAGCTATACTAACTGCACTAACCACATCCTCTGGCAACAAATTCCAGAGTTTAATTGTGCGTTGAGTAAAAAAGAACTTTCTCCGATTAGTTTTAAATGTGCCCCATGCTAACTTCATGGGGTGCCCCCTAGTCTTTCTACTATCCGAAAGAGTAAATAACCAATTAACATCTACCCGTTCTAGACCTCTCATGATTTTAAACACCTCTATCATATCCCCCCTCAGTCATCTCTTCTCCAAGCTGAAAAGTCCTAACCTCTTTAGTCTTTCCTCATAGGGGAGTTGTTCCATTCCCCTTATCATTTTGGTAGCCCTTCTCTGTACCTTCTCCATCGCAATTTTATCTTTTTTGAGATGCGGCGACCAGAACTGTACACAGTATTCAAGGTGCGGTCTCACCATGGAGCGATACAGAGGCATTATGATATTTTCCGTTTTATTCACCATTCCCTTTCTAATAATTCCCAACATTCTGTTTGCTTTTTTTGACTGCCGCAGCACACTGTACCGATGATTTCAATGTGTTATCCACTATGACACCTAGATCTCTTTCTTGGGTTGTAGCACCTAATATGGAACCCAACATCGTGTAATTATAGCATGGGTTATTTTTCCCTATATGCATCACCTTGCACTTATCCACATTAAATTTCATCTGCCATTTGGATGCCCAATTTTCCAGTCTCACAAGGTCTTCCTGCAATTTATCACAATCTGCTTGTGATTTAACTACTCTGAACAATTTTGTGTCATCTGCAAATTTGATTATCTCACTCGTCGTATTTCTTTCCAGATCATTTATAAATATATTGAAAAGTAAGGGTCCCAATACAGATCCCTGAGGCACTCCACTATCTACTCCCTTCCACTGAGAAAATTGCCCATTTAATCCTACTCTCTGTTTCCTGTCTTTTAGCCAGTTTGCAATCCACGAAAGGACATCGCCACCTATCCCATGACTTTTTACTTTTCCTAGAAGCCTCTCATGAGGAACTTTGTCAAACACCTTCTGAAAATCCAAGTATACTATATCTACCGGTTCACCTTTATCCACATGTTTATTAACTCCTTCAAAAAAGTGAAGCAGATTTGTGAGGCAAGACTTGCCCTGGGTAAAGCCATACTGACTTTGTTCCATTAAACCATATCTTTCTATATGTTCTGTGATTTTAATGTTTAGAACACTTTCCACTATTTTTCCTGGCACTGAAGTCAGGCTAACCGGTCTGTAGTTTCCCGGATCGCCCCTGGAGCCCTTTTTAAATATTGGGGTTACATTAGCCACCCTCCAGTCTTCAGGTACAATGGATGATTTTAATGATAAGTTACAAATTTTTACTAATAGGTCTGAAATTTCATTTTTTTGTTCCTTCAGAACTCTGGGGTGTATACCATCCAGTCCAGGTGACTTACTACTCTTCAGTTTGTCAATCAGGCCTACCACATCTTCTAGGTTCACCGTGATTTGATTCAGTCCATCTGAATCATTACCCATGAAAACCTTCTCCATTACGGGTACCTCCCCAACATCCTCTTCAGTAAACACCGAAGCAAAGAAATCATTTAATCTTTCTGCGATGGCCTTATCTTCTCTAAGTGCCCCTTTAACCCCTTGATCATCTAACGGTCCAACTGACTCCCTCACAGGCTTTCTGCTTCAGGTATATTTTAAAAAGTTTTTACTGTGAGTTTTTGCCTCTACAACCAACTTCTTTTCAAATTCTCTCTTAGCCTGTCTTATCAATGTCTTACATTTAACTTGCCAATGTTTATGCTTTATCCTATTTTATTCTGTTGGATCCTTCTTCCAATTTTTGAATGAAGATCTTTTAGCTAAAATAGCTTCTTTCACCTCCCCTTTTAACCATGCTGGTAATCGTTTTGCCTTCTTTCCACCTTTCTTAATGTGTGGAATACATCTGGACTGTGCTTCTAGAATGGTATTTTTTAACAATGACCACGCCTCTTGGACATTTTTTACTTTTGTAGCTGCTCCTTTCAGTTTTTTTCTAACAATTTTTCTCATTTTATCAAAGTTTCCCTTGGAGCCTTGGATTTGCACACTGTTCCTCTTCCTGTCATTAAATCAAATTTGATCATATTATGATCACTATTGCCAAGCGGCCCCACCACCATTACCTCTCTCACCAAGTCCTGTGCTCCACTGAGAATTAGATCTAAAATTGCTCCCTCTCTTGTCAGTTCCTGAACCAATTGCTCCATAAAGCTATCATTTATTCCATCCAGGAACATTATCTCTCTAGCATGTCCCAATGACACATTTACCCAGTCAATATTGGGGTAATTGAAGTCTACACACAATACTGACAGTTAATCTCAAAACACAACGAGCACAATTCTCACTATAAAGACGTTTTGCAACTCTAATTTTTCTTAATCAATGTGCTGTATGCAATAATACATGACTTCAATATTTTTATTTTTTGTCTATAGGACCATCATAACACCTGCGGGCATACCAGCAGTTATTTGCTTGAGGTTTTGCCTCACCAGCTCGTGTTTAATCATTGGTCCGAGTCCTTTATTTCTCTTATTATTTTCTATTTTTTGCTTTTTAGAATTTTTGTAAAAATAAATTTCGGAGTGATACCTTCCCTTTTGCGTGACTCAATCTTTCAGAAGACGGTTCTGAAAGATTGACTCAATCTTTCAGAAGACTGGACTTTGAATAAAAACGGTCTTCTGAAAGATTGAGTCACGCAAAAGGGAAGGTATCACTCCGAAATTTATTTTAAAAAAAATACTAAAAAGCAAAAAAGTAGAAAATAATAAGAGAAATAAAGGACTCGGACCAATGATTAAACATGACCTGGTGAGGCAAAACCTCAAGCAAATAACTGCTGGTATGCCCGCAGGTGTTATGATGGTCCTATAGACAAAAAATAAAAATATTGAAGTCATGTATTCTTGCATACAGCACATTGATTAAGAAAATTAGAGTTGCATAACGTCTTTATAGTGGTAATTGAAGTCTCCCATTATTACTGCACTACCAATTTGGTTAGCTTCCCTAATTTCTCTTAGCATTTCACTGTCCGTCTCACCATCTTGACCAGGTGGACGGTAGTATACCCCTATCACTATAGTCTTCCCCAAAATACAAGGGATTTCTACCCATAAAGATTCAATTTGTATTTAGTCTCATGCAGGATGTTTATCCTGTTGGACTCTATGCCATCCCGGACATAAAGCGCCACACCTCCTCCCGGGTGCTCCTCTCTGTCATTGCGATATAATTTGTACCCCGGTATAGCACTGTCCCATTGGTTATCCTCTTTCCACCATGTCTCTGAGATGTCAATTAAGTCTATGTCAACATTCACTGCTATACATTCTAATTCTCCCATCTTACTTCTTAGACTTCTGGCATTAGCATACAAACATTTCAAAGTTTGTTTTTTGTTTGTATTTTCATTCTGCTTTTTAATTGATAGGGATAAGTTAGAATTTTTTTAGCTCAGGTGAGTTTTTAGTTACAGGTACTTGGACACTTTTAACCTTTGCAGCTGTACCTTTCAGTTTTTTTCTATTTTCCTCATTTTATCAAAATTTCCCTTTTGAAAGTTTAGTGTTAGAGCTGCAGATTTACTTATTGTCCCCCTTCCAGTTATTAGTTTAAATTTGATCATGTTATGATTACTGTTACCAAGTGGCCCCACCACCGTTACCTATCTTACCAAATCCTGCATTCCACTAAGAATTAAATCTAAAATACCTCCCTCTCTTGTTGGTTCCTGAACCAATTGCTCAATGAAGCAGTCACTTATTGCATCCAGGAACTTTATGTCTCTAGCAAGTCCTGATGTTACATTTACCCAGTCAATATTGGGGTAATTGAAATCTCCCATTATTATTGCATTGCCAAATTCGTTAGCTTCCCTGATTTCTCTTAGCATTTCATCATCTGTCTGACTATTTTGTCCTGGTAGATGGTAGTATACTCCTATCACTATACTCTTACACAACACACATGGGATTTCTACCCACATTTTGTTTTGGAGAAATCATCAGGACTGGTGAGGGTAGGGGAGACGTATTAAAAGGTCAACATATTAATTCACAAATAATTATAGAGTTAAGAATGGTATAGGAAAGAAAAATGTGCATTATTTTCAAGAAAAAAATCAAACCTGGGCTTATGTCAAATCAAGTCCAACCATATCCCACATGTTCAAAATAATCACTAATCAGTTAATCTTCATAGCTCTCCAGTAATCAAAATATCTCCAGTTTCCAAAGAGTTCACAGTTTTTGCTATTTTATGCTCCATTTCTTATAATTCTAGTGCTGTTTCTATATACTTCTCAAAAGCTGAAGGCAGCTACTGCTGCATACAATTCAACACGATAGATTTTTTGCTGCAGTAATATGACAGAAACATTCAAATACACCAACAGAATAAATAATGGACAAAAAGCAAAGACAGTAACTTTCAAACCAGCATGCAGGTGCACATTGGCATATGTACATCAGTCCATGCCCAGAAACACGCCAAATTTTAATTTTAAGCACATGTGCACACAAATCCTGCTTCTACCTCATAAGTCAGGGGATTTTAACTTACACACCATCCATAGCAAAAGTAAAGGTATGCGGCAGGGGAATTTGTCATGCACTGGGGCATGTATTTATTTACACGTGCATCTCATGGCCAGACCCTGACAAATGACTATGCTGCTGAATATACCAAAAGACTTGTGGCCTCAGTCCAATCCCCGGACCTTGCCCTTTGCCGTGATAGGGGCAAGGTCAGGTTGGCAGCAGTTTGAAAATTGTCAAAATAGGCCAAGAGCTAAGGGCACTCTGGGCCCACTGCTGGCTATCAAAGATCCTTTTTAGTAAATGGGGGGGGCGGGTGGAGGGGTTCTCTAGATCTCATGCAGAGTGGGGAATAGAGATGATTTTTATTTGCTTTTCACAGTTAGATTAGGTTGTATTACTGGAAAAGTCAAGGAAACATCTGTGACTTATGCCATAGGAGAGGGATCGTTATGGAAGCATCCAAGCACTGCCTGCTCATCTTCCAGGTGCTGCAAGGACTTTATCTGGTGCCTCCTACTGATCACATGAGCTCAAATTGAAAAAAACATATACACAATTCTGGCCAGAATTTCTAATTTCAAATTTAAGTTACTTTTTACAACTCACAAAAAAGAGAGTTTCTTAGCCCCAGAATAGCAGGAGTAGAAGGCAGCTCAAGGTTACCATCAGACATGATGGAAAAGTTGGTGTTTTTAAAAATAAATCTGTCTTAGCTTGGATATATAGAATTTTCATGCAAGTGAGAAGACAACTGAAAACACTTTAGAGGTCTTGCTGCTGCACTGCATTCCAGCCATGCTGCAGATGTACTAATTTGGAGGCCTTACTGCCAATATGTCTAGTTGCCATGCCCCAGATCTACCACCTTAGTAGCAGGGTTGTGTAATCGTTTTTCCCAAATTAGGCAATGTCAACAAAATTTCCTAATTCAGAATGGTTCGGCAGAACCAAAAAACGATTGAATTTTTTCTGAAATTTTGGAAAAAATTCATTTTTGAGTTGGTGCGCGCTAACGGGAGTTAGTGAGCGCTATCTCCCATTAGTGTGCACTAACTCCTGATAGAGCGCACTAATCCAAAAGTTGTGGCCCCTGAAAATAAAAACCCAAACCGCAGGAAAAACTAAATTCTTAATGGGGGCCCCCGAAAAGAAGCCCGACACTAAATTTTTACCCAAAGCACATCCCTACTTAGTAGTCTTGCTGCCACTATGTCTAATTGTCATGCCACTTGCTGCCACTATATCTAATTGCTGTCACTATAACTAGTTCCTATGCCCGTCACACTATGTCTTGAGGGTTTGATGCCTTCTTGCTGTTTGCTGCTTGGATTCCAGCCTAATTATTAACTCTACTTCTGTCTTGGTTATATTGGAGTGTTTTGTCCCCAAAATAAAATGTAAAACAAACAAAAAAGATTTTCTCCTCCAACCCCATTTCTTTTTTGGTGCTCAAACTTAAAGATTTTTTTTAAATGAGCATACATCCATGTGCACAAGGTACCCAGCACACACTCATGAATGTGCCGATTATGTAGGGTGTCCTCAATTTTGATTTGAATCAGTTCAGTACAGAGATGTTCATTTATTTTAACTATTTTCAACTATAAACAAATAAAAAATTGTTTTTTAATAAGTCATTTTGTTCACATTAGTGCTCTTTTCCTCCACTTCTTAGGAATTGTATTTATACATATAGATAGATGTATACACATATATCTATCTATCTAATTATCTATCTATATATATGCTGACCTTTATCTTACAAGGGGAGATATGATAGAGGTCTATAAAATGATGAGTAGAGTAGAATAAGTAAATGTTAATTGGTTGTTTACTCTTTCAAAGAGTACAAACACTAAGGGACACACCATAAGAACATAAGGAAATGCCATGCTGAGTCAGACCAAGGGTCCATCAAGCCCAGCATCCTGTTTCCATCAAAGGTCAAACCAGGCCACAAGAACCTGGCAATTACCCAAACACTAAGAAGATCCCATGCTACTGATGCAATTAATAACAGTGGCTATTCCCTAAATAAATTTGATTAATAGCAGTTAATGGACTTCTTCTCCAAGAACTTATCAAACCTTTTTTGAACCCAGCTACATTAACTGCACTAACCAATCTTTCGGATAGTAGAAAGACTAGGGGGCACTCCATGAAGTTAGCATGGGGCACATTTAAAACTAATCGGAGAAAGTTCTTTTTTACTCAACGCACAATTAAACTCTGGAATTTGTTGCCAGAGCTGTGTTTAAAAAAGGATTGGATAAGTTCTTGGAGGAGAAATCCATTACCTGCTATTAAGTTCACTTAGAGAATAGCCACTGCCATTAGCAATGGTAACATGGAATAGACTTAGTTTTTGGGTACTTGCCAGGATCTTATGGCCTGGATTGGCCACTGGTGGAAACAGGATGCTGGGCTTGATGGACCCTTGGTCTGACCCAGAATGGCATTTTCTTATGTTCTTATGTTCTTATGTAACCACATCCTCTGGTAACAAATTCCAGAGCTTTATTGTGCATTGAGTGAAAAAGAATTTTCTCTAATTAGTCTTAAATGTGCTACTTGCTACCTTCATGGAATGCCCCCTAGTCAAAAGTGTAAATAACCGATTCACATCTACTCATTCAAGACCTCTCATGATCTTAAAGACCTCTATCATATCCCCCCTCAGCCGTCTCTTCTCTAAGCTGAACAGCCCTAACCTCTTCAATCTTTGCTCATAGGGTGTTACGCTTGGGCTCCGGTCAGGAGTCGTGAACACCACCCAGCAGGGTGGCTCCAGGTGGAGAGAGACAGGAAGCTAGAAACAGTGTCAGGTTCCAGGCTTGGTCAGGGCAGGCAGCAAGTATCAGAGTCTGGGTTCAGGCTGGGTCAGGGCAGGCGGCAAGTAGCAGTGTCTAAGTACAAGCTGGGTCAGGGCAGGCAGCAGTAGCAGTGTCTAAGTACAGGCTGGGTCAGGGCAGGCGGCAGTCAGCAGTGTCTGGGTCCAGGCTGGGTCAGGGCACAGTAAGCAGGGCAAGGCAGGTCAGAAGGCCCGTAGGCCACACACACACACACAGAAGGCCCGTAGGCCACACACCAATAGCGGGGCAAGGCAGGTCAGAAGGCCCGTAGGCCACACACACACAGAAGGCCCGTAGGCCACACACCATAAGCGGGGCAAGGCAGGTCAGAAGGCCCGTAGGCCACACACATACACACAGAAGGCCCGTAGGCCACACACCAATAGCGGGGCAAGGCAGGTCAGAAGGCCCGTAGGCCACACACACACAGAAGGCCCGTAGGCCACACACCATAAGCGGGGCAAGGCAGGTCAGAAGGCCCGTAGGCCACACACATACACACAGAAGGCCCGTAGGCCACACACCATAAGCGGGGCAAGGCAGGTCAGAAGGCCCGTAGGCCACACATACACAGAAAGAAGGCCCGTAGGCCACACACCGTAAGCAGAGCAGGCAGGTCAGAAGGCCCGTAGGCCACACATACACAGAAGGCCCGTAGGCCACACACTGTAGTCAGGGCAAGCAGGTCAGAAGGCCCGTAGGCCACACATACACAGAAGGCCCGTAGGCCACACACCGTAAGCAGAGCAGGCAGGTCAGAAGGCCCGTAGGCCAGGTAAGAAAAGCGAGGAAGAAGGCCCGAAGGCCGCGCAGGGCTAGAGCAGGGAGCCCAGGTGAGCTCGATGCCGAAGCACCGAGGGAACTGTCAGGCAGGGTTATAAGGGCCAACCCAGAACATAGAGTGGACAGGGGAGAAGGCCTGGGCCTGTCAGGAGAGCTAGCACTAGAGGGACCCCTGGTGGTGAGGCGGTTGCACTGCAGCCAAAACTGTAACATAGGGAAGCTGTTCCATCCCCTTTATCATTTTAGTTGCCCTTCTCTGTACCTTCTCCATCGCAACTATATCTTTCTTGAGATGTTGCGACCAGAATTGTACACAGAATTCAAGGTGCGGTCTCACCGTGGAGCGATATAGAGGCATTAAGACATTTTCCGTTTTATTAACCATTCCCTTCCTAATAATTCCTAACATTCTGTTTGCTTTTTTGACTGCTGCAGTACACTGAGCTGATGATTTTAAAGTATTATCCACTATGATGCCTAGATCTTTTTCCTGGTTGGTAGCTCCTAATATGGACCCTAACATCGTGTAACTACAGCAAGGGTTATTTTTCCCTATATGCAACACCTTGCACTTGTCCACATTAAATTTCATCTGCCATTTGGATGCCCAATCTTCCAGTCTTGCAAGGTCATCCTGTAATGTATGACAATCTGCTTGTGATTTAACTACTCTGAATAATTTTGTATCATCCGCAAATTTGATAACCTCACTGATTGTATTCTTTTCCAGGTCATTTATATATATATATATATATATATATATATACAAAAAACACCCAACACTAAAATGTTTGGGAAGGAAAAGCATTATTGCTTCTTATTGAATTACTTCAAAAAAGTACACTATTCAATTAAAAATAATTTATACTTTATTGAAAATATGACATCATATAAATTTAATTCTTTTTATAAAATCTACCTACATCTAATACAAATGGTTTGAACTACTCAATTTAATTCACACTGTAAATATTAGAGATGTGAATCGTGTCCTCGATCGTCTTAACAATCAATTTCGGCTGGGAGGGGGAGGGAATCGTATTGTTGCCATTTGTGTGTGTAAAGTATCGTCATAATCGTTAAAATCGTGAGCCGGCACACTAAAACCCCCTAAAACCCACCCCCGACCCTTTAAATTAAATCCCCCACCCTCCCGAACCCCCCCCCCCAAATGCATTAAATTACCTGGGAGTCCTCCATAGCGGCGGTCCGTGGCTAAATCGGGGGAAGGGGGAGAGCACGAAAACCGGCACACTAGATCGTGAGGTCTTCAGCCGGCGCCATTTTTCAAAATGGCCGCCGCAAAATGGCGGCGGCCATAGACGAAAACGATTCGACGCAAGAGGTCGTTCCGGACCCCCGCTGGACTTTTGGCAAGTCTTGTGGGGGTCAGGAGGCCCCCCCAAGCTGGCCAAAAGTTCCTGGGGGTCCAGCGGGGGTCAAGGAGCGATTTCCTGCCGCAAATCGTTTTCCGTACGGAAAATGGCACCGGCCATACGCGTACGGCCGGCGCCATTGTCCGCATGGAAAATGGCGCCGGCAGGAGATCGACTGCAGGAGGTCATTCAGCGAGGTCCGGAACCCTCGCGAGATTTCTGGACCTCGCTGAACGACCTCCTGCAGTCGATCTCCTGCCGGCGCCATTTTCCGTACGGAAAACGATTCGCGGCAGGAAATCGCTCCTTGACCCCTGCTGGACCCCCAGGAACTTTTGGCCAGCTTGGGGGGGCCTCCTGACCCCCACAAGACTTGCCAAAAGTCCAGCGGGGGTCCGGAACGACCTCTTGTGTCGAATCGTTTTCATCTATGGCCGCCGCCATTTTGCGGCGGCCATTTTGAAAAATGGCGCCGGCTGAAGACCTCACGATCTAGTGTGCCGGTTTTCGTGCTCTCCCCCTTCCCCCGATTTAGCCACGGACCGCCGCTACGGAGGACTCCCAGGTAATTTAATGCATTTGGGGGGGGGTTCGGGAGGGTGGGGGATTTAATTTAAAGGGTCGGGGGTGGGTTTTAGGGGGTTTTAGTGTGCCGGTTTTCCTGCCCTCCCCCTTCCCCTGATTTACGATTTTTTGCCGATAAATCGGGGGAATTGGTATTGTATCGTGGCCCTAACGATTTTTGACGATTTAAAATATATCGGACGATATTTTAAATCGTCAAAAAACGATTCACATCCCTAGTAAATATCCACAGATATACAATCTTAAGTTCGCCCTCAAACCTATACTACCTCTAACCTCACTCTGTCCCTCATTCACCCAAACAACACCATAAAATAGATCTTTTACTTCAATATGGTTATTGGTCTCCTTTCGTGAGAACACCTCTAAATTTTCAAACCTCTATGTTTGAAATAATTTATTACTGCTTGATAATATTAAGAGACCAAGACAAAAGGTTTTGTCTCAATGATTCTTGCCAACATTCGCTCCGTTGGTCCTCAGATCTTCTTAACAGGTGTCCTACTTATAAATCACTCTCTTATGTCCCAACAAGGAGCTTGTTTCGCCTATCAGGCTTCTTCAGGGGACTTAACTTGATAAGACCAGTCACCAACACAAACACATATTTCCCTCCTCACGATGCTGTTATTTCTGAACAATCAGGAGTGGGTCAGAAAAAGCATCCCCGAATCACTGTGGCCACATGGCTCCCTTTGGTTTAATGTAACTATTCCCCGGTTCAGGAATGCACTGTCACCACCATTCTATGAAACACTTGTATTCTCTGGCACAAACTTCTGCACAAATTACCACTTGTTATTCGAGGGTAGATAAACCCATGAAATCTTCACCTTTATAAAGCAACTTGATACGTCAAAAGCCTGCAAAGCTTTTGAAAAGCACTGGTCCAAGTACAGATCCCTGAGGCTCTCCACTGTTTACCCTTTTCCACTAAGAAAATTGACCATTTAAGCCTACTCTGTTTCCTGTATTTTAACCAGTTTGTAATCCACGAAAGGTTGTACTTTTAAAATTAATAGAAAATATTATTTTACCCAATGCATAATTAAGTTCTGGAATTCATTGCCAGAGTTTTTGGTGAAAGCTAATATTATAGCTGTATTTAAAATAAGGTTTGGACAAGTTCCTGGAGGAAAAGCCTATAAACCATTATTAAGATGAAGATGCAGAAAACCACTTATCACTGGGATAAGCGGCATGGAATTTAGCTACTCCTTGGAATCCTGCCAGGTTTTTGTGACTTGGATTGGCCACTGTTGGAAACAGTATTCTGGGCTTGATAGGCCTTTGGTCTGACTCAGTATGGCAAATCTTATGTACTTTTTATACTTCTTTTGGGGAAAAATAACCCAGAAGAAGAATGGGAAAACTAGGCTGTGATCCTAGAGATCTAGAACAAAACAGTAAAGGGTAAATTTTCAAAGCACTGTGCATGCTAAAACTAGGGGATATGTGCATGGCCAGGCTGTGTACGCATTTTTTAAATCACCTGGCCATGTGAGTATCCAACAGTATGTGCAGAAGTGCTGGCCTGTCTGAAAGGGTCAGGCTGTGGGGTGGAGGCTGGATGGAACAGTGACCATTAGGCCCTGTCCCAGGGAAGTACGCACCATCAGCCAGCCAGCCTGCAAAGCTTGCTTCTGCTCCAAAGGAGCAGGTAAGTTTTAAAACAACAACAACAACAAAAAAAGCTAGGTAGGTAGGGGGCAGGTGTCAGGGAGGAGAGGAGAAAAGGTAGGAAAACTAGGTAGGGGTGTAGGAAACTCCCCCTGCACACACGAATTGCTACTCGGGCGCATATGCGTGCTCCGATACAAAATCAAGCATGCATGTGAGTGTGGGCAACACTTTTATAACATGCATGTAGTGATGTGTGCATGTTATAAAATCGGCACATTCATGAGTGTGTGCTGGGTACCTTGTGCACATGGACGCATGCTCATTTAAAAAAAAAATCTTTAAGTTTGAGCACCAAAAAAGAAATGGGGTTGGAGGAGAAAATCTTTTTTGTTTGTTTTACATTTTATTTTGGGGACAAAACACTCCAATATAACCAAGACAGAAGTAGAGTTAATAATTAGGCTGGAATCCAAGCAGCAAACAGCAAGAAGGCATCAAACCCTCAAGACATAGTGTGACGGGCATAGGAACTAGTTATAGTGACAGCAATTAGATAAAGTGGCAGCAAGTGGCATGACAATTAGACATAGTGGCAGCAAGACTACTAAGTAGGGATGTGCTTTGGGTAAAAATTTAGTGTCGGGCTTCTTTTCGGGGGCCCCCATTAAGAATTTAGTTTTTCCTGCGGTTTGGGTTTTTATTTTCAGGGGCCACGACTTTTGGATTAGTGCGCTCTATCAGGAGTTAGTGCACACTAATGGGAGATAGCGCTCACTAACTCTCAATAGTGCACACTTACCTGGCAGAGTTAGCATGCACTAATGGGAGCTAGCGCGCACTAACTCCCGTTAGCGCGCACCAACTCAAAAATGAATTTTTTCCAAAATTTCAGAAAAAATTCAATCGTTTTTTGGTTCTGCCGAACCATTCTGAATTAGGAAATTTTGTTGACATTGCCTAATTTGGGAAAAACGATTACACAACCCTGCTACTAAGGTGGTAGATCTGGGGCATGGCAACTAGACATATTGGCAGTAAGGCCTCCAAATTAGTACATCTGCAGCATGGCTGGAATGCAGTGCAGCAGCAAGACCTCTAAAGTGTTTTCAGTTGTCTTCTCACTTGCATGAAAATTCTATATATCCAAGCTAAAACAGATTTATTTTTAAAAACACCAACTTTTCCATCATGTCTGATGGTAACCTTGAGCTGCCTTCTACTCCTGCTATTCTGGGGCTAAGAAACTCTCTTTTCTGTGAGTTGTAAAAAGTAACTTAAATTTGAAATTAGAAATTCTGGCCAGAATTGTGTATATGTTTTTTTCAATTTGAGCTCATGTGATCAGTAGGAGGCACCAGATAAAGTCCTTGCAGCACCTGGAAGATGAGCAGGCAGTGCTTGGATGCTTCCATAACGATCCCTCTCCTATGGCATAAGTCACAGATGTTTCCTTGACTTTTCCAGTAATACAACCTAATCTAACTGTGAAAAGCAAATAAAAATCATCTCTATTCCCCACTCTGCATGAGATCTAGAGAACCCCTCCACCCGCCCCCCCCATTTACTAAAAAGGATCTTTGATAGCCAGCAGTGGGCCCAGAGTGCCCTTAGCTCTTGGCCTATTTTGACAATTTTCAAACTGCTGCCAACCTGACCTTGCCCCTATCACGGCAAAGGGCAAGGTCCGGGGATTGGACTGAGGCCACAAGTCTTTTGGTATATTCAGCAGCATAGTCATTTGTCAGGGTCTGGCCATGAGATGCACGTGTAAATAAATACATGCCCCAGTGCATGACAAATTCCCCTGCCGCATACCTTTACTTTTGCTATGGATGGTGTGTAAGTTAAAATCCCCTGACTTATGAGGTAGAAGCAGGATTTGTGTGCACATGTGCTTAAAATTAAAATTTGGCGTGTTTTCTGGGCATGGACTGATGTACATATGCCAATGTGCACCTGCATGCTGGTTTGAAAGTTACTGTCTTTGCTTTTTGTCCATTATTTATTCTGTTGGTGTATTTGAATGTTTCTGTCATATTACTGCAGCAAAAAATCTATCGTGTTGAATTGTATGCAGCAGTAGCTGCCTTCAGCTTTTGAGAAGTATATAGAAACAGCACTAGAATTATAAGAAATGGAGCATAAAATAGCAAAAATTGTGAACTCTTTGGAAACTGGAGATATTTTGATTACTGGAGAGCTATGAAGAATAACTGATTAGTGATTATTTTGAACATGTGGGATATGGTTGGACTTGATTTGACATAAGCCCAGGTTTGATTTTTTTCTTGAAAATAATGCACATTTTTCTTTCCTATACCATTCTTAACTCTATAATTATTTGTGAATTAATATGTTGACCTTTTAATACGTCTCCCCTACCCTCACCAGTCCTGATGATTTCTCCAAAACAAAATGTGGGTAGAAATCCCATGTGTGTTGTGTAAGAGTATAGTGATAGGAGTGTACTACCATCTACCAGGACAAAATAGTCAGACAGATGATGAAATGCTAAGAGAAATCAGGGAAGCTAACGAATTTGGCAATGCAATAATAATGGGAGATTTCAATTACCCCAATATTGACTGGGTAAATGTAACATCAGGACTTGCTAGAGACATAAAGTTCCTGGATGCAATAAGTGACTGCTTCATTGAGCAATTGGTTCAGGAACCAACAAGAGAGGGAGGTATTTTAGATTTAATTCTTAGTGGAATGCAGGATTTGGTAAGATAGGTAACGGTGGTGGGGCCACTTGGTAACAGTAATCATAACATGATCAAATTTAAACTAATAACTGGAAGGGGGACAATAAGTAAATTTGCAGCTCTAACACTAATCTTTCAAAAGGGAAATTTTGATAAAATGAGGAAAATAGAAAAAACTGAAAGGTACAGCTGCAAAGGTTAAAAGTGTCCAAGTACCTGTAACTAAAAACTCACCTGAGCTAAAAAATTCTAACTTATCCCTATCAATTAAAAAGCAGAATGAAAATACAAACAAAAAACAAACTTTGAAATGTTTGTATGCTAATGCCAGAAGTCTAAGAAGTAAGATGGGAGAATTAGAATGTATAGCAGTGAATGATGACATAGACTTAATTGACATCTCAGAGACATGGTGGAAAGAGGATAACCAATGGGACAGTGCTATACCGGGGTACAAATTATATCGCAATGACAGAGAGGAGCACCCGGGAGGAGGTGTGGCGCTTTATGTCCGGGATGGCATAGAGTCCAACAGGATAAACATCCTGCATGAGACTAAATACAAATTGAATCTTTATGGGTAGAAATCCCTTGTATTTTGGGGAAGACTATAGTGATAGGGGTATACTACCGTCCACCTGGTCAAGATGGTGAGACGGACAGTGAAATGCTAAGAGAAATTAGGGAAGCTAACCAAATTGGTAGTGCAGTAATAATGGGAGACTTCAATTACCACTATAAAGACGTTATGCAACTCTAATTTTTCTTAATCAATGTGCTGTATGCAAGAATACATGACTTCAATATTTTTATTTTTTGTCTATAGGACCATCATAACACCTGCGGGCATACCAGCAGTTATTTGCTTGAGGTTTTGCCTCACCAGGTCATGTTTAATCATTGGTCTGAGTCCTTTATTTCTCTTATTATTTTCTACTTTTTTGCTTTTTAGTATTTTTGTAAAAATAAATTTCGGAGTGATACCTTCCCTTTTGCGTGACTCAATCTTTCAGAAGACCGTTTTTATTCAAAGTCCAGTCTTCTGAAAGATTGAGTCAATCTTTCAGAACCGTCTTCTGAAAGATTGAGTCACGCAAAAGGGAAGGTATCACTCCGAAATTTATTTTTACAAAAATACTAAAAAGCAAAAAATAGAAAATAATAAGAGAAATAAAGGACTCGGACCAATGATTAAACACGAGCTGGTGAGGCAAAACCTCAAGCAAATAACTGCTGGTATGCCCGCAGGTGTTATGATGGTCCTATAGACAAAAAATAAAAATATTGAAGTCATGTATTATTGCATACAGCACATTGATTAAGAAAAATTAGAGTTGCAAAACGTCTTTATAGTGAGAATTGTGCTCGTTGTGTTTTGAGATTAACTGTCAGTATTGTGTGTAGACTTCAATTACCCCAATATTGACTGGGTAAATGTGTCATTGGGACATGCTAGAGAGATAATGTTCCTGGATGGAATAAATGATAGCTTTATGGAGCAATTGGTTCAGGAACTGACAAGAGAGGGAGCAATTTTAGATCTAATTCTCAGTGGAGCACAGGACTGGGTGAGAGAGGTAATGGTGGTGGGGCCGCTTGGCAATAGTGATCATAATATGATCAAATTTGATTTAATGACAGGAAGAGGAACAGTGTGCAAATCCAAGGCTCTCGTGCTAAACTTTCAAAAGGGAAACTTTGATAAAATGAGAAAAATTGTTAGAAAAAAACTGAAAGGAGCAGCTACAAAAGTAAAAAATGTCCAAGAGGCGTGGTCATTGTTAAAAAATACCATTCTAGAAGCACAGTCCAGATGTATTCCACACATTAAGAAAGGTGGAAAGAAGGCAAAACGATTACCAGCATGGTTAAAAGGGGAGGTGAAAGAAGCTATTTTAGCTAAAAGATCTTCATTCAAAAATTGGAAGAAGGATCCAACAGAATAAAATAGGATAAAGCATAAACATTGGCAAGTTAAATGTAAGACATTGATAAGACAGGCTAAGAGAGAATTTGAAAAGAAGTTGGTTGTAGAGGCAAAAACTCACAGTAAAAACTTTTTAAAATATACCTGAAGCAGAAAGCCTGTGAGGGAGTCAGTTGGACCGTTAGATGATCGAGGGGTTAAAGAGGCACTTAGAGAAGATAAGGCCATCGCAGAAAGATTAAATGATTTCTTTGCTTCGGTGTTTACTGAAGAGGATGTTGGGGAGGTACCCTTAATGGAGAAGGTTTTCACGGGTAATGATTCAGATGGACTGAATCAAATCACGGGGAACCTAGAAGATGTGGTAGGCCTGATTGACAAACTGAAGAGTAGTAAGTCACCTGGACTGGATGGTATACACCCCAGAGTTCTGAAGGAACAAAAAAATGAAATTTCAGACCTATTAATAAAAATTTGTAACCTATCATTAAAATCATCCATTGTACCTGAAGACTGGAGGACAGAAAATGTAACCCCAATATTTAAAAAGGGCTCCAGGGGCGATCCGGTAAATTACAGACCGGTTAGCCTGACTTCAGTACCAGGAAAAATAGTGGAAAGTGTTCTAAACATCAAAATCACAGAACATATAGAAAGACATGGTTTAATGGAACAAAATCAGCATGGCTTTACCCAGGGCAAGTCTTGCCTCACAAATCTGCTTCACATGGATAAAGGTGAACCGGTAGATGTAGTATACTTGGATTTTCAGAAGGCGTTTGACAAAGTTCCTCATGAGAGGCTTCTAGGAAAAGTAAAAAGTCATGGGATAGGTGGTGATGTCCTTTCGTGGATTGCAAACTGGTTAAAAGACAGGAAACAGAGAGTAGGATTAAATGGACAATTTTCTCAGTGGAAGGGAGTGGACAGTGGAGTGCCTCAGGGATCTGTATTGGGACCCTTACTTTTCAATATATTTATAAATGATCTGGGAAGAAATACGACGAGTGAGATAATCAAATTTGCAGATGACACAAAATTGTTCAGAGTAGTTAAATCACAAGCAGATTGTGATAAATTGCAGGAAGACCTTGTGAGACTGGAAAATTGGGCATCCAAATGGCAGTTGAAATTTAATGTGGATAAGTGCAAGGTGAATGCATATAGGGAAAAATAACCCATGCTATATTACACAATGTTGGGTTCCATATTAGGTGCTACAATCCAAGAAAGAGATCTAGGCATCATTGTGGATAACACATTGAAATCATCGGTTCAGTGTGCTGCGGCAGTCAAAAAAGCAAACAGAATGTTGGGAATTATTAGAAAGGGAATGGTGAATAAAACGGAAAATGTCATAATGCCTCTGTATCGCTCCATGGTGAGACCGCACCTTGAATACTGTGTACAATTCTGGTCACCGCATCTCAAAAAAGATATAATTGCAATGGAGAAGGTACAGAGAAGGGCTACCAAAATGATAAGGGGAATGGTACAGCTCCCCTATGAGGAAAAACTAAGGAGGTTAGGACTTTTCAGCTTGGAGAAGAGACGGCTGAGGGGGGATATGATAGAGATGTTTAAAATTATGAGAGGTCTAGAACGGGTAGATGTGAATCGGTTATTTACTCTTTCGGATAGTAGAAAGACTAGGGGGCACTCCATGAAGTTAGCATGGGGCACATTTAAAACTAATTTGAGAAAGTTCTTTTTTACTCAACACACAATTAAACTGTGGAATTTGTTGCCAGATTATCTGCTATTAAGATCACTTAGGGCCGGATTTTAAATGCCCTGTGCGCGTAAATTCAGCTGGATTTACGCGCGCAGGGCCCTCGCGCGCTGGCGCGTCTATTTTGCATAGGCCACCGGCACGCGCACAGCCCCGGGACGTGCGTAAGTCCCGGGGCTTCGTAAAAGGGGCGGGGAGGGGCCGTGCCCGGGGGCAGGACCGGGGTTAGGAGGCGGTTCGGGGCGGGACTGGGGGCGTGGCACCGGCCCGGGGGCGTGGTTGAGGCCTCTGGACCAGCCCCCGGGTTGGGTGATGGTGTGCCAGCAGCCCGCTGGCGCCCACAGATTTATGTCTGCTTTCAGCAGGTGTAAATCTGCCAATAAAAGGTAGGTGGGGTTTAGATAGGGCCGGAGGGGTGGGTTAGGTAGGGGAAGGGAGGGGAAGGTGCGGGGGGGTGGAAAGAAAGTTCCCTCCGAGGCCGCTCCGATTTCGGAGCGGCCTCAGAGGGAACAGGCAGCGCGCGCCGGGCTCAGCATGCGCCGGGCTCAGCATACGCAGGTTGCATAAATGTGCACCCCCTTGCGCGAGCCGACCCCGGATTTTATAAGATACGTGCGGCTATGAGTGTATCTTATAAAATCCAGCGTACGTTTGTTCGCGCCTGGTGCGAGAACAAATGTACGCGCTTGCGCAAAATTATAAAATCTACCCCTTAGAGCAGTGGTTCTCAACCTTTTATTGGCCGGGACACACCTGACAAATGGTTCTCATATGCGTGACACACTGAACATGTGACCATCACGGGGCTAAGTGTAAACATGCACTCTGCATCCACAGGAATCCCCTCAACCCTCAGCAATGAGTGCAGAGCAGATCTAGGGCATAACCCGTACAACTCACCATACAAAAAAAAGATATTCTGGTTCTGATGACATCTCAGTAAAAGCAAAACAAACTCCCTTTACTACCAGGCACAATAGCCTTCCTTATGAAAAGACAGTAATTTACCACTAATGCATATCCTATTGAGAAAACACATCAAATAAGATTGATACAAATGCCTACATGCTAGTAAAACACCTCACTTTGGTCACACACCCAGAACTGACCTTCACCAAGTACAGAAAAAACACAAATTATAAATATGGAGACAGAAACTGGAATGGAAAACCAAAAAAGCCACTCTGCATACTGTGCAAACCTGGAGAAATGGAAAGAGAAATATAGCACCTAACAGACTCAGGATTTGCAATAATGCACACAAACTAACCTGCACAAAGTTACACCTGTATTACGGAACACACGCAAACAGTAACAACCCTATCTAAGAAATACAACTATTAAACCAGGCCCTAAACACTAAAACATTTCCTATTGGGAAAACAGAATAAGCCAAGCTGCTAGAGAACCCCACACAGAAATCATTGTAAAGTTATACTAAAAATGTTACAAAGCAGCTGCTGAACAGAATAATATTCAATTAAATACTCATAAAAATTATTAAAACATGTCCAAATATCAATAAAATATTTCAAAACAGCAGACATCGCATAATACCCAATAATTAAAATGGCAGTCAATCAAGAAAAATAAATTTAAAAAGCCACCTTTACATACCTTCTCCAGCAACTCTCCTACTCCTTTCCCTTCCAGGCCAATAGCACTAACCAGAAGCAGCAAGGGCTGCTGAAGCTCTGTCCTCAATCTTCTTCCTTAGCACCCACAACCAGTCACTCACAACACACACACCCCCAAATAGACCCCACGACCAGTCTCGGTCTCTTTCACACCAGTCATCTTCCTGACCAGTTTCTCTCTCTCACACAGAAACACATCACCTCCCTGACCAGTCTCGCTCTCTCAATCACACTCATGTTCTCTTATATACAAGCTCTCAATCACACACAAAAGCTCTTACACCCATTCACACCAGCTCTCACCCAGGCTTCCATTCACACCCCTACACACAAGCTCTCACCCAAGCACCCATTCACACCCAATGACACAAGCTCTCACCCAGGTACCCATTCACACCCACAGACACAAGCTCTCACCCAAGTACCCATTCACACCCACAGACACAAGCTCTCCCCCAGGCACCCATTCACACCCTCAGACACAAGCTCTCCCCCAGGCACCCATTCACACCCACAGACACAAGCTCTCACCCAGGCACCCATTCACACCCACAGACACAAGCTCTCACCCAGGCACCCATTCACACCCTCAGACACAAGCTCTCACCCAGGCACCCATTCACACCCTCAGACACAAGCTCTCACCCAGGCACCCATTCACACCCACAGACACAAGCTCTCACCCAGACATCCATTCACACCCACAGACACAAGCTTTCACCCATGCATCCAATCACACCCATAGACACAAGCTCTCACCCAGGCATTCAATCACACCCATAGACACAAGCTCTCACCCAGGCATTCAATCACACCCATAGACACAAGCTCTCACCCAGGCATTCATTCACACCCTCAGACACAAGCTCTCACCCAGGCACCCATTCACACCCTCAGACACAAGCTCTCACCCAGGCACCAGCTCTCACCCAGGCACCCATTCACACCCACAGACACAAGCTCTCACCCAGGCACCCATTCACACCCACAGACACAAGCTCTCACCCAGGCATTCATTCACACCCTCAGACACAAACTCTCACCCAGGCATTCATTCACACCCTCAGACACAAGCTCTCACCCAGGCCCCCATTCACACACAAGCTCTCACCCAGGCCCCCATTCACACACAGACACACCAGCTCTCACCAAAAATAACTTCTTCCTTCATTGCAGGGATGGGCTCCGGTTCCGCCGTGGCTTTAATCCGGTGGGCCTTCTTTTTTCGGCGCCACGGGGATGGGCGCCTCAGTCAGAGGTCGGGTTTCCTCTTTGTCGCTAGGGGTCGGGTTTTCCTCTTCACCGCTACGGGGATGGGCTCCCGTAGCGGCCTTGCACCGTCGTGGTCGGGTTTTCTCTTCACCGCTACGGGGATGGGCTCCCGTAGCGGCCTTGCACCGTCGGGGTCGGGTTTTCTCTTCACCGCTACGGGGATGGGCTCCCGTAGCGGCCTTGCACCGTCGGGGGTCGGGTTTTCTCTTCACCGCTACGGGGATGGGCTCCCGTAGCGGCCTTGCACCTTCGGGGTCGGGTTTTCTCTTCACCGCTACGGGGATGGGCTCCCGTAGCGGCCTTGCACCTTCGGGGTCGGGTTTTCTCTTCACCGCTACGGGGATGGGCTCCCGTAGCGGCCTTGCACCGTCGGGGTCGGGTTTTCTCTTCACCGCTACGGGGATGGGCTCCCGTAGCGGCCTTGCACCATCGGGGTTGGGTTTTCTCTTCACCGCTACGGGGATGGGCTCCCGTAGCGGCCTTGCACCTTCGGGGTCGGGTTTTCTCTTCACCGCTACGGGGATGGGCTCCCGTAGTGGCCTTGCACCGTCGGGGTCGGGTTTTCTCTTCACCGCTACGGGGATGGGCTCCCGTAGCGGCCTTGCACCGTCGGGGTCGGGTTTTCCTCTTCACCGCTACGGGGATGGGCTCCCGTAGCGGCCTTGCTTCGTCGGGGTCCTACACTGCTATTCCTCCCACCCCACTCCCGGGCAGTGCCATGCCTGCCTCACCGGCCAATCAAAGACTTCCTCCCTTCTTCCTACTACCACTGGCAGGTGGCAGGGAGGAGGCTTCCGATTGGCATGCGCGGGGGAAGGCAAAATGAAGGAGGCTTCCCACTGGGCAGTGGGGGTAGGAAGAAAGGAAGCTTTCAATTGGACCGCGGGGGCTGGAAAAAGGGAGAAGGAAAGTACAATGGGGCAGTGGGACACCGGGAGACGCGACACACCTGCCGGTGTTTGGCGACACACTAGTGTGTCGCGACACACCGGTTGAGAAGCGCTGCCTTAGAGAATAGCCACTGCCATTAGCAATGTTAACATGGAATAGACTTAGTTTTTGGGTACTTGCCAGGTTCTTATGGCCTGGATTGGCCACTGTTGGAAACAGGATGCTGGGCTTGATGGACCCTTAGTCTGACCCAGTATGGCATGTTCTTATGTTCTTATGTTCTTGCAAGGAAGCGGGCTATAAAAACTATTTTTCGTCCCCACAACTGAGAGCCAGAAGTCAGAAATTTAAGGTATCTGGTAGGAAGAAGGAGTTAACAAAGACTTGGAGCTAATTTTTTTTCTATGTGCCCCTGGGTGCCAAGTAAAGGATTCATCCCGCCCAGGAGTTACACATACATACTTAAGAACTTGCTGAATTTGACCCAGTTTCTCCAGGTTTAGAGACCTAACTTTAGATCTACAACAATTACCCAATCTTCTTCACGGCAGTAGGAGAAGTGACTGAAGTGCTGCAGGAATGTAGATGTGCACTGGGGCCTAAAGGAGGACGTTAGCAACAACAGAGTGCTTGTGGACATTGGGCCATTAGTATGGAAGGAAGCAAAGCAGCTGAGAGCAGCTTGGTGTGCACATGTGCTGGGGTTCAAAGTACAGCAAGATGGTCTTTTAGAGAGAAAGAGAGAGAGAGATTATAAAGGAAGCACAAAGACTGAAAGCGGATGGGAGCGTGATAGGACTGGGGAGCAAGAAGATGAGAAGTAAAAGGAGGTGGGAGAGGAAGAGGAAGAGAGAAATGGGAAAAATTGATATAATACATAGAAAAAAAAGAAAATGATAAAATAAATGAGGCAAAGGAAAGGGACAGGGTAACCTGAAATGAGAGAGGAACAAAATAAAAAGAAAGAGCTCCATATTCGGTGCTATTTATCTTGATAACTTTGGATGCAGCAGGACTAATGGTGGGATTTGAAAATCCTGCCACGCTGACTGGTTCCGAGATAGCTGGATAACTACTATTTATCTGGCTAAAATTTTGTTCTGCTAACTCAGAGGCAGGGTGGAGCCAGCTATCCAGCTTAGACCTGGATTTACTAAACTATGATGTTTTATCATGGGATGGGCCCAATATTGCAGAAAGGAAAACGTTCCTGTGATATTTTTCCCCTCCTTGACAAAATATCATGGTAGTTTCGCCACATTGTTTTGTCTCATGGTAAAGTCTGTGAGACAAACCAATGCGACAGAGGCCGTGGCAAAATGCGATGGAGACCCCCAACACACGAGACCACCATCTCTTTAAAGATCCTGTAGCCAAAACTGAAATTGCCCCAAAAAGTAAAAAAATGTGACCAGGAGGTCTAAATTGACCTCCATCTACACCCCCAGGGCTACCAATTGAGGCAGCCCCACCAAAAGAAGTAAAAAATAGATTTACTTTTACACACAATGATCACTCCCCTGGCCTTCCCTCCCACACCCCATTACTTAAAAGGAAGTATTAGTGGTCATCATAAGTGTGCTAACCAGATCTTGCCCCTGTCACATGATAGGGCAAGGCCTGGCTGGTGCCGTTTTGGAAAACAGCGCTGACTGGACCTGAGGCTAGGGGGGGCCCGATTTCCCAAAAACTATAGATAAAATGAAAAAATTCCAAGTCAGTCCTGTTATTTTATTTACATAGGATTAGGTATGCATGAGCTGCTTTGCATGACATTGCAAAATTCATGCATGCAACTGCCATGCAAATCAGCTCATTGTAATAGTGGTGGGAATCTAGCCTAATATATATGCAATATGACAAATATTGTGTGATACCGCAATAGGGCTATATCACATGATATACAGCATTTACCACACAATATACATTGTTTAATATATGTTACAACCCAAATGTAGCTTGATTAACCTTCCTATAAGTTAAACACTGGTTTTCAATGTTATCTGGAAAACATGGTGAATAACTTCAGACTGACTGCCAAATAGAAGTCATAAATTAAGCCAGATAAACTTATCAAGCTAACTTTAACATAGCTGGATATATTCAATGGTATGCTCATGCCACTGAATATTCCTACAAATTCAGCCTGATAAGTTTATCTGGCTAACTTTGCTACCTCGCCAGTAGCTGAAATATGGACCTCAAAGATAATAGGATCGATAAGTAAGAAAACTAAAGTATAAAACAAAAGAGAAAAATCAAGAAAAAAGTAGAATACAGGAACAAATCATGAGAAATTGAACAAAAAAAAAGAAATTGCAATAACGAAAACTGAATAAAATACAGAATTAAAGAAAACAATGAAGAGGGAAAAACATTAGGAGAGATGAGTAGAGATCACAAAAAGATGCAATAAAGTTGTAAAAGAAAGATTATCTTGGAGACCAAGGTGATGGAGATATTGCACAGAATACCAGTGCAAGAAATAGGGGGGGCTGATGTAATAAGTTGCAGTAGATCTGCTACGGGTTTTTGTGCAAGTTATTACATGCATTTTCCCTTGCTAATCTTACGTGTATTTGTAATAATGAGGTTAGCGCAGAAAAAAACATGTGCACAAAGCTGCTCAAAAAGACGCGGCTGGTTTAGCACAAGTCCATGCTAATGCAATGCAATGCAAAGGAGGCAATTAACTATTCATGGACAATGCAGAGAGCCACACTAGCTTTAGTGCAGGTTTTTTCAAGCGTTTGTTTTTTTTTTAGCACTTGGATCAGGGCAGGAATTAAGTTTAAGCAGCTGTCTGGAGGTCAAAAAATTAAGTGTCAGAAGCCACTGTTGAGCAGGTAAGTTTAAAAGCAAAACGAAAATAGGGTAGTTAGGTAGGTTTTAGGGGTTGGGGCGGAGAGGGAATGAGGGAGGCATGGTAGGTAGGGAGTTAAGGAAGTTCCCTCCCAGTCCGCTCCTTTATTGGACCGGTCTTGGAGGGCACTGGGGAAAGCCCTATCGCGTCTCTGTTCGTTTGTTACAAAATTCTCCTGCCCTTGCGCACGCAAGTCAGCACCTGTCCGCACTGATATAAAATCAGGCGTTCATGTGTGCACAAGTATCGGATTTTATAACATGCATACGGCAATGTGTGCATGTTATAAAATTGGCACGTCCATGTGCACACGCCAGGAACCACGTGCACATGGACGCCCGTGCGCTCCTTTTAAAATTTGCCCCTAAGACAATAGATATGATACTTGAGGAGATGCTATAAAGGAATCCTACTATTTTAATATGTTGGTATTGTACTAGGAGTTTAATGAGAGATACCTCATGTTTTTAAGAGGGATGCCTTGATGAATTTTTACTGAGGGATGTTTTATGAGGGATCTTTTCTGTATTTTTATCCTTGTTTACCTATTGAGCAAGACTTCAGATTTGATTTTAATGAGCTGATGAGACAATGTGATATGCATAGTAATATTTTAATATGATGGCGCAACAATTAGTTTAATTGAGTAAGATCTTGTGTTTTCCAATGCATCCAGCAATTGCTGGGCTACGATTGTATTAAGGCTTTTATCTGACCACATGAGGTTATTTTGTTTATTGTTTTAATGAGTTTTTAGTATGTTTTAGTTCTTAGTTATTTGGGGGTAGATTTTAAGATCTGCGTGCGGGCGTACATGTGCGCGCGCTACCTGGCACGCACACATGTATGCCCAATTTTATAACATGCGTGCACAGACGCATGTTATAAAATTGAGGGTCGGCAAGCGCAAGGGGGTGCACAATTATGCACCTTGCGCATGCCGAGCCCGTGCTGAGCCGCACTGCCTTTCCCCATTCCCTCCCACTTAACTAACCTTCCCACCCCTTCCCCTAACCTTTCCCCCCCTAGCCCTACTTTAACCCCCCCCAATTTCTTATTTCACCTTTTGCGCCTGCCTGGAGGCAGGTGCAGGTTGCGGCGCTGGCAACCTGCCGGCACATGATCCTCCGACACAGCGCCAAATGGCCACTGTGTCGGAGCCCTCTGGCCCCGCCCCTTTCCCGCCCCTCTAGTAAAGCCCCGGGACTTAGACATGTCCCGGGGCTTTATGTACTTTGTCGGGCCTTTATAAAATAGGCCCGGTGTGCGTAAGGCACTCTATGCGCATAAATGCACTGGATTTACGCGCATAGAGCTTTTAAAATCCGGTCCTTACGTTTTAAATTGTTTCAGAATGTTATGTTTTTTGTTACTGAATGTATATGTATTATTGTAACCTGCCTAGTATTGGAGATAGGTGGGCTATAATTCAATCAAGCAATCAAATAAATAATTTAAGTCGACAATTAATTTGCCAATGCTCCAACCAGTTCACCCAGTCCTTGTCCAGGTTATTGAAACCTTCCTAGTTCTTTATGCTGAACTCCCCCCAGGTCACTCACACCTCCCATGCAACCAATACTAAACAATAGAGAGGTCTGATATCAATTGCACAAGATAATTAGCAGGAATAAAATGACACTAATAAATTGATAAATGTATGTGTGTATAAGCCTCTTATAAAATAGCAACTTGCATGCATAGCTCTTGGCCTCACCCCAGAAAGCCCCTAGACTGCTCCTTTTCTTTTGTCTAAATGTGAGCACAAGACTGAAAATTCGATGTTTTCAAAATAGCATGTATGTGAGTACAAACAACTTATGCACATGTATGCTTATTTTAAGGTGACTTTTAAAAGCTGGACATGCATCAAAGTTGGGAGATGGGCGCCCATCTAGCACTTGGCATGATTCCACTTAATTCTAAAAGGTGGCCAGATGCATTCACAAGTGCTGATGCATGAATATCTCACATTGACCAAAGAGGGCTGGGGAGTGGGTAGGGCAAGAGCATTTTGGGGCATGGCTAACAGATGAGCGCCCAAGTAGCTTCGCCACTGGATGCGTGTCCAGCTCCAGTGCCAAGCAACTTTACTTCTGCTATGGATGAGGTGTAAGTCTGAAAAATAAAATGTACAGGCATCTGTGAAGAGTTTGAGGGGTCTGGAGTAACTGGGGAGGTTTGGAGAACCTAGCTGAACATGGACGAACTGGTGAAACTGGTCATCTGCTGGATGTGCATCTGCTATAACATAGGGGCAACACAAACGATAGATGCCAAGGAATGTCCGTTAAGAATCTTTATTTGGAGGCTTGATAATCAAATAAAAAAAGTCTCCAAATAAAGATTCTTAACGGACATTCCTTGGCATCTATCGTTTGTGTTGCCCCCACAGCTTTTTTAGATCGCTTACCTCCTTGTTTTATCAACCCATCTCTGTTATAACATATCCTCACTTGCGTGCCCATAAGGTAACTTACGCTCCTGGACATGCACAAGTTTAAAATTAGGCGCGCACATACATGACCCAGGGCTATTTTATAAGATACATGCACGTGTGCGCACATGTTATAAAATTGCTGCATATCTGGGTGCACGTCGACACAACCATGTATATGTGTGCTGGCGTGCCTGTTTGAAAGTTACTGTCCCTATGCATAAATGTTTTGGAAATTCACCTCATAATGTTTTCAGGTATATAAGCTTGAGACATAGAGAGAGATGCACTAACTGGCAAAGGTCTTCACCGAAATGAACTAGTACTGCAAAATGGTTTTCTTATGATACCTGCTCATGTAAATGGCTTCATGGGGATTTTGTTCATGCTAAAGTCAGTGTGAAATTACAGACTCTATTGCAAAAATACTTAATTACACCTCCTAGAATCATGCATACAAGCCCATTAGTGATATCGTATTAGGATATCACTAATGAGCTTATATGCATGATTCTTCAGCTCATTAGCAATTTTGCATAATTAGTTTTTGTGAATAGGTTCAGAAATGCAAAATTACATGGGGAAAAACAGCAAATAGTACACATAAAAATGATTATACATTCTATTTGCCATTTTCTGTACATTATTGCATTTGCAAAGCTGTTTGTGTATTAGTATATCAGCCTCCCAGGATATTATTCCATAAAGATTTTTTCTATAGGCTCTAAATATGGCAAAGTCATTTTAGAATACAAAATTAGAATTCCCATGAGGCAGGTGCTGGTTTTCTGTATGTACGAAAAGCAAGTAGTGCATTTCAATGTGGCTAGCACATCCTATTATTTGTAAGTAGTTTTCTTATTTTTATGTATATTGTAACCTTCCTGTCTTCTTTATGGATATATATAGTATGTTATTTTTTCTAATACTCATTTTTGTTTGTATCTTCTTCTTCTGCTGTTTCGCTTAGCAGAGGACCTGCAGCTGCTAATCAAAAGGGCTTGAATTTTTCAGTACATGCTTTTCATTGGTAGGTGCATGCATGCATGCCCTGGGGTTTATGTTGGAGTGGAGTGATGTGGAATTTTGAAAGTGCAGCTATATGTGCTGTTTTCTGTCTTGCTTTGAATTTGAAGGCTTTCTATTTTGTCTATGGGAACATTTCATTTCATGTTTTTGACCCCACTTAAACATCCTGGTATTCAGGAGGGAGGATTATCCAAAGGAGACTGAGAATGCCCCACTGGAGGAGAGATGAGGAGAAACCCAAGAATTGATGAGACAATTACTCTCCACCCATGTGGAAGGGGGTTTAAAAATGAATTTTTAAATATCTGTAAATATTTCATATGTTGGCTAATTTTGCTGTCTTGTGCATTTTTCTTTATAAATTCAGTAGTATATGAGCATTAATGTAGGGTAGAAGTGTAGGACTATAGGAACATGTGCACAGTGTAGGTATGGGAGGTATATGTCTGTGAGAGAGGTATGCCTGATAGGAAGGGACAGACATGCTAAGTATTAGGAGACTGAGATAGCTGGTCAGGGCTGGCAAAGTACATTTAAAAAGACATGTTTTATGATCTCCAGTGGGGCATTCTATTTAAATCTGTCAAGAAAGGATTCTGAATCAGAATCTTTGATGATCTCTAGTCAGAAACATTTTTGCATTTTATTGATAGAGTAAAAAGAAATAAGATGTTATGGGTCAGCTCCCATGATTTTCCACTGATGGAAAAGCAGATTATCAAATTTCCTTCTATTGAAAATAATAGAAGCTATTTAGCAGAAAGGGAGGCCCAAAAAGTTACATCTGTTGTGAACTGGAATACATATATTTTGTGTGGAGTACTCTGCTAGGCAAATAAAAACAGGAAAGTCTGTGTTTGGAGGTGAATAACTGTTGGTGGACCAGTTTGAGGGTAGAGAAGAGGGTGTTAACAGAACATCTATGGTGGCCCTATCCATTGTGTGCCCTGAATTTCTTTTTCTAAATCATGGTGAATATATGTTTGCCTGCTCCAAATATTTCCCAGATAAATCCTTTAATGATAGTTAGTGCTGTTAACCATATCAAAGCTTAAAATGCAAGGGATGAATTGACCATTGTGTCTCTTCAATTTGGAGATAATTAACATGCAGTGCCATGGCATCTAATGCCCTTAGTATGGTTGATTATAAGAGCATGTGACAATTCTTAGATGCCTCAGGCCACTTATTGCTGAAAATGGAAGCAAAAAGAACATTTTTAAAATAATATTCAGAAAGCTTTCATATTTTCAATATCTTTTTGACACTTCATTGTGATGGCATGTCATGACTGCTTAGATCAGTCATATTTTCTAGAGACATAACTAGACATGGACAAGTTAGGGAAATGACAGGTCAGCTTATGAATTTCAGTCAGGTGTTTCTGAAATCCACCTCCAGCAACTCTGACTATATAAACTTTTCAGGTTCAAGAAAAGGTTTCTAAATAATAATAATAATAATAATAATAATAATAATAATAATAATCAGCAGCAATTATTCACATCAAATTTAAAGGTCAAATGTTATATATGTGATGTTTAATCTGGGAATAACATTTCAATAATGAAACAATCCCATAACAGAAAAGCATTCATGTTTGAAAGTCAAGTAGTCTTCCTACCCACTTTTGTTTGTAATTTTTGTTATATATCTGGGAAATAAATATTTGTTCTAAAGCAAGATTAACATTGACATTAGTGTAAAACAAAAAGGAAGATGAAAAGCATTGGGTTAGCATCTTTTCATAGGTTCTTTATAAACACACATATTATATCAAAATAACTCAATGTCTCGGCAGCCATTAAAATTAGCATGATACTTCACCAAGCAGCATTAAAACCTTGTCGAACATTACAGATGAGAACAAAAAGCTTAACAAAGTAGGTGACATGCAGTCATTAAAATTATGATAAATAAAAAGCAACAATGCTGACAGAATAAACCTCTGAATCATTATGTGAGATACAAACTGGTTCAGTCTTGTTAGCTTAAATTTTGTGAGTAATTTCATATGAAGCAACTTGAGCATCCAGAAACACCATATTGTGAGGGCGAATTTTCAGTCCTCTGCATTTTGGCACTCAACTGTAGCAGATTTTCAGCTGTAGCCTGGCTATGTTGCTACTGAAAATCCTCTTCGGCCTAATTGACTAGATAGCACAGATCTGACTAGGCAGCATCTTTTATCCCTGTAGACATGGACAGCCATGGGACATAGCTGGAGTGCTGAACTCTAAGCACTAGCTGGCATAGTGCTCCTGCCCCTGATCTAACCTGGCCCTAGAATGTCTCCCAATTTGAGCAGTGGAAATTCTTCAAGCAAATTCTCTAGTCACCTAGTTGTATGGTTAAGCAGTTCAATCCCTTTTGAAAATTGCCCTTCCTGTGTACATATGTGAGAAATACAGCTTTCCTCAGTTAAACCCATGTAATTAAGCATCAATATTTGCACTCCTTGCTAATAATTAATAGCAATAGTAGTCTACTTCACTTCTAAGGATAAAATAGAAATGCTAAAATCGATGCTTTCTCATACTTATTTCTTAACTTCCAATAAAAAAATCTCCATCAAGAAGTGGGGATGTTTGTAACTTATATTCCTTGATTTTGTCACCATAAGCATCTTTTATAAATTCTATATTTACTTTCTAGTCTGGTAAATGCAGTTTACGATGTTATGGTCATGCTTCATTTTTTAACTATTGGTCTTGTAGTCAAAATCATAATCATTATTATTACACCATTCCTTCAATAGAATTCTTCTAGATATGTTTGAAAAAAAAGTTTCTTAGAAAACAGGTAAATGTTTTCATTCTTCCATCTCATTTGAGTCAGACTGACACATCCATGTATCCACTTAGCATCATGCCATACACAATAATGAGAAAAACTTCTTTCCAAAGCAGGGTTTCACCATTCTTATTTTTATTTATTTATTTAGAAACTTTTAATATACCGATGCTCAAGATAAATATCTTATCGTACCGGTTTACAGCATAACAGGGGATAACCAAACGAATAGGAGGAAGTTACAAAAAACAGGGAGTTTCTATTTGGGACAAGACAGCAAGGAAGAATAGGCTAAAACATAGTGTTAATATAATATAGTGAAAACAATAAATAGATTATAAACTTAACTTGACAAGAACCAAGTAGGAGATCAAACAACAGTTAGTTCTTCGGGGTGTGTAAATCTACTCAGGATTGATGGAGGAGGTGTAAGGGTTGGAAGGGAAATGACGAGGTCAGGGCGGTGGGGGGAGGGAGAAAGAACAAGCAGGGTGGGGGAGGGGAGGGGCTGCGAATCTTTACTATTTTTTACTCCATGGCGGTCAGGTACATAACATAGTGGTGAGTGACTATAAAAGAACGTTCTAGAGAACCTACAATACTACTTGATTTGGGCATAATCTTTGAGAATACATCTACAATTGTTCTGCTTTGTGCTTCTTGTATATAAAAACATATATTTTACTAGCTTTTTTTAAATGCAGCTTTTACATTTATTTACACCATATAGCATTTAGTACTTTTTTCACGTGTAAAAATCACATGGGGTCTGATTCACCAAGCTATTTTTCCTGTAGACATAGAATGGGAGGGAAGAGTTAGTGAATTGGGCCCAGAGTAACATTTTTATTGCTTTTATAAAATTTTGATTAGTAGGTCTGCTTGCTATTGATTCTTATTTCTCGGTTTATGACCGGCAAAGACAGGATACTAAAATGAATGTGGCAAATTACTGCTATTATGTGCTTCTAATGTACTTTATGATAAAAGAATATTGTTGTACAAAAAAATCTCATTCAGAAAATCTTTGGGTAGATGAAAGCAAAAACTCAGGCACTGCCTGTTCTTGACAAGCAGTAGAAGTCACAGAGGTACACAGGATTTAGTCAGTAAAAAATGTGAAATGACTGCAATTCACAGGTCCTGACTAGAAGACATTTTAAACAAAATACAATATTACAGGAAGTATGTGTGACCAACTCTTCAACTTGTCACTAGATGGTCCTAGGTCCCTTACCATCTAGACGAGTAACATCATGGGACATCCATTCTCTTTCAGTCTCCTCTGAGCTGACTGTGATTGGATATCTCAGGGGCATAAAGCAGAGTTAGAGGTAAAGAGTGGGATTTCAGTTTTAGTTAGATTTTGAGGAGTAAGGATTGTTTTTCCATTGCTCCCTGCTGAGCTGGGCCCACAAACCCAGTTTGGTGTTTTTTTTCATTCAAAGGAAGATCCCTTCTCAGTACAATCCCTGTTAGAAAGGGTCTGCCTCCCTTTTGTAGAGAGTGAAGATTTTTGTAGCTTTTGGTCAGGTTTTTGATAAGTTTCTTATTATGGGGAACACCCTGTGATTTGGAAAGGAACAACTCCTCCAATCCTGAGAGCAGGGGCTGGAGACCTGTGAGCAACTCCTCTACTCCATAGAGGAAGCAAGACCAGTGACAAGGGCTGACCAATGGCACCGGTAGCCCCTGTGACAAAGGCTGTCGGCGCCATGATGAAACCGGTACCGAGGGTGTGAGAGTGCAGGGGATGGCTCCCGGACTCCCCGCTGGACCACCAGGGAGTTTTGGCAGGTTTTGGGGGGGTCAGGAGGGTGGGGGGTTGTAGTTAATTTTAATTTTAGCTGGGACATGAATAGAAATCACCGAATTAACGCATCGGGGCGCCATACGGCTGAATGCAACGTATCTGCTCCCCGACGAATCCGAATCACGAATGCAATGTATGGTGTCCCTCTGCTCATCCCTATAGGATATAGATGTTGGCTGTAGCTAGCTGGAATGTGGACCCTAGACCGAGGTGAGATGGGGCTATCAGAAGATGACCCCACGAACCCTCACCGTCGGAACGCAGAATCAACAGTAAATAGGAAACCCCCTCACCTGACGAGTATTGGTAAATGTCCTTAAGAAGGTTTTATGGGTACGATTAAGTCTTTCCATTTGCCCATTGGCCTGGGGGTGATAAGCACTAGTGAGGCCCAGCTGGATATTGAATTTCCGGCAAAGGGACTGCCACTAATTAGCCGTAAATTGTACGCCTTGATCAGAGATGATGTGACAAGGAAATCCGTGCAAACTGAAGACATGGGAGGTAAACAGATGTGCCAGCTCCGGTGCAGATGGGAGGCCGGGAAGTGCCATGAAATGAGCCATCTTTGAGAATCGATCCGTGACTACCCAGATAACGGTACAGCCATTAGACGTGGGAAGATCTACAATAAATTCAGTAGATAAATGTATCCAAGGTTGTTTGGGAGCAGGTAAAGATTGTGTTGGGCACAATTGGGACAGGATTCCACATAGGATTTTACATCATGTGTCATAGATGATCACCAGTAATATCGTCTGAGGAGGTCCAATGTACAACGTTGGCCTGAATGTCCTGCTGTTAAACAATCATGGGCCCACTTCAAGACTTTCTGGCGATGCCTAGAGGGAACTGCAGTCTTCCCAGAAGGTACAGATAAGGTCACAGCTAGTAGAATCTGAGCTGGATCTATGATGTATGCTGGTGGGTCCGGGGTTTCATTGGCTTCAAAAGAGCAGGAGAGTGCATCCGCCCTGGCGATTTTTTCTGCTGGCCGATAACGTAGTTCAAAATCAAATCGGGCAAAGAAAAGTGATCATCGGGCCTGACGAGGATTAAGATGTTGTGCCCGATGCAGATATTCGAGATTTTTATGATCTGTGAAAATCGTGATTCAATGATGGGCCCCCTCCAACCAGTGTCGCCATTCCTCCAAGGCTAGCTTGATGGCAAGGTGTTCTTTATCCCCTACACCGTAGTTACATTCAGTGGATGTGAACTTCCATGAAAAAAAAGAACAGGGTCGTAAGGTCCCGGAATCTGCCCTCTGGCTTAGCATTGCTCCCACTCCCAGAGAGGAAGAGTCCATTTCCATAATGAATGGACATTCTGGATCAGGGTGCCAGAGGCATGGTTCCTGTAGAAAGGCTTGTAAAAGCTGAATATGCCTCGGGTGGCCATTTCTTGGCGTCAGCTCCCTTTCTTATAAGTGCCATTAGAGGAGCCACCAGTTGAGAAAAATGCGGAATAAAATGAAGATAAAAGTTCGAAAATCCTAGAAATCTTTGAAGACCCCAGAGAGTGAATGGTTGGACCCAATCTTGGATGCAACAACTTTTTCAGGGTCCATAATGAAGCCTCGGCAGGACACGATGAAGCCCAGGAAGGGTAGATTCTCTTGCTCGAATGCACATTTTTCCAGCTTTGCGTAAAGTTGGTGGGCTCACAGGTGTTGTAACACCATTCGTACTTGTTGTCGGTGAGTCTGAAGGTCATGGGAAAAAATAAGAATGTCATCAAGATAAACAATCACTGAATCATATAGGAGATCTCTAAAGATCTCATTCATCATATGCTGGAACACTGCGGGAGCATTACATAGGCCAAAGGGCATGACGAGGTACTCGTTGTGGCCATCCTGAGTATTAAAGGCTGACTTCCATTCGTCCCCCGGCCGGAAACAGATGAGGTTATATGCTCCACGCAGGTCCAGCTTAGAAAAAATTTTGGCAGTTTTAAGATGATCCAACAGTTCTGTGATGAGTGGCAGGGGATATCTGTCCTTTTTTGTGATAGCATTGAGTCCTCGATAATCTATACATGGCCTTAAAGAACCATTTTTTTTGTAACAAAGAAAAAGCCCGCACCAGCCGGTGACGAGGACGGTCGAATAAATCCTTTTTCAAGGTTTTCCTGTATATATTGGGACATGGATCTGGTTTCTGCTGAAGAGAGAGGATACACTCTTCCCCGTGGGGGAAGAGTGCCTGGTAATAGGTTAATAGCGCAATCAAAACTTCGATGTTCAGGCAGGATCTCAGCTTTATTTTTGGAAAAAACATCTGTAAAGTCCTGGTACTGTGGTGGAAGATCCACTGAGGTGGTAGCTAGGGTAACAATTTTTGGAGGATATATGTGCTGTAGGCATGTCTTGAAGCACTGAGAATCCCAGCTGGCGAGCTGGAGTGTCTTCCAATCAAGCACAGGAGGATGTTGCTGAAGCCATGGTAACCCTAAAACCATGGGATGTATTGCTCTGTCCAGGACATAGAAAGAGATCTGTTCCTCATGTAGAAGTCCGGTGTGGAAATATAAAGTTTCAGTTGTAAATCAGATATGTCCCGGCAGAGGTTCTCCATAGATAGAAGAAATGTATAGAGGCGGTCTCGAGTGCAGAGGGATAGCTGTAGTTCTTCCACCAGGCCTCTGGTGACAAAGTTCCCACTAGCCCCCGAATCTACTAATGCCAGTGAAGAAAACTATCTTCCGTCCTTCAAGATAGTTACCGGAAGAGTTAGTTGTGGGGATGTGTGGGTGCAGCCTAGGAGCATTTCCCCTCCAGCAACTAGGCTGGTCCATTTCCCGGCATCTGGGGGCATGTATTTACCATGTGTCCTCTACCAGCACAGAAAAAACATAGCCCCAAACAGCTTCGACGAAGTTTCTCCTCAGATGAGATGTGGGTTCTTCCCAACTGCATGGGTTCATTGGCTTGTCCCGGGGAAGAGGCCTCTGAACTGGGTGGAAGAAGAGGATGAGAGAAGGAAAGAGCTAAAGGAGAGAATCTTCATGGAGGACGTGCTTCACGGGCATGTTGCTGAAGACATCTATCAATTCTCCCTGTAAGATCAATCAGCTCGTCCAATGAATTCGGTAACTCCTTTGCCGCTAATTCGTCCTTGATGCATGGTGACAGTCCCTCAAGAAAAATGGCCCGTAAACTGTCTTCACGCCAATTCAATTCTGATGCTAGAGTACGAAATTCAATGGCGTAGTGTATCAAAGGCCTGATACACTGATGGAGGTGAAGCATATCTGTGCTTAATATAGCTGATCGTCCAGGGTCCTTGAAAGCCTGTTTGAAGATTCGTAAAAAAATTTGAATGTCCTGGAGCATGGGATCAGCCCTTTCCCATAAGAGTTATGCCCAATCAAGTGCCTTGCCATCCAATATGAAATAATGAAAGTGGTCTTGATGGCATCGGTGGGGAGTGGTCTTGATGGCAGGGAAGCAGGAGCTGCCTCCGAGCTAGAGGTGCCAGTTGTAGTAAAAAATGCATCAAACATTGATTCACAAATCCTCGACAAAACTTTGGGTCCTCATTGTACCTGGGTGGTACTGGAAGACGCAGGGGAGCAGGAGCTGCCACCGGAGCTAGAGGTGCCAGTATGGGTTGGGCTGCAGCTGTCGTTAGAGCATCGAGCCATGCGTTGAGATGATCCATGGTGGCTGCCACTACCTTGAGACATTGCTGTTGCTGTTTAAACTTCTGGGCTAACCCAGGGATGGCCCGGAGTCCAGAGAGGTCTGCCGGGTCCATGGCCTTGCAAACTGTTGGCTGTAAGCAGCCGGAATATGGACCCTAGACCAAGGTGAGATGGGGCTATCAGAAGATGACCCCGCGAACCCTCACCATCGGAAGGCAGAATCAACAGTGAATAGGAAACCCCCTCACCTGAATAGGTGGAATCCGGGTGTGGACTGGTGTCAGCGACAGGCAGAAGAAAGACAGAGTCCCGTGAAGTCCAGATCAGGGCAGGAAGCAGGCAATAGGCTGGTCGGATAATCCGAGTCAAAGGCAGGCAGCAGGCAAGCAAGCAGAGTCCAAAATATAATCTGTATCAGGGCAGGCGGCAGGCAGGCAGGTAGAGTCAGGCAATCTGGGTCAGAGGCAGGCGGCTGGCAGGCAGGCAGTCAGGCAATCCAAATCACAACCAGGGCAGAGAAACAACTAGGCAGGAAGACCTGTTGCAAGGTAAAGACTGGCAGGCAGGTCCCAGGCTTTAAAGGAAGCTGTCAATGATGTCACTTCCCGGGGATGGGACACTTCCTGGTCCCTGGCCCCTTTAAGAGGCGGGGCGAGCATCTGGAGGGTTGCTCATGCCTGCGTTCAGTGATGTTGGCGGTCATGCTGGGGGAGATGTCCCGGATGCTTCATTGCCCGACCGCAGATCCGCCTGCGCTGGTAAGTTGAGCCAGTCATACGGCTGCGCCACGCAACAATAGATATGCATTCATTTTAAAATGAAATGGAATGCACAATGAAAAAGAGTGTTTTCATTCATTGAGCAACTAAATAAAATAAGACTGCTAACCTAATGACACAATCAATGCCATGCAGCTTCTGCAGAATTCTGTTTCTCATTTAATTTCAGTGTGCTAAGTCAGCAAATGTTGTATTTCGGGACCGCTAGGACAGCGATCCCATTTGAGGGGATTGTGTGCCCTTGGGCCTCGGAATGATCCCAGAAGAATCCAAGACAGCACCGAGGGTTGGCGAGATGTGTCCCAGCATGGTTAATGACAAAGTCTGACCCTCTGCCGGACCTGCATGTTTCTGGAAGCCAACAACACTATGTTGGTATTTTAACAGTCCTCCAACCATTCCCAGCCCTTTCGGACCTGCCGCTGGGTATCGGCAAGAAGCAGCAGACCGAACTGAGGATGAGGACAGATGGGTTGGCGAGACGTGTCCCAGCATGGTTAAAGACAAAGTCTGACCCTCTGCCGGACCTGCATGTTTCTGGAAGCCAACAACACTATGTTGGTATTTTAACAGTCCTCCAACCGTTCCCAGCCCTTTCGGACCTGCCGCTGGGTATCGGCAAGAAGCAGCAGACCGAACTGAGGATGAGGACAGATGGAGGCCTTGTGACACAGAAGACTCAATATGTGGATGAGAAGACTCTGGATGTGGATGAGGAGCTTGGAAGACTCTCGACGAGACAAGGAGCTGGGGAGGTTCAGACATTGGCACTGTCTCTCAGGGAGCCCTACACAGCCCTCCGACATGGGCGGACCCAATGGGCTGGTCACAGACCACCTTGTCCCTGTAACGCATCCTACACAACCTGAAGAGGCTGGTCACGGACCACGCAGAGAGCGGCACAAGCGCAGGAAGGGAATCCAGCTGAGACGACACTCCAATGACGAGGACAGGAACCGACGACACAGATTTACCCCAACAAGGTGTCATCTGGAGAACCAGTGGAACTGGATGGTCAAGAGGACTCGAACAAGCGAAGGAGGAGCGTAACTTCGGAACATGAGGAAGTCTGGAACATCAGGGAGTCTGGAACATCAGGAAGCCTGGACTAGGAACCTCGGAACATAAAGACATGGAACATCAAGAAACCATGAAGACTCAGGAAGCAAGACAAGACATGGAGCTCCAACGAAGAATGAAGACCTGACGGAGCGCTGGAAGATGAGACTTCCAGGAGCGAAGAACTCCAATGTAAGGCAAGGCAGAAGTGTTGAAGAAGCCCTTTTATAGGGCTGAGACAGGAAACAGTCATCAGATGGGGCCCGGGGCATATCTGGCCGTGAGCCCTATAAATCTTGTGAAGAGGCGTGGCCCGTGCCTTAAGAAGAGGAAGCAGGAAGTTGTGCAGGACCATGGCCAGCGGCCATGCTGCTGCTAACGCGGAAGAGCAGGGAGTGGCCGAGGAACAGGCCCAGCGCTGTCGGCAGCTCTCAAGTCGCAGAGGGCAGACTGAGGAGCGGCTCCAACTGCAAGGAAGACCAGGGACTGTGGCCTCCAGGCCACGGGGCAGGCAGAGAGAAGGTAAGAGGCTGCCCATGAGGGCAGAATCACAACAGCAAACATATTACACTTGTATTATCAGCTTTGTATTGGCTCCCTGTTCACTCAAGAATTGTGTTGATGATATACATTTTACTCACCCAGAGTCCTCTATAACTGACAACTAATTCTGTTACCATTAAGGCCTTGGTGAGCCGTTTGTAAGAAAAATATAAGTTAGTCAATGGGGGGAGGTTACTATTCAAATGCAGCTCCTCCCTTTAAGGGTGCTGGAATGGCTGTCCCCCAGCAAAGAGTTTTTAAGCAGCCCCCTCCAGAGAGTTTAGGAGGAAATCTCTTATGGTTTGCTAGCAATTAGGAGGTAGAGAGGAGTTTTTCCTGTGTTGATTTTCCAGGCTCAGTAAGAAGAACTGGGCCCAACCTGCCTGGGGGATCCTGATCAGGGTCAGGAGAGTTTTCCTTTCCTAGTTCACTCACTGACTGGTTAGGATTTTTTCCTCTGGGTTGTTTTTTTTTAGGTTTTTACAATTTTATTGATAGGAGCCTTATGAGAGCCTGTGCACCACCTGGACCCAGGGCATGAAGAACCCTGTGTCTGGGGTTTCTCAGATTAGGGAAGACCTGCCCTCCATACTCTCAATGAGGATGGAGCTGGTAGTGACCTGCTGCAAGGAGGAACTCCAGTGCTAACTTCTTTTGAAGGGGAAAAGGACTTAAGTTTTGAGATTCAAGAGGAAGGTTTTTGGCTGCCCCTTCCTTCGTGTATTGGAGCAGGGTAAGTTGCCTGTTTCCAAGGGATCCCCCCCATCTGGGCTCCAGAGAGAGTCTGAGAGAACTGAAGAAGTAACAGAAGATCATCTAATCATGAGTAAGAGCAACTTAAAGATCACGAAGGACATACATTTAGCAAAAGACAGTGTTGACCATTTTACTGGGACTTGGAAGGGGATTTTCTGCCCAGCTAAAGGAGGCCCTGTCCACCTGGGAGCTCCACTTATCTAAGCCCTGGATAATGGAAGCTTTCCTGGCTCTGATGTAGAGATTTTTGCACAGATACTGTAATAAACAGAGAGAGAGAGAGAGAGAGAGAGAGACCTACCCTGGATCCTCCACTTTGTTTTTGTGCCTTTTCCACGCTAATGATTCCTCAGCTGTGGGGCTAGATTTAGGTATAGTCAACATAGGCATGTGTCTTACGTGTCAAATTCTGAAGGCACCCACAATCTGGGATTTCACCTGCTGCTCTCTGATTTCTCAGGGCAAAATCTCCCACTCCTGGTTCTCTGCTTCTGGGTGCCATAATTTTAAATCCGGTTCTGCTCAACTGCACAAATGTATGTATTTGATTCAGTCGAAAAAGGTACCCAACAATAGTACCTGTGTCATGAAAACATTAATAAATGCCAAATTTTGGTACCCCGAAGAACCCCTAATTAGCTGGTAAATAAACACGTAAATTTACAATTTATAAACATGCATATAACCCCACTTCTGGGAGCTAGTGTTGCCAGTTAGCTCTGGATTTTCAGGACAGGTTGATCCAGTCCTGGTTTTACCCCATTGCATGCAGGGAATTGTAGTTCTGATTTACCTATGCATTTCCTCAGAAAAGCAAGACTACAAGTTCCTGCATGCAATGGGATAAAACAAGAACTGGATCAACCTATCCTGAATATCTGGAGCTAGTTGGCAAACTTACTGTGAGCTGGCTGCTTTCCAATGGGGCCATAAAAGTATTTGGGATTCTTTGTTGAAGGGGGGAAAGTTTAATCTTTCAGGGCCTGGAGTAACAGGGGTGACTTTAGAGCTCTTTTTCCTGGGAGAGGTATAACTTATTACTGCTATGAGTGCTGCTAGTGCCAAATAAAACACTGGAGACTCTGAGCGAACAAAAGAAAATACATTAGTGAAGGTGAATCATATGAAGTATTACACAGCTAACACAATCTTTAGCACCACAGCTTATCTCTTGTTACAGCCTTTTCCTCTATCTGTGCATGAGTCTTTAATACCTGGGCCAGAAAAAACATCCACTCTCCAGGGCTTGGAAAAATGAAGTTCCAAAGTGGACAGGGAATTCTTGAATAGATAGGAAAACCCCTCTAAATCTCTCTCCAGGGATGAAGACTCCAAGTGGGGTCTCCAGATATAATTGAATGTTATTATTACTCACAGTTTTCCAATATCTCTCTTGATCTCTTTCTCAAATCCCAAGTTGGAAAGGGATTCCTTGGAGCACACAGCTCTTGATGTTTCTCTGTCAGGGCAGGAAGAAGGGGCAGCAAAACTCTTCCCTCCAAGCCTTCTAACCAAAATGTCTTTTTCCCAAAACTGATTCAACCAGAAGGTCACTACAGTGAGTCACTACCATTCCTCTGCCCTCATAAAGGTACAGCAGGGCAGGTCGTCCCTCACCACAAGCAACACCCATGAGTCGTACAGGCGTCTTACAAAGAAAAATCTTCATAAATTCCCCAAAACAACCCAAAATAAAGGCACAGCCAGCCAGTTAGTGGACTGGAAGGGCAGATTCCCGACCTTGCCCAGGAACTGCAGGCAGGTAGTACCTGAGTCCAAGGGTAGACCCAAAAATCGAAACCAAGAACTAAGCTTCTGAACATCCTCTAATTTCAGAACCAAAACTGCACTGCCTCCAGAGATCTCTCAGGAGAGAGTTGATTTTATTCCTTCTCAGGGCGACAGCCATTCCTGCACCCTCAAAGGGAGGGGCTGCATATAAATGGTGGCTCCCCTTAATTACTAGACTGTCACTCTTTATTCCTAGGCAAATGGAGTAAACCCAGGGCACTAATATTAATGAATCCAGAGGGATCATTATATCTAAAATCATAAGCCCTACTCATAATATTAATATATTCCTTTTATGGCTCCACTTCTTTCTGTCTTTGCATAAGTTAAAACCTTAGGGGTAGATTTTAAAAATTTGCGCGATCACGTACTTTTGTTCGCGCACCAGGCGCGAACAAAAGTACGCTGGATTTTATAAGATACGCGCGTAGACGTGCGTATCTTATAAAATCCAGGGTCAGCGCGCGCAAGGGGGTGCACATTTGTGCAACCTGCGCGCGCCGAGTCCAGCGCGCGCTGCCTGTTTCCTCCGAGGCCGCTCCGATTTCGGAGCGGCCTCGGAGGGAACTTTCCTTCGCCCTCCCCCCACCTTCCCCTCCCTTCCCCTACCTAACCCACCCCCGGCCCTATCTAAACCCCCCCTTAGCTTTGTTGGCAGATTTACGCCTGCTAAAAGCAGACGTAAATCTGCGCGCGCCAGTAGGCTGCTGGCGTGCCATCACCCGACCTGGGGGCTGGTCCGGAGGCCTCGACCACGCCCCCGGGCTGGCACCACGCCCCTGGGCCTGCCCCCGAAATGCCACGCCACGCCCCCGAAATGCCGCGTCATTTCAGGAATGCCCCCGACACGCCCCCTCCCCGTCCCTTTTACGAAGCCCCGGGACTTACGCGCGCCGGCGGCCTATGCAAAATAGGCGCGCCGGCGCATGAGGGCCCTGTGCGTGTAAATCCGGCCGGATTTACGCGCGCAGGGCATTTAAAATCTGCCCCAATTTGTTTAATTAGATGGGGCTCTGAAAAAATCTTAGACCCCCAGGAATGAAACAAACCTTATTAGTTGCATTTGTTTTAAATGAATACATTGGGCCTAGGCCTGAGACCAGGGCCTCATTTAGGGCACAGACTGAGGCCCATAGCAAAGGATGCAGCCTATGCCCAAGTGCTACACCAGCACCTTGACCTAGGCCTAGGCCTAATCCTGAAGCTGGGGCCTCACTTAGGGCATAGGCTGAGACCCATATCAGGAGTTGAAGCCTAGGCCTGAATGAGATATCAGGGCCGCAGCCTAGGCTTAAGCATGATGCCAGGGTTTTGGCGGAGATATCAGAAATATTTAAACGAACTTACTGGATCCGTCAAGTACCCAACAAAGGCTGAGTCCAGAGGCCTGGGCCTGGGCCTAGGCCAAGTCAAGGGCCCCATCACTTGGACCTCAACCCAGACCCAGACCTGATGCTGGGGGCCTGCCCAGAGGCTGGGTCCCAATGCCTAGGCCTCTTCCTAGGCCCAAGATGAAACCTTGGCCTTCTATGGTAGGTCACCATGACCTCAGCCTTGTACTACACAAAGCTGACACCTGGACCTCAGCCTGGACCTCAGCCAGGGCCCAGACGAAACACCATGGCCTGACCCAGAGGATCAGTGCCTGGCCCAGAGGATGGGTTCTGATACCTGGGCATTGGCACAGGGTCAGGAACAGGCATGGACCTAGGTCTTGGAGCTCCTCTTCTGCGGTTTCTTTCTTCAGCTCTTCTTTCGCCAACTGTTGCCAACCACTGGAGTCTTGCCAGCCTGAGCAAAGGCAAAAGCTTTGGCCTGCGCCTAGTCCTTGCTGGCTGATCCCCATCAGATCGGGTAAGTGGGGACCAGGGGAGATCCTGGCCCTGGCATTTCTCTGGGTGGGAGGGAGGGATGGGTGTTGGGGCTAAGAGGCCCTGTTTCTGTTTTTTTTCTTTGCATTTGTTTTATTTTAAATGTTTGATTCACTTTTTTTACACAAAGGAAATGAATGAAACATTCCATGAACTGAAATTTGTGAAAGAAAACTCCCAAAAACTAATCAAAAAACAAAAACAAATGTTTTATTTCTACACACCCCTAGCATGTTTTCAGGAAGGAGCTTCTACATGTTTAGAAGCAACTGCTGGTGCCTTTTTTTTTCTGTGAGAGCAGAGCCCAACTGCTGATCTGGACCTGAGCCTCAGTCAGTGGTGAATTTTCTGTGGAACACCTGATCAGGTCTGAAGGCACATAACTTTGCCATGGCACACTATTTTGGAAACACTATACTTGATATTAATGATATTTTACCCATATGCACATTTTGGAAAGTAATAAAAATAGCAATAAATGTAAATAGTTCCTCAGATTTATAGTGGTCAATAAGCAGTTTATTTTTGCTTGTTTGGGTTATCAGATGAACAGCTTGGTTTCTGAGCAACAGAAAGTCTGAAAGAATAAGAAATTAATATCATGAATTTCATTAATAATTTAGGTGAAAAGATATGATCTAAATTAGCTATGGTTGTAGCTTGGCGTTTAATCTATTCAAAAGTTATTTGTGAAAATAGTTTAGAAAGTAATAAATAAAAGTAATGATACTTTACAGTGTAGCTCACAGATCTTAGGAGCCCCTATTACTAGCTTTAAATATTATGCTTCCACAACAGATTCTTCAGGACCTATTTTCAATAGCCGCAACACAGCTGATATCTTTCCTTCAGCACCAGTTTTTTAGAGTTGCATGAATGTTCAGTTTAGTTTATTTCAATGTATATACTGCTTGATCAAAGCGCTCAAAGTGATTTACAAAAAAATACATACATTCAAATTTAAAAATAACATTCAAAGCAATAAAATACATAGATACAATAAAATCACATATTCAAGGCTTACAACAACAAGGGTTTACCAAACATTATCAATGATATTCATAAGACAGCTTAAAGGATTCTCTTAAAACGGCCTTCCTCAAAGGACAGTTCCCTGACCTAAAGTAAAATAATTCTGAAATAACTAAAAATACTTATCTAGAGCTCTTGTAAGATCAATATATTCCTATCCCTGAATCACAAGCAGATTTCAATTACAATATCAAATCTGTAAAAAAAAAAGACCTTTTTTTGTGAACATCTAAAATCTAAGAATTCAATATTGAAAGCCATGTAGCAGGATAACTCACAAGTTATCGAGCCATATGGCAAGTTTTGAATATCCCCTTTGTTTATCCGGCTAAGTTTCAGCTGAATAAGAAAGGGACATATTGGGGATTTTTTGGGGCCGGGGTGAGTTGGCCAAATAACTTATTCAGCTAAGCCAATCGGATAGATTTTTAAAAAATAAGTGTAGGCATCCATGTGCGCACGCTACCCGGTACGCGCACATGGATGCGCGATTTTATAACATGCGTGCGCCGGCGCGCGCATGTTGTAAAATCCGGCCTGGTCCGTGCAGGGGAGGTAGATTTTCCTAGTTTATGCGCGGTGATGAGGTCAGGCCTCCACCAGTTACCTCCCAGTCCGCTCCAATTAAGGAGCGGACTGGGAGGGAACTTTCCTCCCCTCTACCAAGCCTCCCTCCTTCTTCCCCTTTCCTCCCTGATCCCTTTGAAGGCCCTACCTTTGCTTCTTTCCTTTATAATGGAGACAGTGTATGCAAATCTATATCATGCATATTCATTGTGGATATCCTGAAATCTTGGCCTGTTTGAGGCTCTTGAGGACTGGAGTTGGCCACCCCTATCCTAGAGACTATAATGATTCCAAGGCTGCATATGTGATTTTTCATATAGCATCACCACTGGCTGCCAGCTCAGTTGATCCCAATTCCATACCCACAATAGTTTGGATTTATTCTTATCACTTAGAGATAATTTATAAACCATTTTTAATCTTTGAATTTTTTTATCCCAATCTTGATCCAAGGTTATATATAACTGTATATTATTTGCACAATGTTGAAACTTCCTCCTAACTCCCTCAACACTTTAGCTAAAGGTTATTTTGTGTATATATAGATATAGAAATAGTAAAATGTTGGGGGGAAAATTATGAGATCTCTTCTAGCAAAAAAAACCCCCCAACAACTCTATAAGCTATATTATATATAACAGGTGTAAATTAATTTACAAACTCTTAAGCAATAGCAGTGAGCTGTCATAGTTGTGATCTCATCATTCAAAACTCATTTTTTATGACTTGGCAGTTTTCTCCTGCTCCTTTGTCATTTTAGCTAAAGTTCATAATGATGGACAACATGTCATTCTTGACATTAAGATCCAGAAAGGAATATTTCAGGAATATTCTCTGTCACTACTCTAGTTTTATCTGGCACTGATAGTTTTTGGGCACTTGCCAGGTTCATATGGCCTGGATTGGCCACTGTTGGAAACAGGATGCTGGGCTTGATGGACCCTTGGTCTGACCCAGTATGGCATGTTCTTATGTTCTTATGATCATTAAGCATTTTTATGAACTCCTTTGGCTACAGAGTTAATTAAGAAAAGGATTTGTGCAAATAAAAGTAACATATATTGTAGCAATTTTCAAAAGCCCATATCTACACGTAAAGCTTTTTAAAAATGTAGTGACATTTCAACGGAGTTACATACATAAAAGTAGCAATTTTTAAAAGCCCATTTGTACACATGAAGTCCATTTACATGTTACGCGCACCAGCCGCGGCAGACCCGTGGCTCGGCCCCCTTATCACTCTCAGACTAATCCAATGCCTGGGTCTCCTCGTCCCTGGTGGTGGTGGGCCGCCGGCTCCATCCTCGGGCACCCCCGGTGCCCCTGGCTCAGCTGCTGATCCCTGTGCTTCGCGTCGGGCCTCTCCGCATGGCCTGCGGAGAGACCCGCCATCTAGCGCCACGCCCCTCCCTAGGCACGCGCATCCTCCAGCCTTATGAAGGGCCCATGGTGGGAACTTGGCCGCGGCCCCGGGTGATGACGTCAGTGGAGCTCCAGTACTTAAGGCCGGGCTCTGCTCCTAAGGATTGCCTATGCAACAGGTCTCCACACTGATCGTGTACTCATTGCTTCCTGATGATTCCTCTACGTTCCTGGTTCCTCCTCTTCATTGTCTCCTGTTCCAGTTCTCCTTGTTCCCGCATTCCTTATTCCTATCAACCCTTGGAATGTCTTCTCGGACATGATCTCTGCATTGCCTGACTATCCTACTGATTCTCTGCAGCCCGGACCTCTGCTTTGCCTGACCTCGTCATTGACTCTCTCCAGCCTAGACCTCTACATTGCCTGACTACGTTTTTGACTCTTGCCTCGTCCAGACCTCAGCTTGCCTTGCCACCACTTCCTGATTGCCGCCAGCCCTGACTCCAGCTTGCCTCATGATGTTCCTTCTGTCCATGTCCTGGACTTGGCCCACTCAGGCTTCGGCCTGTTCTTGCTCAAGCAACCCCTGTCTGACTTTGGTTCTATTGGCGGCCGGGTCTCCGGGACTCTGCCTCGTCCAGTACAGACTTCTCCATCTTACTGTTGCCGCCTCTGGGCTGACCTCACGATCCTTCCATCGACAATGACATACGGAGGCCCACCTAAGCCCAGCTGCCCTGGTACCCAAAGGCTCAACCCACGGGGAACGAGGGCTGGTATTGGTGAAGAGCCAGTCGGCTTCCGTCCTTCAGCTCACTCCACCTGCCGAAGGTGGGGACCTGTAGGACCCCTCCTTCAGGTAGTGTCAACCCCTACGCCTAAGGGTCCACCTCCGGTGCAACAGGTTGCAAAGGCCATGGATTCGGCAGAGCCGTGTGCCCTCTAGGCTACACCTGGCCTGGCTTCAAAGGTGCAAGAACAGGAACAGTTTCTCAAGGCATTGGCCTCTTCCCGTGAGCGTCTCCTTGCCTGGCTTGATGCCCTATCCTGTAACCCATTTCCAGTACCGGCTTCTTCTCACCAACAGCCGTCTCCCTCTACTCCTAGGGCCTTGCTGACCCTACCAGCTCCGCCTCGTTTCAATGGTGACTCTAAGCTTTGCAGAGGGTTCATCAACCAATGCTACATGCAGTTTGCTCTGCAGTCCTCCTTCTTTCAAGATGAACTTATGAAAGTCACATTTATCATGTCTCATTTAGAAGGGAAGATGTTGGCTTGGGCTTCGCCCTTACGGGAGTGATTTGATTCGCTCCTACAGGAACTGTCTCAATTCGTGGCCATGTTTTGGCGGACTTTTGATGATCGTGGGCAGCATACCGTGGCAAGTGCTAATTTGCTACATCTTCGACAAGGCCAAACAAGCGTCTTCGATTATACGATTGAGTTTCAGACCTTTGCTGCAGAACTCTCCTGGCAGGAAGACTGCCTACGAGCTATCTACCTGGATGGACTGTCCCCGCAGATGAAGGATGAATTGGCAGCTCGGGAGCTCCCTTCCTCTCTTGAGGATCTCATCGATCTAACCGGATGAATTGATCATCGTTTCCAAGAGCGCCACCGGGAGAATCGAATGCCCAAGAAGCCCTCTCGGGTTCACTCCCGTTCACCACCAGCCACTCGCCCTGCTCCCGGTAGGGTCTCTATGGTGGCTAAGAAGGAAGAACCTATGTAATTGGACCGTGGGCGGCTGTCCCCAGAAGAGAGCCTCCGGCGGAGACAAACAGGCTTGTGTCTGTATTATGGAGCACCCGGCCACCATTTACAGGTCTGCCCAGTCCGTCCGGGAAACTACCCAGCCTAAGTTTAATGGGGGTCCTGAACTTGGGCACAATGTCACCGGCCCCTCAACTGTTCTTGCCAGTCAACTTGAATTGGGACTCTCGGTCCTTTCCAGTTCTTGTTCTGGTAGACTCCGGAGCAGGAGGAAACTTTATCCTCAAGGATCTAGTTCAACTTCTGGGTATAACTACCCATCCTTTAGAGACCTCTTTGTTCATAACTATTATCTCTTTGTGTATAACTACCCATCCTTTAGAGACCATCCTCTCACTCATTAGATATGATACCCTCTAAATACCTACTATCCATCACAAATACCATTTCCAAACCCATTGCAAACTTCATCAACCATTCTCTCACCCTTGGCTCAGTTCCACACCCACTAAAACAAGCCATAATTAAACCTATACTAAAAAAACCCAAACTCAACCCTACCGATCCTTCTAATTATCAACCAATATCCAACCTACCTTTCCTGGCAAAAATCCTCGAAAAAACGGTCAACCTGCAACTCACTGACCACCTAGAAAAGAATCACATACTATTCCCCTCGCAACATGGTTTCTGAAAATACCACAGCACAGAGCCACTGCTCATCTCACTAACATATTAAGAACATAAGAACATGCCATACTGGGTCAGACCAAGAGTCCATCAAGCCCAGCATCCTGTTTCCAACAATGGCCAATCCAGGCCATAAGAACCTGGCAAGTACCCAAAAACTAAGTCTATTCCATGTTACCATTGCTAGTAATAGCAATGGTTATTATCTAAGTCAACTTAATTAATATCAGTTAATGGACTTCTCCTCCAAGAACGTATCCAATCCTTTTTTAAACACAGCTATACTAACTGCACTAACCACATCTTCTGGCAATTCATACATCCTCGCATTACTTGATGTTTCCTCAGGTTTTGATACTATAAGCCACAACATACTAATTGAAAGATTCATAGATATTGGCATCACCGGAACCCCCCTACTGTGGTTCAAATCCTACCTACAAAACAGACAGTACAAAGTAAAAATAGGCAATAATGAATCCAAGGCCATTGATCTACCCAGAGGTGTGCCACATGGTTCTTCCCTATCCTCAACCCTTTTTAATATATACCTACTTCCTCTCTGCCAACTACTATCCAAGCTGGGTCTTCCACACTTCATTTACATGGACGACATTCAAATTCTCATCCGTGTCACAAACACCATACCCAAAGCCATCAAAACTTGGGAAAATGCCCTCACAGCTATCAACGACCTTCTCACAAACCTTAATCTGGCCCTCAACGCAACCAAGACCAAACTCATGTTGATTTCACATCAACACATCACTAACAACATCCACCCTCCCCATACACCTCACACCCCATTATCCTTTACACAACATGCAAGAGACCTAGGAGTTACATTGGATGACCAAATTAACTTCAAAAAATTTATCAGCAACACCATTAAAGAATGCTACTTCAAACTCCTCACATTAAAAAAATTATAACCCCTCCTGTGACTTCCGTACAGTTCTACAGTCCACCATTTTCTCAAAAATTGACTACTGTAACACCCTATTCTTAGGCCTTCCCATAAACACGACATACCCCCTGCAAATATTACAAAATGTCACCGCATGGATCCTCACCAGTACCCATAAAAAAGAACACATCACCCAAATTCTTAAGGATCTACACTGGCTACCAGTAACATACCAAATACAATATAAGGCAAGGCCCTAACCTTAATACACAAACCCCTACATAATCAAAATATGCAATGGTTCAACGACTCACTGAAATTTCGTACCTTCACAAGACCCACCAGAATACAATACCAAGCTACTCTATGCATACCAAATCCTAAAGCGACACACTATAATACAACGAAACAACACGCACTCTCTCTTGCAGGACCAACACTTTGGAATTCCATGCCAACAGACATGAGACAAGAACTCTGCCTTAAGAAATTCAAGCAAAAACTTAAAACATGGCTATTCAAACAAGCCTTCAACTATTACTTCCACACACCATAATTTACTCACAATAAAAATCATCTCCTCACATTTCCCTACCCCGCCTCGCCTCCCCCATACCTCCAATATTGTCATCTTATAAACATCATTGTTATCCTCCCCTAATGTTGTAAATACTTTTTTCATAATTGTAAATGCTATTTTCACAATTGTAAATACTATCTTCATAACATTTAAAACTCTTTTAATCTTAATCCATTAACATAGTTACCCAAGCCTATTGTTACAAATCCTATTCTTATACCTTCAACTCCTATTTTAGCCATTTCAAATTAATTTAATATCCATGTTATCTAAGCCTACTGTTACAAATATTGTATTTTATTTGTGTTCCATGTAAAGCTAAGCTTTGCTGATTTAATGTTCCATGTAAACCGATATGATGTTCCCAATGAATGTCGGTATATTAAAAAATGCTAAATAAATAAATAAAAATAAATAAATAAATTTACAGAGAACCGTTACCTGGTCATATTTCCCTGACCACTGAGCCAGTTCAACTTCTTACTGGTGCCCTCCATACTGAAGAAATCGAACTGTTGGTATTAGAGAAATATGTCCACCCGGTAGTCTTAGGATTGCCCTGGCTCCAACGTCATTCACCCCAATTTGATTGGGGGTCTCTCCAACTGGTGGAATGGGGTTCCACCTTCCACCAGATTTGTCTACAAAGGGTGGTACCACCCCCTGTGGTTTCATTGGCTACTACCTCCTCAGGTATACCAGCTCCCTACGCAGACTTTGAAGATGTTTTTTCAAAGCAAAAGGTGGACCTTCTACCACCTCTTTGGAGGTTTGATTGCCCTATCGAATTTCTGCCTGGGACCACGCCTCCTTGAGGGCATACTTATCCTCTGTCTCTTCCTGAAACTAAGGCTATGACAGAGTACATCTAAGAGAACCTAGTTAAAAGGTTCATTAGTCCATCAACATCCCCTGCCGGTGCAGGATTCTTCTTCGTTACAAAGAAAGACGGATACCTTAGGCCGTGTATTGACTACCGTGGCTTAAATGCCATCACCTGCAAAGATAAAGATCTGCTGCCTCTAATCTCTGAGTTATTTGATCGATTGCACGGAGCTTCTATTTTCACCAAATTGGATCTACGCGGAGCTTACAACTTGGTGCATATTCGCCCTGATAACATCTGGAAGACAGCTTTCAACACCAGGGATGGGCATTACGAATATCTGGTGATGCCCTTTGGCCTCTGTAATGCTCCCGCAGTATTTCAATGAATGATTAATGAAATCTTCAGAGATCTACTATATGTTAAGGTTGTGGCATATCTCGATGACATCCTTGTCTTTTCCAAGGATCTGGCTACACACCGCACCGATGTCCATACGGTTCTTCAACGTCTTCGTGAAAACCACCTCTTCGTGAAATTGGATAAGTGCCTGTTTGAAAAATCTAGTCTACCCTTTATTGGGTATATAATTTTGCAACAAGGCTTCTCTATAGATCCTGAAAAACTCAAAGGAATCCAAGATTGGCCGCAGCCTGTGGGCTTTAAAGCTCTACAGCGATTTCTAGGGTTCACGAATTATTATTGCCATTTTATTCCTCATTACTCCACACTGGCAGCTCCTCTCACTGCATTGACCCATAAGGGCCAAGATACCTGGAACTGGACTTTGGAAGCTACTACAGTCTCACCGCTTTAAAGAGGCTTTCTAGCTGGATCTTGTCTTCACCATCCAGACTCAAACCGCCCCTTCCAGGTCGAGGTGGATGCCTCCGCTATTAGGGCCGGGGCGGTCTTAAGTCAGCATTCTTCTTCCGGATCCCTTGTCCCATGCTCATTCTACTCTCGCAACTTCTCTTCTGTGGAACTAAATTACAGCATTGGAGATCGCGAGTTACTCGCCATTAAGTTGGCTCTAGAAGAATGGTGCCTGTGGCTAGAGGGCGCTCAACATAAGTTTACTGTATTCACAGATCACAAGAATCTGGAACACTTGACCCATGCACAACGTCTTAATGCCCGTCAAGCTCGATGGGCCTTGTTCTTTTCAAGGTTCAACTTCGAACTTCGCTATCGCCCAGTTGGGAAACATCTTCGGGCAGATGCCATGTCACGTTCCTTAGAACTAGAGGATACTCCTGAAGAGCCCAGCCATATCATTGACCCGGCTTGTATTTGTTTGTCTGCGACTCACACAGTTCCGACTGGGAAGACTGTTGTGCCCCGCTGACTCTGTGAAAGAGTCCTCCACTAGGCACATGACTCGAAGTTTGCCGGCCACCTGGGACGAGCGCGAACCCTAGCGTTGCTCCAGTGATTCTTCTGGTGGCCTACTATGGTCTCTGATGCTAAAGCGTACGTTGATTCCTGCAATATTTGCGCTCAACAGAAAGCGCCGGTTGGTCGACCATGGGGTCTGCTCCAGCCACTTCCAGCTCCCGAAGAACCATGGACACATCTCTCCACGGATTTGATCATGGACTTACCACCATCTAAAGGTCACACAGTTATATGGGTCACCATAGACAGATTTTCTAAAATGGCCCATTTCTTCCCACTACCGGGCCTACCATCTGCTCCCGAATTGGCATGCCTGTTCTTTCATCACATATTGAGATTACATGGCTTGCCCAAGGACATTGTCTCTGACACGGGCCCACAATTTGTTGCCCGATATTGGCGTGCTCTTTGTAGTAAATTTGGCTATAACATCAGCTTAATAACTGCATACCACCCACAAGCCAATGGACAAGCTTAGCAAATGAATCGCTCCTTGAAAGCATTCCTCTGTTCCTTTATAAATGACCATCAAGATAACTGGTCTGAGCTCCTTCCTTGGGCGGAGTTCTCCCACAACTCCCATATTGCCGCTGCCATGGGTACGTCACCATTTTCCATCATTTACGAGAGGCAACCACGACCACCATTACCCATAAAGTTATCAGTGCCCTTTCCTGCTGCGCAAGCTACTGTGGATGCCGTCAAGGCACTCTGGAATCAGACGAATCTTCGCTTACGCCAAACCGCCTCCTGGGCCAAGAGGTCTGATGACATCTATCGACGCTCTGCTCCTGAGTTCCTCCCTGGCCAGAAAGTCTGGTTGAGCACTTGTTGCATTCGGTTTAAGATACCTTCCCAAAGGTTTGCACCAAGGTACATTGGACCTTTTCCAATCACTCGCCGTGTTGGACCAGTTACATACCAGCTTCGGCTGCCACCAACATTGGGAATCCATAATACGTTCCATGTATCACTCTTGAAGCCTGTCGTCTTGTCCTAGTCTTCACGTAAAACATTGCTTGACTACATTTTTGACTCTCTCCTCATCCAGACCTCAGCCTGCCTTGCCACCACTTTTTGATTGCCGCCGGCCCTGACTCCAGTTTGCCTCACAATGCTCCTTCTGTCTACGTCCTGGACTTGGCCTACTCAGGCTTCGGCCTGTTCTTGCTCGGGTGCACCCTATCTAACTTTGGTTCTATTGGCGCCCGAGTCTCCGGGACTCCGCCTTCTCCAGTACAGACTTTTCCATCTTATTGTTGCCGCCTCTAGGCTGACCTCACGATCCTTCCATCGACAATGACATACGGAGGCCCACCTAAGCCCAGCCGGCCCCGGTACCCGAAGGTTCAACCCGCAGAGCATGAGGGCTGGTATTGGTGAAGCTTCAGTCGGTCTCCGTCCTTCAGCCCACTCTGCCTGCGATGGTGGGGACCTGTAGGACCCCTCCTATGGGTAGCGTCAACCCCACCTCGGCCTAAGGGTCCACCTCCGGTGCAACATTACATGCATAAATCCTTTTGAAAATGACATCCTATGCATTTAGCTTTAATGTTAGAAACATTAATAATCCATGGATGACACTGCGCTTACTATTTGTAGATAATTTGAAACATTACTGCTCCTGTTATCATTTAGTGGAGCTCAAGTAATGAAGAACTTCTCAGATGACATGATGATGACATTCAACCTGGAAAATTGTGCTAAGGAGCATCCTTAAAGGAAGATTATGCAAAACTGAAAACATCTCTTTGAAGGCTGTAACATACTGTAAGGGAACTTGAGTAGGAACATGTATATACAGATTTAGGAGTAGAAGGTGCAGCAATCCAGCATAAGTTAGTGAGAAAATAAATTGGCAGAGAACACTACAGGAGATTGAAATTGATATTGAAAAGTGCTTTATCAGTATAGAATAAGATATAAATTATCAATCAACTTGTGATTTCCACGCTTTCCTACAGTTTTAGAATAGTAAACTGGACTGATAAAGATCTCAAACAGTTGATATAAGAAAAGAGAAATTTCTCCATGCCCATCAAATAAGCAATAGGAATCAGTGTATGCTGAGATTGTACATTCCAAGATCTGATGGTAGTATAAACATTATAGAAATACTTTAGATTATACATATAGAATTACTGTGAAAGGTTGCCATGCATAGCTACCAGCATTAACAGATCCAAATACTCAAAAAGTGCTGAAGTATGAAAATGAATGGTTAAAATTGTTTTCCATCCTTAAGCTTGAGCAATCATTTCAACAAGTAGAAGGAATAGGTGAAAATTTCAAGCATGTTTGGGGAAAGAGGCAACATAATTTGCAAAACCAGAAAAAAAAACCTTTTAGAGTTGGACAAGTAAATAAGGAAAAACTATTTGCTAAAGCACAAATATTACAGGAAATATAGTCAGTAACTCCTGTAACCACAAGTAAATCAAGGTTTGACACAGGAATACCTGAGAAAGAGGTGAACATAAGCCTAAGGATGAGAGATTGATAATTGCAGCACAGGACAGTGGACAAGATTGTTCACAGATAAATCCAGATTCTATAAAATAGTACTGGAAATGGTTACATATCTCATTGCTGGTTGTCATGTGCTGATGTCAGAAGGCTTGTATATAGAAAGGCATAATAAGATGGCATGACTTCATGACTTAATGCATTGGAAAATGTATAAACACTATAACATCACTGTATCAGAAAAACACTGAGATCATACCCTGAAAGAATTATACTAAATAAAAAAGTTGAGATCACCTGGGCCATTCCAACTGATAACATGCTTGATGCAAGACAACTGGACATTGTGGTAAAGGAGAAAAGTACAAGAATAGCATTGCCAATAGAAGTGTTAGTTTGTGTTTCTTCTGTACAATGTATGGAGGGAGAGAAAATACTCAAATAAGATGCAATTAGTGACCAATAAAATTTGGCAGTAAGATACATAAATAGTTGCAGTTATATTGAGTGATACCGGCCTAATTAAAAGGACCTGTTGCGGTCACCAGCCACGGACCTCTGCAGTTGGTGTCCCTCACCTCTAGGCCCAGGAAAGCTGCTCCTGCCCCAGCTTGGTCCACGCTGGGTCCCGTTCCCTCTCGGCCACTTGGTCTTGCTCTTCGGTGTGCCGCCGGCCCCCCCTAGTGTGTGGCTCCTTACAATATTTAAAGGGCCCGAGGCGGGAAATCTTATCGCAGCCCTGGTTGATGATGTCAGGCTAGGGGACTATTTAAACCCTGCCTGATCGTCAGTTCCTTGCCTCAGTAACAGGTCTCGCTCTGCCTCCGAGACGCTGGTTGCTCCATGTGTTCCTGACCCTGATCCGTGTTCCAGTTCCTGCCTGTCCCTGCTCTGAGTATTCCTGATACTGCTCTGTGTTCCAGTTCCTGCCTTGCCCCCAGTTCCTGGTCCACGCTCCACTCCTTCTACTCTGTGACTGCTCTTCTGGTTCTGACCTCAGTACGTTCCCGGATGTTTTTTGGAACAGAGATGTTACAGAGCTACAGAGTTCGACTTTGTTTATTAATTTATTTATTTTCACTTAATGAATATCCTAACAAAAAAAGCTCTAGGTGATGACAAAATGTATCAACTCACAGAAAAGAGACTTACAATATCTTTTGGGCCCTGGAGATCTATTCTCTCCCCTTTTCAGGAACTCATGCCAGAGTTAAGTGGGACTGTGCATGAACTAAGCTCTGCCTTCACAGCTACAAACAGAAGAGGGGTCAAAGGTAAGTGCATATTCTTATAATACAAAGCTATGAACATAGTATTGTAACCCAATCTAACTTTATACTGGGATGCAATCATTTTATAACATACGCGTGCATATGTGTGCATGTTATAAAATAGCATGGACGCGTGTACATGTGCACTCAATTTTAAATGGAAACACGCATGTGCGTGCAAATCCCATATCTACTGCATAAGTGGGGACATTTTACAAGGGAAATGCATCATTTGCCGTATTCCCAGTTCACCTAGTTAAGGGATAGGACTTCCAAACACTCCTTTTTAATAGCCTCCTTCCCTCCCCTGTTTAGCCCCAACCCATAAAATCCTGGAGACTTGCCTAAATTTTTTTTTTTTTAATTTACATATCATTCATAGCAGAAGTAAAGTTGAACAACAGGGTATCTCAGTGTGCGCCAGTGTGTGTAAGTATTTACACGCTCATCTCTTGGCCAGGCCCCGCCAGGGCCCAGCCCTGCTGAGACCATGCCCACACCCTGTCCCTTTTGTAAAAGTTTTCTTTGTGTGCACACTGGGAGATATATGTGTACACAAGTGGCTTATAAAATCTGCTCCGCGAGGGCCAGCCCGACTTGTACGCATATTTCCCTGTTTTGGCTTTAAAATTCATATACAAAACAGTTTAATAGTTTAAAGTATAATGTTCTATTATGTGTTTTAATAGGATTGACCTAGGAGGGATAATGATGGGGTCATAATGATTGTTGAGTTAATTATCAAAATCTAAGGGAGGAGGTCTATGACCCTAAAAGATAATGGGGAGGGGGGTAGTGTAAGGATGAAGTACATCTACAGTGTCTAATAACATAGACTTTGTATCAATGCAAGCCTTTTGAAAATTTTCCCAAAGCATTTTGTATTATGGTCTCAGACTTACCACCATAGTATTGAAGATGGTGAGGGAAATAACTTTAGCATTATATAAAGAGCATTTGCCTAGAAAAATGATACGGCTACAAACTCCTGTGCAGAGGCTAGTATTGTATCCCAGTTTCCTATCATAATTGTTATACTGGCTTTTTCAATATGAAAACTTGGGATGTGGAAAAATAATGCACTCTATGAGGGTACATTTCAAAGGGACTGCTGTTTTATGTGCAGAAATGGTCTTTTACAAAGTTGCCCACCTGATATGCACGGATGTCAAGTTTTCACATATATTTACTCAGACTGAACAGAGGTGTTCCCAGTGGTGGGGTTGGTACTTATGGTCATACTTTGAAGAAGTTGCTTACTGTTTCCAATAGTGACCAATCCAGGTTCCAGGTACCTGTCAAGTACCCAAACATTAAATAGATCCCATGGTACTAAAGCATGGGTAAGCAGGGGCTATTCCCTAAGGCAATTTGATTAATAGAAGTTTATCGACTTCTCCTCCAGGAATTTATCCAAACTTGTCTGGGCTCTGGGTTCAGCATAGGCCGAAGCCCCAGTGTCAGGACTTTGCCTCTAGGTTATACTGCAGCATCGGCCCAGGCCCAGGTTTGGTCATGGCTTCAGGCCTAGGCTCAGGCTCTGGCATAGACTAAAACTCAGGCATCAAGACCCAGCCTCCGGATCAGGTTGTAGCATTGGGCCTGGGTCCAGGCCAAGGCCCCTGCATCATGACTTGTCCTCCAGATCGTGTCATGGCATCGAGCCTGGGCTCAGACTTTGGCCTAGGCTGAGGACATGGCATCATGACTTGTCCTCCAGATCGTGTCATGGCATCGAGCCTGGGCTCAGACTTTGGCCTAGGCTGAGGACATGGCATCAAGACTCAGCCTCCGGATCAGGTCATGGCATCAGGCCTGGGTCTGGGCCAAGGTCCCCAGCATTGGGAACTGGCCTCTGAGCCGTGGCGACGGGCCTGGGCCTGGGCCTGGGGTCTGCTCTAAGCTGAAGCATTGGCCTTGAGTAGGCCATGGCTGTGAGGCCCTACCGTGGCTTCGTCTTATGCAAGCACGAGGCTTCGGCCTAGTCCTTGCTGGCGTATCCCCACCGCATCAGGTAAGAGGGGGCTGAGGGAGATCCTGGCCCCAGCATTTTTCCAGGAGGGTGGGAGGGCCATTTTGGGTTGTTTTTTTTTTATTGCTTGATTCATTTTTTTTTACATGAATCAACGAACAGAAATTTGTGGGAAAAAAAATCTCCCGAAAATGAAGCAAATAACGAAAACAATTTTTTCCCCCGCTCATCCCAACTACATTTGATTTCCAGAACCTCTCTCCAGATTTTCCTAAATCATTGGTGCCCACATGTGCCATACCACAAAGAGACCTAAGATCACAAAACAAAGGGCTGCTTATGGTACTTCAACTCGGAAAACACACCTAATGCAAATAAGAGACCGACCATTTTCAATAGCAAGCCTCAAGTTGTGGAACTCCCTGCCAGAGTCAATATTTATTTTATTTATTTGTAAGCTTTTCTATACCGAAGTTTAGCGAAAGGCCTTCACTCTGGTTTACAGGTATAACAACAGTTTACAGGCGTAACACAACAGGTATAACATCAGTTACAAAAAAATGTTAACGACTTCATTCATAACTGTGGGAGGTGATGTAGGCTTTCCCTCCGAAAGAGAAACATTACAGAGAAATATGTTTATAAGAGTAGATATGAGGAATAGAAAGTGACTGTGGGAGGTGCTAAAACTAGAGACAAATGAATCGTCAAGCTGTGTATGTTAATGCAGTCGGGGTTTGTCATGGTATTTATGTTATCTAGCATTAGTGGTTTCTCCGCGTGGTAATATCTCGTGATTTTATAAATTACAATAGTGTGATATGACAAATAACAGATAGAAAGAACGTCAAGCATGAACTGAAAACATGGCTCTTCAGAAAAGCATACGATTTAACGTAAAAAAAACAATAATCTAATAACAACTACATCACATCAGTACCAGAGATAATGTTAATGGAGCGAAGAATAAGAAATGAATTATGAGACATAAATTGATGTTAATAGAGTGAGCAATAAGTAATGAATAATGTGTGGCACACTGATGTTATTAGAGTGAGCAATAATTATGAATGAGATGATGTACACTGTTAGTAGGATTAGATTTTGTATTTCTATTAAGTCGACCATGAATATGCACAAATATGAACTAGAATTCAAAATGCACCAACATGATCTAGCATATACAATAACTAGTGTAATTACCTAAAATACCTAATATTTTGAATGAGAATATGTTTAATTTGTGATGTCGGACTAAAAGGTGATTGCTAACCCACAGTATGTGATCATTAACCATGAATATGTATGTGGATCTTATAAACCATTGTGATCTACTTTTGGAACGACAGTATATAAAATGCCTAAATAAAATTCCTAAATAATTAATAAAATGTACCATGACAGCTGGCTCCTACTCAGCACTATCTAAAATCCTATTTAGGTGATGTGTGAGGTCCATCACCTTCGCACCAGGCAGACAAGTTGCCAGGCACCATCAGCCAACCAGCTATTTACATTTCTAACAATCTAATAACCAACTATGATGGTCAATCTAAACCTTTCCTCCTAGGCAGTAGCCCTGGAGAGCAGGTCCTTGCCATAGGATCACTTTCTGCTACACCAGTGTGAAGCTCTCCGACTAGGAGACTTTCCTCCTCCCAAGGCAGCACCAGGGCTGCCTGGGACTTGGCTACTATGTTCCTGAAGGTCTCTTATATATACCTCTCTGTCTGCCTCTGCTCCTCCAGGTCTGCCACTCGAGTCTCCAGAGATAGGACTCGTACTCTGAGAGCCAGAGCTATTTGCACCAGGGGCACACATACAACCTCTCGCTAGCCAGTAAAAATGCATTTTGTTTTCTTTTAAATGCATGTAAAATTTCCTGAAAAATGACTGTGCACAATTTAGCAGGTGTAATTGCATGTGGGTAGATTCAGTGGGGTAATTTTTAATAGGGAAAGTATGCACATACTTTCCCTTTGAAAATTGGTGTAACTTAGGCATTCATTTGTCATTTAATTTATGTGAGTCATTACAAATTTATCCCCAAAAATGGACAGCTAGGATGTCTTGGTCCCATTTTCTATGTGAGCAAATCAATATTAAGGACATTTGAGATGAATCCAATTGTTGTCAAGTCCTTGAACAAATGATTTTCTTGGTAGTATTTTGTAAGTAATGCCTTTCCTTTCTTGCTATGACTGATTGTCTCATGTCTGTGTCACATTATAATCTAGTTGTTAGAGCTTGTAGGCACTGCATGAGGCTAAACAATTATATGTAGTCTGATGATAACTGATGATCAAACTCTGCCCTCAATTTTAGCTTCTTGCACAAAAGCTTATATACTTTCCCGTCTTCAGTGAGGTAATAGAGATACCTGCAAAGAATACAATGTCTGAAACAGGACAACACCAAGTAACAGGATTTTCCAAGATAAACATATATTTACTAATTGATTACAGTTCTTGCTAGTTAGAACATAGACAATGGCATTTTTGAGAATGTAAATAAATATATTCATATTTTTTAATCATCTATATCCTGTTGCTTTTGTTCAGTTCTTTTCATAAATTTACTAGGATACTTGCTGTCATGAAATTCAAATTGTTGTGTCTTCTATTTTTTTTTTTAATTGTTCCTTTTGTTACTAAGCTTAGCAGTTTATGATCTTTGTCACTGTGATTATGAGGCATACAATACTGAAGACAGGTATCGGGTCCTATGGGTGACAAGGTGATATGAGCCTGAAAAAGATGCTTATTCCGTATTCTGTGCATTCCAATAATTAATGTAGTGTAACCCCTTTCTACAGCATCCATCTTGTGTAGACCAAGGAACCACCTTCATTCACTGTGTAAAGTTCTGGGAAAACTTGCTGCAGCCCTGAGAAAAGTTCTTCTAGTAGTGGAGAACACTTGCCATTAGGCCAAAGTGGATCAGCAACTTCAATCACTTGAATAAAGTCCTAAGGGGGCAGGCTGTTGTTTCAATACAGAAAAAAAAAGTTTATGGCACAGAAATAAGTGAAATAAGATAGTGATACTAAATACAGTGCACCAAAGATCTCAATAGTGAAGCAAAGTCACTGAATATACATTCCTTTAAAGCAGGTGACTCTTCCAGATCCAATGCTTTGTGGGGGTCTTGCTCAGCCATGATAGCTCTGCCCCAGTTCCTGCTCTGGATTTCTCTCTCTTTCCATACCCAGGTGCCGATGCTCCGAGTATCTAGCTCTGCAGTTCCTCCAGCTGCTAGCATCATTCTTCCCGCCCCCCCCCCCCCCCCCCCACACACACACACACCAATATGGTTCAAACAGATGAGATAAAGGAGCTGTACCAGTGGCATAGCTTGATGAACTACAGTTTGAAGTGGGGACTGCTGAGGCTTGGAAGGAAGATGTGAGAAGGCAAAAGTGGTTCAAGCTCTGGTAGGGAGGGAGGATTGGGTTGGAAGGGGGGAGCAGGGTCTTTGGGGATGAGAATGAGGCCTCAGACATTAGGAAGGAAGTGGGGATTCAGGGACTGGGTTGGTAGGGGGAGTGTGGACTCAAGAATTGAGTGGGGATTGGGGGGAGAATGGAGATTTGGGGATTGGGTTGATGGGGATTGGAGAGGAGAGTGGGGACTCCAATTGGGTGGAATTTGGGAGAAGGAGTCTCAAAGACTGGGAGTGTGGGTGGGGACTTGGAGATTGGATGGAAGTATGGCAGAACTATAGCATAAGACAGTTCAGACAACTACCCCCTCCAGCTGATCTGCCTTTTAGACCCACAACTCCCTATGGTCTTCAAGGCACTTGAGTAAGTAGTCAGGGATTAGGGCTCACACAAGTTTTAGTAGGTCTCTTTTCCCTCTGATTCTTGATGAAAGGTCCCCACAGATCATTTGTTCTTTCTCAGATCTTTCCACATAATATCATGCTGGTGCAGCAGCTTCCAGGAGAGGTCTCTTACTACCTTGGACTGGGATAGTTGCCTTCCTAGACTACTGTTGCAGTTTTCTCTTAAAATACTACATCAACAAGGAAAACTTTATCCTGTTCTCCTTCCTAGAAAAGCAGCAAACTTCACATCCCTCTTCAGATCAGGGAGAGCCAGTAGCATGCTGCCTCTTATTAACTCCACCCACAACTCCTCCCCTAATTACTTTTTGACCACGTATAAAATTTTGTAGAAAGACTCCTTCATATGGGGATAGGCTATATCAATTAAACATCCACCTTTTATTATACCTCTTTCCAGAAACTTACACATTGGTAGGAGCCTAATAGACCTTACAATAGTATTTTAAGTAGTGTTTAAAATAGGGGAGAAATCATGACAATAAATGCTCTTTTGTGGTTTCAAGATATTTTTAATTAAATTATTTCTACAGAATTTAATGTAAATTATATTTCTTAGGACTTCAAAATATGATCTATCATGTTAATATGTCGAAATTTTGATTATTTAGTCAGATTTGATTTGTTTACTGATTATCTTTGGGGGTAATTTGTAAAAGGATTTACACATATAAATGTAACTATTATTGTAGCAATTTTCAAAAGCCATTTACCCACATAAAGTTCACTTATGTGGGAAAATTCTATATATTGTAGCAATTTTCAAAAGCCTATTTACTTGAGTAAAGTGCTTTTACATAAGTAAATCCCTTTTTTAAGCATATAAATGCTTTTGAAATTCAGGCCCATTATTAGCCAGTTATCTTCTCCACTCAGTGAGAGTTTGAAAATGAACCACAAAAATTATTAAGGGGACACATGATTCATGTATACACACATTGACAGTGTTCTCATAAGTCTACACTTTTATTTTCAAAAGTAGGCTAAACAGTGACAAATAAAAATGCAGAATATAACTGAACAATATGCTCAATAGCACACGTCTCCTTTTAAGTATAGCCCTATTCATGAAGAACTTTGTATCTCTGATCTTCAGTCACTAGGGAATGAAGATCCTGAAACATCCTTATATTTACTTGTACTTGCATACAGAGATCATTCTGTTTGCTTTGAATTAGTGATCTCGTCTGACGAAAGAATAGCTGGATTAAAAAGAAAACTTTTGTTACTGGTAAAATGGACTTTTGAGGGATATTCCAAGATCTTTGTGTCTGTCTTGGATGATGGAAATAAGTTGGTAAAGTTAAATGTTATTATTGCATTTGTTTCTCTTCTAAGACATCAAGGTAATATTTTCAGAGTTTACTTGTTAAAAATTACTGTTTGGGGCTTAACTTAATTGTTACATTTGGTGGTTCGCGGGCTGACCCCGTAAACTGCTGCACTCACCTCCCTAGCTGAGCCATTCCAATAAGCTCCCATCTCGGCGAGACCCCGCTGCTTCTCTACCGTGAGACACTACACTCCAATGCGGCAAGACACCGCCAGGTCCAATGTGGCAGAATGCCACCGGGACCATCCAGACGTGCTCCTCCTTAGGCACGCACCCATCACTCCTCTTAAAGGCTCATGGCAGGAAAAGCTCCACGATGCCTGCTGATGAACTCATCTGTCAAGCCCTTTCTTTCCCTCACTGCCTCAGCAACAGGTCTAGTTACTTCGAGTAGTGCATGTTGCTTCTCTGCCTGATCTCAGTCTTCATTTCCAGCCTTATTCCAGTCTTCAGTCTGCATTCAGCTTGTCTTCAGTCTTTGTCCCACTTGTTCTTGTTCTTGCCTTCCTGCCTGTGCATCCATCCCTCTTCTCCTCCTTTAGATGGATACCTAGCTTTCACCTCGGCTTGAACCTCGGATACGCCTGACCACTGCTTGCCTTTGACCATTGCTTGGCCCTCAGATATGCCTGACTGATGCTTGCCCATGACCCTAGCTACTATGGGCCTTCTCTTCTGCCATCAGCAGAGACCTAACCTAAGTCCTGTTGGCCCTGGCACCCAAAAGCTCAACCTGAGGGGAAAGAGGGCTGGTATAGGTGAACATTTTGACTGGTCTCTGCTTCACCTGGGCCCACCTGCCAAAGGTGGAAAACTGCAGAGCTTCTCCCTGTAGGTACAGTCAATCCTGCCTCGGTCCAAGGGACCAGAGACACAACAATAATGGCTCAATTGTAATGCTGCATGCTACCTTAAGGTTTCATTGTCAAAGTCTGCTTCTGCTCCTTCAGAGAAATTTTTACAGCTCTGGGGAGTGTGTATGTCCCACTCCCAGTCCTTACGCAATGGTGAAATCTTCTATTGATCAGACTCAGGATGAATGTTTAGTGGGCTCCAGAGAGAGGAATGATCTGTGGCTTCTGGTCACTGATTTTCACTGTGATGGCTGGACTAGACAGGAAGGGGTACAATGGAGGAGTTGTGAATGGTTAAAATGGGTAGATATGAAATGAAGGCTCATTTTACTGTTCTTCCAGTAGAGGATGGGCCTGATTGAACTGGGTACCCAAAAGAAGAGGAGGAAACTTTGAGGCTAAAAATAAAAATTATACTTTGATTACAATGAAAATATCTTACAAAATGTATATTGCACACATTCCTTTAGGAAAAAGATAATATGAAATATCGATGGAGTTAGGGGTGTGCATATAGTATGTACTGCATGTGTATATCACAATAATGAAACTTTAATAGGTGACCAAAATGAACCAATAAATAAAAGGAATTGCAGCATGCTGAGGTCTGACCATGGCTTTTTATCTCCTTTTAACAGTTTTATGGCTCTCCCTGGAGAGTAAAAAGCACTGAAAAATGATTTGATCCAAATGTGAGTGTTATTCACTAGATAGATGATTGGGACCATGTTACTGATGTGGGGTTTTTTTTCACAACATAAAATTAACAGTAACAAATCAAAAGATCGCTCTAGCCGAGCTGTAGACAAACACAGTGATTCTCTCCTCACTACCAGTTAGCCTTTGTGGTTAAACACTTCACCCCTCTCCCCACATTTTCCAAACACATTGAAAGTTCAGAAAGGTTGTCTAAAATTCCTTCTGGCTAGCTCATTTTTTTCTAGCTAAGGGATATATTAGTCAAAGAGGGGCCAATGTAATAAGACACACTGACATGAGTGCAGGTCTTTACTCCACGGTAACTTAGCCCTGGTATTTAACAGTAGTTTGAATTCCTAAAAAGGTCTGCTAGAACAGGAGTAAAAACAGTGCTAAAATTAGTGTGGGTGCATGCAAACCTTAAGTAAAAGAAGGCATTAACTATCCACAGCAATACAGGCAGATGTGTTAAAGGGCAGACAGCTTAAATGCTAGAAATTTAGCTCCTGGGTCAGAGCAGCAGTAAAAATTAATTTACTTTTCTGGTGGCCAAGTTATACTATTCTGTGCCCAGTGTGGAAATGTCCTTTTTAGGTTTTAATAAAGGATTAAGTTGAGGCACCTATACTTAATGAGGCTGTCAAATGCATTGGAATTTTACACAAACACTCAATGCACCATCCACTGCCATACACATGCACATACACACACCCCTGACACTCGTCCCCCTCCACACACACCAATCATAACCCCATCCTCCACCTACAACAGTAACCTCCCCCCCCCCCCCCCATCATACATATGTCAAGAAGTGGATAATATAAGGGGAGAGAGAGTGTGCACACACACAGTACATACAGCTGGTGCATGAATTAGAAACCTAGGATGCCTTTAATTGCCCACTTTATACATTACTGCACTTACATAAGATATGCCATACTTGGTTAGACAAAGGGTTCATAAATCCCAGTATCTTCTTTCCAGCAATGGCCAATCCAAATTACAAGTACCCTGGCAAGTACCCAAATAATAAATAGATCTCATGCTACTAATGTCAGCAACAAGCAGTAGCTATTCCCTGTTGATTAATAGCAGTTTATGGACTTCTCTAGGAACTTCTCCAAACCTTTTTTAAACCCAGCTACATTAACTTCTTTAACTACATCTCTGGCAATGAATTCCAGAGCTTAACTGTGCATTGAGTAAAAAAGAGTTTTCTCCGATTTGTTTTAAATGTGCTACTTGCTAATTTCATGGAGTGCTCCCTAGTCCTTGTATTATCTGAAACAGTAAATAACTGTTCAATGTAAAAAATGTAAAAATGTAAAAAATGTAAAAATTTAAAAATGTAAAAAATGTAAAAAATGTAAAAAATGTTCAATGTAAAAACTTCGTGTCTAATTCTGTTCTATGTAAACCGCTAAATGTAGCGATAGTTACTGTTCCTTGTAAACCGGGGTGATATGTATATTATACAGGAACCTCCAGTATATAAATTATTTAAATAAATAAATAAATAAATAAATAACCGATTCACATATACCCATTCAAATTCTTTTATGATTTTGTAGTCCTCTATCATATCCCCCCTCAGATGTCTCTTCTTCAAGCTGAACAGCCATAACCTCTTTCGCCTTTCCTTATAGGGAGCTGTTCCATCCTCTTTATCATTTTGGTTGCCCATCTCTGTACTTTCTCCAGTGCAACCATATCTTTTTTGAGATTTGGTGACCAGAATTGCACACAGTATTCCAGGTGAAGCCTCACCTGGAATACTGTGTGCAATACCATGGAGGCATTATAATATCTTTCATTTTATTTGCTATTCACTTCCTAATAATTCCTAACATTCTGTTAGCTTTTTTGACTGCCACAGCACCCTGAGCCAAAGATTTCAATGTAATATCAACTATGAAGCCCAGATCTTTTTCCTGGTTGGTAGCTCCTAATATGGAACCTGTGTAACTACAGCATGGGTTATTTTTCCCTATATGCAACACCTTGCACTTGTCCACATTATATTTCAACTGTCAGATGGATGCCCAATCTTTCAGTCTCACAAGATCCTCCTGCAATTTAACACAATCCACTCTGAACAATATTGTGTCATCTGCAAATTTGATCCCCTCACTCATCGTATCCCTTTCCAAATCATTTAGAACTATATTAAAAAGCATCATTCCAAGTACAGATCCCTGACGAACTTTACTGTTTACATTTTTCCACAATGAAAACAGACCATTTAATCCTACTCTCTGTTTCCTGTCTTTTAACCAGTTTGTAATCCACAAAAGGATATCGCCTCCTATCCCATGACTTTTTAATTTTCTTAGAAACCTCTCATGAGAACCTTTGTCAAACACCTTCTGAAAATCTAAATACACCACATCTACTGGTTCACCTTTATCCACATGTTTACTCACCCCTTCAAAAAAAATGTAATAGATTTGTGATTCAAGACTTCCCTTGGGTAAATCCATGCTGACTGTGTGTCATTAAACCATGGCTATCTATATGTTCTATGATTTTATTCTTTATAATAGTTTTCATGATTTTTCCCAGCATTGAAGTCAGGCTCACCAGTCTATAGTTTTCCAGATCACCTCTGGAGCCCTTATTAAATATTGGGGTTACATTGACCACCTTTCAGTTTTCAGGTACAATGGATGATTTGAATGATAGGTTACAAATTACTAGTCAGGCCGATACAGTACAGTGCGCTCTGATGGAGCACACTGTTAACCTGCACTTGGACGCGCATTTTCCCTTACCCCTTATTCAGTAAGGGGCGGAAAATACGAGTCCAACCAGCGGCACCTAATAGCGCCCTCAACATGCAAATGGCAAATGCATGTTGATGGCCCTATTAGGTATGCCTGCGGGATACAGTAAGTAAAATGTGCAGCCAAGCCGCACATTTTACTTTCAAAAATTAGCGCCTACCCAAAGGTAGGCGCTAGTTTCTGCCGGCACCGGGAAAGTTTACAGAAAAGCAGTAAAAACTGCTTTTCTGTGCACCCTCCGACTTAATATCATAGTGATATTAAGTCAGAGGTCCCGAAGGGTGTAAAAAGTAAAAAAGAAAAAAAAAATTAAATTGGGCAGGCTGCTGTCGGGCCGAAAACTAGATGGTCAATTTTGCAGGCGTCCGGTTTCCGAGCCCGAGGCTGTCAGCGGGCTTGAGAACCGACGTTGGCAAAATTGAGTGTCAGCTGTCAAACCTGCTGACAGCCGCCACTCTGGGTCAAAAGGAGGTGCTAGGGACGCGCTAGTGTCCCTAGCGCCTCCTTTTGCCCGTTTCTACCGTGCCACCTAATTTACATACTGCATCGCATGCACCGGAGAGTGGCCGGTGCGCGCGCCAGGAGAGTGGGCGTTCATCCGCTCTCCCGCATTTTTACTGAATCGGCCCGAGTAATAGGTCTGAAATTTCATTTTTGAGTTCTTTCAGAACCCTGGGATATATGCCATCTGGTCCAGTGATTTGCTGCTTTTTAGTTTGTCAGTCTGGCCTATTACATCTTCCAGGTTCACCATGATTTGGTTCAGTTCATCTGAATCATTACCCTTGAAAACAGTCTTGTGAATAGGTATTTACCCAATATCCTCATCTGTAAACACCGAAGCAAAGAATTCATTTAGTGTTTCTGCGATGGCCTTATATTCCCCATGTGCCCCTTAAACCCCTCGAGCATTTAACGGTCCAACCACTTATTTAACTTGTTATTCCAGGTTTTTTTTTTTAACTTTCTTCATTCAAGAGACAACAGCATCAACAATAAAATGTATGGAAAAGCCAGTGTAAAACTTACAGAATTCATACATATTCCAATTGCAGCAAGGCACATAACACAGGAAATATAAAAGGAGCTTCTTGACAGTTTTATACTATTACCCATAATACAATACACTCAGTCACAACCAGTAAATACTCATGCTGGTCAGTGCTCCACACATTCACGCACTCACACATACTTGCAGGGGTGCATCTTCCATTTCCATATAGAACTAGCTATAATGTGCCCTAAAGGCTGCTATAGAGGCTTGAAGATCCACAGGCAGCATCACTAAAGAGATACCAGAGTTTAAGAGTTCTCTGATATTTAGGAGATGTCTTTGATTTAAGGTGTAAATATATGCTATAGTAATAATTTACCATTAGGTGCTCGCAAACATAAATGCAAGGTAGCAAAACATCCACCCAAACTGATAGTACAGCTTTTTAAGCCAGCAAGACAGCTAAATAGAGAAATTGCCTATCCACAGCACTAAGAAAATCATTTTCAGTAGCAATGCCAAACATCAATGTTAGCTCCCAATATCCTCAAGCACACACTTTAAAAAGGAAATGAATATTTGAGTAAGGTGAACTTTTCATGGGCTGATTCAAAACTTGTGATTTATGGGTTGAGTTCTGTTAACCTCTGTACTAGAAAGCCAGGATTTTTTGTTTGGCACATCCACCCTGCAATTCAGAAATCATGATTCATGAATTGTGGATTGAAAGAGGATTTTGATTAACATGGAGTGTTTTAGCCCATCTGCTTGTCTAAAAACTGATTACTCTTGGGTGCTCCAGCAGCCAGTGCCTGGTTTTGCTATTTTTCTAGAATCATCTCTTAAATTAAGCATGTTTTCAAGCTGTGTCACTGCTCTCTCTATGTTTTGGTCTCTGTTTTCATAAGTTCATAACAGGCTGATTCAGTAAAAACGCGGGAGAGCGGATGAACGGCCGCTCTCCCGGTGCACGCACCAGCCACTCGCCGGTGCTTGCAATACAGTATGCAAATGAGGTGGTGCGGTAGAATTGGGCAAAAGGAGGTGCTAGGGACACTAGCGCGTCCCTAGCGCTCCTTTTAGCCCAGAGCAGCGGCTGTCAGCGGGTTTGACAGCCGACGATCAATTTTGCTGGCATTGGTTCTCGAGCCCGTTGACAGCCACGGGCTTGGAAACCAGACACCGGCAAAAATTGAGCATCCGGTTTTCGGCCCAACAGCCGCAGGCCGAATTCAAATTTTTTTTTTTTTTAACTTTTTTTACTCTTCGGGACGTCCAACTTAATATCGCCATGATATTAAGTTGGAGGGTGCACAGAAAAGCAGTTTTTACTGCTTTTCTGTGCACCCTCCAGACGCCGTTCCGTCCGCCCAGAAGCGGCAAGCAAGGCCCGCCTCCAGCAACCTACCTCCAGCCAATCGCGAACGGAACAGAGGGCCTTTAAATTCCTAGCCGCGCCAAATACCTGCCTCTTCTGCCCGGCGAACTCCTCCAGCGACGGCGATCATCAGGAACGCAGACGGCATCGGGAGCGAGGGAGGGCCTGCGTGGTCGGCGCCACAGACCCATCGGGGTAAGGCCAGTTAACCTCTCCCTTCCCCCCGCTGGGTCCGTGGGCGACCACGAGGCCTGCCGCGCCGCCCAGACACCGTTCCGTCCGCCCAGAAGCGGCAAGCAAGGTTCGCTTCCAGCAACCTACCTCCAGCCAATCGCGAACGGCACAGAGGGCCTTTAAATTCCTAGCCACGCCGAATACCTGCCTCTTCTGCCCGGCAAACTCCTCCAGCGACGGCGATCATCAGGAACGCAGACGGCCTCGGGAGCGAGGGAGGGCCTGCGCGGTCGGCGCCACAGACCCATCGGGGTAAGGCCAGTTAACCTCTCCCTTCCCCCCGCTGGGTTCGTGGGCGACCACGAGGCCTGCCGCGCCGCCCAGACGCCGTTCCATCCGCCCAGAAGCGGCAAGCAAGGCCCGCCTCCAGCAACCTACCTCCAGCCAATCGCGAACGGCACAGAGGGCCTTTAAAACCCCCTACAGCTCCGGCGCCGCGCGTCTAAGGAGCGCGACAAAGGGGCCTGCCCCTTTGAGCGCCCCTTCCAGTGGCCCTGACGAACGGCGCCGAAAACCTGACCTGTCCTTCTACTACCCGCTCTACAAATCTGTCAGAACTTCCTCCTGGACAGCCCATCCGCATCGCTGCCCAGCCGAAGGCAAAGGACAAAGAAAGAAGTGACACTCCTGGTGGGGTAAGAGCTCTCTAACTCTAGGCTCTGCCCCTTTGACATCGTGAACCTGCCCCTTGTTCCTGCACTGTTGTTTTGTACTCTCAACTATTGAAGTTTTGCCAATTATTGTGCACCTCTCAATTACTGTGTTTTGTCAACTACTATACACGTACCTACCTTCCCCCCTCATTCCCTTTGTTCACCAGATCGTGTCTTATCAAATATTACCAGTACCCCCTTACCCCCCTTTACACAATCCCCAATTCGCTCTTCTGCTTCTGCGCTGTCCACAACTCGACTGCCTAGAACCACCTAATAATTCCTCATTATCCTCCCCCCTTATCCTTTCCTTTTTCCTTTCTCACACCACCTCCTAACACCCCACCTTACAGCATGCATCAGCACCAGATCACTATACTCAAATATAACAAACGCAGGCCCAACACCCCCCTATACCCACGACACCACTCACATATAAAAACTATCCTCCCTTCCATGATCTCCCCCCCTCTTACCCAAATCATCGGCCTTACTGCTCTATCTCTTGTCCTCCTCAATGTTCAGTCTCTAAACAAAAAGATACCTCTTCTCTGCAACCTACTCACTGACCAAGACCCAGATATCTGTGCTATAACAGAGACCTGGCTAAAGGATTCTGACACTGTTCTCCTAAACCAGCTTCTGCCCGAAATATACGACACTTTCTCCATCCCCAGGCCAAAAAGGAAAGGAGGAGGTTTACTTTTAATCATAAAGAAAACATTTAACTTGATACTCCACCCCACCCCCCCCTCTGAAAATTGAAATAGACCTTTTTAAATCCCCCTCTCTACAATTATGCCTCATTTATGCTCCCCCAGGTACCCTACATAACAACCCGTCAACCCTCATAGAATATATTGCAACAAACATCTCCATTGACACTCCAGCCATCATACTTGGTGATTTCAACTTGCATGTCGATAGCTCCCCCCGCACCCCTTCATGTGATGCTATTCTTGAATCATTAAATGCTTTAGGCTACAAGCAATCCATCCACTTTCCTACTCACAAGGCGGGCCATACCCTCGACCTCCTTTTCACCAATGCCCTCATACAAACTGACCCCCCTTCTCACACACCCATCCCCTGGTCAGATCATCACCTCATCAAAGCCTCTCTCTCTATCAAGACACCTACCTGCCATGACAACACAAATAAAACCATACATTGCAGGAAAAATTGTACCAGAGATGACCTTATATCGGCTGTCTCTAACAAACTTGACCACCTAGAACTCACCAATGCAGACACAGCGCTTGCCTCTTGGTACGACATCACCAACAACATAGCTAACACTACCTGTCCCCTGCAATCAAAACTTATCTGTCCGCAAAGTAACAAGAGAAAGAAACCATGGTACTCCCAAGAGCTAAAAAACCTTAAACAACACCTTTGAAAATCTGAAAAGATCTGGCGTAAGGACCCTTCACATACACACCTGGCACAATTTAAATCCTCCTTACATCTCTATAGTGACAAACTTAACACGACAAAACGAGACTTCTACGCCAACAAAATACACCAATTCCAATACAACCCTAAAGTGTTATACGATTACGTTAACTCACTTACCAAGACAGCTGCCCCCGACATCCCTGATGTAGTAGCCAAATCCAAATGTGAAGAACTTGCCACTTTCTTCCAAACCAAAGTAGATAAGTTGCTATCCAAGTTCACCTCCTCTGCTAGTCCCATCAACCACTTTGAACCTGACCTCAACCAAACTATGACTAGCAACAACACTAAAGTTCTCTCTTCCCTAGACCGCACCTGTATATTAGAAATAGAAACCTTTATCAAGAAAGCCAAACCTTCCACTCACCCATCTGACACTATACCCACTAAACATCTTCTCACAATACCCAACATCATTGCTAAACCTTTAACAAATATCATTAACCTGTCTATTAACTCTGGGCAGGTACCTCTCCCCCTGAAACAGGCAATTGTCAAACCTATTCTAAAGAAACCCAAACTAGACCCCTCTGATCTAGCTAATTATCGCCCCATTTCCAATCTTCCATTCATTTCTAAACTCCGACGGTGAGCTTCACCCAGAAGCTGGTACTCCCCTGGGAGGAGCCCGTAGGAGCCCAGCCGCTTGGGACTTAGGGGATTCACCCTGGAAGCCGGAGCTCCCCCAGGAGGAGCCCGTAGGAGCCTGGCCACTGAGACTTAGGAGATCACGGAAGCTGGAGCTGAAGCAGGCGGGCAGGGATCCAGAATCAGGCAGGAACTGAAGCAGGACAGGTACTGGATCCAAACTGGAACTGAAGCGGGATAGGTTACTGGAACCAAACTGGAACTGAAGCAGGACAGGTTACTGGAACCAGGCAAACACTGAAGCAGGACAGGTACTGGAACCAAGCTGGAACTGAAGCAGGACAGGTTACTGGAACCAGGCAAGCACTGAAGCAGGACAGGTACTGGAACCAAGCTGGAACTGAAGCAGGACAGGTTACTGGAACCAAGCAGAAGCAAAGACAGGACTTGGACACAGAAGCGTAGCAAGTCTTAGGCAGGAACGGAGCTGCTAATGCAATAGCACACTCCGGGGCTCGGAGCAACTGGGAACCGCAAGGAACCCCATTGCAAGGCAAAGTTCTCGGCTCCACGGTGGCCTTACATAGGCCACAGCGTCTGATGTCAGGGGTAAGGTGGAGCCTTCAGTGGCAGGAAAAGGCCTTCATAAGCGCGGCTCCTGCGCGCGCGCCCGCCTAAGGAGACGGTGTCCAGGAAGGGTTCCTTGGCGGCATCTCCCAGGCTCCCATGTGTTATCTTCAGGTCCACAGCCTTCCCAGGCAATTATATACTCCCACCGGCATTGATGGAATCTTACATCGAGGACCTCCCGGACCTGATAGGTGGTATCTCCTGGCACAGAAGGAGCTGGAGCATCCGGAGCCCGGGGATGGTACCTGGATAGAATGAGAGGCTTCAAGAGTGACACATGGAAGACGTTGTGCACATGCATCGAGGAGGGTAAGCGCAAGCGACAGGAAACAGCCTCTACACGCTCGGCAATACGGAATGGTCCACAGAATTTGGGGGCTAGTCTGCGGGAAGGAATCCAAAGTTGCAGATTCTTTGTACTCAGCCAAACGCGGTCTCCAGGGAGGTAGACTGGCGCTGGCTGGCAATGGCTGTCTGCCCATTTTTTGGCAGACCGGGCAGCTTCTTGCATCTTCCTTTGGATGGACTTGCATAGAACAAGTAACTGGCGGGTGGAAAGCTGCACTGCAGGCAGTGCACTAGGTTCGGGCGAAGGTAAGGGTGGCCGCAGCTGTTTCCCATAAACTGCTAGAAAGGGAGAGCTTCCTGTAGTGGAATGTGTATGATTGTTGTAAGAAAACTCTGCCCATGGGAGTAGCTTGGCCCAATCATCTTGTTTTTCATTTACGAAGGATCGTAGGAAGGTTTTTAAGGTCCGATTTGTTTGTTCTGTCTGCCCATGGCTTTGGGGATGAAAGGCAGATGAGAGATTTAGTTGTATGTTGAAGCGCTTGCACAAAGCCTTCCAATAGCGGGTGGTGAATTGTGGACCTCAGTCAGACACTATGTCTTGAGGGAGACCATGGAGTCGAAATACGTGTTGGATGAACAGGGTAGCCAAATCGGGAGCTGAAGACAATTTTGACAAAGGGACAAAATGCGCCATTTTGGAGAACTGGTCCAATATTACCCAGATGACTGTGTTCCCGGTGGATGCTGGGAGGTCCACCACAAAATCCGTGAGATATGCGTCCACGGCTCCACTGGAATGGGCAAGGGTTGTAGCAGTCCTCTAGGTTTTTCAACGAGCGGATTCTGTAGTGCGCAGGTGGGGCAAGAGTCCACGAAGAGGCGAACATCTTGTCTTACTGTCGGCCACCAATAGTACTGGTTAAGGAGGTCCAAAGTCGCGGTGCGACCCGCATGACCCCTAGTGAGGGATTCATGGGCCCAAAGTAGCACGGCCTTTCGGGAGCGGCGTGGGACAACGACTTTTTCTTCGGAAGAGACGGAGGTGGCGGCAAGACACACCTTCTTGGGATCTAAAATGTACTGAGGCTTCTCCGGGGTCTCTTCAACCTTGGTGGACCGTGACAGGGCATCTGCACGTATGTTTTTTGAGCCAGGATGGTATCGCAGTGTAAAATCAAACCGGTCAAAGAACAAGGACCACCCAGCTTACTTCGGATTCAGGCGCTGGGCTTGGCGTAGAAATGACAGATTCTTATGGTCCGTGTAAATGGTGAAGGGATGGTTGGCCCCCTCCAACCACTGTCTCCATTCTTCCAGGACAAGTTTTAAGGGCGAGGAGTTCTTTGTCCTCGATAGAGTAATTATTCTCGGCTGGGGAAAACTTCCGTGAGTAGTAAGAACACGGGAGAAGTTGTCCTGTGTTGGAGTGTTGGCTCAAAACTGCTCCGACTGCCCGGTTCGAGGCGTTGACCTCCACCACGAATGGTCGACTGGGGTCAGGATGGCAGAGGCATGTGTCTAGCAGGAAGCAATTCTTAAGGTCCTCAAAGGCTTGACAGGCTTGGTCAGGCCAGTCCGTCGCATCGGCTCCTTTCCAGGTGAGATCAGTCAAGGGAGCCACAATGCGAGAGTACCCAGGGATAAAGTGCCTATAGAAATTAGCAAAGCCGAGGAAGCGTTGTAATGCCTTGAGGCCCCTCGGCCGTGGCCAGTTCCTGATTGCAGCGACTTTCTCTGGGTCCATCTGGCAGCCGTCTGCCGAGACAATATAACCCAGGAACGGCAGAGAAGTTTTTTCAAAACTGCATTTCTCAAGTTTAGTATACAGGCTGTGCTCCCTGAGTATTTGGAGCACCTGGCGGACATGCTGGCGATGTGTAGGCAGGTCATGGGAGTAAATCAGGACTTCGTCAAGATAGACGATCACACAAGGGTTGAGTAGATCCCGTAGCACCTCGTTCATCAGGTGCTGGAAGACCGCCGGGGCGTTACAAAGGCCGAAGGGCATTACGAGATACTCGTAATGCCCATCCCTGGTGTTAAACGCGGTCTTCCATTCGTCTCCGGGGCGGATTCTAACCAAATTTTAGGCCCCACATAGGTCCAGTTTGGTGAAGACTCTCGCGCCTTGGAGCCTATCAAGTAGCTCCGGGATTAGTGGGAGTGGGTAGCGGTCCCGCTTCATAATCGCGTTGAGTCCTAGGTAGTCAATACAGGGCCTCAGGGAGCCATCTTTCTTGCTAACAAAAAAGAAGCCCGCCCCGGTGGGCGATTTTGACGGGCGAATGAACCCTTTCGCCAGGTTCTCTGTAATATACTCGGACATTGCCTGAGTCTCAGGCAAGGACAAGGGATACACCCTATCTCGAGGAGGCATGGTTCCGGGCAGCAAATCAATGGCACAGTCGTACGGATGGTGCTGCGGGAGAATCTCTGCTTTAGTCTTCGAGAAGACGTCGGTAAAGTCCTCATAAGGAGCTGGAGGTCCCAGGGCAGAATGCAGAAGCAGGAGTGCTGGAGGCTTGGGTACCTTCATACAGTGAGCGAGGCAATAGGGACTCCACTTGGTGATCTGCAGAGTATTCCACTGGATTATAGGTGAGTGCTTCTGGAGCCACGGCAGCCCTAGCACCACGGGGTGGACAGCCTTTTCTAGGACCAGAAAGGCTATCTCCTCCGAGTGGATCGCCCCGGTGTGGACAGTGATGGGCGCCGTGGATGTAACAATATTACCTGGAAGGAGCGTTCCCTGAATGGAGGTAATTCGAAGCGGAACCTCTCATTTCTGTGTCGAGATCCACAGCTGAGAGACCAAATCTTGCTGGATAAAATTACCCCCGGCTCCGGAATCCAGGAAGGTGAGGGTTTCCAAGGACCCTCCAGGAAATTCCAAGGTAATAGGTATAGTACTTTGAGGAGCTGTAGCACAACCTAGGAGGAGCTCCTCCCGACCTCCTAGGTTCTGGAGTTTTCCGCACGCTCCTGGCAGTGTGCCAGAAAGTGGCCGTTCTGCCCGCAATACAGGCACAGGCCCATCGAGCGGCGACTTTGTCTCTCCTCTGTGGAGAGCGGAGCACATCCCAACTGCATAGATTCAGAGGCAGGAACATCAGGACGGGCAGGCCTCGGAAGAGGCAGTGGTCGTGAGGAACCATGGGCAGGACTGTGCCTTGATGTGCATACCTCTCGGGCTTGCTGTTGCAGGCGGTGGTCGATCTGAGCAGCCATGTTGATGAGCGCATTAAGATCTTCCGGGAGATCACGGGCGGCAATCTCGTCTTTGATGCGCCCAGACAATCTTTCCAAGAAGATAGCCTTGAGACTGCTGTCTTGCCAGCCTACTTCCTGAGCAAGAGTTCTAAAATCCATTGCGTAGTCCGCCAGAGAATGGGACCCTTGGCGAAGCTGGAGCAACTCAGAGGTAGCCGAGGCCTAGCGAGCCGATTTGTCAAAGGCTTGACGAAAGTTGGAGACAAACTGCTGCAAGTCCTCCAGGGAGGAGTCATTACGCTCCCAAAGGGGAGAGGCCCACACCAGGGCCTTCCCATCAAGCAAGGAGAGGATGTGCGCTACTTTAATGGAGTCCGTGGGGAACTATCGAGGCAACAGGGAGAAGCGTACAAAACACTGGTTTAGGAACCCTCGGCAGGTCCTATTATCTCCAGCGTAGGGAGTGGGTGCTGGCAGCTGAGTTACAGGTGAGGCTGCATCCACCACAGCCGAAGGATGATTTTCGCTGGCATCCATTAGGGCGGCCAGTTGCCCAACGGAACCAGCCAGGACATCCAGGTATTGCTGTTGCTGTTGTAGCTGCAGAGCCAACCCAGGAAGATCCTGGGGTCCTGGTACCTCGGCTGAGTCCATGGCCTTGCAATCTGTTGTGAATTAGCTGTTTTAGTGGACCCTTGGACCGGCCTGTGGGAGACTGGGGAGAGATGGACTATAGTCTCAGCTTGGGAGCAGGCCGGGAGGCCGATTCCAGGCAGGCGATGGACGGGGAGTACCAGCTTCACCCAGGAAGCTGGTACTCCCCCGGGAGGAGCCCGAAAGAGCCCAGCCACTTGGGACTTAGGGGATTCACCCTGGAAGCCGGAGCTCCCCCGGGAGGAGCCCATAGGAGCCCGGCCGCTGAGACTTAGGAGATCACGGAAGCTGGAGCTGAAGCAGGTGGGCAAGGATCCGGAATCAGGCAGGAACTGAAGCAGGACAGGTAACTGGAACCAAACTGGAACTGAAGCAGGACAGGTTACTCGAACCAGGCAAGCACTGAAGCAGGACAGGTACTGGAACCAAGCTGGAACTGAAGCAGGACAGGTTACTGGAACCAAGCAGAAGCAAAGACAGGACTTGGACACAGAAGCGTAGCAAGTCTTAGGCAGGAACGGAGCTGCTAACGCAATAGCACACTCTGGGGCTCGGAGCAACTGGGAACCGCAAGGAGCCCCGTTGCAAGGCAAAGTACTGGGCTCCACGGTGGCCTTACATAGGCCGCAGCGTCTGACGTCGGGGTAAGGCGGAGCCTTCAGTGGCGGGAAAAGGCCTTCATAAGCACGGCTCCTGTGCGCGCGCACGCTCCTAAGGAGACAGCGTCCAGGAAAGGTTCCTCGGTGGCATCCCCCCCATGGGGACACAGCGAAACAGGCCGCAGGCTCTCAGAGACGGACCGGGACCAAGGAGGTAAGGGCCGGGTTGCGGCCATCGCGACCGGGACCGTAACAGGAATGATCAGGAAAAGGGAGCACTGAGTGAGGTTCACAAATTTGCAGAGGTCACAAAATTATTGAAACAGTTAAAATACAAGCAGGCTTTAAGCAATTGCAGGATGACATAGCAACTGGGCAAATAAATGGCAGGTGACAATTATGTAGATGTGTGCAAAATAATGCACATAGGGAAAAATGGGAGCAACGTTGAAAAAGTCTGGGGAGATTGCAAAGTGCCCATGCACCTGCAATCAAATATTTACAGGGAAATTCCCTCCAAATTTTCCCTTTGAAAATGTGGTCCTGCTGGGACTGCAAGTGCATAAATACCTGTGGATTTTCTACCTGCTTTAGAGCCAGTACAAAGTTTGTGCGGCAAAGCATGAATGGGGCTTTCAAAATGAAATCTCTGTTTCCACTTTCCAGTTCCTGCCTTAAGCCTGCCCCTGCGCATGTACTTTCTAGTGCAAGAAAAAATACCTGTGCTGCAAAACAAGATGCATGCTTTTATCTGCATTGAGGGGGAGCAGTTTTCAAATGGCTCATCGATACTAGCTATGTTAATCCATTTTAACATGGTGAGGTTCATTGAGACTTTTCCTTTATGGAGACAATTTTGAGTAGCCCATGTAGTTGCATACATAGTACACAAGCACTTTTACCATGCCTTACTTTGTTGCTAATTTTCAGTGACATACTAAGGGGGGGGTGCATTGGGGGCAGTCCGTCCCGGGTGACAGCTAGGAGGAGGGTGTCATCGGGAGGCCCATAATCCACCTGCACCGACAGAACTCCATATGCCAGCAGCCAAAAAGAAGAACACTACTGGTGGAGACCAGAATCATCCTTGGGGGGGGGGGGGGGGGGGGGGGGGACGTGGACACCATTCCCTCTAAATTGTGTACATGTGCTACCACGCACAACCTTTATTCCCCCCCATGAAGATCGACGGGGCTTTGGTGGAACTCATCACATCACGGCCCAAAGAAAACAAGAGACCTCCAAACCTCCAGGTGCTCCTTCTTTTTCCTGCCCGTGCGGACCAGGAAAAAAAACATTGCCAGAGCAGCATGGGCAGGAAAGAAGAGGAGCAGCATCTGTGGCAGTGGATCCCATCTCACAGTGGCCCAAGAAGAGGAGGCCTGGTAGCAGGGCCATTTTGGATCCCATCTCACGGTGGCCCAAGAAGATCAGGGCTGCCGCAGAGCCCATCCTGTGGCAACCCTCTAAGAGGAGGCCCAGAGGCTGAGGCCCCGTAGAGTGAGTGTGTGAGAGTGAGTTGAAAGAATGTATGTGGTAGTGAGCCTGTATGTTGTGAGAGACAGAGAGACAACATGTGAGAGACAGCATAAATGTGAGAACTGTGTGTTTGTGTGAGAGAGCATGTGAGAGTGAGAGAGAAACAGCATATGAAAGTGAGAGCGGTATGTGTATGAGACAGCATGTGAAAGAAAGAGCCATTTGTGTGAGACAGCATGTGTGAGAGACAGCGTGTGAGAATGAGAGCCTGAGTGTATGTGCAGTACCAGTGGAAGGGGTCCAGCCGCCCTAGGCGATGATGACATGGTGTCTTCTCTCTCTCTCTCCCGCCCTCCGTTTGACGCACACAGCAAACAACCCAAGCTCCTCAAATGCATTAAACTAAAAAACAAGATGCCCCTGCTCTATTTATTTACCTTGCCACATCTCGTTCCTCCTGTGCTCCCTTCAAATCTGTTGCCCTTACCAGCTACTCTACAACCCCACCCACTTCCAGTGCCCTAGGCCACCGTGTGAGAATGAGAACTTCAGTTTGTGTTTGAGGAAGGTGGAGAGAGAAGAAACAGATAGAAAAAAAGAAGAGACAATATAAAAGGAATTGGGAAAAGAACAAGAAAGAGAACATTGGAAACAAGTCTGGGACTAACTGATTAGAAAAATAAGATCAGGCAACAAAGGTAAAAAAATATTTTTTTGAATTTTTAGTGATTGGCATATGTTATCTTAGGGAATGTGCATTACATATCTGTAGTCTGTTCATTTAGGATTTCCAATTTATTTTTGTCTGCATGTTTCTAGTTTCTCATTTGTAGTCCCTTACTCTGTATTAGGTAAGGGTCTGTCTATGTTCTGCATGTGTAACCGAGGTGCATTATTTCTGTTGGCATGTAGTTTTTCTATAGGGCTTTGTAGAGTATGGCTTGTTCTGTTAATGCCAGTAGGTGGTGTATTAGTGTTCTGGGACATGGTATAATATTTGCATTGCTGCTGTGTAATAGATAAGGCTACTGTTGTTTGACTCCTGAGATAGTGCTGGTGTGGAATGGTATGGCAAAATTCTAGGTGTCTGCTGAACATCGGTGGGAAGCATCTGCTGGTACAGAGGAAGCGGTGGTGCCATTTATTTGTATCTTCCTGCACAATGCAGAGGAAACAACGGTAGATGGGAAGAAATGACTGTCATCATTGACAAAGTGCCTGGGAGGGTTACAGAGAGGAGGAAGTGTTTCCTGGAGGTCTTGGTGACTGGGAGGAGGGGAGAATGCTTGTTGATAGAATCTTGGTTGGAAGGGAAATGGCTTTGTGGGGTTTTTTTTTTTTTGGGGGGGGGGCATAGATTATTGAGAGAGGGTCATGGAGGGAGGCTGCATGAAGTGTCTTGGGAGAAATGGAAAAGGTGTCATGGAGTCTTTTGGGGGAGTACAGAGTAGGATCTCAATCTTGAGAAAGGGAATCCCTCTTATCCTTCAGTAATGGTTGGAAGCCCCTTTCTGTCTGATTCACCCTGCCCCCCCCCCCCCCCACCTCTCTAAATCATCCCTGGTGTAATACCACTAACAGCCAAAGAGTGGAGCAGGCTCTCAGGGCTTCTGTCAATAGTCAAAGAAGAGTGGGAGAGACCTGACATGAGTCAGATAGTGTGTGTGAGTAATAGAGTATGTAAGAGAGAGGGTATGTGAAAGAAAGTGAGAGTGTAGGTGGTGTGAGACAGCGAGACCATGTATGAAATAGAGCATGTGAGTTGTGTGTGAGAGAGCATGTGTAAAAGAGCGAGAGTGTATGTGTATAAGAAAGCAAGAGCATGTATGAGAAACCATGCATGTTTGTGTGTGTGTGTCAGAGAGAGCATGTATGAGAGTGATTTTATTGTCTGTTTTATGAGGAATGGTAAATTTATTTTTCCATTATTCTGCTGCATACAGAGTCTGCATTGCAGTAGTCTCCAGTTCAATTTTTGCCTGCATAATTTTATTTATACTTTGTGGTCTCTTTATTGTGTATCTGTGAGAGTCTGTATGTGTTTTTCATGTGTGAAAGAGGTAAGGTATTCTTCTAGTGGGTAGTTTCTATGTAGGGATCTATAGTAGCCTGGTTTGTTCTGTTTTTCTAATAAGAGGTGCATTGTTGTTTTAGAGCCCGGTATACTATTTACAGTGTTGTCTTTTCAACAGTAGGATTCAGTGCTGGCAATTGATGCTGTTTTGGTTTGGGAGATTTTCTATGTATAGGGCTTCTCTATTCCCCCCACGAGCATCCCACCTCTCTCCCCCTGGTTTTGTGTGTGTGTGTGTGTGTGTGTGTGTGTGTGTGTGTGTGTGTGAGAGAGAGAGAGAAAATGGAGCCTGCCAGGGTTGTTTGTGTATGTGTCTCAATGGGATCCTGCTTGCATTGTGTGTGTGAAGAAATTTTATGCTGCCCCAGTAATCTAAGACAAGCTCAGGGTGACTGGAAATTAAAAGATTTCAGGTATTGAGAGTGGGGAATTTTTCAATCATTAGTTTTAATATCGGGTGTCTTCTGTGTTTGCCATTTTGGAAGATTTTATTACTGTTTAGAAAAATTTTAAAATAATGTATGAGCTCTTAATTATTGGATGTTATTCTATTCATCAGCTTGTTGGAAATGTTCTTATTAGTATGGTTTTATTAGTTTCTAGTGAGGGAATCCAAAAGAGACAGAAAGGGAATGAACTGGGGGTTGCTGTTGGAGGGGAGGGGATGTGCCAAAGGTAGTATACACCCCAGATGCCACATACTTTAGGTACGCCACTGCTACACAGAGAGTTTATTTATTATTTAGAATTTCTTCTATACCGATAGCCGTTTGCACATCGTATCGGTTTACATATAACTAGGAACTTTTAGGCATAGCCCTTACATGGAACAGTAACAACTATATGTGACAAGGAACAGTAAAATAACTATATGTTAAATAAGAGGGTACATGGAACAGTAACAACTATATGAGACGAGGAACAGAAATAAATATATGTTAAATACATGGTATCATGCTAAAATACTATAATACAAGATACAAGGGACTATAATACAAGGTACAGAAGCTCTTGATAATTCAAAGCAACGGTAGTGGATCAATTGCAAAGAGATAAAACGAAAAAGTCTGACCTGACATGTTGGTAACATAAAGTTCATGAGGAGAGGATCTAGGGAGAAATTACAGAAAATAGAACAAACACAATTCTGTGAAAGAGGTACGCGAGTAAAGGGGGGTTCATCAGAGGAAGGAAGGGTAGAAAGCAGAGGAATAAAGTAGTGGTGAAAGTGTTAACAGCGGTAAAAATCTGGGCCCAAGATGGTGGCACACTGAATGTTGGGAGAGGCTGTGTGTTTCTAGCTCTGCAGTGATTTTTTCTTCTTTAAACAATGCCTCCTAAAAGAAAAGGGAAAATACGAGTTTTCCCTGCTGTTTCCTTACCTTCACCTGCAGTACAGCTGGAAATTACAAAATTTCTCAACACTTCAACAAAAGAACCAAGGAATGAGGATCCCGATGTGCCAAACGAAGAGGGAGCTTTGTTTGTGCCTGCGGAGGAGTTATCCTTGAGCCCTGATCTTAGGCAAGCTCCGACACAGAGGACTGGGGAAGTGTTGCAGCACGGACCGCTAACTGGGTGCACCGCTCTTGGACTGTGTGCAGACGGAACAGCGATGCCCGTGGCTTCAGGAGAAGCAGGACAAACTGGAACGGGGGAGTCCGGCACTCGGATTAGCAGAGGAACAGCAGGTACTGGGCTGGAACCGGGCACATTAAGGGCTGATGCCACTGGAGGTTCGCTGCCAAGTTCTAGTGGGGGAACTCCTGATTTTGTGCCTCTAGTAGTCCCTGAAAAGCCTCAAGTTGTCACTCTTGCAGTATTATGGGACATGATGGCTGGAATGACTAATGCTTTAAATGCTCTTAACGTTAAAATGGAGCATTCAATATTGCAGAATGCAAACTTAAATTCTCAAATGCAGAATCAAATAAATTCTTTATCAGCTAAAGTTGTTGCATTAGAAGAGAAAGAATCTGGGACATTAGATTTCAAAGTGGCCACGGTTAGAGATAGTGAAATGCTTGCAAAAATAATTGAAATATTGGAGAACAAAACCAGGCAATTGAACTTGTGGATGTTGAATTTTCCTAGAATTATTGGGGAAACCCCGTTTACCACTTTGAAAACGTTTTTGGTGGAAGTTTTGGAATATACGCAAGAAGAATTACCATCGATCAACAAGTGCTATTTTCTCCTTAGACCTGCTGCAACAAGCGCTGGTCAAAATTGGCAAGAGAATCTCACTGAAATAATTGAGAACTCCACTATTGAAATATTAGAAAGAGCAACGCTCTTGGTTTCTTTCATTTCTTTATCTGACTTACAAGGTGTAATGCGAAAATATTTTAGAAAATTTTCTATATCATTTATGAATGCCAATATTAAAATCTACCCTGATTTGGCCGCAAGTACACAAACTAGACGAAGGGGGTTTTTAGCTCTTCGTCAAGAGGTTATTGATTTAGGTTTTTCTTTTATGCTTAAATTTCCTTGTAAGTGCGTCCTAAAAAGGGGTGGAGAAATATTTATCTTTTTCTCCTCTGAACAATTAAAGACCTTTATAGATTCGAAGAAGCCAGCTACATCTACGCCCATTAATGCATGAAGTAAAAATGTTGATAGTCAGCGTACCATGTTTCTCTTCTCTGAATTTTCTTTTTTTCTTTTTTAATATACTCCCCTTGAATTGCGTGGGGTCCAATATAGAAATTATTGATTTCTGGATTATGAGAAATATATGTTAAGCAATTGGTCTAAAAAAAAAGGCAGTTTCTATGGTTTAAATTGTGAATGTTTATCTCAGTTTTTTTGAATTTGCAAAAATGATGAATTTTTGTAATGGAAAATGATAAATAAAGAATTGAAAAAAAAAAAACAGCGGTAAAAATAGGAAAAAGTAGCAGTCAATAATACAATGTACATCGAAAGGAGAGGTCAATAATATAAAGGTAATCAGGGGAAATACCTGAAATTGAAGAAAGAGAGGTCAGGAGTGGGGAGACTGAAACTGTTATAAGTATTCATTGATTCGATTACACGGATTTTAGGTATTCTTCGTGGAGAGGGAGGAGTGTGAAGGGTAGGCCTGAAGGAACAACCAAGTTTTTAGTTTTTTTTTAATTTGGGCATGGAGGTCTCTGTGCGCAAATCTGGAGGTAGGGAGTTCCATAGGGTAGGGCCAGCAAGGGAAAACGCTCTATTCATAGTGGAGGTAAGTTTGGTGGATTTGATTGAGGGCGTGCGGAGTGTTCCTTGGAGGGCAGGACGGGTGGGTCTTGTGGACGTGCGAGGAAGGAGAGGAGGGTTGATCCAGTGGAGGTTTTCATTTATAAGGCTTTTATGGATGAGGGAAAGTACTTTGAAGAGTATTCATGATTGTATTGGTAGCCAATGAAGTTCGATAAGTGCTGGTGTAATGTGGTCTCTCTTTTTGGAGTTTGAAAGAATACGTGCAGCTGCGTTTTGTAGGAGTTGTAACGGTTTAATATATGTGGAGGGGAGGCCAAGGAGGAGAGTGTTACAGTAGTCTATTTTAGAAAAAATAATAGACTGAAGTACTATGCGAAAATCAGAGAAATGTAGTAAAGGTCTGAGTTTTTTAATCATTTGTAACTTGAAATAGCAGTCTCTTAGGATAGGTTTAATAAAGGGTTTGAAAGTGAGTTGGTTATCAATAAGAACACCCAGGTTGCGGGAGTGAGAAGGGAAGGTAGTGGAGGAGTGAGAGAGGGGGATAGAGGGAAATGGATGTTTGTTGGAAATAATGAGGAGTTCAGTTTTTTGAGGGTTGAGAGCGAGGTGCATGTCTCTGAGGAGTTGGTTGATGGAAGAAAGGCAGGATTCCCAGTTTTGGAGAGCAGTTTGGAGGGAGTCAGAGAAGGAGAAGAGAATTTGCACGTCATCTGCGTAGATGAAGTGTTTGATACCAAGGTTGGTGAGGAGAGTGGTAAGGGGATGCATGTAAATGTTAAAGAGGGTAGAAGAGAGTGAGGAGCCCTGAGGGACACCCTGATCAAGACTAATAGGTTCAGATTCAGCGTTATTAGTTAGGACTGTGAAATAGCGATTTTGTAGGTAAGATTGCACCCAGGAGAGTGCAGTTCCCGAGATCCCAATACTTCTGAGGATGTTGATAAGGATAGTGTGATTGACAGTGTCGAACGCAGCAGAGATGTCCAACATGGCAATCAGATAGGAAGAACCTGAATCAGTTCCTTTGATTAGGGTGTCAGTTGGCGAAAGTAGTAAGGTTTCGGTACTAAGATGCTTCCTGAAACCATATTGCGTTGAGGGAAGAATGTTGTGTTGTTCGAGGTAGAGAGAAAGGCGAGAGTTGACTAGTTTTTCAAGGATTTTAGCTAGAAGGGGGAGGTTGGAAACAGGTCTGAAATTGGAAAGGGTGGAGGGATCAAGATTAGGTCTTTTGAGGATGGGTTTAACCACTGCTTGTTTGAGAAAATTGGGGACTGTGCCTTGTTCCAAGGAACAGTTGCAGATGTTGGAGAGGGGTTTGGCAATTTCTTTAGGAATAGATAGGAGAAGTTTGGAAGGGATGGTTTCAGAGGGATGTGAGGATGGCTTCATCTTTCTTAGGATGTTCTCTATTTCCAGGGAGGAGGATGAGTCAAACATAGACAGGGTAGCTGAGAATTTGAGGGTGGGAAGAATCACTTTATTGGTGCTAAGGGAAAATTGTGCAGTGATGGAGGAAACTTTGTCTTTAAAGAAGTGTGCTAATTCGTTGCAGTGATTCTTGGAGGTGGCTGTGAGAGGTTGCGCAGGGGAGAAGCTGGTAAGGTCAGCAATCATAGAAAAAAGGGCCTTGGGATTGTATTGGAGACCATGTATCTTTCTAGCATAGTATTCTCGTTTAGTAAGAAGGATGGTTTTTCTGTATTCGTGCATGCGTTGATAGTAGGCAGTTTTGGTTGCTGGGGAGGGGTGTTTGCGCCAAAACCTTTCTGCGGATCTAAGGTGTGTTTTGGGAATTCTGAGATCAGGTGTGAACCAGGGTTTTCCATTTAGATGGGCCAGTTTGATGGTTTTTGTCGTTTTGGGGCAGAGTTTGTTTGCAATGTTGAGGGTGAGGTCAACCCAGGAGGAAAAGGCATTGTCTGGTGACGAGAGGTCAAGTTGGTTAGAGATGACTGAGCATGCTTGTGTGAGGGTGTCCAAGGTGCAGGTTTTGCGGTATTTAAATGATAGAGGTTGGGATGGAAGGGTAGGGGATATTTGCGGTAGTGCGAGGGTGGTTTGGATAATGGAGTGATCAGACCATAGAACTATAAGACATGATGGGGAATTGATGGTTTTGATAGGGGAGTTGGTGAATATAAGATCCAATGTGTGGCCAGCTTTATGGGTGGGGGAGTGTACGATTTGATTGAAGCCCATTGCTTCGAGGGAGGAAATGAAAGCTTCACAAGCTGAGGATTGTGGGAAAGTGTCAACATGTAGGTTGACGTCTCCGAGGAGAATCATGGGTAAGTCAGGAGAGAGAGAGTTGGCGAAGTATTCAATAAGAGGGGAGGAGTCTTTCTCTAGTAGACCCGGAGGGGTGTAGCTGAGACATGTTTGAAGTTTCCCTTTAAAAATTAGCTAGTATAAACAAGGGAAAATTCCAGCAGAATACATTCAACAGAAAAATGCTTCTCATATTCAGGCTAATTTTAAAAGAAGGTACGTACACCCATCCACAAGCGTATCAGCGCATGAGCAAAGATATGCTGGAATTTTAAATTGTGCATGCACTTGCGCTCATATGTTTTAAAATACACAAACCGCATGTAAGTATGCTCCTAATTTTAACAGTTTACTCAAGCACAGCTAGCATACATGTCTTCAATAGGACTTTGTTGGTTTTTATGCATGTATGTAGGTGGATTTTAAAACATGCTTGTGCGAGGGACAACCCAGTTTTTCCAATTAGTCCACCAATTTGCCCAGTTAATATCAAGGTCTTCCAGACCCCTCTGGTTCTTCATCCTGCATGCCCCCCAACAATTGACCCAGACACCTCACCCTGTCCTGTAAGCCCCAAAACTCAAGATCTACAGACTTGTTCCTCATCTGGAGCAGCAATAAAGTTACTCAGATAACCAGCTAATGCGTGCTGCAGTCTGTGGTTTTAACATATGGAGTTACAGGTGTAATTGTTGGCCCTGCCCCTTTTCCACCCTCTTATTTTTAACACATGCACCAGTATTTATGCGTGTTCTTTCCAGCTTTTCAAAATCTGTGTTGCTCGCTTGCAACCCAATACCCTTATATGAGGGCATTTGTGCACGAGCAACACTTTTAAAATCTACTTCGTTATTTTTATATCTACCACACTAGCACCTGTGCCACGTGATTGCACATGGAACCTTCCTTCCTCGCATGCCACTCCTTCTGCAATGCTGGGACCTTATTCATTTTCAAAATTTGCAGTCAACCAATGAGGGTTTTTTTTATAATGGAGTGCCAGCATTACAGAGAGACTGTAGTTCTGTGAGGGTGGCATGCCAGTGTAGTCAATATATATCTATCTATATATATTAACCTCATTAGCAACATTTAATGATTCTGCTGGAATGTGAATGTTCTACAGGCGGGTGGGGGCAAGGGGGGAACTAGGCTGGGAGGGTTTCCAGATTCTTCCATAGAAACATGATGGCAGGAGGAGAAGGAGGAGAGAGGGTCCTTACCCCGAACTGAGATTTTTCTGCAGGAGGTGCAGGTCTGCCTGGCCCCGAGGCTATCGGTGGTGAGGCTCCCCGACCCCGATGACGCTGCTGACCCCACCCACCAGTGACATCATTGGCAGGAGACGCTGAGGCCCACAAAACCGGCCCAGCAGTAGTGCAAATAATGAGGAGAAGGAGGAGAGAGGGTCCTTACCCCGAACTGAGATTTTTCTGCAGGAGGTGCAGGTTTGCCCGGCCCCGAGGTCATCGGTGGTGAGGCTCCCCGGCCCCGACGATGCTGCTAACCCCGCCCACCAGCGATATCATTGGCAGGAGATGCCGAGGCCCACAAAACCGGCCTAGTACCGGCACTTGGTCGCCACCGGCGCGCTGCCTAAGCCACGCGCTCCGAAGGGGCACGCGGCTTAATTTGGCTTTGTTCAGATTTGGGAAGATTTGGACAGAATTCTATCCTCTCCAGTGGGCGTGGTCATCTCCACAGCACCCAAGGATCCACCAAAACACACGTAACAGATACATTTACTGAAAATGATTATTTTTGCCTAAATGGCTCTATATCTTTCAGATGTTACTGATTTGACTTACAAAATAGGATCATAGAGGTGTAGAGAAATTGTTTCATCAATTCTTATGGAATGGGAAAAGAGCCAGGATGTCCTTGGAAAACCTTACCCATCCCATAGCTCAGGGGGGTTCAGGGTGTCCTAATTTGAGACTATAATTTAGTATGTATGCTAAGGTTTCTGAGGGACTGGATCTTGGGAACCTCACATTTTGTTCCTTACTCCTATTTGCTAGATTGGTACAACTTACCTCACTAAACAGTTTGCCACAAGTAGCTCATACCCTAGTTATGCCTGAATTACACTCACACATCATGGTAACATCTGGCCAACGTGCCTGGTTGTATTTAAGCTCTCTGCCTAATCTCTCACAAAAATGAACTCCTTTTTTAAGCATATATGACAATAGTATGTTTGAACCAGGAATAGGCAGATCAGTCTTTCACCAATGGAAGGAGCAAGGCCTGGTTTATACCAACTAATTATTTTCCCAAGGCACTGGGTTGTTTTTCAGTTTTCAGGAACTGTGAATACAGTTTTCACTGTCTTGCCAAGAATTCTATGTATATTACAGTTCAGGCCCTTTGTCAAGGCCTTTGAAGTCTCCCTTCAAGCTCTTCCTTCTTTTAGGATGTTGCAAGATATTATACTATGGGATGGCAAGCGTAAACCTTCAGTCACCAAGTTTATCAATTCAATACAAGCCGACCCTTCCTTATAGGGACTTAGTGCCCTATATTAGAAATAGCAGAAATAGCCAGAGTTTAGACTCTCTTTCCTAGAATTTTTAGCCTGCTTTACAGGCAGATACAGTAAAAATCGCGAGAGAGCAGGCGAGCTTCCCGGCATACGCACAGGCCACTCTCCAGTGCACGCGATTCAGAAAAAAAATGTATTCAAATTAGGGCCCGCAGTAAAAAGAGGTGCTAGGGGCACTAGCGTGCCCCTAGCGCCTCTTTTTGGACAGGAGCAGCGGCTGTCAGCGGGTTTGACAGCCGACGCTCAATTTTCCCGGCATCGGTTCTCAAACCTGCTGACAGTCACAGGTTCGGAAACTGTACGCCGGCAAAGTTGAGTGTCCGGTTTTCAACCTGCGGGCCGATTTTAAATTTTTTATTTTTTATTTTTGATTATTTTTAACTTTTGGGACCTCCGACTTAATATCGCCATGATATTAAGTCAGAGGGTGTACAGAAAAGCAGTTTTTACTGCTTTTCTGTACACTTTCCCGGTGCCGAGAGAAATTAACGCCCACCTTTCGGTAGGTGCTAATTTCTGAAAGTAAAATGTGCGGCTTAGCTGCACATTTTACTTTCTGTATTGCATGGGAATAACTAATAGGGCCATCAACATGCATTTGCATGTTGCGGGCGCTATTAGTTGGTTTTTTTTTGGGGGGGGAGGGTTGGACACCCATTTTCGATGCGCTATTACCCCTTACTGAATAAGGGGTAAAGCTAGTGGAGCGCACTGTACTGTATCGGCCTGTGTGTGAGATCCCGACCTTAACTGAAAATATTCTTCTATGTGAACTACAATGTAAATTTTTGTGGTACTTCTACTGGTCTCCAGACAGGGCCTTCTTAGCCAAACAGCGTGAAAGTAACATGTGTCCTAATTGTGAGATTGTCCCTAGGACTAAGATTCTGCTAATTGTTCCTAACTGATGTTAATTTAGTTTATTATGAATGCTTCCTGTTGGCTGGGAATTCTCACCGTACAGCATTCTCTATCTAAAAAAGCTTCCTTCTCCATTGGTACAATCACATCAGAAAAAGAGCTCTGTAAGAGCTCAAAAGCATGTCTTTTTATCCCTATGCTTGATCTTAGCCAAAAGTGATCCATTCTTGACTTTTTGGCTAATATCAAGTTCTATTTATTTATTTAAAACATTTCATATACCATCATTCCAAATAAAGATCACAACCATTTACAGTTAAAACACAAATAAAATCAACATAAAATAATTCACTCATAAAATGTAAAATATTAAACTTCATATTAAGTAAAAACAATCACATTATTTATTTATTTATTTATTTATTTATTTATTTAACTTCTTTTACTATACCGACACTCAAGACCAGGTCTTATCGTACCGGTTTACATTAGAACAAGGGGAAAAACCAATTAACGTATAAGTGGAAAAGAGAAGTTACATTAAAACAGGGAGAGTAAAAACATATGTTTAACTTTAATCTCTCTCACTTATAGCAACAATGTTCTCAACTCAATTATGTATTCTTAAATCTCTCTTTCTCTCTTATAAGCATTCTTAAACAACCATGTTTTCAATTCACATCCAAATCTCTTGCCATCAGTTAATGTACGTAATGTTTCGGTCATTGTGTTCCACAACTTAGGATCGGCTATAGAAAATGCATGGTCTCTAACTTCAGTTAAATGTGCACTTTGAATTGTAGGGACAACAAAAAAAACCCTTTATTTTGAGATCTAAGTATTCATTGAGGAATGTATAAATGCAGTGCTGCACAAATCCAACCAACATCATTAGAATGAATAACATTAAAAGTTAAGGTAAGGATTTTAGCCTGAATCCTGAATTGCACAAGTAACCAGTGTAATAGAATCAGAATCGATGTAATGTGTTCAAACGTATGACATCCTAGTAATACTTTAGCCGAGGTATTCTGCAACATCTGCAAAGTTCTCAGCTATAGGCAGGTAGACCAAACAAAAGAGAATTACAATAATCTAGATTGGAAAAGATGAGAGTCTGTAATACCATACGCAAATCCTCAAAGGTTAATAAAGGTTTTAATCGATGTAATAAATGCAATTTTCTATAACCCAGTTTTATTATCATATTGATATGCTTCTTTCATCTAATAACACTCCCAGACCATGGAGTTGATCTGATAATGCAATGTTAAATGTATCTAAATCAAGAGCTAGCGGCTTATCAATGGAACACTTTGGGGTAGATTTTACAAATCTACGCGTGCGCGTACTTTTCTTCGTGCACCAGGCACGAACAAAAGTACGCGGGATTTTATAAGATACGCACGTAGCCGCGCGTATCTTATAAAATCCGGGGTCGGCGTGCGCAAAGGGGTGCACATTTGTGCACCTTGTGCGCGCCGAGCCCTGCGTGCACTGCCTGTTCCCTCCGAGGTCGCTCCAAAATCGAAGCGGCCTCGGAGGGAACTTGCCATTCACCCCCCCGCACCTTCCCCTCCCTAACCCACCCCCCCGGCCCTATCTAAACCTTCTCCCTACCTTTATCTTAAAAGTTACTACTGCCTCCGGGCCGTAGTAACTTACGCACGCCGGCGCGGCAGGCCCAGACACAGGCCGCTGTGTCGGGGCACTCGGCCATGCCCCCGGACTGCCCACACACCCCCCGAACACGCCCCTGATCGAAAACCGTGCCCCCTTGGCCACGCCCCCGACCGCCCCTTTTTGCAAGCCCCGGGACTTACGCTTGTCCCAGGGCTTGTGCGCACCGCCGAGCCTAATCAAAATAGGCTCGGCGCGCGCAGGAGGAATTTAAAAGGGTTACGCACGTACCTTATGCGCGTAACCCTTTTAAAATCCGGCCCTTTCTGTTTAACCAAATTACTTCTGACTTACTCATAGTGAGTGTCAGTTTGATATGAGACAACACTTGCTGAATAGCCTTCAGGTAAATATTCATCAAAGAAATGATATGACTGAGAGAATTAGTGAAAGGAATGTAAAATTGTACATTGTCAGCATAAAGATAAAAAGAAATCCCATGACCTGCCAGCAATTTACAAATGGGGAGCATAAAAATGTGGGAAAGAGTAGCCAACAGCGCCGAACCCTGAGAACACCCGTCTCAATTTGAAACACATCAGAAAAATGATTATCAAGTTTAACATCAAAGTGTAATGTCAGAAACAGGATTTTGAGCTGTAATCTGAAGATGGCCTTTTCTTGACCTTTAGACAGAGATTGAATGCCATTGAATCTGGGATGATAATGTAACATCTGGGTTGCAGATAGCTTTTAGATGTTGAACAGGGTTTGCTTGCAGGTGCACAAGTAACTATATCCTGAAACTTCAAAGTTTCTCTTGAAACTTGGGTAATAACACTCAGTACCAGCAACCCTCTTTTTCACAGAAAGAGAACTCCCATGCCGACTGATGTTCCAAAAGACTTTGCTATATTTGCAGAAGGCATACCCCAACTCAGAAGTGAGGACATTTCCAGTCTAGCACTCATAAGGGCAGATTTTAAAGGCCCTATGCGCATAAATCCAGGAGGATTTATGCATGTGTGTGTGTGAGGCGGGGGTGGTGTTACGCACACCTGGCCTATTTTCAAGGGCAAAGATTGGTCAGTACCATTTTATAAAATGGCATCATCTGGCCAGGAGCTAGGGGGAACTCCTGGCCACTTTTCACTACCAGGGACTTCAAATTAAGGTATGAGGGAATCTGAGAATGGGGGGGATCCACCCTAGACCACCATGGTTTTATTTAATGGAAGGAGGGTCAGGGGTTGGGGTTCTAGACCCCAGGGATTATGTGATCTTTATGGGGGGCAGGGTGATCTCAGGGGGGTGATGAGGAGCTTGGATGCTGGTGAGGGTTAGTACCCTAGAGGATTTTTCTTTCAAAGAGGAGAAGTTTGTGTAGGGGGTGGGGTGAGACTGCCATAATCTTTTATAGGCAGAAGGAGGGTGGTCAAGGGTCTCACCAGACACCTAAAGAGGATTTTGTAACTCTGAGAGGAGAGAGGTCATTTTTGGGCTATGTGAGCCATTAAGCTGATGGGGCCCCAGGTGACATTTTGCAGTGTCATATTTTATCATTTTTTTAACATAATAAAAAGTATCACTGCAAAACTGCGGCAATAATTTTTCAGGGAGGAGCCAAATATTTCAAGGATCCCCCACTATATTTTACCCCTCCCATAATAAAATATTGTGGCTTAGTAAATAGACCCCCTTAAGTTTGTACCTGAGGCAAAGGAGCAGCAGTTATAACCTTTAAAACCAGTTACAACCTTTAAAACCATGCTGTACACATTGGATGAACCCATTTGATGCTTAACCACCATCATTTATTATGTTACTATGATATCTGAATGTGTGTTTCTTGAAACAAATGATAATGTTTATTAAGTGCTTTTATTGGATTCCATTTATCTGTTTATGTTCCACCTTCATACTTCTTGTTCCTTCTTTCATTCCATTGCCTCTTGAATTAATGTATGCTACATAGGAGACAGCATAATCTGTATCATAAATACATTTCAAAGAAAACTGGCAATAAATCAATTGTATATCATAGAATACTGGCATATACAAAAAATGATATAATCAAATTATCTTACAATGAATTTTATTAATACAAAATCTCAAACATATCAAATTATTAAATATATCCACCTCAAACCTGTATCCATTAAGATGGTGCTTTAGCCATTGTGAGAATTAGATAGTTTTAGCTTGTTCCTTTTCTCAAAAATATGTATTGTGTTGAATATGGAGATGTCCTAGGAGACCCTATCCTGTCATTTTGAATGGTACAGGGTAAAAAATACATGCGATAATAAGGAGATAATGTGAAGTTGTACTTCCAAAGCATTTTCCATCTTGACATCATATGAAAATAAAAGTTCATATGAAGGACATTTACATTGCTCTATGAAACATTCTTTGTGGAGATATTTATATTCTTGGAAAGTTTGAAATGTATCCATCAGGTTGATAATTTTTAAATATATAAAGCATTGAAAGTTGCTGTTTTTCCCCTGAAGAAGCTATAGTATGTGAAACATGTTGTGAGGAAGGTTTTTTATTTTTATGTGTAAGAATGGTTTTGTGTATGGATATGAATGTGCGGTGGTTTTATGAGATCAATGTGTAATTTTAGTAATTGTTGACACTTTGGTTGGTGGATATAATTTTGAGATGGATATATTTCATATTTTTGATATGTTTGATACTTGTTATTAATACAAATTATTGTAAGATAATTTGTGTATATCATTTTTTTTTTGTATAAATACATTTGAAACAAAAGCCAAACAGTAGTAATGAGAAAAAAATTGCAACCTGGGATAACATCCAGAATGGAATGGTTATAATGGATCTCTCAGCAAGCAGGATAACTTAATTCTAAAACATTGATTTATATACTTTCTTGGCTTTAAATAAATTAGTTATAAAAGTACAAATGTATTTAATCTCATGCTATTTAATTTACTATAGCACTGTGATAAAATACAAATGTAGTTAAAACAAACAAAATCATCAAGATTCAGCATTTGAGCAAAGATTTTTCTTTTATTGTTATGGAGATATTAACTATGAAAGGTTCTGAAAGAGCCACACTGTAAGCCATTCCCATTACTATGAACCTATGTAATTCAGGGTGCGGTTATGCCAGGCCTCACCAGAAACCCATGTAGGCATTATACACATTTTAAGTCATATCATTGGAGGTCACCTTGCTTTTTAATTCATCCATTGCTCAAGCTTCACTCAGTTTACTTTGTCTTTTACTCATGGAACTAGAGAGACGGTTAGGTCTGTATCTATCATAGTAGACAGGTGTCTTAATTGAATCACCTTTCGGTCACAAGAAAAATTTGACGCTACTCTTCACTGCTTGGGTGAATGACTTTTCCTATCTTCGATATTCCTTCCTATATTTTGATGAATTCTTAATAAGGTCTTAATGGGAAGAAACCAACGAGCTCTCCCTCTTGGAGATCGAGCCCCTTTAAAAAAAGAAATGTAGAATCAAGAATATTTGAACAGGCTTCTATTTATTTACCAGTAAATGAGACACTGTTATTAAGCTTAATTTTTTCTTGATCTCTAGGATAGTTTCATAGCAAAGAAAGATCAACAATTTTGTTATATGATGGAAAAATATTACTACTGATTATGAGAGGTGGAATAAAGGGTATCCATCAGTTAGGATTGACCTCAGTACTGATGAATGGTTATGGCTGGAAATATGATTGACTTTTAGTGTATCAAACATATTTAAAGATGCAAAATAAAGAATTATTATTTTTTAAACATTTCTGTTGCTTCTTATTGCTTTTGAGCTCCTGCTTTTAGGCTTGCAATCTTCTTTAGAAAGGCTGGCATTTGATTTTATAATCCTATCCTTTCACACAGTAAATTGGCATTGAAGGCAACAGGCAGCTCTGCTCAGATGTCTTTCCTCTTAGTCCCCATCCCCTTGCAGTACTCAGCTCACAAATCTTAAAGTGCTTCGTAGCTTGCTAGCAGCAGACAGGAAGTGTGATAAAGCTCCACAGGGGAAGGGCTGTTATTGTTTAAAATATCTTAAGGCACCTGAGGCCCTAAAGCAATATGCACCTTTTTTTTCAAGTGCTGAAAAGTAACAAGTTCAGAATAAAGTGATGGAGCTATAAAAATATAAAATAAAGTTAAAGAAATCAAAATTGGAAGGCACAAAGTTTGGTACTTACGATAGTGTAAATGATCTATTTTCACTTGGAAATGTCCTCACTTAAAATTTTCATCTATTATTGTTGTTTTAAAGGTTATTTTTAGGAAACCAGATCCATTATTTTCTATATTGTTGCTTTATTTTAGTATCATAGGCAAGTTTTAGGAGATAATTTTGAAAGCCTTACATGAAGGTTACGCTTGTAAATTCAGCATATATGCACATAAATAGTGCATATATGCTATTTTAGAAACCTTATGAATATACATGTACTCACACGATTGCGTGCAAAACATATACTAAATGAGTGTGTTTGAGCATGATTTGCGAGTACACACATACTTCTGGATTTTATAAATAAAGTACACATGTATATCATCAAATTTGCAAGGACACTTTTACAACTGCTATTTAACAGGCTCAGGTATTCCAGCCTGGTGTCTTTGAAGGAGGTCGGGGAGCTCCTCTTCCAGTCCACTCACTGGCTGGTGAGGTTTGCATCCCAGGTTGATTTGGAATTTTTCAAAGATTCTTTGTTAGAAAGAAGCCTTGTGAAACCTCTAGATATTGCCTGGAGCGAGGTCATGGGGAAAACTTTCCCTGGGGTTGAGGGTGAAAAGAGGTAGACGAGTAATTTAAGGAATTATTTCTTTTTAAAGAGGGCAGTAGATACCTGGAACAGCCTTTCAGTTGAGGTAATTGAGACAAACACAATATCTTAATTCAAGAAAACATGGGATAAGAACAGGGGATCTCTGAGGGAGTGGTAGGGATTAGAGAGCTGAGTAGTTGGTATGAATGGGCAGACTAGATAGGCCATATGGTCTTTGTCTGTCATCATATATCTATATTTTTATATAGATAGGAACTTTTGGCATTGGAGATGTGTGCATTATAAAATCTGTGTAGCATCTTCTGCATAGGTATTTAAAATACATCATAACATTTCTAAGGACCCACTAATGTGAGCAAATAGTATACCATGCAAATAAGGTCATTTATCAAATAATGTTAGGGTCTTATCGCAGGCGTTAGGGCCCTAATGCCCATGATAACGCCACAACTCCCGTGATAAATAATGCATTGCGAGATACATATGCAAATTTTTTAATTTTTCCCAAATGGAAGGAGTTTGGGCAGAGTTAGGGCAGAGAAAATAAAAATGAGGGGTGCTTAGTGTCACGTGTGATAGCGTAATGCACGTTATCACGGGTTTTAACACTGGAAATAACTACACATTTTTTCCTGGTGTTATGCTGTGCAATATGCCCAAAATGGGATTTGCGTAAAAATTGCAAATCCGGTTTCAGAGCGAGAACGAGAGAGAAAACACCTCTGAGGAGGCACATATTAGGAAACTTTTTATAGCACTGTAGAAGGGGCAAATAGTAACTTGGGGTGAAGCTTTGGTGGTGGTCTAGAGTTTGGAGGGCAGGTTTACATGCACAGAGGTATGAACAGCACAGTACACATCAGTGAAGATTTGATGTGGAGTGAGGAAAGGTAGGTCGAGAATACATTGTACAAATCTCATCTTTGTGTACCTCCTACAGTGGTATAAATAGTTTACTTATAAAGAGTGTCTCTCTTTCTCTCTCTCTCTCTCTCTGTCAAAGCCTGTCTGTGCACTTCTCAGCTTGTGATGTGAAAATATCACAGGTGCAATAAATTTAACACTTGTTGTGGTAAAATAGCACACTTTGCAGTATCTCAAAAATTACCCTAACTTCTCCTTTTTTTTTTAATCATGGGTGCTATTCTTGCAAAATTTATAGCAAAATGATAAATCTAGGTCATAGTTTTGAAAATTGGGTTCCCTATATACAGGCTTGTTTATCTGTAATTTGATTCAAATGTTTGATCTGGAAAACATCTGCCACATGGATATATTATGTATGCCAGATATATGGCTAATGTGTGTTTTATCTAAGTACCCCTGTGACTAGTAAGTAGTCAGATAAAAGATATGAACATTGCTCTTATAGGTATTTTTTTTTATTATGTTCTGCCTTTTAGTATTTCAAAGCAGATTACATTTAAGTACTATAGACTTTTCTCTATTCCCAGAGAGTTTACAATCTAACTGCCTGATTCCCTAAGGCTTTTCACCCATTCTGTGTCTATGGGAAAATACCTTGATGAATCAGGCCCTAAATTTGTACCTGAGGCAATGGGGAGTAATTGACTTGCCCAAGATCACAAGGAGTAGCAGTAGGATTTGAACCCTGGCTTGTCACCCTGCTGCTTTAACTACAAGGCTATTCCTCCACTCTTTTGTTAATGAAGATGCTTTTACCAACATCACTCTCACTAGAACTTATCAAGGTTCTTTAAGCAGATTGTCCCCCTTCAAATGGGTTGAGCAAAAACACCAAATGGCACACAGTATTTGCAGTTTATGAATTGTGCAATAAGTGCATGGTTATTAAATAAACAACAAGCCCCACATCTATAAATAAATACTTACTTACTGTCAAGTTCAATATTGCTCAAGGTCAACTTTATAAAAAAAAAAAAGCAACAGCCCACAAGTCACTTGTTTCTGAGAAGACAGTGGCTGAATTTTGAACACTGTATTTCCATTAGAATACATTTCTTGCAGGCATGTATACGTGAATGTTTTGTGATAGCAGTGCCACAGTTTCCAACAATCTTGGCAGATTTAAAAACCTTGTTAGACACATTAAAATTGATTAGATTTTCCAGCTACAAAAGAAACCTTCACACACTGTGACAAAATGATCAAGTTCTGGATGGTATATCTCTCTCCAAATAATTCCTACATTGTGCACAAGAGATACTCATAGATATATATTGTGGCTCCCAGAGCAAGAACATCATGGTAATAGTAGCAAAAGCATACAGACTAAGATTAAAATGTACAAGAGCAACATTTTAAAAGGTAAGATTTTGCAATCCATTTATACATATAAAATAGCATTCTCAGAAATGAGTATTTTATTCTGAATGATGACAAATTTGTACAGCATAATAACTGCTCTTATCTCAGAATTTGGAGGTATGAATAATAAATGTTTTGTACTCTGCTAGATTTCTTCTGTACTGGAGAAACTAATATAGGATAATTGGTACAGTAAAAATAGAAAACACAATTCCTCAAATCAGAATTGATAATATTGGTAGCTGGGAAAAGAATAAAATATCTCAATCAATGTTGCAGGTATGTGATTGATTTCTTCTTTCATTCTACTTTTTAAATTATTTCTTCATTTTTTAGCACTTTTCAACACGTGGCAGAAAAGTGCTATAGTGGTGATCCAATCTGTTTGTAGGGTGGCCAACTGGCCCCAGATTTTCAGGACAGGTTGATCCAGTCCTGGTTTTACTCCCCTACATGCAGGGGATTTATAGTCTTGCTTTTCTTAGGGATTGCAATTGGGAAATCAGAATAAGTCCGAGCATGCAATGGGGTAAAACCAGGACTGGATCAAATTTTCCTGAACATCTTGAGCCAGTTGGTAACCCTATCTGTCTGTCCTTTTGGAAGCATAACTTCTGCTCAAAACTTGGTGAAGGTCCATCGTGGTCCTACATGTTGCCCTATTAAAAATGATTGGAACCTGGGGAGGTTCATGGCAACACTAATACATGCTGGAAAATCTTTGCATTTCTACCATTCTTTGCTCCATTTCAGTGTTTTCCTGTTCCATTCTTTCTCTTTCTCTTTGCCCTTTCTTTTGTCTTTTTATCTTTGGCAGTTTCTCCAAGACTCTTGCATTTTGCTGAGAGTTTTTGATGTTTCCAGCATGTTCGAGACTCCGCTTTCAGTCTTCTTTCTCTCCTGTCATATGTAAAGCAAATTAGTGTATCTATTCACAATTTCTAATACATTTCTTTTATTAAAAAAAATAAAAAAATGTGGCCCTTTCAGTTAGCCACTAGATGTTCATATGTCCCCTCAGGACTAATAACAGTTTAGTGGGATTTTCCATTCCTTTTCAGTCTCTCCAATGAACTGACTATGATTGGCTATCCCAAGGACATAAGGTGGAGCTAAAAGTATTGATAAATAATATGGTCATTTTGGTTTAGCTTTGGAAAGTTAGAAGCTATTTTTCCTTTTGCCCTGCTGAGTTTAGGCCCACTAACCTAAACGGTCAATTTTAAATCCCCGGCATGTGCAAATTCTGGGAGATATGTATGTGGCCGGGCTGTGTGCGTGCAGCACGCATTTTCCAAGTGGCTCAGCCACATGCATATCTCCCGCTACACAGGGAAGTGCCAGGTTCCTAAAAAGGGGAGGGTCAGGGGTGAGGTCTGGGCAGGGTAGGGGCCAGCCAGGACAGCACCATTAAGGTCTGTCTCATTTTTGGAAGAAAGAGAGATTTTTGGAGACTTTTAATCAAAATTTGGATTCATTTTCTCATTCTGGGGAACACCCTGTGTTTTGGAAGAGAGACAAGCTCGAATCCTGAGGGCAAGGGCTGAAGACCGGTGAGCTACTCCTCAACCCCTTTGAGGAAGCCAAGTAGTGACAGCACTACCCAGCGTGGGATTTTTGGATTTTGAGCAATTTGGGCTTTTTCCCTTTTTTATTAGCGTGAAGGTTTTTGTTTTCTCACCCCTCTTCACGAATTGGAGTTTGGAGTATGAGAATTTTGTTCAGTACTGGAAACATCATACTTCTCCTTCTAAGAAGTCACACAGACTGGAAAGAAAGTATGGAACTGAAACATCAAGATCTGGAGACTCCCAACCATATCTCCACCCCATAGGGTCAGGCATAGGCTGTGGGCAAGAGATAGAATTTTGGACTCAGGTAGGATCTTTTCATGCTTTGTGGCTCCCTAATAGTATTCCCCCTATAATTTGGGGCTTGTACACTGATGAGTAAAAAGTGGCAAGTTCCCCTTCATGTCTTAGAGAGAAGGATACAAGCTTAATCTCAGAGAGACTATGTAAATAGTTCAAATGTAAGAACATAAGAACATGCCATACTGGGTCAGACCCAGGGTCTATCTAGCCCAGCGGTTCTCAACCTGGGGGTCGCGACCCCGGCGGGGGTCGAACGACCACAACACAGGGGTCGCCTAAAGCAGGGTCCCCAACCACCGGTACCGGGCCGTTGGGGTTTTTTGCCGGTCCGCGGCTATTTTTTCTGCCAGTCGCGTTTTTTTGGGCTTGTTGGGCGGGACTTGTGCTCTGAATCAGGGCGGACTGTAACAGAGCACAAGTTGGGCGGGACTTGTGCTCTGTTACAGTGATTGGCTGCTGCTGCTGCTGCGATGAAGCCTGTCCATAGCAGGCGCACCCTATCCCTATATTGCAGCAGTAAGCCAATCAGAGCAGGAGCTGCAAGCCTTGTTGATGCATACGTCAGGAGCACATTTTGTGGGCAGACCCAGCCAGCACAGCATCGCACGTGGGCGGAACGGGAAGACCAGCAGCACAGCGTTGGAGAAAAACAGCAAAGGAATCCAGAGTGTGCAACTACAGCCAGGTATCAGGAGGGAAGGAGTTAGTATGTTGGGAGAGGGTAATGAGTGTGTGGGGGCCAGGGATGTACTGGGGGGGAATGAGTGTGTGGGGGCTGGGGATGTACTGGGGGGAATGAGTGTGTGGGGGGCCAGAAATGTGCTCGGAGAGGGTTAGGGAGGTGGGAATGAGTGTGTGGGGCCAGAGATGTGCTGGGAGGGGGGGGGGAATGAGAGTGTGTGGGGGCCAGAGATGTGCTGGGAGGGGGGGGGGGGATGAGAGTGTGTGGGGCCAGAGATGTGCTGGGGGGGGGGGAATGAGAGTGTGTGGGGGGGGCCAGAAATGTGCTCGGAGAGGGTTAGGGAGGTGGGAATGAGTGTGTGGGGCCAGAGATGTGCTGGGGGGGGGGGGAGAGAGTGTGTGGGGCAGAGATGTGCTGGGGGGGGGGGGAATGAGAGTGTGTGGGGCCAGAGATGTGCTGGGGGGGGGGGGAATGAGAGTGTGTGGGGCCAGAGATGTGCTGGGGGGGGGGGGGAATGAGAGTGTGTGGGGCCAGAGATGTGCTGGGAGGGGGGGGAATGAGAGTGTGGGGGGCCAGAGATGTGCTGGGAGGGGGGGGAATGAGAGTGTGGGGGGCCAGAGATGTGCTGGGAGGGGGGGGGGATGAGAGTGTGGGGGGCCAGAGATGTGCTGGGAGGGGGGGAATGAGAGTGTGGGGGGCCAGAGATGTGCTGGGAGGGGGGGAGAATGAGAGTGTGGGGGGCCAGAGATGTGCTGGGAGGGGGGGAATGAGAGTGTGGGGGGCCAGAGATGTGCTGGGAGGGGGGGGGGGAATGAGAGTGTGGGGGGCCAGAGATGTGCTGGGAGGGGGGGAATGAGAGTGTGGGGGCCAGAGATTTGCTTGGAGGGGGCTGGGGAGAGGGGTATGAGTATGTGAGGGCATTAACTGCTATAAAAAAATAAAATGTTTCAATCTCATGTGTTTTGGGCTTGTTTTTTTGGAAAAAAGTGCTTGTTCGTTCATGAAAACCTGGCAACACTGCCGGAGCCGCACGGGCAGGAAGGAGGAGGCGCTTCAGCTGTGTGCAGAAGAGGAGCAGCGGGCCGGGAAGACTAGGGCCGCTGCAGAGCCCATCCTGTGGCAACCCGTAAAGAAGAGGCCCAGAGGTAAGAGAGAGGTGTGTGCGAGTATGAGATGAGTTGAGAGACTGTGTGTGTTTGCAGAGACAGCATGTGAGAGCCTCTGTGAGTGTGAAAGAGACAGCATGTAAGAGTGAGAGCCTGTGCTTGAGCAAGGCAGCATGTGGGGGTGTGAGAGAGCTTGTGTGTGAGACTCAGACAGCCTGTGCCAGTGAGAGCCTGTGTATGTGTGTGTGAGAGAGAAATGCATGTGAGAATGAGAACCTGACTGTGTGTTTGAGGGAAGAAGACAGGTGGAGAGAAAAGAAATAGAAAAAAAGGCAATATTAAAGGAAATGGCAAAAAATTAGAAAGGGAAGCAGATGTAAAAAAAAAACATTTTATTTTTTTATAGCAGTTAATGCCCTCACATACTCATACCCCCCTCCCCACCCCCCTACAAGCAAATCTCTGGCCCCCACACTCTTTCCCCCCTCCCTAACCCCTCCTAGCACATCTCTGGTCCCCACACTCTCATTCCCCCCCCCCTCTGTAACCCCTCCGAGCACATCTATGGCTCCACACACACTGATTCCCCCCTCCCTAACCCCTCCTAGCACATCTCTGGTCCCCACATACTCATTCCTCTCTCCTCAGCCCCCTCCAAGCACATCTCTGGCCCCTCACACACATTCCCACCTCTCTAACCCCTCCGAGCACATCTCTGGCCCCCCCACACGCTGATTCCCTCCTCCCAGCACATCTCTGGTCACCACACTCTCATTCCCCCCCTCCGTAACCCCTCCGAGCACATCTCTGGCCCCCCACACGCTGATTCCCTCCTCCCAGCACATCTCTGGTCACCACACACTCATTCCCCCTCCCTACATCCTAATTCCTCCCCTCCTGCTACCTGGCTGTAGCTGCACACTCTGGATTCCTTTGCTGTTGCGCTCCAATGCCGTGCTGCTCTTCCCGTTCCACCCACGTGAGATGCTGTGCAGTGCTGGCTAGGTCTGCCCACAAAATGTGCTCCTGACGTGTGCATCAACAAGGCTTGCAGCTCCTGCTCTGATTGGCTTACTGCTGCAATATAGGGATAGGGTGCGCCTGCTATGGACAGGCTTCATCGCAGCAGCCAATCACTGTAACATGATTCAGAGCACAAGTCCCGCCCAACAAGCCCAAAAAAACACGACTGGCAGAAAAAATAGCCCAATTAAAAGCAACCTGCGAATCGGAAAAAAAAACCGCGAATGACTACAAAAAGAAGCCCAATCTCGCGGTAAATAAGCGAGGTTGGCAACACTGGTGCCAATAGCAGCAATCAGCGCCTCCCCAATAGCCACGTGGCAGCAGTGGCAGTAATTAGATTAATTGTTTGACTCAGCTGGAGGTGACAAAGTATGAAGTGGGATGTGAAATCAGCTTGATCTGGTGGAGAATTAGGATTGCTGTTACACATGAACTGTATTTGGCAAACATTATTAAAGGGAGCCAGGATAATCAATTGAAGGCTGCAGCTGAGGACTGATTCATTATGACTCATGTAGAAATTAGTGCATTTTCCAGATTAGTCTGCATAACACAATTCTCAACATTCAGCATTATTTCTGCTGCATAGACTTTTATCTGAGAGGCTCTGAGGTTGTGAGGGAGCCAGTAAGAGTGAGAGCATGAGTGTGTATGAGAAAATCCAGGGGAGTAAGAGTGTGTGTGAGTGGGGGAGGGGGGAGAGTGTCTTACACCCTGAGAGTGTATCAGTGTCTGTGAGAGTGAGAGGTTATGGTGGGTATAAGAGTATGAATGTGTAAGTATGTGACAGTGTATGTGTGAGAGAGAATGGACATGTGAGTGTATGTGTGAGAGAGAGAGGATAACCTCCTAATCCTCGACAATATCAGGGTGACTGGAAATCAAGAGCTCCCATGTATGGACAGCAGGGGCTTTTTAAAATCCTTATTAGTTTTAATTATTGTGTGTTATTTGATATATGTGCTGTTTTGAAATATTATTGGTGTGTGGGAAATTATAAAAATGTATATGATTTTAATTAATAGAAATTCTATTTATCAGTAATTTTAAAATATTCTTTTATTAGTATGGTTTTACTATTATAACTGATGCTTTATGTTTCTTAATTTTATTGTTTTATGAGGAATGGTGGTTCTGTTTATAAATGTCATAATAAATAAGTATGCACTAAAATCCAACCCCATCCATAACCCCGCCCCCATATGACCAAAGCCCCACCCTCACCCCGCCCTCGCCCTGCGAGGGCGGGGCAAGGGCGGGGCAAGGGGTCACCGCAACATGAGGAACTGTATTTCAGGGTCACGGCATTAGAAAGGTTGAGAACCTCTGATCTAGCCCAACATCCTGTTTCCAACAGTGGCCAATCCAGGCTATAAGTACTTTGAAAGTACCCAAAAACTAAGTATATCCCACGCTACTGATGCTAGTAATAGTAGTGGCTATTTTCTAAGTCAACTTGATTAATAGCAGATAATGGACTTCTCTTCCAAGAACTTTTCCAAACCTTTTTTAAACCCAGCTACACTAACTGCACTAACCACAATCCCTGGTAACAAATTCCAGAGTTTAATTCTGCATTGAGTGAAAAATATCTTTCTCCGATTAGTTTTAAATGTGCTAAATGTTAACTTCATGGAGTATCCCCTAGTCCTTCTATTATCTGAAAGAGTAAATAACTGATTCCCATTTACCTGTTCTAGACCTCTCATGATTTTTAATACCTCTATTTTATCCCCCCTCAGCTACCTCTTCTCCAAGCTGTACAGTTCTAATCTCTCCTCCTCATAGGGGAAAGGTTCCATCCCCTTTATCATTTTGGTTGCCCTTCTCTATATCTTCTCCATCTACCCTTTTTGAGATGCGGCAACCAGCATTGTACACAGTATTCAAGATGCGGTCTCACCATGGAGCGATACAGAGACATTGTGACATTTTCTGTTTTAATTCCCTTCCTAATAATTCTTAACATTCTGTTTGCTTTTTTGACTGCCGCAGCACATTGAGCCAACGATTTAAATGTATTATCCACTGTGACACCTAGATCTCTTTCCTGGGTGGTAGCACCTAATATGGAACCTAACATTTTGTAACTATAGCATGGGTTATTTTTCCCTATATGCATCACCTTGCAATTAACCACATTAAATTTCATCTGCCATTTGGAAGCCCAATTTTTCAGTCTCACAAGGTCCTCCTGCAATTTATCACAATCTGCTAGTGATTTAAATTCTCTAAATAAATTTGTATCATCTGCAAATTTGATTACCTCACTCGTCATATTCCTTTACAGATCATTTATAAATATATTGAAGAGCCAGGTCCTAGTACAGATCCTTGAGTGCTCCACTGTATACCCTTTTCCACTGAGAAAATTGTCCTACTCTCTGTTTCCTGTCTTTTATCCAGTTTGAAATCCATGAAAGGACATCTCCATCTATCCCATGGAATTTTTACTTTTCTTAGAAGCCTCTCATGAGGAACTTTGTCAAATGCCTTTTGAAAATCCAAATATACTACATCCACCAGTTCACCTATATCTATCTACATGTTTATTAACCCCTTCAAAAAGGTGAAGTAGATTTGTGAGGCAAGACTTGCTTTGGGTAAAGCCATGCTGACATTGATCCAGTAAACCATGTCTTTCTATATGTTCTGTGATTTTGATCTTTAGAACACTTTCCACTATTTTTCCTGGCACTGAAGTCAGACTAACTGGTCTGTAGTTTCCCGGATTGCCCCTGGAGTCATTTTTAAATATTGGGGTTACATTAGCCTCCCTCCAGTCTTGGATGATTTTAATGATAGGTTACAAATTTTTACTAATAGATCTAAAATTTCATTTTTTGAGTTCCTTCAGAACCCTGGGATGTATTCCATCTGGTCCAGGTGATTCACTACTCTTCAGTTTGTCAATCAGGCCTACCACATCTTCTAGATTTACCATGATTTGGTTCAGTCTATCTGAATCATTACCCATGAAAACCTTCTTCGGAACGGGTATCTCCCCAACACCCTCTTCAGTAAACACCGAAACAAAGAAATTGTTTAATCTTTCCACGATTGCCTTATCTTTTCTAAGTGCTCCTTTAACTCCTTGATCATCTAACGGTCCAACTGACTCCCTCGCAGGCTTTCTGCTTCAGATATGTTTAAACATGTTTTTACTGTGAGATTTTGCCTCTACAGCCAACTTTTTTTCAAATTCTCTGTTAGTCTGTCTTATCAATGTCACATATTTAACTGGCCAACGCTAATGCTTTATCCAATTTTCTTCTGTTGGATCCTTCTTCCAATTTTTGAATGCAGATCTTTTGGCTAAAATAGCCTCTTTCACCTCACCTTTTTTACTCAACGCACAATTAAACTCTGGAATTTGTTGCCAGAGGATGTGGTTAGTGCAGTTAGTATAGCTGTGTTTAAAAAAGGATTGGATAAGTTCTTGGAGGAGAAGTCCATTACCTGCTATTAAGTTCACTTAGAGAATAGCCACTGCTAGATTTTAAAAAAGAGTTCGATCGTGTACTTTTGTTCGCACAGCAGGCGCAAACAAAAGTACTCTGGATTTTATAAGATACGCGCATAGCCACGCGTATCTTATAAAATCCTGGATCGGTGCGCGCAAGACTGCCGATTTTGGGCAGCCTGCGTGCACCGAGCTGCGCAGCCTGCCTCCGTTCTCTCCCTTCCCCTACCTAACCCACCCCCCCTTACCTTTGTCCCTCGATTTACGCCTGCTAGAAGCAGACGTAAATCTATGCACGCCAGCAGACTGCTGGCGCGTCGTCATCCGACCCGGGGGCTTGGTCCAGAGGCCTCGACCACGCCCCCGGGCCAGCACCACGCCCCCGGTCCCGCCCCTGAAACACCGCGTCCCGCCCCCGAAACGCCGCGTCATTCGGTCCCGCCCCAGACACGCCCCCGACATGCCCCCTTAAAAAAACCCCGGGACTTACGCGCGTCCCGGGGCTCTGCGCACGCCGGCGGCCTATGCAAAATAGGCGTGCCGGTGCGCGCGAGGGCCCTGCTCGCGTAAATCCGGGTGGATTTACGCGAGCAGGGCATTTAAAATCCGCCCGTTAGAGAATATTCACTTTCATTAGCAATAGTAACATGGAATAGACTTAGTTTTTGGGTACTTGCCAGGTTCTTATGGCCTGGATTGGCCACTGTTGGAAACAGGATGCTGGGCTTGATGGACCCTTGGTCTGACCCAGTATGGCATGTTCTTATGTCAGTAATCATTTTGCCTTCTTTCCACCTTTCTTAATCTGTGGAATACATCTGAACTGTGCTTCTAGGATGTTATTTTTTTTAACAATGTCCATACCTCTTGCACATTTTTTACCTTTGTAGCTGCTACTTCTTAGACTTCTGGCATTAGCATACAAACATTTCAAAATATTTTTTTGTTTGTATTTTCATTCTGCTTTTTAATTGATAGGGATAAATTGGAATCTTTTAGCTCAGGTAAGTTTTTAATTACAGGCACTTGGACTACTTTGCTTATTATTGGAAACTCACTGTTGGGAAGCCCTAATTCTATTGCATCATTAATATCCTTTGAAGATACCTCCCTCCGAACAATGCACTGCTGAGTGACTGTTGGCTTTCCCCTTTGTTCTAGTTTAAAAGCTGCTCTATCTCCTTTTTAAAGGTTAGTGACAGCAGCCTGCTTCCACCCTGGTTAAGGTGGAGCCCATCCCTTCAGCAAAGACCCCCTTCCCCAAAATGTTCCACAATTCCTTTCAAAATTGAATCCCTGTTCTTTGCACCTTTATCTCATCCATGCTTTGAGACTCTAGAGCTCTGCCTGCCTCTGGGAACCTGCACATGGAACAGGGAGCATTTCAGAGAATGCTACCCTTAAGGTTTTCTATTTCAGCTTTCTACCTAAGAGCCTAAATTTGGCTTCCAAATCCTCCCTCCCACATTTTCCTATGTCATTGTACCCACATGTACCACGACAGCCGACTCCTCCCTAGTTCTGTCTAAAATCCTATCTAGGTGACGCGTGAGGTCCACCACCTTCGCACCAGGTAGGCATGTTATCAGGCAAACCTCATGCCTACCAGCCATTCAGCTGTCTACATTCCAAATAATTGAATCACCAACTATGACAGCAGACCTAACCCTTCCCTCCTGGGCAGTAGCCCTGGGAGACACATCCTCGGTGTGAGAGGACAATGCACCTCCTGGAGAGCAGGTCCTTGCTACGGGATCCTTTCCTGCTGCACCAGGTTGATGCTTTCTGATCATGAGAACTTCTTCCTCCAAGGCAGCACCAGAGCTGCCAGTCTGAAGTAGGGAATTGGCTGCTATGTCCCTGAAGGTCTCATCTATAGGTCTCTGTCTGCCTCAGCTCCTCGAGGTCTGCCATTCTAGCTTCCAGAGATCAGACTCATTCTCTGAGAGACGGGAGCTCTTTGCATCGGATGCACATGTACAACTTCTCACCGGCGGGTAAATAATTATACATGTGACACTCAATGCAAAAGACTGGGAGGAACCCTCTTGCTGCTGGACTGCTACCTTTATCTCAAATTTGTTCAGTTCCTAGTTAGGTTTTAGGTTGCTCTGAGAGTAGGAATGTGTCTAATTAAGGTCCTTTAAATGTATTAGTGTATTCACTATATGTCTGGAAGTGGCCTACAGGGGAATGATCAAACTCTCAATAAGGTGTGGAGAATTCATGAAGTGAAGTTAAAAGGCAGATGTTTGTTTTTTTGTGTGAAAGTGGAACCTGCTTATAAATTAAAGGATGAGCTAGGGGTAAGAGAGGGGTGGGAGAGTTGGGAAATAGATTCCAGGGAATAGATTCCAGGGAGAATAGATTCCAGGGAATTGCAAGGTTCAAACCAGAGAAGCGCAAGATACAAAACACCCACACAAACAGGAATCACTAAGGGTGTACGTTTTTAATATAATTCATCACTAAAGAATAAGTTAAATGTATAGAATGAGTCCCAGACTCAAAACTGCTATAGAATTGACCTGGACACAATAGTCATCACACTCATTTAACAACTAGCATTGATTAAAAACTATGTTACCGAACCTAATGGCACCTGTGTAAACTGTTAGATTTTAATAAAATTACTTTTTGTGCCTTACTGTAAACCGTTGTGACGGTACCCACCTTAATGACGGTATAGAAAAGATTTAAATAAATAAATACAAACACACTCATTTCTGCTTATTAGCTGCCTTACTGACTGACTATTTAAAAATAAACACACTAACTTCTGTTTATTAGCGCTGCCTTACTGACTATTAAAAACACAAACACACTAAATAATATACCCCAATAGTCTACTTCTCCCCAATACTTTAAAAAAAAAAAATTCCCAAGCAAAACTTACTGATTCCTTTCAGCCATCAGCAAGGTGATCCTCTCCTCTCAGTGCTCCCACTGGATTGTGAACACTTTTATTTGTGGAAATTATGTGGGACAGTGATCAATATTTTGGAAATAATCAGAAAATGTTATTTGAACACCCAGTCTGTATTCAGGCTGTCTGTCCCTGAGGAGAACAGACTACCAGAAAAATACACACACTTAAGGAGAAACACTACATCACCTGGGCCAAGAAGGATTTCCTTTCCCCCACGGCAAGAACTCATTCCCTGGGATCTGCAGAGAGAAGGGGTAAGATAGAGAAAGTTAGCCCTGACCAAAAAATACTTTTATGGCCCTAGGGGAATCTCCAAATCCCCCAGCAAAGGATTATAAAAATGTATGACATTAAAACACTAGTAGAATCATTTGCCTCTTGCTGCCTGAAATCATGCTGCAAATTCAAAATATACTGCAACATATTGTACCAAGACAATTCATCACATCAATAGAGCTAGGAAAGTATTTTTAAAGCACTGCTAGGATTAGGCTCAATTTATCACCCATTTGTGACTGGTGAATGGGTTTATGCTTCTCTAATGGTTCAGCAAATTTAAAGTTTGCATCACTGGAGTGCCTGGGGACATGCTTTCCATTTTAATGATGAAATTAAGATATTTGTTATAGGATTGCAATGGCATGTTATGGTATTATATCCTTTATTATCTTTTTAAGCAATGCCATCATCTTGAAATGTGTTAAACCTGGTGAAAATCAGCAATGTTGAAGCCCTGACTTGATGATAATAATAATAATAATAATATTCCCTGTTTTATATTTTATAAATCCCTCTTCTATTGTCATTTACCACAGATGGCCAATAAAGTCCATTGTCCACTGAAGTCTATCTGAATTCACTCTTGCATAGAGATATATGATTATTTTTTTTTTTACCCTAAAGGCAAAATAGTGGAGTAATTAACAATTCAACTTCTGCAAATTTCCCTCCGAGGCTGCTCCGATTTCGGAGCAGCCTCGGAGGGAACGGGGAAAGACATCAGGGCTCCACTAGGGCTCGGCAAGCGCAAGATGCACTAGTGGGCACCCCTTGCACGCGCCGACCCCAGATTTTATAACATGCGCGCGGCTGCACATGCATGTTATAAAATCGGGCATAGATTTGTGCGCGCCGGGTTGTACACACAAATCTACGCCTGCACATAGCTATTAAAATCTGGCCCATACTTTTTAAAATATGCATGTAAGTCCCAACACTACCTACTCCCTGGAATGCTGCTGATTTATACACATACAAATATGTACACATAGAACGTATATGTGTAATTCTACACAGTTGTGCAATTACTTTACCTAAAGAAGTCCCTTTGAAAACTACCCTCCTGATGAACATCAGATTTTACTTTATTTTCTGTGAGAATTCACAAAATGCTGCTTTCTTTTTTTTGACTTGGCAGTTGCTTCCTTCTCTTTTGTATTTCTTGCTCTGTCAGAACCAGCAGTGGGATCTGACCACATGAGCCTTTCTTCCCATCTACCTGGGAAATGTTTCTCCTTTTTATGTCCCCTCCCAATCTATGTTTCAACCAGTCATTGCAGTGAAGGTCCTGGCCCCGTGGCCATGCACCAAGGCTCGTTCTGGAACCCTGCAATTATAGGCCCTGGATCCAGCAATGACTATGACTCCCTACCTCCTCAGGGGGCTGTGATCACTGCCTCTGAAGCATCCTCAGCCTTGGCTGACCCAGAGAGCAGAAACCCAAACCAGGGACTGAATCAGAGACCTCCAGACCACCAGGGCAAGACCTTTCCATTTTGGTTTATGTACTACAAACAGTAGTGAGAATCCTGTCTATTGAGCTATGTGGTGTTTGCTGGGAAGGTAAAAGTTAGGGAGGAATGAAAGAATTGCATTTTTATTAGTACTGGTGTTATTATATCTGTACTGCCATAAGTGTGCCTGCTATCCAGTTTCCATAGAGGTAGAAAGTTAATAAGTTGTGATGGTCTAGAACCAGAGCCAGATCCAATGCCAGTGCCACTTGTGGACTGTGGTCCACAAGTGGCACTGGCAAAAGCATACAGAATTTTGTTCCTTTCTTGAATGGTAGTGGCTGTCCCAAATATGTTGGAAACAGCTGGTTCATTTTTCATTATAAAGCCATGACTTCTTGTACAATATCCTCTAAAATTGAGCAGAGCTGAATCTGTGCCAGAAGACATGGTAGCAGACAGCCCTCCAAGCATTCAGTCATTCCAGGGTAATGCTGCAGAATCAAAATCTACCTTGTGCAGCATTCCTCTTTCCCACTCAAAAAAATAAGCAGTCTGTTGCTGAGGCAGCTGCTGCTGTGATAAATGAGAAACACCTTCAGGCAAGTAGCACTGAAGCACCAATGATTCAGAGTAGCTGTGAGAGCGAGACTTTGATGTGTTGTTGCAGCACAGTTAGGCATATCCCCAGCTTCTATTCCTAGGTCTAGAAAGAAATTGCATTAATCACAGAGAGGAAGGCAACCATTTCATTTCAAGCCCAAGGACTACTATGAAGGGGGTTACTGTGGATTTTGATGAGGAAGAGTTAGTGTGGTTACATTGTGATAGTGACAGAGATGAAAATGGAAGTGAGGATAGTGACTATACTTTTGTCATTCATTAGTACTATCATGAATATGCATGAGATGACACCAGACTCTTATTGATTACAGATAATGAGTAGCACAGATGAATAAGAAGACCAAGAATGTTACAATTGTTTCTGATAATGCTGTTATTTTGCAGATGTCTGTAACCAAAACTACAGCCAGTTACACCGTTACCTTTTATTTTCTTTATCAAACACTTGTCTTTAAGAGATAGCACACTGAATGTGTCAGCAGCCTATTTTATAAAGTTACTTTGCTTTATTCTTTCTCATTTTCTGCTGTCATCATTCCTATTGCATCTTTATGTGCTTGTTGTTGCATATCTATAATATTTTGTACTGTTTAAGACAAAAAGGGACTACACACATGAAAGATTACATGATAGAAAGTTTCCACATAGAATATGAAGTTGTAATCAGAGTCATAGCTATGCAGTTTGGCACCAATGGCCAAATAAAAGTGTGTCCTCAGCCTATAAACAAGATATATATAAAACATGAGAAATAAATACAACTGGGAAACTAGAGGCCTGCCCACTTGTGAGCAAGTGTGGGAGAAGGTGGAGCCTCGGGCACATCTACACAGGCATCCTGGGCACAGTTTTTACACTGGGATAAGGCAGATTGGACTTACTTAAGGGCATAGATGACTGTTTTCTTATCCCCACCCTAACATCAAAAGAAAAAAGATACCTCTATCCCATTTACAACTTTATAATTTCACAAACTTTATATAACAGAAATAGATTATATTAATATGGACTTCAGATACACCATCCAACTATGAATTTTTTAATCTTTTTATTGATCTGTAAAATATGTACCAGAGCAGAAATACACAATTATACCTTAAGAGATAAGTACAATGTACAAATGCACAAATTCTGGTGTCACCTCAATAATAGCAATACCAACTTTCCTCTCTCAGGTACTTTGGAAATAACACAGAACCCTACAAAAATGCATTTCAAATCTACATAAGAACCACTGTACATGGTCAGATGAAGGGTGCAGCAAGACCAGTATCCTGTTTATAGCAGTGGCCAATCCAGGTCTTAAGTACCTGGATGGATCCTAAATAGTAGATAGACTCCATGCAGCTTACACCTAGGGATAAGCAGTGGCTTTCCCCAAATCTACCAGGTTAATATTTCATGGACTTTTCCTTCAGGAATTTGTCCAAACCTTTTTTAAGCCCAGCTAAATTAATTGCCTTTACCACATACTCTGAGAATGAATTCCAGAGCTTAATTGTGCAGCAAGCTGCCATACAAAGCAGTACTAACTAGAGATGTGAATCGGAACCGGAATCGGTTCGGTTCCGGTTCCGATTCAAATCTTATAATTTTTATCGTCCGGCCCGATTGGTTTTTTGTTTATCGGCTGCACCCAATCCGATAAACAAAAAACCCACCATGACCCTTTAAAACTGACCCCTTAGCCTCCCCCACCCTCCCGACCCCCCCCAAAAATGTTTTAAAATTACCTGGTGGTCCAGTGGGGGCGCGGGGAGCAATCTCCCGCTCTCGGGCTGTCGGCTGTGCTAGTAAAAATGGCGCCGATGGCCCTTTGCACTTACCATGTGACAGGGTATCCGTGCCATTGGCCGGTCCCTGTCACATGGTAGGAGCATTGGATGACCAGCACCATCTTTAAAGATGGCGCCGGCTTTGCCCGCACCATTTTTAAAGATGGTGCCGGCCATCCAGTGCTCCTACCATGTGACAGGGGCCGGCCAATGGCACGGATACCCTGTCACATGGTAAGTGCAAAGGGCCATCGGCGCCATTTTTATTAGTGGCAGCCGACGGCCTGAGAGCAGGCGATCGGTCCTGGGGCTTCCACTGGACCACCAGGTGATTTTAAAACATTTTGGGGAGGTTGGGAGGGTGGGGGAAGGTAAGGGATTAGTTTTAAAGGGTCAGGGTGGGTTTAGGGGTTGTTTTGGTGTGCCGGTTTTCCCACCCTCCCCCCAAATAACTCTCGTTAGTGGACACAAACCCGATTAATGATTTTTCACGATAAATCGGGGGAATTTCTATTGTATCACACTCTTTAATGATTTTTGACGATTTAAAAAAATATCGGACGATAATTTAAATCATCAAAAAACGATTCACATCCCTAGTACTAACTCACAGGACTCAAACAGCACAACCCAACCTATGAATAGGCAACAATATAAACATTACACCTGGCCCTAGACACCAATACATATCCAACTGAGAACATAGAACAAGCTAAACTGCTACAGATCCCTCCACAGAAACAACACACTATTAGAAAACACACCTTGGTTAACAGACACAGAACAGAAACAGACTCTCATGAACTATAGAAAAAGTGACCACAAATTAGATATATAAATATACAGACAAAAATTGAACTGGAAAGCCAGCAAAGCCTGACTCTGTATGCAGTGCAACACTGGAGAAGAGAAACAGAAATGCATTTCATCTTGATGTAAACATCTTGAGAGAGCTATTTCTTGCACTGTCACATGGGTAGCCAAATGGGTTAAGCCATAGGGGTTTCCATTTTATTGTTGTCAAATTAAATAGTTTATCAATGCACCCAGTATATTTTCAGTATAAGAAAAATAAGTTTTATTTAGCTGGCAGATGGGTTAGTTCTATTTTTCAACCACTGAAAACAATTTCTGTTATTTCACAGGTAAAATATTTCACAATGCAAGTGTCATAAAAGTAATATACTGTTTCCCAAACCTTCAAATACACTTAGCAATATTACTTTAATATTTTTCAGACACAGAAATATTAATCAGAAGCTTGTTTCTAGAAAGCATTTCAACTTACTACCAACATCAGATAAGTATCAAATTACTTTTTGTTTTCTCTTTTACTCAGTATAACTTATTACTCATTTCAACTTTCACTATATGAATTGATTCTTTGTGATTTTACTATCACTTCAGATTTATTCAGGATAGTCTAGCAACTCAAATAATTCATACAGGTAAGTATGTTGTATATCTAACATTTTACTAATATGTCTGTATTTCTTTTCATTGTGTGTGTTTTCTATCATTATTCTCCTTTGTAATAAACAGTTTGTACCCAAAGAATTATTTTGTATTTCTCACACTTTTGCAACAAAAAGTTGGTGCACATATCTTTGACTGTACTGTAGTGGCTGATAGGGGGCGGAGCTTGTGAGCACCGATAGGGAACATTGAATCAGATTTCCAAGGATGATGGGAAGCTTTGGTGGCTTGAGGGCGGGGCTAGCATTTGCTGCTCTATAAAGGAGGTAGGAAGCTTTGGACCACCACTCTTGACCATGTCCTCTCTGGACACAGCTGTCTTCTCACCTACTACACTGCCTTTAATCAAAATAATAAGAAAGAAGACTATCTCCCTGCAACCGCCAATCTTCTACAGATTAAAATGTGACCCTGGATGTGTGACTCACCAACTTCTTGAACTATTTTAGCTATCTACTTAAAAAGAAAAAACAATTATTAATTTACTAGATAGCAAGTGTATTTAAAGAAAGATCAGAGTAGAGACCAGTTTACTGATTTGCTTCCTCATTCATACACTCTCACTCTTATACTGGCATAGCTCAGGTATAATTGGTTTGGTAAGGTTCTTACTGCTTCACTATATCTTTCAGGAAACTAAATGCTTTGTTTCTTATCAACTAATCCTTTTTTCTACAGAGATAGTTTCTCAGTGTTTATAATAGATTATATGTACTTACGTACTTTGAACCAGTATTTAGTTATTACCACCTTTTAAAATAATAGTCTTGAAGACAATTTCAGCACACAGTTCCAGATTCCTTCAGCATATATTCCAGGACACTGAGATTTTTTTTTCCTCCTTTAAAAGAACATCATCCTTAATCTACAGGTTGTGTAATTAAAAGTTATCAGGATTTTAAAACATATTAAGATACTCCATAGCTAAGGTATAATAGCATTGTAATTATTTGGTGTCCCTTCAGTCTAGATCACCAAAAATGTTTCAGTCAGCTTTTCTTTCATTTAGTAGTCTAATTAAATTGATAAATTTCCATGAATCTGTTGTGAATAAGCTGTTTTAGTGGACCCTTGGGCCGGCCTGCAGGAGACTGGAGAGAAATGGGCTATAGTTTCTGCTTGAGGGCAGGCCGGGAGGCAGATACCAGGCAGGCGATGGACGGTGAGCGTCACCCAGGAAGCTGGTTCTCCCCTGGGAGGAGCCTGTAGGAGCCCAGCTGCTTGGGACTTAGGGGATTCACCCTGGAAGCCAGTGCTCCCCCGGGAGGAGCCCGGCCACTGGGACTTAGGAGATCACGGAGGCTGGAGCTGAAGCAGACGGGCAGGGATCTGGAATCAGGCAGGAACTGAAGCAGGACAGGTTACTGGAACCAAGCAGGAACTGAAACAGGACAGATACTGGCTCCAAGCTGGAACTGAAGCAGGACAGGTTACTGGAACCAAGCAGGAACTAAAGCAGGACAGGTTACTGGAACCAAGCAGGAACTGAAACAGGACAGATACTGGCTCCAAGCTGGAACTGAAGCAGGACAGGTACTGGAACCAAGCAGGAACTAAAGCAGGACAGGTTACTGGAACCAAGCAGGAACTGAAACAGGACAGATACTGGCTCCAAGCTGGAACTGAAGCAGGACAGGTACTGGAACCAAGCTGGAACTGAAGCAGGACAGGTTACTGGAACCAAGCAGGAACTGAAGCAGGACAGGTACTGGCTCCAAGCTGGAACTGAAGCAGGACAGGTTACTGGAACCAAGCAGGAACTGAAGCAGGACAGGTACTGGATCCAAGCTGGAACTGAAGCAGGACAGGTACTGGAACCAAGCTGGAACTGAAGCAGGACAGGTTAATGGAACCAAGCAGGAACTGAAGCAGGACAGGTACTGGCTCCAAGCTGGAACTGAAGCAGGACAGGTTACTGGAACCAAGCAAGAACTGAAGCAGGACAGGTACTGGATCCAAGCTGGAACTGAAGCAGGACAGGTACTGGAACCAAGCAGGAACTGAAGCAGGACAGGTACTGGATCCAAGCTGGAACTGAAGCAGGACAGGTACTGGATCCAAGCTGGAGCTGAAGCAGGACAGATACTGGATCCAAGCTGGAACTGAAGCAGGACAGGTTACTGGAACCAAGCAGGAACTAAAGCAGGACAGGTACTGGATCCAAGCTGGAACTGAAGCAGGACAGGTACTGGATCCAAGCTGGAACTGAAGCAGGACAGGTTACTGGAACCAAGCAGGGACTGAAACAGGACAGGTTACTGGATCCAAGCTGGAACTGAAGCAGGACAGGTTACTGGGACCAAGCAGGGACTGAAGCAGGACAGATACTGGATCCAAGCAGGAACTGAAGCAGGACAGGTACTGGATCCAAGCTGGAACTGAAACAGGACAGGTACTGGATCCAAGCTGGAACTGAAATAGGACAGGTACTGGATCCAGGCTGGAACTGAAGCAAGACAGGTCACTGGAACCAAGCAAGAGCAAAGACAGGACTTGGACACAGAAGCGTAGCAAGTCGTAGGCAGGAACGGAACTGCTAATGCAATAGCATGCTCCGGGGCTCGGAGCAACTGGGAACCGCAAGGAACCCCGTTGCAAGGCAAAGTTCTGGGCTCCGCGGCAGCCTTACATAGGCCGGAGCGTCTGATGTCAGGGGTAAGGCGGAGCCTTCAGTGGCAGGAAAAGGCCTTCATAAGCGCGGCTCCTGTGCGCGCACGCCTAAGGAGATGGTGTCCAGGAAGGGTTTCTCGGCGGCGTACCCCCCGTGGGGATGCTGCAAATCAGGCCGCAGGCTCTCGGAGACGGAACGGGACCAAGGAGGTGAAGGCCGGGTCGCGACCGTTGCGACTGGGACCATAACAGAATCAGCTATTTTTTAAATTTATGCTGTCTAAAATTTGATCTTATGTTTACCATGGTTTAATTATTATTACATATATTTCATTCATACACATTTACATCGATTCAGTGTACCCTGTTTTGTGTGTTTTTTTCCACATTAATTATTGTATTATTGTACTGTATTGTACGTGGATATGTTTAGTTGTTTATTGCTGTTTAATTGTATTTTATGTCTATATTTTCTGTCACCTGCTGAGATTTGTGGATCAGAGGAATAGAAATCTTATAACTAACTAAAAAAAAAAAATAAATAGGCCTTTGTGACAGACATAGATAATGTGGTTCCTCTCTGTCACTCTCCCAGTGCAGCTCTCTTCTCATCATTCTAAATTGTCAGTTTTTTATCCCTCTCAGTGAAATCATTACCAGAACGATGTAATGGGAAATAGTTCCTAACATAGATAATTTTCCTACTTAATAACCATGTACTGGGTTAGGGGGCAAGATGACGGCATAGTCAGAAGTCGCAAGCTCCGCTGCTCCATCTCCGGTTTCTTTTCATCTGATTTCTCATTCCTATGCCTACAAAGTGGAAAAGAAAGGTGAGAGTCTTCCCTCCAGACCCTTCCTCTTCTTTGGGTCAGCAAATCAGCATTGCATATACGACTTCTTTAGCAGTTTCTCAGGAAACCGAGGAACTACCATGACTACGCGCGTATCTTATAAAATCCAGCGTACTTTTGTTCGCGCCTGGTGCGAGAACAAAAGTATGTGCGCGTGTAAGTTTATAAAATCTACCCCTATATGTTAAATTTTTGTTAAATTTGTTGGACCTTCATGACTTACAACTTGAATGTGTGAACAAGCTATGTGTTCCTCCGGTACACTTTTACTTTATTTATTTATATTCTTATCATTTCATTTTTTAGTTTCTTAAAAATAGTCCTAACACATGAAGGTCCCTTCCCGGGTCGCTTATAGGTACACATCTTATTTCAACTGTTCATCAAGAGAGCAACAAAAAACTACCAAAACTTATCTTCGGTGTCCAATTTGGTCACGACCCTGACATGTCCATGTTTCTATAAGGTGGACAGATGCTATGTTTAAAGGTCTTGTTAAGTGGTTGTGAAAAGAAGTTGAACATTTCGGGAAGCAAATGAAGTGATCAAAGACTGAGAGCATGACTGAAATTCTAAGGAGAACCCCCTGAAGCAGATATGCTATCAAAACATGGCCATGTCGGGGTCGGGACCAAATTGGACACTGAAGATAAGTTTTGGTAATTTTTTGTTGCTCTCTTGGTTAACAGTTGAAATAAGACGTGTACCTATAAGTGACCCTGGGACTATTTTTAAGGAAATAAAAAGTGAAATGATAAGAATATAAATGAATAAATAAAGTAAAAGTGGACCGGAGGGACACACAGCTTGTTTACACTTTCAAGTTGTACTCATGAAGGTCCAACAAATTTAACAAACATTTAACATAAAGTATTTAAGATTACACTGGGGAATATTGTGATATTATTTGATGTTTTTCATTTTCTTTCCTGCCTGAACACATAAAAGCCTTTCTGGAAGCCTGAAGACCTTTAATCTCTTCTCCAGTGCCTACTAACTAAATTTTGGGCCATTGTATTATAGTACTGCTATTTACAACTATGTTAAAGTCATTTATCTTCTGATTTATTTGCTTTTCCTTTATTCTCTCACTTACCGGGTCATTCATCAAAATGCGTTAGGGCCCTAACACATTCGATAAATATCATAACGTGTGTTAGTATGCAAATTTAACATTTAGGCCTAGATTCACTAATACCGCCGGGCTCTTTGAATCGCGTGGTGCTGGGGGGGGGGGGGGTGGGCAAAGCGGGGGGCGGGCCTGCGAAAGCCGGCAGCGATTGCACCTCTGCGGTGTGATCATTGCTGGCTTTTCCACCCAATAGCGCCATCATAAAAGTTGGTGCTATTGGGCGTGAAATAGGCAGCGAAAAGGGTTCTTTCCTTTTCACTGTCTGCGATGTCTTCGCGGCATCCGCCCCGGTGCCTCCCCGACTCCTCCTTTTCCAGTCTTGATGCCGCCCCGACTCCGCCCCCATTTAGTGATCACATGTGAAAAGGGACTTTTCACATGCGATCGCTTTGGAAAATAGGAGGCGCCGGAACCCTCGTTCAGCGAGGGTTCCGGCGCCTCGCTGAACGACCTCCTGCAGTCGATCTCCTGCCGGCGCCATTTTCCGTACGGAAAACGATTCGCGGCGGGAAATCGCTCCCTGACCCCCGCTGGACCTCCAGGAACTTTTGGCCAGCTTGGGGGGGGGCCTCCTGACCCCCACAAGACTTGCCAAAAGTCCAGCGGGGGTCCGGAAGGACCTCCTGCCGTCGAATCCTGTTGGTCTATGGCCACCGCCATTTTTCGGCGCCATTTTGGAAAATGGCGCCGGCCGAAGACAACAAGATTCAGTAGCAGGAGCCCGTTCCGGACCGCCGCTGGACCACCAGGTAATTTAAGTCATTGGGGGGGGGGGTTCGGGAGGGTGGGGGATTTAATTTAAAGGGTCGGGGGTGGGTTTTAGCGGGTTTTAACGATTTTAACGATATATCACGATATTTTACCCCCCCAAACGGCAACAATACGATTCCCTCCCCCTCCCAGCCGAAATCGATCGTTAAGACGATCGAGGACACGATTCACATCTCTAACACACACTAACATGAGATTTAATGTCAGAAATAACTACATAAAAATGTTTTTCCACAGAGAGAGAGAGAGCCTCTATATAGAGTCAATGTGACATGCTGTATATATATACCATATATACTCAACTTTATTGCGGGTGTTATTTTCGCTATATTTATAGCATTTTGATAAATCTAGGGGTTAGTTTCTTAGCCCCCCTTTCATTTTTAATGCGTTAGGGCCCTAACACATTCGATAAATATCATAACGTGTGTTAGTATGCAAATTTAACATTTAGGCCTAGATTCACTAATACCGCCGGGCTCTTTGAATCGCGTCGTGCTGGGGGGGGGGTGGGCAAAGCGGGGGGGCGGGCCTGCGAAAGCCGGCAGCGATTGCACCTCTGCGGTGTGATCATTGCTGGCTTTTGCACCCAATAGGGCCATCATAAAAGTTGGTGCTATTGGGCGTGAAATAGGCAGCGAAAAGGGTTCTTTCCTTTTCACTGTCTGCGATGTCTTCGCGGCATCCGCCCCGGTGCCTCCCCGACTCCTCCTTTTCCAGTCTTGATGCCGCCCCGACTCCGCCCCCATTTAGTGATCACATGTGAAAAGGGACTTTTCACATGCGATCGCTTTGGAAAATAGGAAGAGTTGGAGAGGAGTTAATGGAAATAAGGGTCTGCTAGCGCAGAATGCGACAGAGTAACACACACTAACATGAGATTTAATGTCAGAAATAACTACATAAAAATGTTTTTCCACAGAGAGAGAGAGAGCCTCTATATAGAGTCAATGTGACATGCTGTATATATATACCATATATACTCAACTTTATTGCGGGTGTTATTTTCGCTATATTTATAGCATTTTGATGAATCTAGGGGTTAATTTCTTAGCCCCCCTTTCATTTTTACTGCTTGGTTTTGAAGAATAGCATGTGTTTTGTTTCCTTTTACCTTTTCCTTTTGAGAAGTATGTAACTATTCATGCTAAAATCCATACATTTCTGTGACAAAGGTAATTCTTTGTTTTTGAAAATTGTTAAACTTATAAATTATAAAAATATAACATGTACTCAGCCATAACCCCTCTAGTACATATTGAGACACTCAAAAGAAAATTTATCAAACTTTAAAGTCCTCCTGATGAAGTTAATTAAGAAAATTTTACTGTACTTTTACTGAAAGTATACTTCCTCCAGTCTGTTAATGAGGTGACTTCAGTACACATTGCATTGCTAAGGCATTAGCTTCAGAATCTTTGATTTTTTTTCTAAGTTTAGGTTGTTAAACAAAAATGTAAAATCCATGCAATTGAAACCCCCAAACAATCCAAAAACATAAAATTAATTATCCAAATCAGTCCAAAAGCCATCCCATCCATCACATGCCAACACCACCAGTTGTCTCACACTCTCTAAAACCTGTAGAACCAGTCTCAAACAATCAAAACATACTCACATCTAAAATGGAAAAATTTAAATATTTAACCCAAACTAATGCCCTGACTAGCACTCCCAGGACCTTTTCTGGTAACCACCACCACCACCAAATAGATTTTTAAAGTGTTTTGGTCACATTTGAGACCCCTGGGATCTGTGGTGGAAAATGGGTTAAATTTCTCTTAAACTAAACATTCCTGAACCAAAATTCCTCTTGTGGTCAGGTTATTAAACTCTCTTCACCTGAACACAACTGGTAAACCCCAGAAATTGTATGTTTTTAAAGTGTTTTTTATACTTTTGGTACCAGGTCTGCCGACGTGCCTCCCAGGGGCTGAAGCTTGGATGGGAGCCTTTCTGCATACTGTCCATCTGAATCACATTGTTTTTAAATTGTTTTCTTTATTGGCTTCTATTTTTTTAAGCTTTAAATTTGGCTTCTGGGCATTCTCTTGGCTTCCCGCTGACATCACCACTGACATCAGTGGGACTCGGGCCTACACATGCATCACGCTTGTGGCTTGCTTAAGAACCCTGACACCTCAGATTTCCTCCCCAATACAGCAGCAGCATCCTCAATGCTGCCGCTGATCTCGCCAGCCTCCACAATGCAGAGGCAGTGTCCTCAAAGCTGCCACTGCTTATTTTGGACATCCCCACTGTGGTCCACCTTTAATTAAACATTTATCACTGCCCCAGCAGCAGCTGGAGTTCCAAAACAGCCATGGCAGTCTTACAAGTTTCCTGCTCCAGCTCCCAACCCACGTGGACTGCTTCCTCTTCACTGCCACCGGAAACTCCCCAGGCTCCCATGGCACTCTTCCCACCAATGTGACTGTCTGCTGTTAATCTTCTCCATGTGGCCCCATGCTGCCATGACACAGCTAACAACCACCTTCATTTTCAATGCGGCCTAAATCTGCTTCAACACAGCCACATGCCGCTTCTCTGGCGTCTTCCAAATTATTTTTTTTTATTAAGATTTTAATAATCTTACATACCAAGAAAACAATCTTGACATAGAAAATCTGAAGTATCAATATCAATATACATATTTATAACATCATTGGATTAATCATAACCCTATCATATCCCAAACAAAACTCAATACTTCAGTATACGAGATCCCCAATACTAAATACTTATTAAAGGAACACACTTTCTGGAAAGAAAAAAACCACTATAATTAATAAGCATTACCTTCCAAACAACTAAGAGGAAATATTTCTATGTGAGAGATAGATCCAGTGTAATTGGGGGGATTCTTGGATCTAGCTGGAATTGTATTCCTTTACCTCCTCTTTTACTCTATCTTTATCAGACAGGAAATTAACTAGAGATGTGAATCGTGTCCTCGATCGTCTTAACGATCGATTTCGGCTGGGAGGGGGAGGGAATCGTATTGTTGCCGTTTGGGTGTGTAAACTATCGTGAAAATCATTAAAATCATGAGCCAACACACTAAAACCCCCTAAAACCCACCCCGACCCTTTAAATTAAATCCCCCACCCTCCCGAACCCCCCCCCCCCAAATGCTTTAAATAACCTGGGGATCCAGCGGTGGTCCAGAACGGCGGCGGTCCGGAACGGCCCCCTCAATTGAATCCTGTTGTCTTCAGCCGGCGCCATTTTGCAAAATGGCCGCCGCAAAATGGCGGCGGCCATAGACAAAAACAATTCAACGCAGGAGGTCGTTCCGGACCCCCGCTGGACTTTTGGCAAGTCTTGTGGGGGTCAGGAGGCCCCCCCCAAGCTGGCCAAAAGTTCCTGGGAGTCCAGCGGGGTTCAGGAAGCGATTTCTTGCCGCGAATCGTTTTCCGTACGGAAAATGGCGCCGGCAGGAGATCGACTGCAGGAGGTTGTTCAGCGGCGGTCCGGAACCCCCGCTGAATGACCTCCTGCGTAAAAACCTCTCACTATTGGGGGAATATTACCTTCTGGTATTTTTAAAATCTCAACTAAATACTTCTTATACATCTTATACATCTCTTTTGGAGATATATGAACTAGTCTGGGAAAATTAACAAATCTTAGATTCCTTGCACTTGATATGTTTTCCATGCTTTCCAGTTTATTTATCACTTTTATATTATCCCTCATTATAGATTGCTGATATTCTTTGTTAGAATCCACCAGATTTTTTGTCTCTATATTCTGAACCTTAGCACTTTTCAATTCCTTCTCTATCGATATTAATCTTACTTCATGATTATGTACAATTTCATTAAACGGAGAAATTTTATTAGCTATAAAGTTTCCCAGACTCTCAAAAGCAGTCCATAATGACTCTAAAGTAAATTCATCAGGTTTCTGTAATATATAAGAAGGAGTTGAGGATTCAAGTCCAGCAAATAATCCTTTATCCCCCCTCACTGGATTGTCAGCAAATTAACCGGGTTTCAAATTCCCAGCGTCCTCACTTGGTTCTCCCCATTTAGGAGACCCTGGAACTTCAGAGTTGCAGGCATCTTCGGTCTGCAACGTATCCATCTCCGATTCTGGGGCCCTAAGTGTGGCAGGGTTTGCTGGCGCCACTCTCATAATCGGGGATAAAGAGATGTAAGAGTCAAGTAAAGGAGCTTGAGACAATTCTAAAGCTCCCTGAACTAGCGACTGTTCACTCGATTTAATTCCTCCTCGTAGAATATGTGCGTCCATTGGGCCAGATTTCTCTGGGTTTAGGGAGGATCCAGGGCACTCCTTCTCCTTAGCCCTTCTCTTTCTAACATTGTGAGGCATTTAAATTTAATAGAACAAGCCCAAGTCCACACACAGCAGCTGTTTGAAGTGAATCAATTCAGTCCTTTAATAAGGGAGGAGATTGGTAAGTTCAAAAGTTATCCACCAAAGAGAAAATTCAAAGAAATAAAGAATAATTAATGCTTACCAAAGAGAACCTTTCAAAAGAGGTGCGTTTGAAACGGACTCAAACTAAGCCACTAGCGCCTACGGGGCGCGTGCGGCTTGGGTGACACGTCGGCGGCTGTACCGCACCGCAGAGTGGACGGCCTTATATCTTCCAGGCCCATTCCACTCCGATGACGTCAGCGTCCCAAAAGATTTCCGGAGGCCCCAGCTGGGTTAGATAAGGAAACCTTCGTCCAGTTTTAACCTCCTCTGAAAAATTGGTAGTCCGTTCTCACCTCCACCTCCGTCTTCCAAATTTTTAAAAACTTTCGGGACACGTTCCTCCAGTATCTGGGTCACAGTCAGTCACTGGGTTCTCCTTCCTGCAGCCCCATGCTGCCACCAGCAGCCACATGCTGCTTCCCTCCAGGGCCTCACCAAACAAAAAACCCCCCAAAAAACCCAGCTTGAACAAATTTTCTTTGGCCTTTCAGGCCAACAAAAATGTTCTGAGCCTCTCTGAATTAAAAAAATAAAAAACAATGGTCATATTTCCAATCCCCACAGCATTGACCAGCATCGGGTCCCCCACAAATCAGGGATCCCACAACCAGGGATCCCATAACAAGAGACCACAACATCAGGTCAGGGCAGATAAATATATTTATTTTATTACCCCTATTTACACTGAACCTTGCAAAATCTAAAGATATCAGAGATGCACTTTTCCAAAGCTTACATCTTCCAGTCACTAATTCATTTTTCTATCTAGTCAATTTATTTTTTCTAATTGTGTTGATTCTGGATTTTTTTTCTGTCATAAATGTTTCTTTTCCTTTTCCCCCAAACTCCTTTTTCAGGGTCTCCTTTTCATTCTTTTCTTCTCCTGCTTGCTTCTCTTCCTCTTCTACATCTGTCTTTGACATTGATTTTATCCTTTTATCTGTTTAGTTTGCCTCTTTATTCACTCTTAGATAGATTTCACCCTTCCTTCTTTCCCTCTGGTTCTCTCTGCCTCTGCTATTCACTTTCCCAACTTTATATTTCCTTACCCTCTCTCAGCTCTTAATCTCCCCCTCACTGATCTGCAGCTATCTAATTCCTTTGTTCTTACCACACTGCTACCTCTTTTCTGGCTTTCTCACCTTCCTAAATCACAAAGCTGTCTGTAACACCCCTCACCTCTGGTCTGAAGCGCTACCAGAATAGCCTCTGGCATCATGCTGCATCCAAGGAACATGACTGAACTTCTTGCAGCTCTTAAGTCTTTTTAAAGGACCTGCTAGCAGGACTTCCTGTGACATGCTCAGATGACATCACATCCTGTCTAGTATAAAGGGAGGCTCAACTTCTACTCAATGCCTTTGCAACAGGTCTTCTACTTTCTCTACCAGTGCTAGTTGCTCAGCATCTTTGTGTGCAGTCCCAACATTCCTGCTGCTGTTCTTGTTTCCTGCCTCACTCCTGGTGCCCTCCTTGGAAGTCATGTGGTTCCCCATTCCACTCTCTTTTGTCTTGTCCACCCTGATGCTTGTTACTGAGATTCTTGTCTCGACCTCAGACCAATCTCTGATCTTGCTCAGCATGGCCAGCTGTTTAGCCTCTGTCACCACCTTTGGATCATGTCAGGAAAGTCCTGCCAGTCACCAGAACCTTAGGGCTCAATCCAAGGGGGAGGTAGTTGGCTGAATGGAAGGCTGACTCCTGTAGTGTGTCAGGTGCCACTTGTTAAGACCTATCTTTGCTCACAAAAGATAGGCAGTGCAAACATAACAGTGGCAGAAGGGCTAACTACCCCTGTGACACGGTCTCTGTCCCTCCAACTAACTCCCTTCAAGCTCTCTATTCCCATATCTTTACCTCTCCCTCCTTGCCACTTCTCCACATATTTTGTCTTGCAACTTTCCTCACCTTTTCTATTCTAAAATATGGGCACCTCTACCTCTCTTACCCCCATTGTTCCTCCCAATCTGTAATTACTCTGTTTTCTTCTCTCTCATTTTTCTTCCTCCTTCATAACCTCTACTCCCTACTCTGCTCCAAAATGAACCATATGCTGCTCTTTCCCCTCTTAATACCCAGTCACTTCTCTGCTTCCTACTGCCACAGGTGTTGCTCTTTCCCTTTCTAACCCTTTGTCTCTGCTCTCCAACAAATGCCCTAGGTACTGCTTTCCCTCCCTCCCCATGGGCTAGCCCAAGCTGGAACAAAGTGGAGCTGGTGCCTTTCCCTTTCTCCCACATGGTTCACAGTTTAAGAAGACATTTGAACCATGAGGTGTATCTTAAATTTCTAGGGAGCTCCATGTGATTCAAATGATATCAGATTCTGAACCAGATGGGAGGGAGGGAAAGATGCCAGCTTCACTGATTCTTCCAGTTTGTGCTTGGCTTTGGGGAGGAGAGAGCACTAGCAGCTGACTCATATTTTTGGCTTTAGCAGCAGTTACAGATTCTTCAATTTTGCATGAGCTGGATCAGGAGAGTGTGGCAATTGCAGAGCATTTTTGTTTGTGGAGTCACATCAGAGTTGGGGTCAGGGCAGCAGCCTGATGAGTCATATAGAACTGCAATGCCCAGGGCAGGTGCTCATCTCGCCTTCCTTGCCTTTTCCTCATTCTAACAATTTATGGGTCCATATGATGACACAGCATTATGGCACCCAGGCTAGCTATGGCACTGGTTCTAATTTTTATTTAAAGTTGTGGGTTGTTGTTATGCAGTAGAGGTGTGAATCGTGTGCCCTATCGTCTTAATGATCAAAATCGTCTGGCAGGAGAAGAAAATCGTGTTTGGCACGATTTTTTAGTAAAAAAATCGTTTTTTCCGATTAGTGCGCACTAACGGGAGTTAGTGTGCACTAACAGAAAATGATACATTTTGACACTTTTCAGGTCAGTTAAGGTCAGTTTAGGAATGAATATGTATTCCTATTGGCTGCCCTCTTATTTATTCATGTTACCAAGGTTCCCACTGACAATATATGGGGGATGGGAAATGGAAACAGTTGGTAGCTTGACAAAAAAAGTAATGTGATCAGTCAATGTGACTAGAACTTGTGCCCTAACCCTGATACCAGGGGTGTTGTGATCTTCCTGCACACAGTGCCCTATCCCTGATACCAGGGGTGTTGTGATCTTCCTGCACTCAGTGCCATATCCCTATTAATACCAGGAGTGTTGTGATCTTCCTGCATACAGTGCCCTAACCCTGATACCAGGGGTGTTGTGATCTTCCTGCATGCAGTGCCCTAACCCTGATACGAGGGGTGTTGTGATCTTCCTGCACAAAGTGCCCTATCCCTAATACCAGGAGTGTTGTGATCTTCCTGCACACAGTGCCCTAACCCTGATACCAGGAGTGCTGTGATCTTCCTGCACAAAGTGCCCTATCCCTAATACCAGGAGTGCTGTGATCTTCCTGCACACAGTGCCCTAACCCTGATACCAGGGGTGTTGTGATCTTCCTGCATGCAGTGCCCTATCCCTATTAATACCAGGAGTGTTGTGATCTTCCTGCACACAGTGCCCTAACCCTGATACCAGGGGTGTTGTGATCTTCCTGCATGCAGTGCCCTAACTCTGATACCAGGGGTATCAGGGTTAGTGCGCACTAACAGGAGTTAGTGCGCACTAACACGATTTAACGATTTTTAACGATAAATCGTTAGAATTTCTATTGTATTGTGTTCTTTAATGATTTAAGACGATATTAAAATTATCGGACGATAATTTTAATCGTTGAAAAACGATTCACATCCCTATTATGCAGTATATGCTTCTATTAAAGACTGCAAGATGAAAGCTAAGGTATACAGTATACCAGTATAAGCACTGATAGTAGATGGAAAATATATATACATTATTAATCCATGATAACTTTTGTTGACTTCTTTCCTTCTTTTTTGTACACAGTACAGAGGTTGTTGATGTTGTTTCAGGTATTCTGTTCTTGGTTGACTATACCATCACATTGACTAACAGGTTCATAGGTGGGATGTATTTGGATACTATTGAGGTGCTGCATGGGTGAGGAATTCAGAAGATGATGAGGATGTTACACTGGAAGAAAAGGTCACCACTGTAGTGGTTGTATTAGAAGAAGAAGGCAGGATTGGAATTATGCACCTCTTCCTTGCAGAAGGTTCAGCAATAGCAGCAGAAAGCTGCTACTGGTACTATACAATTATAGGTTGCTAGTTCTTCAGGTGACTCAGCAAGACAATTATCTCCATATGCCAGCTACCTTGCCCCTATGGATGATTGTATGTCATACATAGATCATAATGGCAGAAGAAGACCATCTAGTCTACTCATCTGCCCAATTAATTTAGCTTTAGAATTTTCATCACTCTCTTAGAGATCCCATGATTTTATGAATTCAGATACTGGTTGTGTCTCTAATATCTCCACTGGTAGGCTGTTCCTTGCATCCACCATCCTCTCTGTAAAGAAATATTTCCTAAGATTACTCCTGAGCCTACCCCCTTTTACCCTCATCACATAACCCCCTCATTATAGACCCTCCTTTTCATTGAAAGAGGCTCGCCTTCTATGCATGGAAACCTTTGAGATATTTAAATGTTCCTATCATATCTCCCCTATCATGCCTTTCCTCTAGGGTGAATAAATCAAAGACCTGTTATATGGATGTCAATTTGAAGTCTGAGTGTACCTTCATACGATGCTGTAAAATGATACAACTATCGTGTCTGTGAGCCTAAAACAAGGCTTCAAAATCATTAGGTACCTCAGTAGCTTTTAATATTGGTGAGTCCACTTACAGATTACTGCATTGATGATATCTGTAATAAAGCCATTAGTGTCACTTATCTTCTTGTGGTCGGACTTGTGCAGCCGACATCCAGATGTTTTGGAGACTGGCTCCTTCTTCAAGGGCTGAAATTACTCAAGAGAGACTTGTGGAGCTGAGATAAATTTTAAAAAGAGCATGAATAAGGACATCTTTCAGTTATTGAAACAATTTTCACTTAACTTGTGACATCAGAGAATGTAATGTAATACATTCGTGCTATAATGGCAGAGTAGTGATGACAATGTTCATTCATTTAATGTGGACTATCCCGCTGTGTTTAGCTGTCTGTGGAGCTCCGCTGAAATAATGAAGCAAGTATCTTAAAGAGGATAACATTGCTGGTCCTCATTGAATTTGAAAAAATGAGATCATTAAATTTCAGAAATGTGATCGTTGTGGGCACGACGTTTCTGCCTTCGGTGAGTTTAAAAATGAACTCGATCTTGAAATGCAAAAAATGACCACTTGATCTAGCCTAAAGAATGATTTCAAAGTGTGCTCTTTTAAAGACACGATAGTTGTATCATTTTACAGCATCGTATGAAGGTACACTCAGACTTCAAATTGACATCCATATAACAGGTCTTTGATTTATTTAGATTTAGTTACATGTTATATTGTTCAGGGTCTCATTATTAGTGTATTACGATATTTCCTCTAGGGTGTACAAGTTTAGATCTTTAAGTCTGTCCCCATATGCTTAGTTTAGAACAAAGATCACTGACCATTTTAGTAGCCACCCTTTGTACCGAATCCATCCTGTTTATATTCTTTTGAAGGAGCAGACTCCAAAATTGTACACAGTATTCCAAAAGAGGTCTCACCAGGGACTTACACAGGGGCAGTATCACTGTTGTGATTGTGGACCCTTGAGCCAGAATGGGGATTAGCACTATCACAGAGGGACAGCCCTACGTGGTTCCCGTCACCAGTAGGAGAATGCTGCGCCTACCAGGAGAAGCGGCGGCTCACAGCGGAAAAGGTAGGGGAGTTGGCCATGGTCCTCTTCAGCTGAGACCCAAAACAATCACCTCCCTTTTTCTGTTGATCATTCCTCTTCCTCTGCAGCAAAGCATCTTTCTGGCTTTTGCTGTTGCTTTATCCACCTGTTTTTCCACCTTGGTTCATCAGATATAATCACTCTCAGATTCCACTCTTCCTTTCTGCTTAGAACAATTTCATCTCCAATATTGTACATCTCCCTTGAGTTTTTGTATTTTAAATGCATTACTCTGCATTTTTTAGCATTAAACCAAAACTGCCAGACCTTAGACCATTCCTCAAGCTTCATTAGATGCTTTCTCATGCTTTCCACACCTTCCCGGCTGTCCACAAATTGCAGAATTTCATATCATCGGATAAAAGAAAAACTTTCCAGAGAATTCTACTACTATATTGCTCACAATAATGTTGAAAAAAGATATTTCAAGGACCAATTCCTGAGGCTCGCCACTAGTAACACTGATCTCTTCAGTAAAAACTCCATTTACCACTACCCTTTGTCACCTCCCACTCAGCTGGCTTCTAACCAGGTCAGTAAATAAATTATAAACTTTGAGTTCTATGTGGTGGTAAATAAAGACCTGTCAGACTGTGGATTTAATTGAAATTGCCGATGGTATGCTTTTGCATTGCCTGCTAGCACTGTCAATTTTCCCTTCACTTATTCAGAATAAGGCAAATTCTCTTATCTTCTATCTCACTGTTACTACTAGAACTGACTTTCCACAACATCAACGTGATGCCCCACCATCTCTGCCTCCTGTGTTTGATGCCCCACTATTTCATTGTACCAACATTTCTTTTATCAACAGTTGTATGCAAAGCTGTAATGTAATAAAGCATTAATAATTCCAAAGAAAGGCACTCACATATAGCAGAAGTTAAATTTAATTGATATTTTTTAAAATATGGGATAGGTCACCCCATAACACAAGGGCTGATTATATACACTCACTCTCTGAAGCCTTTCATATATAGGTACTTTCTCAAGGTAATGTAGACAGATGTTTCCTCTAACAATTTAAAACACAACTCATTCATATGCATAATATATCTATAAATAAACATTCAACAGATGTTCAAAGACCTTTAAATTAAATTCAACAGATTTCAATTATTTAATGTTATGCTGCAATTAATCATAATGTAAAAGTGGGTGTTTCAATGTAGTTACTTTCTCCTATAAATTCTTCTAATTATCCATCATAAATTAACAATTAACAAATAAATAAATATGATTCAGTTTAGTCCTTAGTACTAAATTGAACAATATCCTTTCATAGATGACTCTGATATGACCAAAATGTTCTGCTGAAACTATCCTCGCCTTTTAATTCTGATTATAAATAACAGGCCTAATGCACATAAATGGGCTGTTGAAAATTGTCTTGGTGGTTGTAGATGTAAAAGTACATATGTAACTCACTTCCACTCACATTTTTACATGCACAGTAAAGAGGCGCTCCGGGGAGTTGAGTTGGAGTGAAAAAATTATTTATGTTCATACTTTAGATTTTTGGAAATACACACATAAATGTATTCATACACATTTACACCTGTGCTAGAAGAAGTGTAGTATGCATATGTCTGGCAGGATTTCCAATCATAGCCCTAATTTTTAAAGTGGATTTACACTCGTTAAGTCTGCTTGGAAAATTTGGGATAAAATCTATGAGTACTTTCTACTTGTAGACTTTAGCCGTATGCATGCCATTATCAAAATGAGCTCAATAAGGGTCATTTTCAAAAACGATTTAGTCAACTAACCACAGATTTAGGAGAACCACCTAAATCTAGTCTAGGAAAATAAATGCAGGGTCTGCTTTACTAGGACTTTTTCTCCTATTCTGAGACTATGGTGAAAAAAGTAAATCAGGCCCATAGCCACTCTAAATGTAGATATTCCGATAGGCATAACCAGGCATGGGAAGAAAAGTTTAGTAATCTATTGAATATTTCAATAGAGGAATGTGGTTTCCTCCTCCTAAGTCCAATCGCAGAAGTAGGAGTGGCATAGTACATGGTAAGAGTACACTGGTATAAATGTATTCATTTATACCAGTGTACTATGTGACTTTGCTAACATTTCCCCTTTAATGAATCAAGGGTAGAACCATTTTCTATTAATATAACAAATCAAGGGAAACCCCTTCCAAAACAAGATAATTTGCATCGTTTTAGAATCAATTTAATTTCCCATAATTGTCTATTGATCACTTTCATCAATAAAGATTCATCACTCGCTACTCTCAGTTTTGCATTTATTAAGGGTTGAAAATCAATTTCTTCATTTATTCCTTTTGGTATTAATGTTCTCAAACTATGAATCCAATACATCTTCTTTTGTAACAATTCTATGTTTGGCACAAAACCTATCTGGGACATACACTTTTTCCAAACATAGGACATTGAAATGTTTTAAACTGCCCTGATATACATTATTAAAATGTCTAAATTAAACATGGCTCTTCAGACAAGCCTTCAAAGACGGAATCAGCTAAACACACGCACCACAATCACCATCTCATACCATTACGGAGAGTTAAATATTAGTACGGACAGTTACATTACATAAGACCCTTTCTGTCGCTATCTAACCTGTTAATTATAACCAAGTTGCTTCATGTCACATCCTGTACATAAGTGTTGTATTACCAGTTATCCTGTTATACCAGTTGTTCCTGAAATTGTAATTGGGGGTTCTACCTGTAAACCAAAGGTTACCAGTTATATTGTTATACCAGTTGTTCCTACAATTGTAATAAGTTGTTATACCTGTAAACCGGAGTGAAGGCCTCTAGCTAAACTTCGGTATATAAAAGCGTACAAATAAATAAATAAATAAAGGTGTACTTTTTATAATTTTTTTTCTTTGCAGCTATCTGTTCCTGCATAGGTGCCCAACTTTTTTTTGTACTGTTTCCCACAAATGCAATACATCATGTAAATTATATATTCATTTTTACAATTAATAGTCATTCCATTTATAAGTAGACAAGTCCATATTCAAAGGTATTTATTTATTTATTTTTATTTTTAAAAAATGTATGAATCGCTTTCCAGGTCTTACAATAAGACCTCTCAATGCGATGTACAACAATGAAATACAATTAAAACTATAAAAGCAATACAAATTAAACAATAAAACAAATGTAAGCTTCAAGTCCCAACTGCCAGTCTAAACTGAAATTAATTCTTATCAATCGGAAATCATCAACCAGATCTTCAGCTTACGACAGAGTTGCAATAAATTGGTTTCTTGCCTATTTGTCAAAGGTAGTTCATTCCATAATTTAGGAATAGTCATGGAAAATGACCTATTTAACAACCTCGTATGTCAAAAAAATTTTGGGGATGGAATTTGGTAACTATATTGTGAGCATGTAGCCCTGGTAGTTGATTTCCAGTGAAGCCTTGAGGACATGTGAGAGGAGCCACAGCCATGTAAGATCTTAAACATGAGAACTAATAATTTAAATTTACATCTTATTTATTTATTTATACATTTATATACTGACATTCCATTTATAGATCACAACGGTTACAAAGTGACATTCAAAATTATAACACAGTTAACAGACAAATATGCTTTCAGGGGTAGTATGCAAAGGCAGGCATTTATCTAGCAAATCTCTCAAATCCTATTTTCAAGTACATATTAACCTTGAACTAGAACAAAAGACATAGAATCCAGATAATGAAGATATGAAGTTATGGTTTTCACGTCGTAGTCAGTGAGTTGTTTTGAGGATTTTGCATTTTATTGTTTGGTTTATACTCAGGTTTATTTTTGGGGTAATGTCAAAGAATCTGCTAGGTGGCTAGTTTCTTCGATGTTGTGTACCGAATATATGCATGTGAGTGGGTTCAGTCACATGGAGGGGACTCCTTGCTGGGCTGTGGTGGGGGTCCCGGTGAGCAGCAGGATGCTGCTGTCCATTACATGTTGGGTGGCCTGTGAAGAGAACATCTTGGTGGAGCGAGGCAGATGTACACTTGGGGATTATTATATTTGCATTTGGCAGCTCTAATGAATTAGTGTTATGTTAATAAAGTTGCGGCCTTTTTGACATTCCAATGAGTTGTTTATTGTATTTGTTTAGAGTTTGGTCTATTTTTGTAAAGGAGTGAGGTGAGGGGGGCCAAAAGTCCTGGTTGCTCATATTGGGGCAGATTTTAAAAGCCCTGCGTGCGTAAATCCAGCCAGATTTACGCACGCAGGGGACTTGCGTGCAGGCGCACCTATGTTGCATAGGCCGCCGGCATACGCAAAGCCCTGGGATGTGCGTATGTCCCAGGGCTTTGCTCGGGGGGGGGCGTGTCGGGGGCAGTTGTGGGCGGCGGGGCCTTCATGGACATTCCAGGGGTGGGGCCGTGGGCATGGTGCCGGCCCGGGGGCATTATGGGGGTGTGGCCAAGGCCTCTAAACCAGCCCCTGGGCCGGGGAATGGCCCACCGTCAGCCCGCCGGCGCGCTCAAGTTATGCTTGCCTTGCGCAAGCGTAACTTTCTTAACAAAGGTAGGGGGGATTTAGTTAGGGCTGGGGGGTGGGTTAGGTAGGGGAAGGGAGGGGAAGGTGGGGGGGGGGGGGGGCCCGGGAAAAAAGCTCCCTCTGAGGTCGCTCCGAAAATCAAGCGTAGATTTGTTCGCGCCGGGTTGCGGGAACAAATCTACACCCGCGCGTGTGTTATAAAATCTGGCCCATTATGATTTGTTTTTATGTTTATTAAATAAATAAATAGTTTTGTGTGATTGCGAGAGCTCTTTTGTGACAGCTTTGAGCCTCTCCTGTGTCCTTACTGCTCTTGCAACTTCAGCCATGGCTACAACTGCAACCCCTCTTCCTTCCATCTAACTATCTTGAGATTGCCCATACAGGGCATCCCTGGTACAAAGACTGGTCCGAGCCACAACATTACAGGTAGTAGGGTAGGGAAGATCTGAAGCTGGTGCCCTCTGGAGTCAAAGCAGGTTGATATCCCTCCCTGGTGTTAAAGGGATGGTGATGCTGGCTGAGCCACCTTGAGGTGCCAGTCATTCTGCTCCTTGCTGGATGTGGTTTGAGAGTATGGATCAGTCATCCCAGATGTGTGTGGCACAACATCCACGGTAATTCCATCTCCTCCCTCCTCTGATTCCTTTGTACTTTTCTCCTCTTCTGCCTCCTCTTCTTCTCTGGGCAGACATCTGACATGCATGCTTTTAATTTGGCTCTCTCTGTACTGGAAGTCTCTTTTCTTCTTTCACCTCCTCTCCTGGGGTCCAGATGTTCCTCCACTTCTGCCCTTAGCACTGACAATCAGCCTCATGTGCCAGACTTATTTTATACAGGTTTGCAGCAGGAGGCTGAGCCGTGAGGAAAACAGGACTGTATATGCACAGTTTAGTATCCGCACAGTAATTAGCGATTAGGGACGCATGCATATTAATAGCTCCATGCATATTAATAGCTTGCATGCACTTCTGAGGAAAATGTTTAAGATGTGTACTAACAGATTTAGGGCCTCATTTTCCAAGCCGCTCGCACGCGATACCAGGATGGGGGTGCAGTCGGGGTGGAGTCGGCCCCGGAAGAGGAGGAGTCGGGGCTTCACCGGGGCCAACTCTGCGCCGACGCTGTGGACAGCGAAAAGATAAGGGCCTTTTCGCTGCCTATTTCGCTCCCAATAGCTACACCTCCTATGGTGGCTCTATTGGGTGCGAAACCAGCAGCGATCGCACCGCGACGGTGCGATCGCTGCCAGCTAGCGCAGGCCCACCCCCCGTTTCGGCCCCCCGCCCCTCATCTTCTAAAGTATCACAGGCCTGCGATACTTTAGAAAATGAGGCCCTTAGTGAGCTGCCTGTTAAGTGATGTTTTAGCCTCTATGCTAACATTTTAGCACAGGTTTTAGTCCATAGGCCGCAATATGTGCTACACAGACAATCTGTCTTCATTAATCAAGGCGATTTTATACAGTACAGCTTGGGCTCCCTCCTCTATAGCTGATGTACACAGGCAACATTCTGTTCTTCTGAGTTGTGAAGCTCCCCAGGATTGGCCTTTTTGTGGAAGGGTCCTTGAGTTGCCTATTCTAGAACAGCTCCTACAGTTTTCATCAGGATGGCCTGACATATCTCAAGCAGCAGGTCTGAGTTTTAAAGGAAAAGTAGAACTTGTTTCCAGCCTCCCACACTGCATGTTTCTGTTCAAGCCCACATACATCCTTTCCTGAGTACTATACCTTCGCTCTTCCTCTGCTTTCTTGTCTGTACTACTTGGGTTGGCCTTGATTTCAGTGGTTGCTTTTCTCATTGGCAAATATGATTTCACAGGTTTGAGGATTATTTTATTTATTTATTTAGGCAATTTATATACACCGTCGTCCCAATGGAAGATCACAACGGTTTACAAAATCAACATTCATATTCTAGGTCAACACAACATTTAAAACATGTTAACTAGGGGCTAAGACAGTAGTTTGTGATACATAAGTTCCATTTCAATAACTTTCATGCATTAGTAAGTTTCTTAATCTGGTCAGGCAAGGCCAGGGGCCAATCAGTGGTGGCAGCCCAGCAGCGCTCCAATCACCTGCCTGTATTTGTGCTTTCAGCCTGACTCTCCTCCTGCTCCGCCTCTCCCATAGCTGTGCCTCATTTGTTGCTACTTCAGGCTGTCCTCCTGGGAGTTACAGAGGAAAAGGAGAGTAAACCGAAGTCCCAAAGACAGGCAGGCAGAATCTGCACAGTAAAAAAATCAATGCTCAACCTGAAAGGAAAAAAAAAAGGGGGGGGGGGGGGTGTGGCTGCGGCTGGTTGGCCGCCCCCTCCCCCCGCCCTTCCCCAAGTATCTGGTCCTGCTCCACGGAAAAGCCGGCAACCCCAGCTGGAGCCCTCAAGTCAGAGTTTCTCAGTCTCACAGGTAGCCAGTGTAATTTAGCTAACAGAGGAGCAACCGATTCATGTCTGGAGCAACCCATGACAATTCTTGCAGCCATATTTTGAACTCAGAGGTTATCCAGATTTTGGTTCTCATCCAGCTAAATTCTATCCAGATAACTTTTTTAACCAGCTGAAATTTTGCTGGATAAATTAGGGGCATTCGAGGGCATTATGGGGGAGTTGAGTTAGCCGGATAAGTTATCTGCTAATTCTGGTCAGCCTGTGCACTTGTCCTAAAGCTAGCCAGATAAAATTATCTGGCTAACTTTAAGATAGCCAGATATATTCAGCAAAGTGACCAGGCACCTGAATACATATGCTGAGTTAGCCTAGCAGAGCCGCACATGTCCAATTCCATGACTGTGTAATTACGGTATAAATTGCTTCAACCTTATTTTAAACAGTCTTTTCTTTTTAAGCCCTATTTTGTCTTCTTTCCTATTACTAATAGAAATGGTTTTCATATAGTAATGATAGCGGGAAAGGACCAGACAGCCCATCCAGTCTGTCCAGCAAGCTTCTTATGGTAGTATTTGCTGCTCCATGCAGGATACCCCATGTTTCTCTCAAGGGTAGTAACTAACTGCCGCTCCATGCATTTACCCCCAAGCCTCATGATAAGGGTAGTAAAATCTACAATCAGTCAAAACCCCTTATATAGAACTGATTGTTTAAGAAACACTCATGACAGGATTTTGGGATTTGGATGCATGCTAAGAGAAATGAAACAGTATTCATTCTGAAGACAATTTATTTGCAAAAATATAAAAATGCAAAAAAAAAACTTTAGTTGGTATCAGACCAATGATTAAAGATAAAGTAAAGAAGGTATCAAACTAGTACTGCTTATTATGATGGTCCATTTATGATATAGGACTGTGTTTATTCATGCATTGAGTTTGTGGTGAGACACATTTTTTGAACATTTTTATTGTTCTATACTATGAATCAAATTGACTCCATGTGATCTGTACCTTGTCTCCTTCCTCCTATAATATTAGACAAAAAAAGAAATTCTTTGTCCACCCGCACCACTGATTTAATAGTTGCATTTAAAACTTTATTCTTATAATCCTTTGGGTTTATTTTAAATCTTTTCATCTGTGCAACTTTTACATGAAAATCACTATCCTTAGCACATATCCTCTGTAATCTTAAAAATTGTCCCCGGGTGTGCTGCTAATTAAGGCTTTTGGATGACAACTATTAAATTGTAAAGCTGAATATGTCACTAGAATACCTGTGTTTTACTCTTTGAATTGTAATATCAAGTTTTAAGTCTAGGAATTTAATTTGCCTTTCATTCACAGTAAATCAGAATGAGAGATTTCATTCCTTATTCACCAGATATTCATAATGAGAGCGATATTCAGTGTTACTCATTTGGATAAGTATGGACTTATATAGCTAAATGGTGGTGGCTGAATATCTGCCGGGAATCAGCAGCCATCACTTAGCCAGATAAGTATTTATCCAGATAAGTTTTTAGTCGGAAAAAAGGCGGATGTGGTAAGGGCATTCTAGGAAGGAGCTGAGTTACCCGGATTAGTTATTTGGCTAACTCCTTTTTCAAAGATAGCCAGAAAACTTATCCAGCTAACTCTGGTTGGCCCATCGACCTGTCCTAAGGTTAGCCAGATAAACTTATCTGGCTAGGGGAGAGGAGAGAGGAGACCAAAGGAACTGTTCAAATTACCTCTGATTTATTTCCTGCATTCGAAGGAGATGACGTTGCTTCGACCCTGACGCTGAGTTGGGTTGCCTTGGTGACATCACTTAAGGTCCCGGAAGGCCTATAAAATCGGCCTCTCCTGCGGCGCGCCGGCATGCTGCCGAAGCTGCGCGCACCAAATGGCCACGCGGCTTTGGTGGAATCTTGAGGATCTGAGGAACTCCTGCAATTAAGAAGTGGAAGTGGAATTGAGAGACTTTGTAAGTAATATATTACTTTTATTTCCTCTCTCCTCAAGCCCCCCCATTCCAGGGACTCAATAATTTAAATTACAGAGATCACTACAGGAAGGAGAGTTTGGAACTATTATATGATAATAATTGTATGTTATGCCTCATACTAAAAGAAAGGTGTGGATAAGGAAGATGCAGACATCGACTCCCTTACCCATTCCATCTCAGCCTCAAATTTCTTCCTTCTTCACGGCAACAGCAGGCAAGCCGGAGGAAGGGGCCGCAGTGGAATACACTTTAGAGTGAGAAGCAAATCCACAGGCTGAAGCTATCTCTTTAAGCCCTGGCACTCCTACTACTCCCTCCCCACCATGTATAAACTTAAAAAATCTTGTTGGCCCTCTCAAGTTAGATGAGGGCTCAGATAATATAAGTATTACCTTAAGAGAAGATATGAGGAGTGGAGACGTTCCCACAGGGGATAGGAGGAAAACCAGAAAAGAACGAGAAATTATTCTACATCAAAATTCATCAGAGATTACTATGGACACATTATGGTCGGCAATTAAATCACTGGAACTGGCAATAATTAAGTTAACCCAGAACACTGCTAATTTTCAACAGAGAATATTAAATGTGGAAAATATAGTTTCTATATGTAATAATAAAGTGATTGTAAGTGAAGATAGGTTGGAAAAGGTGGAAACAATGCAAAACAATTATGTTAAAACTGAAGTAATTAATTAAAAAAAAATGGAATTTCTTGAGAATTCTTTAAGATATCCTAATCTTAGGGTTTTGAATTTCCCTTTCTATCTCCTTTTTAAAGGTTAGTGCTAGCAACCTGGTTCCACTCTGGATAAGGTGGAGCCCATCCTTTCGGAAAAGTTTCCTCCTTCCCCAAAAGGTTCCCCAGTTCCTTACAAAACTGAATCCCTCTTCCCTGCACCATAGTCTCATCCACATGTTGAGACTATGGAGCTCTGCCTGCCTCTGGGGACCTGCACGTGGAACAGGGAGCACTTCAGGTAGCACTTCTGGAGTTTCTGGATTTCAGCTTTCTACCTAAAATCCAAAATTTGACTTCAGAACCTCTCTCCCACATTTTCCTATATTGTTGCTGCCCACATGTACTAAGACAGCTAACTCCTCCCCCGCACTGTCTATAATCCTATATAGGTGACTCATGAGACCCGCCACCTTCGCACCAGGCAGGCAAGTTACCAGGTGGTCCTCATGTCCACCAGCCACCCAACTATCTACATTTCTAATAATCAAATCACCAACTATGATGGCTGACCTAACCCTTTCTCCTGGGCAGTAGCCCTGGGAGACTTGTCCTCAGTATGAGAGGATATCCTCATCACTTAGAAAGCAGGTCCTTGCTTCAGGATAACTTTCTGCAACACCAGGGTGATGTTATCCAACTGGGAGACCTTTCTGATCCAAGGCAGCACTGGGGCTGCCAGGATGGATTTGGGACTTGGCTACTATGTCCATGAAGGTCTCATTAATGTACCTCTCTGTCTGCCTCAGCTCCTCCAAGTCTGCCACTCTAGCCTCCAGAGATCAGATTTGTTCTCTGAGAGCCAGGAACTCTTAGCATTGAGTGCACACATACAGTCTCTCACCGGCGGATAAAAAATCATACATGTGACACTCAATGCAAAACATAGAAATGACAGCAGAAGAATTTTATTTATTATTTTTATATACCAACATTTGATCTCAATTGAGAAATCACACCAGTTTATATTCAGGTACTGTAGGTATTTCTCTATCCCCAGAGGGCTTACAATCTAAGCTTTTGTACCTGAGGCAATAGAGGGTAAAGTGACTTGCCCAAGGTCACAAGGAGCAATAGTAGGACTTGAACCCTGGTCTGCTGGTTCACAGTCCACTGTTCTAACCACTAGGCTATTTCGCCTCCCAAATGGCCCATCCAGTCTGCCCAGCAAGCTTTCACACTTACTTTTTTCATACTTAGCTGTTACTCTTGGCCCTTATAAGTAACTTTTTGGTTCTATTTCCCTTTCACCCCTGCCATCAATATAGATAGCAGTGCTGGTGCTGCATCTAAGTGAAGTATCTTGCTAATTGTTTAGGGGTAGTAACCGCAGTAATAAGCAAGCTACTCCCATGCTTGTTTACCCAGCCTGTGCAATTCAGTCCTTATTGGTTGTTGTCTGAATATAAATCCTCTTTTCTCTATTCCCCCCTGCCGTTGAAGCAGTGAGCTGAGCTGGATATGTATTCCAAGAGAAGTATCAGGTTTAAATGATTCTGGGTAGTAACCGCCATAACAAGCAAGCTACTCCCCAGCTTTTTTGTGGATGCAAATCCTTTTTTCCACATTTCTTCTTGCCGTTGAAGCATAGAGCAATGTTGGTGTCGCATTAACTGTGTGTATATTTATTGAATAAGGATATTAATCACCATGTAGTAGCCGTCATTCCCGCAAGCCACCCCATGCCTCTTCTCTTCATTCACATCCTCTAGACTTTATGGATCCACAGTGTTTATCCCACGCCCCTTTGAAATCCTTCACAGTTTTAGCCTTCACCACTTCCTCCTGAAGGGCGTTCCAGGCATCCACCACCCTTTCCATGAAGAAATACTTCCTGACATTGGTTCTGAGTCTTCCTCCCTGGAGCTTCAAATCGTGACCCCTGGTTCTGCTGATTTTTTTTCTGACGGAAAAGGTTTGTCGTTGCCTTTGAATCATTAAAACATTTCAAGTATCTGAAAATCTGTATCATAATCACCTCTGCTCCTCCTTTCCTCCAGGGTGTACATATTTAGATTCTTCAATCTCTCCTCATAAGTCATTTGATGAAGACCATCCACCTTTTTGGTCACCCTTCTCTGGACCGCCTCCATCTTGGAAAGCCCTCCCTCTTGCTGCTGGACTGCTGCCTTCATCTTAAATTTTTGAGTTTCTAGTTAAGTTTAGGTTGCTAGGATGGCCGCCGACCTGCAAGGACATGAATGCTGCAGCTCCGAATTGTTGGTGATTCTTAGAGCTTTTTCTTCTAATTTCCTTACTGCTGTGTTGCGGAAAAGACTGGCTATGCCTCACACAAAGAGGAAAGCTCGCGTAAGAAATATTACCTCAACTCCCGAATTTGATAGCTGACAACCAAGGATTGAAGCAGCATTTACAAAGACGCCGACAAATCACCCGGAAGTTGCAGTTGCTGGGGCCAGTAAGGAGCAGTTGCCGTGTCCCTTGACTCTTGGGACATCGTTGAGCCTGGGTGCTCCAACAGCACCGGATCCACCCCTGGGATGGTCTGGGAATATAATTTCTTTTGAAAAAATTTGTGCGGGTTCTTCCCCAGCAACTCCTGGAGTCCAGAGAAGAGAGGAGGAAATCTCTGATTCTTTGGAGAACCCAGGGGAACCGGGTTCCAGGAACCAGGAGGACAAGGTTCAACATCGACTGGAACAGCATGGAAGGAGTGGAGAAGGCCTCATGGAGGTAGGAACAATGAATAATGACATATCCTTAGTCTGTTCCACCCTTGCTCTTGTCCTGTCTTTAGAAGAGATAAGAAATATATTGATCTCTATGCAGAAGTCTATAAATACGTTGACTGTTACGGTTCAAGAAGCAATTACTAAGACACAGCTTGCAGATGAGAAATTGGCAAATATGGAAAAGCAGATGATTACAATGGAAGGGAAAGTAAAAGAATTTGAGGAAATTCAAATAAATCTGATAAAATCTGAAAAAATGTTTGAAAATAAAATGGAGATTCTGGACAATCAAACGAAGAGAGCAAATCTAAGAATTTTATTTATTTATTATTTATTTATTAAAGGCTTTTATATACCGACTTTCTTGATACAAATCAAATCAACTCGGTTTACATCGAACTAAGCAGTAACTATAAACCACCCACTCAACGAGACAATTTAAAAGGAGCATAAAGTTACATTTTGAATTTCCCTAAGACCAAATTGCTGTTGCCAATGGATTTATTCAAAAGTTACCTTTTAAATGTTTTGAAATATTCAGCAGAGGCAATTCCTGCGATATCAAGGATTTATTATTTGCCTCAGCGATTGTCTATGGGTGAAAGTAATATGCAACAGGAGAAACAAGAAGATACAAATGCAAATTTAAATTTAACTGATTTTCTAGAGAAATCTTTTGAACTGGATATAACTTCAAGATCTACCCTGTTGGTACAGTTTTCATTCATAGTTGAAAGAGATAATGTTTTGAGACATTATTTCAGATTCCAGAAAGTAAAATTCTATGAACAGTTGATTCAAATTTTCCCAGACATTGCAAGAACAACAATTAAAAAGAGAGAAATTCATTGCAATGAGGGGGAAAGCAATAGATAGAGGAGTTAAATTTATATTATGATTCCCATGTAGGTGCATATTACTTTTTGGAGATACCAAATATGTGTTTAATGATCTTGATCAACTTCGTGCCTACTTAGATGCTGATTCACGTTCCTAAGTTAATCCATAAGGTTGATTGGTAATATGTAATAATCAGGTGAAACCTTACAGTTTTCGGCATTGTTTGTGATTATCTGGATTTCTTTTTAAGAATCTGCTCTTTTTTTCTCTTGGTCTCCCACAATTTCCTATATTGAAGTTCAATGTAGATATGCCCAAATGGAAGAAATTTTTCTTTTATTGAAAATTGTTATCTTGTTTAATTGTATTTTCCTTTCTGACTGTGCATAATCACATTGTTATATTTCTTGTTATAATCATCGTTTAAAATTCAATAAAATATAAATATAAAAAAAAAAAAAGTTTAGGTTGCTAAGGTAGTTGATTGATTTTTAATGAGAAGGTGTGTCTTGCCTAAAAATTAAGGGTTGAGCTACAGGTGGGTGGGTGGGAAAGACAGGCACTAGAATTAACTCCCTCTGGCTTGTTTATTATCTCAGACACACAGAAACTCTAAAGAAGAATAGAGCGCTTTTTGTTTTATCATTATGTTTCAGCATTTGATGAACCAGCAGAAAATCTACAATTACTAAAGAGCAGGCTGCCAGCACAATAAGTATCTCACCCATTCTTGGGATGTTGAACATTGTTAAAGGATTTGAAAACTACAATTTTTTATTCAATGGTGAGCTATGACTCTAAGCTTTCAGTTTGTACAATAGTGGCTCTCACTTTGAGGATTACTTTCAAAACTATTTGCTATAGAGCATTTATGTGCACAAGTAGATGGCAGGAGCATACTTCTGCTCTGAAAGTATGCCAGCTCTAGGAAAAATGGTTGATGGCACCTTCCCAAATGTGTAAGTGTGAGTGTGCATGGCAGAGAGCCTATGAGTGTCTGAGAACCTAATTTGTGTCACATAGGCTCTCAGATACATACAGGGTCTCACTTTCTCTTTCACACACACAGACACACACAAACACACACACACTTACACATGTTCATTCTCACACATACTCCCTCACACACACACATATGCAGGCTTTCTCTCTCACACACATGCACACAGGCTCTCACACATACACATATATTCATTCTTTCACACTCCCTCTCTCATATAAACATCCATCTTTTTACATACAATCCCTCTATTTCGCCGTCACATACACACAGACTCACACCCAGGTTCTCATTGTATCTCATACCGATATACTCTCAGGGGCTTCCCCCACTTTTTTTTGGCTGTGGTGGGATGAAGCCCACTGCAGACCCAACAGGCTTCTCTCGGGCCGTGGTGGGTTGGAGTCTGCTGCAACCCCACCATTGACACCAGGTATCTTTGGATTGTGGTGGGACAGGGTCTACTGCAGCTCCGCTGAGCATCTCTTCTGGCAGTGAAGGATTGGATTCCACTGTGGATCTATTTCGCTGCCAGGTCTTTCTTCAGCCCATGGCAGGATTGGGTTCAACAAGGCCCTGCCACCACTGCTAGGCATCTTTTCAGGCCACAGTGGAGTGGGGGTCTGCTGTTGCTCCACTGGCACAGGGCCTCTCTTCCATTGCCACAAGCTGGATGATATTGGCAGTGCTCAGGGTGCCGCTCAGCTCATGGCACTCCAGGTGACCATCCAGCTCGCACTCTACAAAGACTGACTCGGCTCGTATGTTTCAGTATGTATAAAGATGTCCAATGTGAGGAAAGTGCATACTTTCTCTACCAATTTTATAAATATATGCACATATATTTTGAATGTGAAAAAAACCATGTATGCATAAAATACTGATTTATACATAGAGGCAGATGAATTTAACAATATGCGGATGTACTTGAAATCACTAGTTTGCTGATACTTCCACCAGTTCACCCAGTCTATATCCCGTTCACTGAGAGCCTCTTAGTACTTCACCCTGAACTCTCCTCAATTCACCTAGGTCTTCCACCCAAAAATAGAAGACAACAGACAGGTTTGAAATCAATTTGGTAGATAATTAGCAGGTGCAAACATTTTCAAATAAGTTGCCTAATGTATTCTTGTAAATTTCTTACAAAATAGCAACTTCTATGTGTATCTCTTGCCTCCGCTCTTGAACAGACCTAGACTGCCCCTTTTTTGGGCAGATAATCTCTGTTTGAAACTGTACTTTTGATGTTTATAAAATAGCATGTGAATACATGCTTATTACGTGCATATATCCTCATTATTCCTTTAGGAATTCTTTGAAAATGTACTCATTTTAAGGATGTGCAGGGGAAAAATATTCATTTTCATTTTTGGTTATTTATGGGAGTATTTTTCCCTTGAATTTTGGTTAGTGGATTGCTTAATTTGTATAATTTGTGAGAAAAAAAATGGATCAAACAATAAACCCTCCCCCCCCCCCAAACACTCAAAAATCAAAAACACGGGCTCCCGCCTTCCTGCCCGGAAAAATACCATGGGCAGGATCACCCTAGGCCCCATTTACCCCGTCCAGAAGGGATCTGCTGGCAAGGCCTAGGCCCAGGCCGAAGCCTTGGCGTGGTATAGGCCAAGGTCACGGGACGTACCATGCCCTCGATCTACTCAAGACTGACGCATCAGCCAAGCCAAAGCACGATACTGGGGCCTGGCCTGGAGGCTGGGTCCTGACACCTGGGTCTCAGCCTAGGACAGAGTCCAGACCCAGGACTGATGTTAAACTCAGGCCCGGTTACTGGGTCCCAAAGCCAGGGCCTTGGCCTGGATTGAAGTCCAATGCCATGACTGCCTGGAATTCAGGTTGCAAAGCTTGGGCCTAGCCCCAGATCCAGGCCCAATGCTAAGACCTGGCTTGGAGGCCAGGTCCTGATGCTTTGGCCTGGCCTCGAGGCTGAGTCCCGACACCTGGACCTCAGCCTCAGGTCAGGCTCAGGCCTAGAGCCCAGGCCTCACCGCTGCTCCTTCATTGTCCTCTTCTTTCTTCTGACACCATCTGCTGAGGTTGTGCTGGAGATAATTAACGGCAATACCATAAATCAAAATGGTGCTGTCCACTGTGGTGAATGTGCCAGTGGACAGAGTCAGAAGAAAGAACAGGGTGACAAGGGAGCAGCAGTGAGGCCTGGTCTCTGGGCCCTGGCTCTGGACCTGGGCCTGACCCTGACAAAGGCTGAGGCTCAGGCATTGGAACCTGGCCTCCAGGCCAGGCCCTGCATTGGGTCTGGGTCTGGGCCGAGGCTCCAGCATCAGGACCCAACGTCTGGGCCGGGTCATGGCATTGAACCTGGGTCTGGGCTTTGGCCTAAGCCGAGGCCCAGGCATCGGGACTCAACTTTCGGGCTGGGTCATGGTATTGGACCTGGGTCCTGGCCAAGTACCCGGTGTCAGGTCCCAAACTCTAGGCCGGGTTGTGGCATCAGACCTGTGTCCAGGTTCCGGCCTAGGCTAAGGCCCAGGGCTTGGGACCCAGCCTCCAGGCTGGTTCACGGCGTTGGGCCTGGGTCTGGGTTTCAGCCTAGGCTGAGGCCCAGGCATTGGGACTCGCATCGAGCCTGGGTCCAGGCTGAAGCCCTAGAATCAGGAACTAAACTCCGGGTCATGTCATGGTGTCAGGCCTGGGTCTGGTTTCTGGCCTAGGCCAGGGGTCAGGAAATGGCTTCTGGCTTGGGTCTGGGCTTATGCCCTGGCATCAGGAACTGGCCTCTTGGCCAAGTTATGGCATTGGGTCTTGGCCTGGCTCAAGTCTAGGCCTAGGCTTCGGAACCCATTGGATACCCCTGACAGATTAGGTAAGAGACCCTGGCATCACGTTCGAGCCTAGGCCATGGTGCCTACTTTGAGCCTTGGCCTATACTCTAAGAGATGCTTAGACTTAGGGCCTAGGCCTAGGCCAAGGCACCGGTGTCACTATAGGGCATAGGAAATCAATCTATGCCTTATGCAAGTCCCCGGCTTCAGTCCTAGACTTATACTTGGTGCATTCATTTCAAACGAATGAAACAAATACGTTTTGTTCCATTTGGGGGGGGAGGCCCAGTTTTGTTCGTGGACCCTGAATTAAACAAATTGCGCTTATTCATTGAGTTTTTAAAATTAGTTTGAAACAAATGCATGTCCCTACTCATCTATGGTTTAGAAGGAAGGGTAAGTAATGTTTCTTATTATCCATGGGGACGAAAGCACAGGGGTAGATCTTAAAAAAATATGCGATCACGTACTTTTGTTGCGCACCAGGCATGAACAAAAGTACGCTGGATTTTATAAGATCCCTGCGTATCTTATAAAATCCGGGGTCGGCACGCGCAAGAGGGTGCACATTTGTGCAACCTGCGCGCGCCGAGCCCAGCGGCGCTGCCTGTTCCCTCCGAAGCCGGTCCGATTTCGCCGGCCAGCAGCCCCGCTCGTGTTCCGGTCCCGGGGGCTGGTCCGGAGGCCTCGACCACGCCCCCGGGCCGGCGCCATGCCCCCGGGCCCGCCCCCGAAACGCCGTGTCGTTTCGGGAACGCCCCCGGACACGCCCCCTCCTGCCCCTTTTCAAAAGCCCCGGGACTTACGCGCGTCCCGGGGCTTTACGCGCTCCGGCAGCCTTTGCAAAATAGGCGCGCGTAAATCCAGAAGGATTTACGCGCGCAGGGCTTTTAAAATCCGCCCCACAATGTTTTAGGGTCCCTTTCCCTGCTCATATGCCATGTAAGTAATAAGAACTGCATCAGTCATTTCTGCCAAGCTAAATTGAAAATCTGTACCTGCTACATTTACAGCAAGTTTTAACACCAGATTTCATTGGTTTATTATCCTCTCCAATCTAATGAATAATTCATCAGTCTCCAATCTAAATTTGGAATGTCTGAATATAAGCTTCCTAATATGAAGAAATGCATCAGTTCATTGTGCCTTTCTCTGTTAGAAAGTAAAACAAAGTAGAATGTGTCAATTAAGTTTTAGATTTCTAATCAAAATATGTCATAACCTTTTTCAGTCAGGATTCAGAAATTGCAATATATTAAAGTTCAGAAAATCATGTTACCAGGACAGCATGAACAGGAAGGCAGTTTTGCTTTTAGAGATTATGATGAACATGAATCATTTCAATTAGAGATAGATAATGTAGTTCAATAGGAAGTCCACATCCCGGTAATACAAGCACTTTGACTTGACAGGTCTTTTGCAGCATTTTTAAAGTTGATATTCTACAGATAACTTCACTCTATTATTCTTTTAAAAAAAAGAACAAAATATGTGTATTCTAAAGTTCAGTTGAGATATGAAACAATGAAAAGAGAGCTTAAAGGAGCAATATCAGGAATATTTATTTTTAGATATTTCTGCTAGTAGTTAAATTCAATATGATGTCCCTTTTTCATTTTGTTTTTTATTTAATTACTGAAGAGTTATTAGCCTTAATGTCATGTTTTCTTTTGTGCTTATGAAAGGTGTCAGATTGCCAGCACTAGAACTTGAATTTTTTGCTTATTCAGAGACCAGGAAGTGGCAGCACACAGTGCCAAGGCAGTGCTCCTCAGCATTGCTCTATAGGTACCAACTACATGGGTGAGCGAATAAATCAATTTCCTGGCCTGAGTAATTTCTGGCCTACTTATTTGGATACCTGAGATAATTGAGACCATCAAATTATTTCACATAGTCCACCAAACTGCTTTCACAGGATAATAATTTTGCTTGCTACAAACCTGAGCTAGATTTGAGTGGCTGAAATATTCTGCAATTTGTGCCAATTCCCTATGTTCTCTGGTTCTTCAAACGATATTAGTGTTTAACAGATATTTGAAAAATCCTCTCACTTAGCTGATCTAGGTAAACTGTTATGCTACTTTGCTGGCCCTCATCAGAACAGTATGCAAGAGGCATCATGTAGCTACAAATATGAATGCAGCCTATAAAACTAAGGTATGAACCCAAAAGAGATTTCTAAAAACTGGGATGTGACTCTTGTGGAAGCTGTATACATTTTATTACAAAGAAATGTCAAAGTAATAGAAATATAATATTTTAAGACAAAGAAGGGAATCTAGAAATAAGACTCACAAAGAAAGTAATAGAGCCAGGAAAATATCAAGTTCCTATTTTAAAGAATCTGTTGCGTCTGTTGGTCTTCGATGGCTTCACCCTGTTTACCTCACCTTATTCTCGGCTCCTCCCGCTTACCTGGGCAAGATGGCTACCACCGCATCTACAAGCCGACGTCTCTGGCGTCCCCAGAATGGCTATGGTGCAGTCTCCAGCCATTGCTTCTCCCAGGTACCTACTAGGGTGCGTGTGCGCGCGCAACCCACATCTTTGTACCACCCTTGGTGTGAACCTTGAGGGCATTCCCTCATGCTGATGTCACACCATCCAGGTATATTACCTTCATCAATTTGCTAGCTCCCCAACAGGTCGATCCAGTAAGGCCGCGGTAAAAACAGTGAGGTAGTGTCAGGCGCACCCTTCCTCCCCGCACGCACAGTTCTCTTCACTAACTCCCCGATACTCTCCTCTAATCGCATGCAAATGCATGCCGCGGCTGTGAAGCGTTAGGGAAGGGTTATGCCCGCGCAACCCATTTTACTGTATAGGCGCTGTAACAGCGCCTATACAGTAACCTGGGTGCGCTGGTACCTGTCATTTCAAATGACATTTGAAATGACAGGCACCAGGAAGTGTAAAAAAGTTTAAAAAGTGTAAAAAACAAAAAACCTGTGTGTTATATAAAAAAATAAAACAATTTTAAATACCTGTCGGAGGGCCGTGGGTCCAGGCGGCCGGTGGGCGGCGGGCAGCCATCAGCGGCATCCGGTAGTCCCTTCTCCCTTCCTCCCTCCCTCCCCTGCCTGGATGAGCGCCAAAATCGCACGGGCGGGTCGGCAGCGGGGGGGGGGGGCGGCCGCAGGATCCGGGAGCGGCGGGTGGGCAGCAGCGGGGTCCGGGGGGGCAGCGGCGGCGGGGTCTGGGGGGGGCAGCGGGGTCCGGGGGTGGCAGCGAGATCCGGGGAGCCAGCAGCGGCAGCATGTTCGATCGGGCAGGCAGGTAGGTGGCAAAGTAAAGATGGCCGCCTGCACGGGAAAATCGTGCAATTGGCCGCTGAAGACGTGACGTCACACCCCGTGACGCCAAACGTCGTGACGTCACGTCTTCAGCGGCCAATTGCACGATTTTCCCGTGCAGGCGGCCATCTTTACTTTGCCACCTACCTGCCTGCCCGATCGAACATGCTGCCGCTGCTGGCTCCCCGGATCTCGCTGCCACCCCCGGACCCCGCTGCCGCTGCCCCCCCCGGACCCCGCTGCCGCTGCCCCCCCGGACCCCGCTGCTGCCTACCCGCCGCTCCCGGATCCTGCTGCCGCCCCCCCGCTGCCGCCCCCCCCCCCCCCCCCCGCTGCCGACCCGCCCGTGCGATTTTGGCGCTCATCCAGGCAGGGGAGGGAGGGAGGAAGGGAGAAGGGACTACCGGATGCCGCTGATGGCTGCCCGCCGCCCACCGGCCGCCTGGACCCACGGCCCTCCGACAGGTATTTAAAATTGTTTTATTTTTTTATATAACACACAGGTTTTTTGTTTTTTACACTTTTTACACTTACCATAGCAGGCCCGAGCCTTGCTACTTTTTCGTTTGTTTTTTTTTTGCCCTGGTCCCGTCCGGTCTCCTGCAGCCCCGTCCGGTCCGGACGGGGCTGCAGGAGACCGGAAGGGACCAGGGCGGGTAAGCAATGTTTTTACCCTACACTACACTACACTAACTCCTACTAGGGGGAGGCGGTAAACTAGCAGGTTAAGGCCGCGGCAGAACAGCGGGTTACGGAGGAGATAATATCAGCGCCCGTTACAGTATCGCAGGGGAATAGCTAATTCCTTCATTATACAGCTTTTTCGTTCATTTACATGCCGGGTGCGGAAAGGGTTATGCGTCTGTTTTCAGAAGCGATACGGACGCGTGAAACTGGAGACTGTATCGCCGAATTGCCTTGCGCGCCCGAATTGTGCGCTACGAGCACGTTACAGACGGGCAATCCTCGAGCGGACGATACTGGATCGACCTGCAAGTTAGCAAGGACTCAAATCCATTCCTGTCTATGCTACTCTGCTGCTTCCGTGCTGCCGCAAGTAGCTCTCTCTCTGCTCTTCGGGGTAATCGCTAACCTGGGTACCCGCTCCTCGGGGGCCCTCTGCTTTATTTCAGGTGCCTTACAGGGAACAGGTACTTGCTCCTTGAGGGCCTGCTCTCCCTGCCTCGGTGCCTGTACATTCTACAACATACCTGATGGAATCGCATACCAACAGCTACATCTAGTGAGTACTCTAACTCTCAGTCTATCTCATCCAGAGTATCTCCTTGCTGGGAGACCTGCTGCAGAACCTCCTGACATCATCAAGGAGAAAAGAGCTCCCTCTGCCGAAGTCCCTGAGAATACAACCACAGACTGCCTCATTACTGCCACCTCTGGTGGAGATCTTCAAGCTGTACAATAAAGAACTATCCTGTGTTTGTGTGTACGAGTCTAGCCCAGTGCTGTGGCTCCTCACGGGGCTCCTTCCTGTGGGTGTAGTTATCTCCACAGCACCCAAGGATCCACAAAACACACATTATCATAACAGATTGCTAACTCCATGGATCCAGCTCAGCTCACTGCGTTGCAGACCATTCCAGGCCTGGCTTAGCAAATCTCTGAACAGCAGACTGCACTGGAAGGACTGACCACTGCATTTAATCTACTGCACCCACAGATGAACCCGCATTCCACCTCAGGTAAAGAATCTAAACCGTCTGAGGTGACGGTCAAGACTAGCAGCTCCCACCCGCTTCTCAAGAGAAGTATGGAGATGCAGACTTCATTAACCAGTGCTGCATGCACTTTGCTTTACAACCTTGACATTTTCCCACAGCCTATGCCAAGACTACTTACATTCTGTCATATCTAGATGGACGAGCATTGTCTTGGGCCTCTTCGCTGAGGGAGCATGAGGATCCAATCCTTCATGACCTTGAAGGATTTCTTGAACTGTTTAACTCAATTTTCAATGATCCTGCCCGGTATACCATTGCAGGATCTTCTTTGATTCACCTGAAGCAAGGGAACAAACCACTTGCTGACTTCGCTATCGAATTCAAGACATTGGCGTCTGAATTATCCTGTGACCCGAGATGCCTGAAGACCCTTTTCTTTAAAGGACTGAACCCTCGTCTGAAAGACGAACTCGCTGCTCATGAGATGCCTGAGACCTTGGCTGAACTAGTGAAATTAGCAACATGGATTGATTGCCAACTTTGCGATAAGGTTCAAGAGACCAAGACTCCCAGAAGACCCTTTCTGAGTGAAGCTCGAGTTAAGTCCACACCCAGGCTAGCTCCTCCGGTCCCAGCAGCCACCGAAGAAGAACCTATGCAGTTAGGCCGCAGCCATCTGACTTCACAAAAGAGAAGAGCGCGGAAGAAATTGGGACTGTGTATGTACTGTGGACAAACTGGTCATGCTGTCCAAAATTGCCCTATATGTCCGAGACTGGCAGACATAAGTCCTGTGGGAGGACTCTTTTTAGATCTCACCACTCCTTCTCCTCTGCTCTCTCTTCCTGTATCCTTGATCTGCGGACCTTTAGAGTACCAGACTCTTGCCCTAGTGGACTCCAGGGCAGGAGGCAATATCATTCTACAACGATTAGTGGAGCACCTATGGATCCCCACTTCCACTTCCAGCAACCCGGCATCACAGTGATGCCGGGTTGCTGCCTCAATATGCATCTTTCCAAGATGTCTTTTCAAAAGAAGCTGCAGATGTACTTCCGCCTCACAGACCCTATGACTGCACTATTAATCTAAAGCCTAATACGGAGCCATCCAAGGGTAGGGTGTGCCCCCTGTCCGTGGCAGAAAATAAAGCCATGTCCGAATATATTCAGGAGAACCTCCAAAAAGGCTTCATAAGACCATCCAAGTCCCCTGCGGGTGCAGACTTTTTCTTTGTGGGCAAAAAGGACGGTACATTACGTCGATGTATAGACTACAGGGGCCTCAATGAAATAACAATAAAAGATCGTTACTGCCTGCCTCTGATTTCAAAGCTATTCAACAGACTACAAGGAGCTCAAATCTTTTCTAAACTGGATCTGAAAGGAGCCTACAATTTACTTTGCATTCGAGATGGCGATGAGTGGAAGATAGCCTTCAACACTCAGGATGGTCACTTTGAGTATCTAGTGATGCCCTTTGGCTGTCACCCCAGCTGTCTTTCAAAATTTAATGAACAACATTTTCCGGGATCTCCTCTATAAGTGTGTTGTTGTTTACTTGGACGACATATTGATATTCTCGCAAGACATGACCACTAATCAAGAGGATGCTAAGAGAGTACCACAGAGACTCTGGGAGAACCATCTCTACGCCAAGCTATCCAAATGTGAATTTCACAAAGAGTCAGTGCCTTTCTTAGGCTATATCGTCTCCAATAAAAGCTTTGAAATGAATCCACAGAAGCTGGAGAGTATCCAGAAATGGGCGCAACCCACCGGGTTAAAAGCTCTCAGACGCTTCTTAGGTTTCACCAACTATTACAGGACCTTCATCAAGAATTACTCTTCTCTTACAGTACTGCTTACAGCTATGACAAAGAAAGGTGCCAATGTTGCTAATTGGTCTCCAGAGGCTATAGCTGCATTCCAAAAACTGAAAGATGCCTTTTCCAGCAAGCCGTGTCTTCGACACCCAGACCCCTCCAAGTCTTTCATCATGGTCGATGCCTCAGATGTTGGCGTAGGGGCCGTATTAAGCCAGGCTGGTGATTCAAAAGTTCCACAACCATGCTTATTCTTTTCCCGTCGCTTCTCTCCTGCAGAGAAAAATTACAGAATAGGAGATAAGGAGCTTCTGGCTATAAAGATGGCATTCGAAGAATGGCACCCTTGGCTCAAAAGGGGGCAACATCAAGTAACGGACTTCACAGACCATAAGAATCTGGAGTACCTCCACCACGCACAGCGCCTGAATCATAGACAAGCTAAATGGACTCTCAAGCAGTTCATTCGTGCCTATGTGAACACTCGCCGGAATGATTGGAGTGAACTGTTGCCCTGGGCAGAATTTGCCATTAATTCTCACTAGGCAACATCCACTGGATTGACACCATTCGAAGTGGTCTACAGATGACTACCACTACCACCTATGCCACTTCCGTTATCAGTGTCGTCCCCGGCAGCTCAATCTACTGCCAAAGATATTCAACAACTTTGGACTCAGACAAAAGAGATGCTTACCAAAGCAGGACTTCAAGCAAAGAAAGGATATGATGCTCATCACTGCAAGGCTCCAGACTTCAAGCCTGGTGATAAAGTCTGGCTTTCCACGAAGAATTTAAGACTTAAACTTCCTTTAGCTCGCTTCGCTCCTTGCTTCGTTGGACCATTTCCCATTCTCTGACGACTGGGCAATCTCACTTACAGTCTGAAGCTACCATCTACATTACAGATCCACAATGCATTCCACGTCTCACTATTGAAGCCATTGATCCTTAGTGAGTTCTCCAACAAGGTACCAGAAGCTACACCGATAGATGCAGAAGAAGACATCAAATACAAAATAGATGCAGCTCTCGATGGGAGAAGATGAGGCAGAGTATGGGAATATCTCTTGTCATGGGAAGGGTATGGCCCTGAAGAAAACTCTTGGACACCTATGTCTAATATCTTGGATAAAGAGATGCTACAGGACTTTCATCACTTGCATTCTCGAAAACCTAGACCTGGTAGGAAACAGTGTGGACGCCCTTTGAAGGGGGGTAATGTTGCGTTCGTCGGTCTTCAACGGCTTCGCCCCTTTTGCCTCACTTATTCTCGGCTCCTCCTGCTTACCTGGGCAAGATGGCTACCACGGCATCTACAAGCCGACCTCTCTGGCATCCCCAGAATGGCTATGGTGCAGCCTCCCGTCATTGCTCCTTCCAGGTACCTACTAGGGTGCGCGTGTGCGCAACCCACATCTTTGTACCACCCTTGGCGCGAACCTCGAGGGTGTTCCCTCATGCTGACATCACACCATCCAGGTATATTACCTTCATCAATTTGTTAGCTCCCCGAGTTAGCAAGGACTCAAATCCATTCCTGTCTACGCTACTCTGCTGCTTCCGTGCTGCCGCAGGTAGCTCTTTCTCTGCCCTTCGGGGTAATCGCTAACCTGGGTACCCGCTCCTCGGGGGCCCTCTGCTTTATTTCAGGTGCCTTACAGGGAACAGGTACTCGCTCCTCGAGGGCCTGCTCTCCCTGCTTTGGGGCCTGTATATTCTACAACATACCAGGTGGAATCGCATACCAACAGCTACATCTAGTGAGTACTCTAACACTCAGTCTATCTCATCCACAGTATCTCCTTGCTGGGAGACCTGCTACGGAACCTCCTGATGCAATCAAAGAGAGAAGGGCTCCCTCTGCTGAGGTCCCTGAGAATACAACTACAGACTGCCTCACTACTGCCACCTGTGGTGGAGATCTTAAAGCTGTACAATGAAGAATTATCCTGTGTTTTGTGTGTACGAGTCTAGCCCAGTGCTGTGGTTCCTCACGGGGCTCCTCCCCATGGGCGTGGCCATCTCCACAGCACCTAAGGATCCACAAAACACACGTTATCATAACAGAATCTACCTTGTCTTGCTGCTTTAAAGGTGAGAGTGAAAGGGTCAGTTAGCACAGATCATTGATTTGTTTCTATTTATAATTTGAAAATATTTTGTATCTAGTTATACAGCTTGCTATGTTAATTTCTCAATGCAATTATGTAGTATTTGGGTACTATATGCAACCACAAAAACAAGTATACTAGAATATGAACCGTATCTTCAATGTGCTGTCATCAAACAAAATTTCAAAAAGTGTATTGTATTGAAATTATAATTGTAACCGCATCAGCAAGCCAGACAACGGCAGTGAACTCACTTGCCGTCCGGACTAATCGTCATTTGCGGCGTGATGGTAAATAAACTGTTTTTTATATATATACTAGGGATGTGAATCGTGTCCTCGATCGTCTTAACGATCGATTTCGGCTGGGAGGGGGAGGGAATCGTATTGTTGCCGTTTGGGGGGGTAAAATATCGTGAAAAATCGTGAAAAATCGAAAAATCGAAAAATCGCAAAACCGGCACATTAAAACCCCCTAAAACCCACCCCCGACCCTTTAAATTAAATCCCCCACCCTCCCGAACCCCCCCCAAATGACTTAAATAACCTGCGGGTCCAGCGGCGGTCCGGAACGGCAGCGGTCCGGAACGGGCTCCTGCTCCTCAATCTTGTTGTCTTCAGCCGGCGCCATTTTCCAAAATGGCGGCGAAAAATGGCGGCGGCCATAGACGAACACGATTGGACGGCAGGAGGTCCTTCCGGACCCCCACTGGACTTTTGGCAAGTCTCGTGGGGGTCAGGAGGCCCCCCACAAGCTGGCCAAAAGTTCCTGGAGGTCCAGCGGGGGTCAGGGAGCGATTTCCCGCCGCGAATCGTTTTCGTACGGAAAATGGCGCCGGCAGGAGATCGACTGCAGGAGGTCGTTCAGCGAGGGTTCCGGCGCCTCGCTGAACGACCTCCTGCAGTCGATCTCCTGCCGGCGCCATTTTCCGTACGAAAACGATTCGCGGCGGGAAATCGCTCCCTGACCCCCGCTGGACCTCCAGGAACTTTTGGCCAGCTTGTGGGGGGCCTCCTGACCCCCACGAGACTTGCCAAAAGTCCAGCGGGGGTCCGGAAGGACCTCCTGCCGTCCAATCGTGTTCGTCTATGGCCGCCGCCATTTTTCGCCGCCATTTTGGAAAATGGCGCCGGCTGAAGACAACAAGATTGAGGAGCAGGAGCCCGTTCCGGACCGCTGCCGTTCCGGACCGCTGCTGGACCCGCAGGTTATTTAACTCATTTGGGGGGGGTTCGGGAGGGTGGGGGATTTAATTTAAAGGGTCGGGGGTGGGTTTTAGGGAGTTTTAGTGTGCCGGCTCACGATTCTAACGATTTATAACGATAAATCGTTAGAATCTCTATTGTATTGTGTTCCATAACGGTTTAAGACGATATTAAAATTATCGGACGATAATTTTAATCGTCCTAAAACGATTCACATCCCTAATATATACCAGCTATAGGTGTAACTGAGAATGCCTTCTAAGTCCCGTATAGAAATAATGTGCATCATATGCCCTGAAATGTCAAACAATGACACCCGACAATGGCCGGTGTTTCGCGATAAAAATCGCTTCCTCAGGAGTAATTTATGCAAACATTGTCACGGCAGATGCTACAGAAACAAAAAGGACAAAAACAAATTTGTATAGCTGATAAAATCGTAATGGATACTTAGCTTTGCATGAATGCAGCATCACAAACCTTACTGATGGACACGAATTAGGGGTGTGCATTCGGATTGACCGCATTAGTAAAACGCAACTCATATTTTTTTTTTACTTAAAAAATTGATTCGACATAAACGATCGGATTTCCCACATATCGAACATAGATATGTTCGATATGTGGGAAATCGCGATTGTTGAGCCAAAATAAAAATATAAACCCCCTCACCCTCCTTAATCCCCCCCCCCGACTTACCACAACTCCCTGGTGATGGAGCGAGGAGTGAGGACGCCATTTCTGCAATCCTTGGCGAGAAGCATGTGACGTCGGCGGCACGTCGAGTGACGCCGGCGTCACGTGATTCCCGGCTCGTTCGCGCCGGACGGCTCGTTCGGCCCAAAAGAACTTTTGGCCAGCTTGGGGGGGCCTCCTGACCCCCTCAAGCTGGCCAAAAGTTCTTTTTGGGCCGAACGAGCCGTCCGGCGCGAACGAGCCGGGAATCACGTGGCGCCGCGTCACTCAGACGCGACGTCACGTGATTCCCGGCAAGTTCGCGCCGGACGGCTCGTTCGGCCCAAAAAGAACTTTTGGCCAGCTTGGGGGGGCCTCCTGACCCCCTCAAGCTGGCCAAAAGTTCTTTTTGGGCCGAACGAGCCGTCCGGCGCGAACTTGCCGGGAATCACGTGACGTCGGCGTCACGTGATTCCCGGCTTGTTCGCGGGGCCAGGCCAGCTTGGGGGGGTCAGGAGGCCCCCCCAAGCTGGCCAAAAGTTCTTTTTGGGCCGAACGAGCCGTCAGGCGCGAATGAGCCGGGAATCACGTGACGCCGCGTCACTCGACGTGCCACCAACGTCACATGCTTCTCGCCAAGGATTGCAGAAATGACGTCCTCACTCCTCGCTCGATCACCAGGGAGTTGTGGTAAGTCTGGGGGGGGGATTAAGGAGGGTGAGGGGGTTTAATTTTTTTTTTTGCACATATGTACATATACCCAACTCATTGGATTTTTTTTATGTCCATATTGGCCGCAAGTGGGACCCCCTTTCGGACATAAAAAATATGAACATAAAATTTTGCTCTGCACATCCCTAACACGAATGTCTCTGGTGTTTTTTCAGCAACTCGGGACAGAAGAACCCTGGACGCCTTAGCCCTTTAAAAAAGCCCGCGCTTTCCCGCACGTGATGACGTCATCACGGTGCTGTCGTCAACAAGCGGTCATAATGAAAGATGATGTACGGTAATGAAATCAAAGGTGACAGAAGTAATGTCAATCACATAATGAGCCAGACGGCTCTGCTGTTTTAATCGCTGTGCTGGATATTCGAGGCGGCTATTAAAAGTAACAAAGGGTGATTGTCATTCACAGAAAAACTTGCAGTTCTAATGCAGAGTTGAGCCCATCAGGCTCTGCTGTTTTCAGACGGTGAATCCATCGCTGTTCCGCACGTAAGAGGCGGCTGTCAAAATTACCTCCTCTCCAGTTAGGAGATAATTGTTCCAATACACAAACCTTGAGATGCTCAAAAGTATGTTGAAAAGCCATACAGTGGGAGGTTAGTGGAGCAGATAACCGGCCTGTTGAAATGCATGACCGGTGTTCAATGAGCCTGGTCTTGAGTGTTCGTTTGGTCTTGCCTATATATAACAAATTACAGGGGCACTGTATCACATAGATAACCCCTGTGGAACGGCAGTCTGTGAAATTTTTAAGCACAAAAGTAAAATTCACACGAGTGAAATGTATAGCAGATGTCTTAATCATGATGGAACAGACTGTACATTTCCCACAGGATGTGTGAGCTCCAATAGTAATTTTGGGCTGAGGTATTGTGGAATTGTGGAATCGGCTGAGGTATTGTGAGGTATTGTGGAATCGGAGTGGAATCGGAGTGTGGAATCAAGCCCGAGCCTTGACTCGGGCTAGATTTACCAATAGAGATTGGTTATTTCTACCACGAAGGTTGGACACTCCTGACACACTCACCTGCGTGTTGCCATACTCTTCGATGACTCCGACCATGAAACAGATCATGTTTAATAATTGGCACATATTACAAACGCATCTTGAGTTCACTGAGGTTCCTAGATTTGCTTTTACTAGGAGTTCCAACATCAAAGATTTACTAGTACACTCCGATTCCACAATACCTCAGCCCAAAATTACGGGAAAGCGCGGGCTTTTTTAAAGGGCTAAGGCGTCCAGGGTTCTTCTGTCCCGAGTTGCTGAAAAAACACCAGAGACATTCGTGTCCATCAGTAAGGTTTGTGATGCTGCATTCATGCAAAGCTAAGTATCCATTACGATTTTATCAGCTATACAAATTTGTTTTTGTCCTTTTTGTTTCTGTAGCATCTGCCGTGACAATGTCTGCATAAATTACTCCTGAGGAAGCGATTTTTATCGCGAAACACCGGCCGTTGTCGGGTGTCATTGTTTGACATTTCGGGGCATATGATGCACATTATTTCTATACGGGACTTAGAAGGCATTCTCAGTTACACCTATAGCTGGTAAATATATAAAAAACAGTTTATTTACCATCACGCCGCAAATGACGAGTAGTCCGGACGGCAAGTGAGTTCACTGCCGTTGTCTGGCTTGCTGATGCGGTTACAATTATAATTTCAATACAATACACTTTTTGAAATTTTGTTTGATGACAGCACATTGAAGATACGGTTCATATTCTAGTATACTTGTTTTTGTGGTTGCATATGGTTTGATAGACAAAACAAGCGCTTTGGTTCTTTATTTTTTGGCGTATTTGGGTACTAGCCAGGTACTTATAGCCTGAATTGGCCACTGTTGGAAACATGATGCTGGGCTTGATGGACCCTTGATCTGACCCAGTATGCCAATTTATGTTCTTATGTTGATGTTAAATTTAAATGATAAGTAGATTTTTATATACTGTATGTGTAGGTATTGGGAAAAAAGGTAGGAACAGAAGATGTGCTTTATATAATACCATAAGGTACCAGCATCTAAAGATAAAATTATGATACCATCTGGAAACATGCTTTTATATCCCTTATCACCATCAGTGAAAGACCTGAATACTAACAAATTTGATTGATAACCTGATGAAAAAAAAGTAGTTTAGATGTGTCTGCATAAAGGTGCATTTGTTTATATTAGATGAATGACATCAATGTATATTGTTATGAAGAAGTATATAATAGTTAATTAATCATCATTTTCTGGATACTGTAAATATGCAAATATGTTTAAGAAACCTTTTATTATTCTCAGTGTCTGAAGTAAGTTTGGTCTGATAGTTTAATACTAGCATGGCAGTCAATACATTCCACGCTTAAGCAAAAGAGCAGAAAATATGACAATGAAGATCAGCAAACCAAGGAAGGAAAACTGGAAAGTTATGACCACAAATGCTCATAGCCTAGGCAACAAAATCCCAAATCTGCATGCCCTAATGGTGGAGGCAGACTTGGATATTGTTGCCATTACAGAGACATGATTGATTAGAGTCTCATCATTGGGATATGAACGTCCAGAGCTATAACTTATTAAGGAAGGACATAGAGGATAGAAAAGGGGGAGGAATAGCACTTAATGTCAAAAATAGTATCAATGCAACAAAAATGCAAGAGAAATGGGGTAGGGAAGGAACATTATGGGCTACCCTAAAACAAGATGATGGTTCTTACATTTACACCTGGGTGGTCTATAGGTCTCCAACTTAAACTACACCAAGATCTGGTGAAAGACATCCAAAAGGTGGGAAGGAAAGGAAAAGTACTGATCCTTGGAGGTTTTAATCTGCTGGATGTGGATTGGAGTATCTCTTCTACAGAACTTGCAAGAAATAGAGAGATAATGGATGTCCTTCAAGAGGCTCTGCTCAAACAAATGATAAGGGAACTTATGAGGGAGAGTGTGATACTCGACCTAGTATTCATTAACGGGCATAATGTCTCTAATGTCCAGACAGGTGACCACCTGAACACCAGAGATCATCTCACAGAAGAGTTTGATATTGTAAATAAGATACAGAGAAGACAAACGAAGCCCCGAGTTTTGAATTTCAAAATCATGGACATTGACAAAATGAGGATGCACTTGGAAGAACTAGAAGGCAGGGAGAAAATGAGTGAGCTAGAACAATAGTGGGCCAAATTAAAAGGAACTATTACAAAAGCAATAAATCTATATGTTAGAAAAGTAATCAAAAGTACGAGGAAAAAGAAACTGATTTGGTTCTCAAAAAAGGTGGCTGAAAAAATAAAGGTATTTTCCTGGCTCTATTACTTTCTTTGTGGGTCTTATATCTAGATTCCCTTCTTTGTCTTAAAATAAAGAACAGTATTCAGGAAGTATAAAGGATCCCAAAAAAGACTACCTGGTGAAACTGAGGGAGAAGAAAAAAAGAAATCAGGAAAGCAAAAGGTCAAGCAGAAGAAAGGATCACCAAAGAGGTAAAAAGAGGTGGCAAAACATTTTCAGATATATCAGAGAAAGAAAGAAGGCCAAAGTGGTATAGTAAAATTAAATGGTGATAAGAGGCAATGTGTAGAGACAGATGAAGAAATGGCAAAAATGTTAAACAAATACTTCAGTTCGATGTTCACTAAAGAAGACCTGGAGAAGGACTATTATTGTTTGACAAGATCATAGATGGGAAGGGGTAGACACAACTCCTTTTACAGAAAAGAGTGTATGGGAAGAGCTAGGAAAACTAAAAGTGGACAGGGCTATGGGGTAAGATGGGCTCAGGAATTCAAAGATTTTTTTGGCAGGCCCATTGAAAGACCTATTCAATAGTTCCCTAAAAATGAGAGTGGTGCCGCGAGATTGGAGAAGAGTGGTAGTGGTGCCGCTTCACAAGAATGGTAGATGAGAGGAGACTGGAAACTACAGGCTAGTTAGCCTCACCCCATGTGGTGAGAAAATTAATGGAGACTCTGCTAAAATAAAGGATAGAGAACTATCTACAAACCAGTAAGTTTCTGGATCCATGGCAATATGGTTTCACCAGAGGAATGTCCTGTCAGACAAATATGATTGATTTTCTTTTATTGGTTAACTAGAGAATTGGATCAAAGAAGAGTGCTCAATGTGATTTAATTGGGTTTCAGCAAAGGGTTTGGTACAGTCCTGCATTGGAGGCTTGTGTATAAAATGAGAAGCTTGGGAGTGGGCACCAAAGTGGAGAAGGGGATTACAAACTAGTTGACTGACAGCAGACAGCATGTAATGATAAATGGAACCTACTCTGAAGAAAGACTGGTGATAAGTGGAGTGCCAGAAGCATAGTGCCCTCTAAACTGAGCATGTGAGCTATGCTGATACATTTTGGAGCATTGCTAACAGGTTTTACATGGTCACTCGTATAAATTTTTCTCTGTGCTATATTCAGAAATGCAATGATAATACTAGTGCTCAAAAATTGTTGGTTTAAAAACATTGTTGCTCACATGAAAAAAAAACTTTGTGCACACCTGGTCACTCCTTGGCGGGAGTATTGGCCACAAGGATTGGTTTAGGGATCAGCTCTGATCAATATCTTTTTGAGAGACATTGCTGAAGGCGTAGAAGGTAAAATGTTTCTATTTGCAGATGATACTAAAATCAGCAACAGAGTGGACATGGCTGAAGGAGCAGAGAGAATGAAAAGTGATTTAAGAAAGCTCAAAGAGTGGTTGAAGATTTGGCAACTGGGATTCAATGCGAAGAAGTGGAGTCATGCATCTGGGGAGTGGTAATCCAAGAGAGCTGTATGTGATGGGGTGTGAAAAACTAATGTTTACAGGCTGGGAAAAGGACTTTGGGGGTGATAGTGTCTGATGATCTGAAGGCAGTGAAGCAATGTGACAAAGTGATAAATAAAGTCAGAAGAATGCTGGGTTGCTTAGAGAGAGGAATACCCAGCAGAAAAAAGAAGATAATGCCTCACCTGCAGTACTGTGTTCAGTTCTGGAGCCCGTATCTCAAAAAGGATAGAGAAAGGATGGAGATGGTCCAGAGAAGGATAACCAAAATTGAGTGAGGTCTGTATTGGAAGACTTATGAGGAGAAGCTGAAGGATCTGAATATGAATACCCTGAAAGAGAGGAGATGTAGGGGAGATATCATACAGCCTTTAGATACCTGAAAGGTTTTATTGATGCATGAACTTTGAACCTTTTCTGTTGGAAAGAAAACAGTAGAACTAGGGATCAGGAAGTGAAACTCCCTGGGGGATATGACTCAGATCCAACGTGAGGAAATACTTCTTCATGGAGAGCATAGTGAAAGCCTTGAATGCCCTTCTGGAAGAGGTGGTGAGGATGAAAACAGAGGTTGGAAATGAAGAAAAGGGTGCATGGGGATAGCCTACATGGAGTGGCAGTTTCTACCCTTAATCAGAAGGCATGGCATTACTACCATTAACTGATTAGTCTTGATGCTTTTGGTGCAACTGCAACATTGCTTTCTGCTTCAACGATGGGGTGAGAGGGAGGAAATGGGAAACTGAATTCAAGCAACAGTCAATGCTGGGCCCCAACTTTTACAGTCCAGGATACTGATAGGCAGACACCAGGGAAAAAATACAGGACTGCTTCTATATCCAAGTCCGAAAGCAAAGCATTTTCAAGCAGCATGTCTTATTGTAAATATTACTACCTCTAAGGCTTGTGGGTAACCAGCATAGAGCGGAAGTTATTACCCTAAAAAAAAACATTGGGGTAACCTGCATGGAGCAGTGGGTATTACCTTAGGAAAATAGCTGGGCTGACTGGATGTACCATTTGGTCTTTTTCTGCTGTCATTACTATGCTACTATATTACCATGGATCTGAAAAATTGGAGTATGACATATATTTATTTATTTTACAAGATTTATGCCACTTTATCTTTGAATCAAGGTGGCTCACACTTAAAAACATATATAATAAAATAAGTACAATAACATGATATGACAGTGCAAAGAAACATAATTAATAAAATCAGGGAGAAAGAAAAAGTAGTCATTAACTGTTCTAGAACAAACAGGAAAAATCAATGTTCTTGTAGGCAATCAAAACTCTAAGAAGTGCAATTATACAATAAAGGCCTCATGGAATAAAAAGGTTTTAGATTTTTTTCTAAAAGTTGTTATGTTGCCTTCTTTATGGATGCCAATGGCCAGTTGGTTCCACCACGACTGACAGTAAGTGATATAATATAATATTATTTGAACACAATGCTATTTAATTTTGGAAGAGACACTGGGCCGGATTTTAAAAGCCCTGCGCACGTAAATCCGGCCGGATTTACGCGCGCAGGGCATTCGTGCGCCGGTGCGCCTATTTTGCATAGGCCGCCGGTGCGCGCATAGCTCCAGGACGCGCGTAAGTCCCGGGGCTTCATAAAAGGGGCAGGAGGGGCGTTTCTGAGGGCAAGTCCGGGGGTCAGGGGGCGGTTTGGGGCAGGGCCAGGGGTGTGGTGCGGTGCTGGCCCGGGGGCGTGGTCGAGACCTCCGGACCAGCCCCTGGGTTGGGTGATGGCGCGCCAGCAGCCCGCTGGCACGTGCAGATTTACACCTGCTTTCGGCTGGCGTAAATCTGCCAACAAAGGTAGGGGGGTTAGATAGGGGCGGGGGGGTGGGGGGGGGTTAGGTAGGGGAAGGGAGGGGAAGGTGAGGGGAGGCAGAAGGAAAGTTCCCACTGAGGCCTCTCCGATTTCGGAGCGGCCTCGGAGGGAACAGGCAGTGTGCGCCGGGCTAGGTGCGCGCAGGTTGCACAAATGTGCACCCCCTTGCGCGCGCCGACACCGGATTTTATAAGATATGTGCAGCTACGCGCGTATCTTATAAAATCCAGCATACATTTGTTCGCGCCTGGTACACAAACAAAAGTACGCACGCGCGTAAATTTATAAAATCTACCCCACTGTTTTGTACTTGCCTCTAGACTCAGAGGATTTTCAACATAGTCCATAAGGCGTATGGAAGAAAGTTTGATTAACAGCAGAAATTAATGTCTCAGCCTTTTCTTGTTTAACTTTGGATTTGTTATCATCATGTGACACAGTTAGGAATCGGATATATGTTGTGTAATCTTTATTGAAAGGCATAAAATTGTAAATTAAAGTGAAATAAAATGTTTTCTTTAATGTTTGCTAATTCATAGAATTTTAGCAATTATTCTTTGAGTAGTACTTATTTATAATCACAATTCATAATTATGATCATCAGGGCAATTGCTGGACAAAACTGTGTCCTGGGCAAAGGATGCTTTTGGTACTCCCTTTCTTTTCAGGCTTGCATGCCCTGCACACTCACAGATTACCTAGGGCAGTTGTCTTTCTTGCTTCCCTTTGCAACTGCCCTGATCATAGCCTCTCCCTCGCTGTCCAATAATCTGGGAATGTTCCCACAAGGAGGCTTATCTTTGTAGATTCCAATAAGAAACCTATCTGAGAATAAATGCATACACTCTTGATTGTCTCATGAGTTTTCAGTTCTTGAGAATATAACTCCAGCAAGACCATCGCTTTCCGTAAATTCTGCTCTTCGGAGGACCTCACCATTGCCTTTGACAAAACAGATAAAAACCTGGACCTCACTAGCCCAGATACAGTCCTGCAATCCTGGAACAACATCAACATCAGGATAGCCGACGAATTCTGCCCCTTGATACACAAAAAAATACCTCTATCAACCACCGACAAAAAGCCTTGGTACACTAACGAACTCAGACTGATCAAACAAGACCTTAGAGCAAAAGAGCGCACCTGGCGCAAACAACCCTCTCCCACACACAAGTCAACATACAAACACACGCTACACATTTACCGACAGGCCACCATACAAGCAAAAAAGGATTTCTACGCAACTAAAATCCACAACTATCAATTCAACTCTAATGTCCTCTTCTCATATGTTGCAGAGCTCACTAAGCCCCCAATCCCCATCTCCCAAGAAGAAAACTCTAATGAAAAATGTGTTGAATTGGCTAAATATTTCCAAAACAAAATTCATAATATTCTCCTTCGATTCACCACCAAACCCTCCTCCACCCCTCCCCTACCTACCAAAACCAATGGAATCACCTTTCACACCTTTGACAACACCTCCACACTGGAAATAGAAACTATACTAAAAAAGATGAAACCTGCCTCCCACACTGCTGACATCATCCCCTCAAAAACCCTCCTCTCCATTCCCACTTCCATAACCAAACTCCTTGTAGACCTAATCAACTGCTCACTTACATCTGGCAAAGTCCCAGACCCTCTTAAACTTGCTATTGTCAAGCCCCTCCTTAAAAAACCTACCTTAGATGCTAATGACCCCTCCAACTACCGGCCCATATCCAACTTGCCTTTTGTATCTAAAATCCTTGAAAAAGTAGTCAATACTCAACTCTCTGACTATCTTGAAGACCATAACATCCTGCATCCTTCCCAATTTGGCTTCCGGAAAGGTCGTAATACTGAAAACCTCCTCCTAGCAATCACCAATACAGTTCACATAGGCCTGGACCAAGGAAACTCTTATCTACTCGCCCTCCTAGATATCTCTGCGGCCTTCGATACTGTCAACCACCAAATCCTTCTATCCCTGTTGTCAGAGATTGGCATATCCGGCACAGTACTCTCTTGGTTCACATCATTCCTCACCCACAGAGAATACCTAGTTAAAATTGACCATTCTCAATCCCCACGCATCCCCCTCATGCAAGGTGTTCCACAAGGTTCCTCCCTATCCTCCACCTTTTTTAATATCTATCTCCTCCCTCTCTGCTACCTACTTTCTGACCTCGGGCTCAACTTCTTCCTGTATGCGGATGATGTGCAGATCCTCATCCCCATTCAAAAAACTATCAAAGACACTCTGCAATTCTGGGACTCCTGCTTAGCCTCCATCAATGCTCTCTTAACCAACCTCCAGCTTGCACTCAACACAACCAAAACAGAAATTCTCCTCATATCTAACAATCCTGAACTCACATCCCAGGCCTCAGCCAATGCCTCCACCCCCACTCACCCCCTCTTGCCACTCTGCCTCCCCCTCGTGCCATCCGTAAGAGACCTAGGTGTTGTATTAGACCAACACCTTAACTTTAAACCTCATATCAAATCCCTACTAAAAGGGGGTTTCTTTAAACTACACATTCTCAAAAAAATAAAACCCCTTCTCCACGCCCAAGATTTCCATCTAGTTTTGCAGTCCACCATTCTATCGAAATTGGACTACTGCAACTCCCTCCTCCTAGGCCTCCCACACTCTACTATCAAACCCTTACAAATCCTGCAAAACTCCATGGCAAGAATCATCACTGACACCCGTAAAAGAGAACATATCACCCCAGTCCTAAAGGATCTGCATTGGCTCCCCATCCCCTTCCGTATAAAATACAAAACCCTCACCGTTCTTCACAATGTGCTCTATAACAACAAATCCTCAGAAGAAAGGAAAACTTATGGCACAAACCCCCTGGCCCCAGCACACTCTCCATCTACAAATCTTCCCTCCACCACTACAGGAACTCTATCCTAAAGGCAAAAAGAGATTTCCACGCTCACAAGATTCACGACCTTACCTTTGACGCAAGGGCCCTCTTCTCCTACGTTTCAGAACTAACACAACCTAACACCCCATCTATCCCCAATGAACAAGCACAATCTAAAGCCAACGAACTAGCCCTATTCTTCCAAAGTAAAATCACCAATCTCTTAACCCTCTTGCCACCCAGTCCCACCCCTCTGACTAGCTCCTACCAACTACTCAACAAAAGAATCTCTCTGGATGCGTTCGAACCTACCACCGCCTTAGAGATCCAATCCCTGTTAAAGAAAATGAAACCGTCCTCCCATCCCTTCGACCTAATACTGTCAAAACTACTTCTGCTAATACCAGAAACTATCTCCAAACCACTAGCAGACATTGTAAATTGTTCCTTAACACAGGGAATCTTCCCTGACACCCTAAAAACTGCCTCTCTGAAACCACTACTAAAGAAGCCAGACTTGGATCCCAAGAATCCAAACAACTTCTGCCCAATCTCCAACCTGCCTTTTGTAGCAAAGATTTTGGAAAAACTGATCAACTCACAACTCTCTAACTACCTCGAAGATCACGAAATACTTCACCCCACACAATACGGGTTTCGCAAGGCTTTAAGCAATGAAACCCTACTCCTATCGCTTACAGACCACCTCATCATGGGATTGGACAAAGGACAATCTTTCCTTCTAATTCTACTGGACCTGTCAGCAGCTTTCGAAACTGTCAACCATGCCACCCTCCTCAACCGTCTCTCGGACATCGGAATAACAGGCTCGGCTCACACATGGTTCAAAACTTTCCTTAGTAACAGAGGTTACAAAGTTAAAATCAATAATAAGGAATCCCCCCCCCCCACTACAATTCCTCACAAGGAGTCCCTCAAGGCTCCTCACTATCCCCAACACTATTCAACATATACCTTCTTCCCCTATGCCAACTGTTATCTAACCTACAACTAAAACATTTCTTATACACTGACGTCGTTCAAATTCTGATACCCATCAAAGAATCTATCACAAAAACTCTTAAACACTGGGAATACTGCCTCCAAGAGATCAACAGACTCCTCGCAAACCTAAATCTGATTCTAAATTTGGCCAAAATGGAACTCCTCCTCATCACACCCGAAAACAGTAACTCCCCACAAACTGTTCCAATGAACACCATTGTTACACAAGCAAGAGACCTAGGGGTAGTAATGGACAAACACTTGAATCTAAAAACATTTATCAACAATACAACCAAAAACTGCTTCTACAAGCTGCAGGTAATCAAAAGAATGAAACTACTCCTACACTTTCAAGGCTTCAGAACAGTCCTACAATCCGTAATATTCTCCAAGATAGATTATTGCAACTCTATCTTACTGGGCCTACCGTCCTCTTCCATTAAACCTCTTCAGATGCTCCAGAATGCGGCAACCAGAATCCTGACAAATTCCAGAAGAAGAGACCACATCTCTCCCATTCTAATAAATCTACACTGGCTGCCAATACACTACAGAATCCTACACAAGTCCTTCACCATCATCCATAAATCCATCCACGCCCTAGCCCCCCTCAACCTCCAAATCCCCCTCAGACTACACACATCATCCAGACCTATCAGAGAAGCCTACAAAGGATCACTGACTGTTCCCCCAATTAAATCTGCTCACCATATTACACTCAGAGACCGGGTCTTCTCTACAGCGGGACCCACTCTTTGGAATACCTTACCACCTGATCTCAGACTTGAACCTTGCCTATTAACATTCAGAAAAAGGCTTAAGACTTGGCTATTTAAACAAGCCTTTCCCGAAACTAATATCCAAGGAGAGATCCTACAGCAATCAAGCACTCCAGAGTCTATTATCCATTGAGAGACCTTACTGCACAATGTAAATAAATTCCATAAAGAGACATTACTGCACAATGTAAATAATCTACCTCTGTAAAGATTTATATTTATTCTTGTCTATTCTTGTCTTCTTCCTCCCCCAGTTTCAACAACCTTGTTATATTGTAACTTTTTACTTCCTCTGCACTGGTTAAAAAGAACAAAGTTATTGCACCCCCCTGTTATTTGTAAACCGGCATGATATGATTGTATCATGAATGCCGGTATAGAAAAGCTGTAAATAATTAATTAATTAATAAACAAACAAACAAATAAATAAATAGATAGCTAGATAAATAAATAAGGGGAGGAGGAATAGCCTAGTGGTTAGAGCAGGGACTATGAACCAGGAGACCAGTGTTCATAGTCCTGCTGTCGCTCCTTGTGACCTTGGGCAAGTCACTTTATCCTCTATTGCCTCAGGTACAAAACTTAGATTGTAAGCCCTTTGGGGATAGGGAAATACCTACAGTACCTGAATGTAAACCAGTGTGATATCTCAATTGAGATCAAATGTCAGTATATAAAAATAATAAATAAAATATGTAAAAGTAAATAATATTAATGAGAAGTAACACAATGGAAATGGGTTCCCTACTACTTTCTGCTGCCTCTCCTTCCTTCTCTATTGTTGGACTCGTCCACCCCACCACAGGGAGTTCACAGATCACATGACAGGAGGCAATTGTATGCAATTTTCAAAAGCCAATTAATCAGGTAAAATGGCATTTTAATAATTGCCCGTACATGTATTGCTCCACAGCATGCATGCTTTTACCTACAAGGAAGGCGTTCTTGGGAACAGGGAATGCAGCAATGTGAGCAGTTTTGTATTTTGAAAACTACATATGCTATTTTTGAAGGGAAAAAATATCCAAAGAAAAAGAATGTGCTAATCTCTGAGGGTACTTTTTTTCCCTAGGTAATTTTCAATGGGAAAGTATATTCACATTTTCACTTTGAGAACAGTTGCAAAATCAATGGGGAAAAGTACCTGCAAACTTTGACCCTACTTTCAGACATTTGAAAATTGATCCCTTTACTCATGTTACAAAGCTGGATTAGATGATGCCATCAAACTGAAAAATGGATAAGCCTATAAAAGATTATTGCTAGTGTTTTTAAAAATATAAATGAGTTGGGCAGAGGTCCCAAATCTTTACAGAGCCCTCTGAAGTTTTGACAACATTATCTCACACATTTTAAAATAGTTTTGGCATAGATTTAATGGTACAGCTTTTCACAATATTATTTATTTATATTCTGCTTTTTGGCACTTCAAAACAGATTACATTTAGGTATTTCATTATCCCCAGTGGACGTAAAATCTAAAGTTGCAGCTAATATAATACAGGGTAAAGGGATTTACACAAGGTCATAAGGAGAAGCCTTAGGGTTTGATCCTTGGCTTCCATGGTGCACTGTATGCTGGTATATCCACTAACCTATTCCTCCACTCCATTGCTTGGGCTGCCTAGCTATGGAAAAGCTGCAATGGCAGCATTCACAGTGCCTTGGGAGAGGGAGTATATTATGAAATACCTTAGCTGACTACTTGTTTGTAATTTTAAATATATAATCATGCATGCTAAAATTTGATCCTCCTGAGTGCAATGAATCTTGAAACTCATCAACAGCATACATCTTTGCTACATGCTGGTCATTACCGTGACAGTTCAGTTGGGATCTTGGATGAGCACCAAAAGATTGGATAGTTCAGTGGATAGGAAAGGGGGTATGCACTGGTTACAATTGTTGCTCCTTCTTTGAGACAGGAACTGTGTTACCCCTCCACCCAACCTCATCATAATACATTTGGGAGGTACTGACCTCAGAAAGAACACTGGTCTAGTCCTGCTGAACAACATTATTTATTTATTTATTTATTTATTTATTTATTTAAGGTTTTTATATACCGGCATTAGTATGCAAACATCATGCCGGTTTACATTGGAACTAAAAAGGAGGAAAGGAAATACAATGAACAGGGGTATTGGGAGGGGGCATAGCATAGGCTGCAGAGGAGATAAAGGCAAGGAAGCGGACAGTAAACGGTGATGAACTATGTACAGTATGGAGTATAACTATAAATACATTATAAGTACATTATATACAGGGCTGTGGATCAATTGTGTTAGTCAAGAGGACAGAGGGGGCAGGGTGGAGCGGGAAAGAGAGGTCTATTCGAGGTAGGCTATTCGGAAGAGCCAGGTCTTTAGTTTCTTTCTAAATTTTGCGTAGCATGATTCGAGTCTAAGGGGGGTCGGAAGGGAGTTCCAGTGCCTGGGGCCTGCGATGGAGATTGCTCTATCCCTTGTAGAAGAGAGGTGGGCTTTTTTAAGGGAAGGTATGGTAAGGGTACCTTTATTGACAGTTCTGGTGGGCCGGTCAGAGCGTGTAAAGATGAGCGGGTCATCAAGCCAGTCTGAGTTATGGGAGTAAAGGGATTTGTGGATAATTAAAGAGACGATCTGCATCAGCTCTCCATTGAATGACCTAGTTCCTGCATATGCAGGTCTGAAATTATACCTCATTGTCGGATGGCGGTCAGCAGTTGTTGGGTTTGCTACCATGCAAAGGTAAACTGGAAGGTAGCCAAAGACTTATGCAAGCTTGGGGGATCACCACATTTGTCACAAATGGTCAGGTGTACAATATCAAGAGCTTTATGCTCAGGACAGGGTCCACCTGTCTAATATGGGCAATGATTTATTCCTACAAACCTTGAAGAGAGCAGTATGCTCCATGGACTGCAGCCTTCTTGGGGGGTATTCACTGTGGGTTTGTCAATCGAATTGCCTCCTGTCATGTTATCTGTGAACTCCCTGTGGTGGGGTGGACGAGTCCAACAATAGAGAAGGAAGGAAAGGCCGCAGAAAGTAGTAGGGAAGGTGCCAAGAATTTGAAAGGGACTAGGTCCCTCCTCCATAAGACTGCCATGTTGGGCCCAGGAATTGGGCCTTGACAATCACTGCTAATGTGTACCATTGCAAGGGACACTCATAGGCCTGCTGAGTGGCAGTTTACTGAGGTGTCCCCCTAAAGTATGACACCATTTTCAAGGTCCTTTGGTAATCTGCTGGGGTGGTTACGATAGACATATTACACAATCACCTTCCCTTGGGAAACATAAGTTAGTCAGAATGAAATTGGCATCCAATTAGATTTTCTTGTTAGGGCATCTATTAAACAGCTGCAGCCATTTACATTCAAATATGTTTGAGCAGTGTTAATTGTGTGTTGAATGTTCAAGAAGGAAGGGGGAGGGACAGCCCAGGGTATCTCGGTTGCCCCCATTAATGGGCAGCCATCAGCGTGGATGCACAGATGCTGCCAATAATGGGTACCTGAGGCACCCAAATGGGTAGCCACCCTTGACCAAAATACTTCTGGTTTGTTGGGGTGTGAGGATCACTGTAGTGAGGCAGTAGTCCCTCATTTTTGGTGCATCATGGCGCGGGCTGCTTGGCGATGTGGCCAGTAGTTCCTCCTCCCTCCGCCTCATGGCCCTGATGATGCATCGCAGCCATATTGGCTCAGTGCCCGGCATGCTGACATCATCAGTCTGCAATGCCAGCACTGCACTATCTGATTGGCCAAGGGATGCATGATGAGGCAGTCTGTGGGAATATGGCTGGCAGGGGATTGAAAGTTCCACTGGCATTTGCTGCTGCTTCTTTCTGGAGGCTCTCCTCTTTGGGCTTTATGGCATTTTAATCCTTCCTACCTCCCACCCCCCTTTTTTTTTCAAATGATGGGTAGCTAGAAATGCTAAGTTAGATAGGACATGGTCTAAGCTTTGTTATCTGTGTTACATTTAAAGTTTGTGTTATGATATGTTGCACCAGGGTGGATGAGTCCAACAACAGAGAAGGAAGGAGGAGCGTGGAAAGTAGTAGGGAAGGTGCCAAGAATCTGAACGGGGCTAGGGTCTTCTCCATAAAGACTGCCATCTCTGGCCCAGGGATTGGGCCTTGACAAGCCACCACTAAAGTGCACCGTTGTGGAGAGTACTCATAGACCTGCTAAGCAGTTGTTTACTAAGATGGCCCCCCAAAGAAGATGACATCATTTTCAAGGTCCATGGGTGATTCACTGAGATGGTTAAGATAGACGTATTATGCAGACATTTTTCCTTGGGGAACGTAAGTTAGAATGGACTCGACACCCGATTAGCTTTCCTTATTTGGGCATGTAATAAATGACTCCAGCTATTTACATCCAAATATGTTTGAGCAGTGTTAATTGTGTGTCGAGTTTTCATAGAGGAAGGGGGGAGGTGCAGAGAGTGTCTTGGCTGCCCCATAATTAACAGTTACTTTATTGTATGGCTATTATTTCTATTTCTTTCATGCCCCTCTTTATCATTTTTATATGTGTTTGCAAAGTTCTACTGGAACTGCAATACTAATTAACCTATGCCCTTCAAAACTAAGAACAATACTTTGATTTCTAAATAAGTGTCTAGACTATGTCAGTATTTGGATTTGAATTAATGGTGTTATATATTGCGCAACCAAATTTTAACCAAGATTGTTGGATAGTTAAATACAGTATAAATGAGATGATTAATCAAAAAGTTACTGAATTGTTGCATTTTCATCTAGTGAACCCATATGGTAACATAATGATATCTTTTCATAGAATTATTCAATTTAAGAAAATATCTATTCCCCAAATTATGAATAAAAACACTTTAATGAATAAAAATAATGTAATAATCAAACTGAGCATTTCTATTAGCCCATTTAAAATGTACTTGCAGGACTTGATATATTAATGCTATAAAAAGTGATTATTTAATTCTGATTTTCATAATGCATGTAAAAGTTTAATAGATATAACAATACTTAGGGAAAACAAACATTTACATTACATTCATTTACATTTACATTACATTATTATTCAAATTACCATAAAAGAAAAAGTGATTACAGTCTTGCAGAGCCAAAGGCTATCCTAAGTCATGAACTTTGAAATAATTATAACCTGATACAGCATCCATGTTCACATTTTGCCTTTTGTACAGCTTATCGGTATAGCACAGCTGTTGCATGCTATGGGGAGCAAGATGGAGATTACATACATTGTAAGTTCAAAAAGAGAATTTAGGAAGCAATTTCTACATCAATGGATAGACCATTTTCTGATATTTTCCTTATGTTCTTATAACATTTCTAGTGAAAACTGTAATTCACAATGTCATACTTCTTAGATCTTTGTCTTATAAATCAGAGAAAACCTTTAGAGACATGAAGGGAAAAGAATCATAAACAGGGCAGTCTTCAAAAAGTGTTAGCTCAATGAAATTACATTTGAAAAAGGAATTATTTATAAAATATTAACCACTTCAATGCCTGTGGATATACAATATCCAAAAATCATTGATTTCCTCAATATTAATTTGCCCTCTGGAGAGCAAATCATCAATATCAGGTGCTGTCTCTAATAAAACAATGACCAATTAAGGTACAGTTCTGTGTTCAGATTTCCTATCTGTTTCACCCATGTTCCCAGATCTTGATAATTTTTTCATACAATTGCCCTAGACTGCTTTCTTCTATTATGCCCTCAATTACTAGATTAGATAATTTGGCACCAGAACCTCTGAATACATGACCAACACATCTAATTTTCCTTTTGTCCATAACTTCTTCCAGGGTTTTTCCAGTTTTCTTCATCTCGTGCACACTTTTAGATCATGTCCTTCCATCTAGCATTAAGAATTCTCGAATAACACTTCATTTCAAATGCCTGTATTTTCTCCATGATCTCTTTACAATAAATCCATTTTGTATTTCCTTATCCTACCACTGAGATGTATGCCCCAATAATCAACTTCACTTGCTATTTTTCTCCTTCGAGAAGGAATTCCTTCCTGCTACCTACACAATGGTTCTTGCAACTGGACCTTCCTCTGGAGGACTGATAAGCGCTGTGATTCTTTGAAGCTGGGATACAGACTCTACAGTTTCAATTTTATTAATCTGAAATGAAACAACAACCCCTGCATTGCCCTATTCAGATCCTCTCTTCTCAGATGGAAAACAAGAAAGAGGAAAGGTGTTAAGGGACTGACACACATTATAAAACTTGTAGTTAAATTTTGATGAAACTGTTAACCTATAAATAAACATTAATGAATACCTCTGTTACACACTCAGTAACCTTTTCTTTAACTTTAAACCTGAGTTCTTTCTAAGAAACTCTAGAGTTGGAAAAGTAATTTTTTGTTTTCCCAATTCTTCCTTTTTACTACTGTTAAATACTTTCTATCTTTGTGATACAAGTGCCTAGATATGTATAGTCTTTAATTTATTTCGGTTTTATTCCATCAGCAATATTTCTACAGTATTGGTTTCCCGTGGATAATTATCATAATCTTTTATAGTTTACGCAGAATATATTTATTGTTTCCTGCAAGTCTTCCTTCTTAGTTGCCAATAGTACTATAATATCAGCATATTGAATGTTCATCAAGCTCTGCCATGAGATTCATTATTTCTCTTGAGAAGACCAATACAGTAAAGTGCGCTCAGCTGAGTGCACTGTTTTACCCGTGGTTGGACGTGCGTTTTGGACGCACATCCACTATTCCTTATACAATAAGGGGTTTAGCACATCCATAATGCACGTCCAACCCCCTGAAATGAATAGCGCTCATCACACACAAATGCATGTTGATGAAGCTATTAGTCATTCGCCTGGGATACAGAAACAAAATATGTGCTCGATCTGCACATTTTACGCAGAGAAATTAGGGCCTGCCCAAGGGCAGGTGTTAATTTCTGAAAAGCCCAAAAAAGTGTACAGAAAAGCAGAAAATACTGCTTTTTTGTACATCCTCTGACGTAATATCATGGCGATATGAAGGTAAAAACAAAATTAAAAAAAATAATTTTTTTAGGTTAGGAAAATGGATGCTTGTAAAATTGAGCGTCCATTTTCAAAACCCACTGACAGCCACCTCTCCTGGGCTTCCACTGCTAAGGAAGCACTAGGGGTGCGCTATTGTCCCTATCACCTCCTTTTTAGCATGACCCCTCATTTAAAATCTGTATCACGCATCCAGAAAAGGTGGCTGTGCGTGCGTTAGGGAAGCAGGCGCTCAACACTGAGCTCCCATTTTCCCGAGCACTTTACTGTATTGGCCTGTAGTATTCTTTGTTAATGCAACCTCCTCTGAGCTCCTCTAGTAGTCACAGCACAGTATTAGAGTACACTAATTGTCTGAGAGCAATATACCAGTGTAATGGACTCTACAGTATCATTACCAGTAGGAGTTATTGTTTAACATTCTTAGCTAGTGCAGTTTAGGCTAGTAATTAAGGGAAGGAACCACTTGGTACAACTCCTCCCTTTGAGGGAGCTGGAATGGTCGACCTCTGGAAGGGTTTATAAGTAGCTCAAATGAGAAAATATAGGCAGTGCTTTTAGGTTTTTGAAGAGTTAGATGACAGTGAGAAGTGTTGTTTTGTTGCATTTTCAGGCCTATTTGGAGGAACCAGGCAAACCCTGCCTGGGGATCCTAGGTAAGATCTGGAGGTGATTGCTGTCAGTCCACTAACTGGCTAGCTGGCTGGCTAGGGCTTCTTTCTGGGTTGTTTTGGGATTTTACATTTTTCATGGTAGGAGTCTTGAGAGACCCCTGGGTACCACCTAGATTTAGAGTATGGGGAAGCCTGTATCTGAGGCTTCCTAGGTTAGGGAAGACCTGCCCTTCTGCACCCTCAATGAGGAAGGAGGTAGGGTGGTAACCTGCAGCAGGGAGGAACTCCAGAGGGAAAAGGACTTTGGTTGTAATATCCAGGGGGAAGAGTTTTGGCTGCCCCTTCCTTCCTGCCTTGGAACAGTGGAAGCTGCCTGTTCCAAAGAGGATCCTCCCTCCCATTGTGGGGTCCAAGAGAATGAACTGAACCATTGCCTTATTGTGAGTATGAACTATTTGAGAACTTCGAGGACACCCAAACAGAGTCTTCACCCCTGGGGAGAAAGGATTTTGGACTCTATATGCATTAGACTATTTTACTCCTTTTGCTAGTTTTGAAAGAGGTTTTCCTGCCCAACTAAGGATATCCTGCCCATTTGTGAACTTTACTTAGCCAAAATTTGAAGGGTGAGAGATTCCCCTGTACTGGTGCTGAGAGACCCATGAATAGATAGAAAGGAAACAGACTATAACTAAAAGAGCTCCTGTAGTGCTGAGGACTAATTTAATGGTGCCATATTTCATCTGCTTTATCACCAATAAAGTATTTTATTTTTGGTTTTCAATTAGTGGCTCCCGTGTATTATTTGGCACTTGCTGCACACACAGTTGAGGAAAATTCAGTGCATATCTTTCCCAGGGAAATAAAGTAAAAAGAAAGTTACTTCTGTCACTCTGGGCCCTGAAAGATAAGTCTTTCCCCACACCAACAAAGAATCCCAACTCTGGGGGAAAGAGTGATTTGAAAGAGCTAGTCGGAGTGGTTTCAGCCCTGAAGAGACACTAAAATCTTTCATGGCCCCATCGGAGTGCGGTCTCCACCCGGAAATGGGGTTACACCAGCTTCAACAGAGAAAAATTAGCAACAGAGATAGAGAAACTCCCTTCTCTGATGGTAAATGTTAACAATTCCTACTCCTACAAATATATTAATCAAAGTAAATATGAGGGCTCTCTGTATCTCATGTCCAATAGATATTAAAATGAACTATACAGAACAATTATTAATGTTTGCACTGCAAGATGGCTTTTTCTAATATACATGCAAACTGCCTTTGCTGTTCAAATGATTTGCTCTTCCAGTAAGGTAGACACATTCAGTAATTGGTTTCACAATGATAGTGTGTGTTTTAAAAAAGAAGGTATTAAAAAGAGTAAACAAAGCTTTACATAAGCTTCAGGCATTTGCAGTTCAAACTGAAAGATAAAAATAAACATCCAATGTAGATTTCTAGATTTACTTTAAGCTACATTAAAAGCAACAAAACCCCCCAAACTCATTTGGGCCTAATTCTTCCCCTCCCCCAGGCACAAAATGGCAGAAAAGCCTTAGAGCTGAGTTTTGTGAAATGCTATTCAAATAAACACCGCGAGGCACATTTACAAAAATGATGGCTGGACACAATGCTAAATAACATTACACTGCATCTTAGAGCTAAACATGTGTACCGTGAAGGAAAGGCGAGATAAGGGAGATATGATAGAGACATTTAAATATCTCAAAGGCTTCCATGCACAGGAGGCTGATATTGCTGCTGTGTAGGTCCCTGGTGAGATCTCATTTGGAATACTGTGTACAGTTCTGGAGACTGTACCTTCAAAAGAATGTAAACAGGATGGAGTCGGTCCAGAGGGTGGCTACTAAAATGGTCAGTGGTATTCATTCTAAAGCATATAGGGACAGACGTAAAGATCATAACGTGTACACCCTAGAGGAAAGATGAGATGGGGGAAATATGATAGAGACATTCAAATATCTCAAAGGTATTCATGCATTGGAGACAAGGCATCTCCAATGGAAATGAGGCTCTAGAATGAGGAGTCATGGGATAAGGGTGAAAGGGAGTAATCTTATGAAATATTCTCTTTAGAAAGGGTAGTAGATGCATGGAATGGCCTCCCAGTGGAGGTGGTGGAAGCAAAAATGGTATCTGAATTTAAGAAAACAGGATAAATACAGGGGATCTCTGAGGGAGTGATAGGAATTGTAAGGCTAGATAAATTGGATGGATGGGTAGACTAGATGGGCTATATGGTCTTTTTCTGCTGTCATGTTTCTATGGTTTTATTTCTACCCAGCTATTTACAAGTGAGGTGCAAATTATTTATGTATACTGCACTGCCCTTCAGTGCTACCTCAACACATCTGATTTATAGCCTATGACCTCAGCTACATAAATTAGAGGTTTTTTTCAAAATGGAGACATCTTTAAACCTTACATACCACAACTTTTCATCAGCAGTAAGTTAACACAGTAACATAATAATGACAGCAGAAAGAGACGAAATGGTCCATACTGTCTGCCCATCAAGTTTCTCATAGTAATAACTACCACTCCGTGCAGGTTACCCCATGTTTCTGTTAAGGGTAATAAATGCCGCTCCATGCAGGTTATTCCCATGTTTCTGTTAAGGGTAGTAACGGACGTTCTGTGCATATTTTTTTAAGGGTAGTAATATTTTCAATCAAAATAAGCAACTATCATACCCATAATAAAATTACTGTTGCAACATTTTTACAGGGTGAGCAGTCTTCATGATAATTCAGACACTGCTACTTGAATGTGCTTTGCTTTTGGACTTGGCCGAAGAAGCAGTCCCATGCTTTTTACCTAATATCTGCATATCAGTACCCTGGTCTGTAAAAGTCAGGGCCCAGTGCTGATTGTTGTCTGAATCCAATTTTCCTTTTTTTGCCCCCACAGTTGAAGCAGAGAGCAATGTTGCAGTTGTTTCAAGAGCATCAAAGCTAACTGGTTAAGGGTAATAATCCCCATGTCTTCTGTTAAGGGTAGTAAATGCTGCTCCATGAAGGTTATCCCCATGCACCTTTTTCTTCATTTCCAATCTCTAGCCTTTAGGGATCTGCAGTGTTTATCCCATGCCCTTTCAAATTAATTTACCATTTTTATCCTCACCAACGCTTTCAGAAGGACATTCAGGCATCCACCACCATCTCTGTAAAGAAATATTTCCTGATGTTGGTCCTGAGTCATCCCCTTTGGTCTTTCTCTTCGTGACCCCTAGTACTACAGTTTCTAATGGAAAAGGTTTGAAATCCGTGCATCATTAAAATCTTTCAGGTATCTGAAGATCAGAATCATACTGTATCTCCCCTGTATCTCCTCTCTTCCAAGGCAGATATGTATAGATCCTTCAGCCTCTCCTCATATGCTTTCAGATACAGACCCCATGCTATTTATCACTCAAGGTCCCTTTCCCAGTCCGTGAACATTAGTCTTTCAGCCACCATCACATATGGTTCGTTTGGATTACTGCTCCCCAGAGGCATGACTCTGCACTTCTTGGTATTTAATCCCAGCTGCCAAATCTTCCTTTCCATTGAAAAAGGTCTGTATCATATCCTCAATTCCCATCTCTCCTCTCTTCTAGGGTATGCATTTTGAAGCCCTTCAGTTTCATCTCATAGCGCCTTTGGTATGGACTCCATACTATTTTGATTGTCTTTCTTTGATCTGTCTGCAAGATCTCTCTGTTCTTTCTGAAGTACAGTCCACAGAACTAAACACAATTCTCCAGGTGTGGCCTCACCAATGACTTGTAGACTTTCTCTCTATTGCTTTTTCCACTCCTTATTCACCCCAGAATCTTTCTACCTCTGGCCACTACCTTATTACACTGTTTTACTATCTTGAGATCATCAAACACTATTATGCAAAGAGGTCTCTGTTGATCAGGGGGGAGGGGGGGGGGGAAGACTGTGAAGCTAGCCCCAAAATACAAATTGGTTTATGTTCCCTTAGAATACAGCCTATCCCATAAAGAAGGGTTACATGTGAAAGCACACAGGCTAATTTATCCCATGTACATTGTACCAGTTCTCAAAATGATGTGGTACAAAATACATGAGTTGAAAGCATCTGCTACTTTGCATCTTCTATTTGTTTGGGCTGCTGAGTGGGGGCAGAAGATGCAAACGTTTGGAACTCCCATGTATGCATATTTTCATCTCTGACCTAAATATGCCCTCGGGAGCACCTCCTTTTAAGGTGACTAAAAGTACATGCATTATAGCAGTTGTGCATACTTTTGGTTTGCATTGGAGGAGGATAATTTTCAATCAGGCCATTTTACCTGGGTAAATGTGTTTGAAAATTGCCCTGCCAATATTTGGATCTGCATTATATGATTTTTAGATTGATTTCTTTTTATACTGAAACATACACCACCTCTTTGTTGCTATATTATTTACTTATCTAAGAACACATTTTGTGATCATTCACTGTATGAAATCAAACTCACTTTGAATATAAATATAGGATCCTTCAGTTTCCATAATTATTCCAATTAATTTCTATTTTACCTTCCTTTTTCTATCCCATACGGTGGAGTACAGAACAGTTTTGTAGGTGCAATATTATTTTCACTAAACCTTTGGTACTGCTAACTTTAAATTCCATTATGCATTACATTGCTTTGCATATTTAAACATAGATATAAAATGAGCTCCTGGGGGGAAGCAAGATGGCAGCATGACCGTGGCTGTGTTAAGCTGCTCTGCGTTCTGTTTGCTGTTAATTTGAATTAGCTGGTACAATGCCTCCTAAATGCAAGGTGAAAGTCAGGGTCTTCCCTCTAGACCCTGATCTACTCCCCAGTCAGCAGTGAATCTCATTTTCAGCAGCCCTGGATTCTGCTTTACAGAGGGAAGAATTGCCCGTTGTCAGTGTCGGTGAGGGAGGGCCATCTCTGTTAGGGGAGGAGGTCTTCTTCAGTCCTCTAAAGCAGCACCTATCCTCAGCAGAGGGACAGGAATCACTCAGTCTGTCTGACTCGTCACTGCTTGATGACTCCATTGTGGTGCTGGCTCAGGATTGGGCAGCTGCATCCATGGCATCCTCAGCTAGCATGCTCCTAGATGGATTGAGTAGCTCCAGTGAGCCAACTCAGGAATGACGTGTGCTCATGTGAGTGGTGGATGGGACTCCCGTAATGGCAGTTTCAGGGTCATCTACAGGCGGGATTAAGGAGTCTATTCCATGGGGTAAGTCTTTCCTTATGTCATCCAAACTGGAGGTGGCCACATTAGACTCTATTTAGGAATTGATGACATGTTTTGGACTTTTGATAAGCAATTGTGAAAGAAATATTAACTCTTTAACTTCTTCATTAGAATCTATTGTACTACAACATGGGGGTCAAATTTTGGAGCAAGTATCTAAGATTAATGTTCTTGAAAAGGACATTTTAGAAATTAAAGCTCTGAATGGCTTTTGTTGCATCCAGCCAACTGCATCCTTGTCCTGTGGTTGGCCGTTCTCACTTCCCACGGAGACATGGCTGACAGCCGCAACGTCTCCCTATGCCATGCTGAGCCGCTGCAAGGGCGGCGTGCATAGGCTCACACATGGTTCTGCTTTTCTTGTAGGATCCACGGCGGGAAACAGCTCTGAAGCCCCCCCCCCCCCCCCCCCCGTGACATCAGGAGGTAGGCCCTATTTCAGGCCTGCACTTCCCTTCCTTGATGCCTCTGCAACAGTTCCTCGTTGTCACTGTTGTTCGGCCTGCTCTTTGCTCATGATCTGCTTGCTCCTGACAGACCCCTGATTGCTCTTGGATATTCTTTGTTTAGTGAACTCTCTGCTCGCTGTCTGCCTTGACCTTGCATTGCTTCTGGATATTCTCTGCTTGCTGCCTGCCCTGACCTCGGCTTATTACTGGACTCTCTGCTCACTGCCTGTCCTGTTCTCGGACCATCTTCTGGACTTGTGGTTATCTACTGAGAACAGTCTCCTGCCAGCCCCCACAGAACTGGATTTGGAAGACTCCAGAAGGTCTCTCCTACGACCAGTATCGCCAGTCGACAATGAGGACTTACAAAGGCCATCCCCATGGGTAGTAACAACTAGAGATGTGAATCGTGTCCTCGATCGTCTTAACGATCAATTTCAGCTGGGAGGGGGAGGGAATCGTATCGTCGCCGTTTGGGTGTTTAGAGTATCGTGAAAATCGTTAAAATCGTGAACCGGCACACTAAAACCCCCTAAAACCCACCCCCGACCCTTTAAATTAAATCCCCCACCCTCCCGAACCCCCCGCAAAATGCCTTAAATTACCTGGGGGTCCAGCGGCGGTCCGTAGCTAAATCGGGGGAAGGGGGAGGGCAGGAAAACCGGCACACTAAAACACCCTAAAACCCACCCCCGACCCTTTAAATTAAATCCCCCACCCTCCCGAACCCCCCCCCCCCCCAATGCCTTAAATTACCTGGGGGTCCAGCGGCGGTCCGTAGCTAAATCGGGGGAAGGGGGAGGGCAGGAAAACCAGCACACTAAAACACCCTAAAACCCACCCCCGACCCTTTAAATTAAATCCCGAACCCTCCCGAACCCCCCCCAAATGCCTTAAATTACCTGGGGGTCCAGCCGTGGTCCGGAACAGCCTCCTGCAATTGAATCGTGTTGTCTTCAGCCAGCGCCATTCTGCACCGCCATTTTGCAAAATGGTGGTGCGTATGGCCGGCGCCATTTTCCGTACGGAAAACGATTCGCGGCAGGAAATCGCTCCCGGACCCCCGCTGGACCCCCAGGGACTTTGGCCAGCTTGGGGGGGCCTCCTGACCCCCACAAGACTTGCCAAAAGTCCAGCAGGGGTCCGGAACGACCTCCTGCAGTCGAATCGTGTTGGTCTATGGCCGCCGCCATTTTGCGCCGCCATTTTGCAAAATGGCGGCGCAGAATGGCGCCGGCTGAAGACAACACGATTCAATTGCAGGAGACTGTTCCGGACCGCCGCTGGACCCCCAGGTAATTTAAGGCATTTGGGGGCGGGTTCGGGAGGGTGGGGGATTTAATTTAAAGGGTCGGGGGTGGGTTTTAGAGTGTTTTAGTGTGCCGGTTTTCCTGCCCTCCCCCTTCCCCCGATTTACGATTTTTTGATGATAAATCGGGGGAAATGGTATTGTATCGTGGCCCTAATGATTTTTGACGATTTAAAATATATCGGACGATATTTTAAATTGTCAAAAAATGATTCACATCCCTAGTAACAACCTCACCTTGGCACAGGGGTCCACAAGCACAACAGCTTTTTGATTAAAGATAGGTTTGCTCTGTCTAGACACCTGAACTATTTAGAAAATAGATCTAGACATCTTAATATTCGTATACATAATTTTCCTAAAATTATTAGTGAGCAACCATCGTTGACCCTAAGAAAATATTTTCTGGAGATACTGCATTGCAAATCTGATTCTATTCCTTTGGTAAACAAGCAGCTATATTTCCTTCCTGTTTCTTCTCACAATGCACCAGTAAGAAAGAAATCAGCCTTGACATTTTTCATCATTTAACTTTGAACCTGAAATTCTAGTGAGAGGAGCTCTGTTGGTCTTTTTTGTTTCAGAAGCAGACCTGAATAAAGTGATGCAACTTAATTTCAAAAATTAAAATTCTCCTTTCTACGATCAACCTTTGAGAATTCTTCCAGATTTATTCAGAGTAACGCAGGAAAGGCATAAGGCTTTCTCTCTCTTAGACAAGAGCATTATCTTTAGGTGCTACATTTATGTTTAGGTACCTCTGTAAGTGAATCATTAGATTAAATAATGATTCTTACACATTTTTTTGACCCAGAACAACTTCAGGTTTTCTTAGACTCTAAAATATTAATATCTTCTTCAGTTAAGAACATGCCATACTGGGTCAGACCAAGGGTCCATCAAGCCCAGAATCCTGTTTCCAACAGTGGCCAATCCAGGCCATAAGAACCTGGCAAGTACCCCAAAACTAAGTCTATTCCATGTTACTGTTGCTAGTAATAGCAGTGGCTATTTTCTAAGTCAACTTAATTAATAGCAGGTAATGGACTTCTCCTCTAAGAACTTATCCAATCCTTTTTTAAACACAGCTACACTAACTGCACTAACCATATCCTCTGGCAACACATTCCAGAGTTTAATTGTGCGTTGAATGAAAAATAACTTTCTCCAATTAGTTTTAAATGTGCCACATGCTAACTTCATGGAGTGCCCCCTAGTCTTTCTATTATCTGAAGAGTAAATAACTGATACACATATACATGTTCTAGACCTCTCATGATTTTAAACATCTCTATCATATCCCCCCTCAGCCATCTCTTCTCCAAGCTAACCTCTTTAGTCTTTCCTCATAGGGGAACTGTTCCATTCCCCTTATCATTTTGGTCATTTTGTTCCTAATTTAAGATACTGAAGATGATTTTTCTTAATTAAGCAGAAAATATGCTAAGTGTTTTTTCTTAAGGTTTCTTTTCCTTGTTCTCCCACTTATTTCCTACTTCTTCCTTTATGTTTCTTTGATCTAAAATTGAAATTATTTCCTTTATTTTGTAAGTGTAATTTAACATCTTTTGTATTCGTTTTGATTTCCGTATGTTTCATTGCAGAGCTCCTATACTTATAAAATAATAATGGTGCACCTAAATGAGGCAGCAAATATCTGCATAAGTTATATCAACTTTCAAAGCAAATTTATGTACATAAATCTGCTTTGCAAATTATCCCATCAAATTTACCCCCACACAATAACACCTGCTATTATGTACATACTTCTGAAAATGCAAAACTGTTGCAAAAGTCCAAACTCCTCCCCAGTTCTTCCCCCTAGAATGTCTCCACTTTGAAGAAAGTGCAAATATATCCACAGAAATGGGTACATTTGCAAAATGAAAGTTCACACTTTCCCTTCTCAGACTCTTCTCTGCCCCGTCCCCACCCTTTTTGCTGGCAGGTAAAAATACCTAAACTGGGACCAGCTTGGTATTTCTATCATAAGAACATAAGAAATTGCCATGCTGGGTCAGACCAAGAGTCCATCAAGCCCAGAATCCTGTTTCCAACAGAGGCCAGACCAGGTCACAAGAACCTGGCAAGTACCCAAACACTAAGAAGATCCCATGCCACTGATGCAATTAATAGCAGTGGCTATGCCCTCCAAGAACTTATCCATTTTTTTAACCCAGCTACACTAACTGCACTAACCACATCCTCTGGCGACAAATTCCAGAGCTTTATTGTGCGTTGAGTGAAAAAGAATTTTCTCTGATTTGTCTTAAAAATACTACTTGCTAATGTCATGGTATGCCCCCTAGTCCTTCTTTTATTCGAAAGTGTAAATAACTGATTCACATCTACTTGTTCAAGACCTCTCATGATCTTAAAGACCTCTATCATATCCCCCCTCAACCGTCTCTTCTTCAAGCTGAACAGCCCTAACCTCTTCAGCCTTTCCTCATAGGGGAGCTGTTCCATCCCCTTTATCATTTTGGTTGCCCTTCTCTGTACCTTCTCCATCACAACTATATCTTTTTTGAGATGCGGCGACCAAATTGTACACAGTATTCCAGGTGTGGTCTCACCATGGAGTGATATAGAGGCATTATGACATTTTCCATCTTATTAACCATTCCCTTCCTAATAATTCCTAACATTCTATTTGCTTTTTTGACTGCTGCAGCACACTGAGCCAACGGTTTTAGAGTATTATCCACTATGATGCCTAGATCTTTTTCCTGGGTGGTAGCTCTTAATATGGAACCTAACATTGTGTAACTACAGCAAGGGTTATTTTTCCCTATATGCAACACCTTGCACTTGTCCACATTCAATTTCATCTGACATTTGGATGCCCAATCTTCCAGGCTTGCAAGGACTTCCTGTAATGTATCACAATCCACTTGTGATTTAACTACTCTGAATAATTTTGTATCATCCGCAAATTTGATAACCTCACTCATCGTATTCCTTTCCAGATCATTTATATATATATTGAAAAGCTCCGGTCCAAGTACAGATCCCTGAAGCACTCCACTGTTTACCCTTTCCACTGAGAAAATTGACCATTTAATCCTACTCTCTGTTTCCTGTCTTTTAACCAGTTTATAATCCACGAAAGGACATCGCCTCCTATCCCATGACTTTTTAGTTTTCTTAGAAGCCTCTCATGAGGGACTTTGTCAAATGCCTTCTGAAAATCCAAATACACTACATCTACCATTTCACCTTTATCCACATATTTATTAACCCCTTCAAAAAAATGAAGCAGATTTGTTAGGCAAGACTTCCCCTGCAGAAAGGGTTTGGCAATTTTCTAAATCAGCTGTTTAGATCTTTGAAAATAGCCCCCTATTGTTTGCCAAAGAAATAGAAATCCAAAGAAATAGAAATGAGAGTTACAATATTTGAGATGTAAAGAAATAGAAGCATGAGAGTAGATCTCAGCAAATGCAGATTCAAGAAGTGGCAATCATCACAGGTAATGCTTTACAAGTGAAAGACAGAGTATAGATGTTAGAGAAGTAAATCTCTGGCTATAGTTCTGGGTCAGAGGTGGAGTGGCAAGCACGAGATGAGTCAACAACAGGTAGAGGATACAGAATTGAAGCTCATGATGGACATTACCCAAGAGGAATTTCTCAGTCTTAGAAGCTTTCAGGTGCATGAGATAGAGATAAAGTCATGAGTTCACTTGCTCAGCACAAGTGGCTAGGTTATAAAATGCAAGATCAAAAGAAAAGAACAATTGTCATCAACATAAAAATGGTAGGCAAGATTAAAGGATATCATTAATTGTCCGAGGGGGGGGGCGGGGGGAAGAAGAAAAGAGTAGTGAGCTTTATGTATACCACAAAGGAAAGTTCATGGATTGTCAAGAGCTTGCTACATGGAAGAATGGAAAAATAATCAGATAGTTAAGAGCAGAGTACAGGAGAAAAGATCAAGAGACTGTATAAGGTTGAAGGCAGTCTGACAGTGTTGTATAACCTAATTTATGAAAACAGAGATGAGGTCAAGGGGAATTAGCTATTTTTTAAGAACCATGATCAGCACAAAGGAATAGATTATTGCCTATTTAGAAAATAATTATCCTAATGCTGTGGGCTGTGTAGAAATCAGAGTGAAAACTGTCAAGATTATTATTAGTGGAAAGATAATCAGGCAAGGACACTTTATTTTATTTTATTGAGAAAGGAAAGGATGAAAAAAGACAGTAATTAAGCAAATAGGTTGAAAGCTTTATTTTTTTTTAGAAGAAAAGTAATAACTTCAGATTTCAATGGGATCAGATTACAAAAAAAAAAAATTATAATACAATGATGAACAAGAAGCATGATAAATTTGGAAAGTATTATGAAGGTAAAAGATGAAACAAAAGAATAGATAAAATGGGGTACCATGGGGTATCCTCTTCCCTTTGGCAGACTGGATAATCTCTTTGGGGTTGATTCCTCATTTCATAGCCAGAAAAGAGGTTGAAGTGATAGCTATTGGGGTTGGCTGGTAAATAAAATATTTGGTATTCAAAGCTGTAGCAGAGGCCTGCACAGAATGCTAAATAGGGTGAAAAGGAATCATTTTCAAGCTCTGCTCTGAGCCATGGGATGCATTAGCTGCTTTGTTTCTCGCTATATAAACCTGATTATTCCTTTTCAGATATGAAAAGTCACTTGTGTCATCGGTCCATTTTAAAAATAATACAGGAAAACGATACTGACATGATAAGACCGTGATGTCTCTATGGTCTCAGGGCAAGAAGTCGAAAATAGGAGCCCACACTTCAGTCTCCACATTACTTCATTATGATACTCTCTGAAATATTTATTCACCTTGGCTCAACAGAAATCAGTGGGGAATATTTCAGCATGCTCACACATCCAAAAAGCTGCTTATTATAGTCAGAAACCAAATCACTAATGCCTTAGCAAGGGACAGGGCATAAGGAATTGCCGGCATACAAGGGTGGCATGTATCTAACATAGGCCTAGATTCATCATTTTGCGATAATTATAGCAAAAATAGCACCTGCGATATAAAAAGGGGTGTGGTTGGGCTAATTTTCCTGGTACTGTGTCATTATCTTTTCACAACGTGAGTTAAATTTATCACACCCTGTGTTATTTTCAATTCACAAGCTGGGAAGTCCATCACATGCTACATTACTGACCAGACAGGCTTTTATTACATTTTGGGCTGCTGGGGAGGGGGAGGGAGAGAGAGAAAGTGAGAGAGAGAAAAAGAGAAAGAAAGAGAGAACACATGTCTGTAGAGGCTGTCCTAAAACTTAACTATTTATACCACTGTAAGAGGGGCCACTAATAACTCGGGATGAGGTTTGTGGGGTGGGGGCAATTTTACATGCACAGTCATAGTACAAACAGCACAGTTGCCATCAGTGAAGATTTAATGTGATTTGGAGGAATGAAAGGTTAAAGAAGAGTAGATTTGTACAATGTTCTCTCTACCATGCTTGATGTACTATCTACCTAGCTGCAAGCAAGCTAGGTAGAGAGAACATGGCATAAATTTATTCTTCTTTCACCTTTGCCTGTGATAACACCTGTTGTGATCCTGCCCGCGACAAGTTCAGGCAGGCCCCCCTACCTCCCGCGGCCAGTCGGGCCGCTGACACTATTCTTTGCAGCAAGCAGTGCTGCTGCCTCCGGGCTCCTCCGTGGACGTCTTCTGCCGTGCATGGCAGGGCTGAGCCCCGCCAGGAGCCTCCTTTGCGGCTGAGGCTGCCACAGCCACTCCTGCTTCCTCCTGCCGCTGCCGGGATCCTTGAGCAGCAGAGAAGTCATCTTTGCTACTGCCTTTGCGCCTTCATCTGTCTTCATGGCAAGAAGCTGCTCCTGCAGCCTGCCTCTCTTCATCCAGCTTCACGGCAGGGCTGCCACTCTGATGCTGCCATCTCTTGGGCCCTCCACATGGCAAGGATGCCACCATCGTGTCTGCCTCTCTCCTGCCTTCCTCTAGGCACAGGCACACGCCTCTGCTCTACTTTGAATGGGCAAGTGGCGGGAAAAGACCCATGATCCTCATCAGTGATGTCATCGCCCTGCCTTGCTTCAGCCCTATAAAAGGGGTCCTTTGCCAGTCTATTTTTACCTTTGCACGGAGTTAGATGCTCCTGGATGTTCCTGTCCTTCGCTCCAGGAGTCTTCTCTGTTCCATCGCTTCTTCAAGGTCCTGTGTTTCCTATTGGAGCTCCTGTGTTTTCGTCCGAGCCTTTGTTCCTGATGTTCCAGTCCAGATGTCCATCTTCTGTTCCTGTTGTCTGTGATCTAGTCCTGATGTCTGTCTTCTACTCCTGATGTCCATGGTCAATCTTGATGTTCCTGATGTTCTGTGATCCAGTTCTGATGTTCCGTGATTCAGTCTTGACATTCCTGATGTTCCGTGATTTAGTCCTGATGTTCCGTGATCCAGTTTTGATGTTCCTGATGTCCGTGATCCAGCCTTGATGTCCTGAACCCTTGGTTTCTCATCACCACCTTTCCTGACGTGCCGGAATCTGCTCCGCGTCAGCGTGGTCCGCAACCAGCCACAGGCGGCTGTTTAGGGTGCGCTCCGGTGCAAGCCTCTACGGAATCTTCGCCATGCTCCAGTCTCACCTTCCATTATATTGCCTAGAGTCTGCTTCGAGTCCAGCATGGTCCGCGACCAGCCGTGTGGGCGGGCTGTGTAGGGCGTGTTGCGTCACAGCCTCAACCTAGTACTTGAGCCTGAATCCTTGTCTCCAGTACCTTGTTCCTGAGTCTTTGTCCAAGTATCCTCATCTTCGCCTGAGTCTTCGCCTGAGCCTTCCATGATTCCAAGTCCTTCGTTTGCCTCTGGCCTCCGTCTGGCCTGCCACGTTTTGCAGTTACCCAGCGGCAGGTCCGAAAGGGCTTGGAATGGTCGAAGGACCATTCAAAGACCACCATTGCGTTGTTGGTCTTCCCGAAGTGTGCAGGTCTGGTGGAGGGTCAGTACCTTCAGTCATCCTTGTCTTCATTCCAGCCTTGCTACTGCTCTGGATTCCATCATCTGTCTTCAGTCCAGCCTTGCTCCTGTCCAGCCCATGCTCAGGCATGCCTTGCCTGCCTCAGCATCTCTTCGGAGTTCCTCTGAGGTTGAGTTGTGGTCCAAGAACACACAATCCCCTGGAAAGCAGAACCGCTCTCCTAGCATTTCTTAACAACACCGTAACGCATTTTGATAAATTACCCTCATGGTAATATAGTAAATGACAGCAGAAAAAGACACAAGTGATCCATTCAGTCTGCCCAGAAAGCTTTATTGGTCCAGTATTAAAAGATATCCGGTTATCTGAGTTATCTCAAAATTATTTATCCAGATAACTTAAAAGGGATATTCAGCTGCACAGCTATGCTGCTGAATATAATCAGATAAGTTCTAGTTATCTGGATAACTTTAGACCTGCTATTGAGCAGATCTAACTTATTCAGTTAACTTAACCAGATAAGACTGAATATAGGCAGTTATCCAGTTAAGATAACTGGATAAGTAGCACCACACTGATCTGTCCATTCCCTGTCCATTGACCAACTGGTTATCTACTTAGCCATATAAGTGACTTATCTGGTTAAATGGCACCTGCTGAACATAGCTGGATATTCAGCGGCTACCACTTAGCCAGATAAGTTCTACTTCACTGGCTATCTAGTGCTAAATACACTTTCAGTATCAGGCCCCTTTTATTTCATCTTTTAACTTATTTATTTTTATTCTGTTAAAGTAGTGTCTTCTGCTCTGTACAGATTACCCCAATGCAGGTTACCCTTTATCTTCATTTCCATCCTTTCTCCCTTAGGGATCATCTGTGTTCTTTTGAATTCCATTACAGTTCTCATCTTAACTACCTTTACTGGGATGGCATTCCATGCATCTACCACCCTTTCCCTGAAGAAATATTTCTTGATGTTGTTCCCGAGTCTATCCCTTGGAGCTTCTCGTTCTACAGCTTTTCTTTCATTGGAAAAGTCTCAGTTCCCGTGCATCATTTATACCTTTCAAGTATTTAAATGTTTGTATCAAATCCTTCCCATCCCTTCTCTCCTCTAGAATATATATGTTTAGATCCTTCACTCTCATCTCATATGGCTTTTGATGCAGACCACAGATCATTGTGGCTGCCTTACTTTGGACCGCTTCAATCCTGTCTCTATCTTTTTTAAGATACATTCTCCTAGAAGTAAACACAGGACTCCAGATGAGGCTCACCAATGACTTGTAGAGGGGCAATATTACCTTCTTTTTCCTGCCTGTTAATGCCTCTTTCGATGTGGCTCAGAATTCTTCTGGCTTGAGCCACCACCTTGTCACATGGCTTTGCTGTTTTAAATCATCCAACACTATCACCCTGAGGTCTATTTTCAGGTCCGTGCACATCAGTCTCTCACCACCCATCATGTAAAACTCCTTTGGATTTCTGTATTGCAGATGCATGACTCTGCATTTCTTGCATTGAATCCCTGCTGCCAGATCTTTGATCACTTCTCAAGCTTTCTTAGATCATTTTTCATTCTCTCCACTCTTCAGATGTGTCCACTTAGTTGCAGATCTTAGTGTCATCCACAAAAAGACAAACTTTTCCTTTTACCCCTTCTGCTATGTTGCTCACAAAGATAGTGAACAAAACTGGCTACAGAACCAATCCTTGAGGCACTCCACCTATCATTGTTCCTGCCTCAGAATAAGTTCCAATTACCACCAATCCCTGTTGTCTGTCAGTCAACTAGTTTGTAATCCATTCTTCCACCTTGGAATCCACTCCCAGGCAATTCATTTTGTTCATGAGCCTTCTGTGTGGGACAATGTTGAAAGCTTTGATGAAATCTAGATAAATCAAATCAAGTGTTCTTCCTTGATCCAATTCTCTAACTGTCTAATCAAAAAAAAAAAACCAATCAAATTCATTTGATAGACCTTCCTCTGGTAAAACCATATTGCCTTGGATTCTGCAACTGTCAATAATTTCTGGACTCAAAGCTAGGGCAACAAGAACACTTCAACTCAGCAAGAGGTTTAAAATTTAATTTATTTTGGCTTTTTAAAGAAGAGTCAAAGACAAGTGTTCCTGGGAGTTGCTATATGCCCTCTATCTGTAATAACTAGCATCTCAATGAATATATGACATGCCCTGACTTATATAATCAAAATACAGCACTACCGAAGTTTCCAGAATCATGTAACTGCCCACAACCTCATTTACAAAAACACATGATGCTGTTGTCATGACAATCTATCATGTATAGGAAATGCTTGTGAGGACACCCTTCATTCATTTGTAAAAATCATATTCTTTACTTGTCTTCCCTGAAACCACCCTTCCACCATAAAAGTTCCTTTATCACCCTGGCTTTGATGCACTGTGTTCTTCTGTTCTTCTCTTGATATTCTTTGTTGTGTAAACAAATAGCAAGTCTGTGGCTTCAATAGGAGTTAGGCCTGAATTCCGTTTCTTGGCACCAGGATTTAATTAAAACTGTAACCTCAAAAGGATCTTCTTTTCACCTGGCTCCTGTCCATTGAGATATGCATTTGTAAGACAAAAGCCTGCATCCTGGACCCAGCTTCCCTGTATTGTGGTGCAAACATGGTCATTGATGCCTTCCTGGCCTGTAATTATAGGCTTTGCAGAGCCTACAAGTTTCCAGATCTTTCACCTTCTTTGAGTCTGATGATTAGAATTTCACTATATTTCAACAGTGTCAGTATGAATCAGCCCTCTGATGATTCTGGGAATGGCTGAATAAGCCACAGTTCTGAACCAGAATTATGAATTATATCACAACCCATTGAATTATAGATAGATTACTATCCTTTCTTTAAGAAGCATTTCCATCCATTTTCCCACCACCAAAGTAAGACTTACTGGCCTGTAGTTTCTAGTCTCCTCTCTGCTTCCACTTTTGTGAAGTGGGACCACCAACGTCCTTTTCCAGTCTTGTGGCACCCCTCCCATTTTTAAGGATTTATTGAACAAGTTTTTCATTGGACTTGCTAGAAACTCTCTGAGCTCTCTTGGTATCCTAGGATGTATCTCATCAGGCTCCTTAGCATTGTCCACTTTCAGTTTTGCTAGTTCCACCCAGTCTCTTCTGCAAATAGGGTGGTATGTACTCTATTCTCATCTGCACTCTTGCCTAACATCAACAGTCCTACTCCAAGGTCTTCTTTAGTGAACACTGAGCTGACGTATTGGTTTAATATTCCTGATTTTTCCTTATCTTTCTCTATACAGTGACCCTTGTCTCCTTTCAGTCTTACAAGGCCACCTCTAGTCTTCCTTCTTTCTCTGATATATCTGAATAATGTTTTGTCATCTCCCTTTACCTCTTTGGCAATCCTTTCTTCCACTCAAGCTTTCACCATCCTGATTGTTTTCCTTGTCTCTTTCAGCTTCACCAGATATTCTCCCCTATGTTCCTCTTGTTGAGTTCCTTTTTATTTTTTGAATGCAGACCTTTTTACTTTATTTTTTCAACCACCTCTTTAGAGAACCATATCGGTTTTCTTTTTCTCTTACTGTTATTCGCTTTTCTTACATACAGATTTGTTGTGTTTATTATAGCTCCCTTTAATTTTGTCCACTGTTTTTCCACTTCACTCATTTTTATCCAGTATTCTGGTTCCTCCTCAAGGTACTTCCCCATTTCAACAAAGATTGTGTTTTTGAAATCTAGGACTTTGATCTTTATGTAACTGTTCTCCATCTTAGCTTGTATATCAGACCATCTGTCTGATAGTCACTGGTGCTGAGGAGGGAACCAACCTGGACATTATTTATTTACTTACTTACTTATTTATTTATTTATCGAGTTTTATATACTGTCGTTTGGTTTCGCCATTAAAACAGTTTACAAAGTTATGATGTTTAACAGTGTTTCAAAACATTAGAGAGTCTGTCTCAATTTGTGAGCACCAGGTCTAATATTGCTTCTCCCCTCATGTGTTCCATCACCATTTGTCTAAGAAGAACAGTTTAAAGGGCATCCATAATCTCTCTACTTCTTATAGATTCTGCAGCAGGGATACTCTAATCCACATCCAGTAGATTAAAATCTTCAATAAGCAACATTTCAACCTTCCTTCCCACCTTTTGATGTCTTCAGCCAGATCTCTGTCCATTTCTTCTGTCTGGTTTGGAGGCCTGTAGATCACATGTCATGGAAAGTGAGCCCTTCATTTGTGATGGAATTGGCGCTGCCCAGCTAGCAAACCAGCTAGGCCCCAACAAACAGTAGGCAGACTTGCTAGAAATGCGACAGAAGTTAGGCTTCATCTGTACCAGCCTCTTCCCCCATAGGTTGAGCCCTTGGGTTCTGAGACTGCCAGGACTTAGGCAAGAGTTCTGAGAAGAGTAGATACAGGAGTCAGTTGCATGGGCATGGTCAAGGCAGGTGGAGATCATCTAGTGTTAGTATCCAGGTAAATGTCAAATCCAAGAGGCAGTCTGAGAAGGGAGGAAGGGAAGAAAGGACAATGCCAGGAATGGACAGGAACAGGACAGGGCTAGAGAGGGGCAGGGCAGGTAGCAAGAGAAGAAAGGCAGGTTGGAACAGGAATGGAGCAAATCAGGAGCAGGAGGAAGCAACACATACTGCAGGCAAAGGCAAAGGCATGGCAAGAGGACCTGTTGCAAAGGCACTGGCTTGGAGCACAGCTAGGGTTAAAATTCCAACTACACTGATGTCATTAGGGAGAGACAGAAGTCTCTTTCTTGCTGAGGGGTCTGGAAAAATAGAGGAAGTGTGTTCATGTGTGCCTAGGGAGAGACACAGCATGGCTGGCTAAAGACACGATAGTGGCATGCTTGCTACGAAGAAATCCTGGCAGCATTCTGTAGGCTTGGCGGCATTTGGGGTGAGTGAGGCTGGATGTGGGGACGTTCTGTGGTCAGCTAAACATTACACCACACCAGTATAAATGGAGGTGCCATCATCCTTTTCTGAAACTACCCACAGCGCTTCTTTCTTTCTCCATACTCCCTGCAGATCTGTTACCAGTATATCGTTTTTGACATAAAGAACTATTTCTATCCCTTTTCTGTCTTCTCTGTCATTCATCAACAGTTTATAGCCTGGAATGGCCGTATATGATTCATGAGACTTGCTGAACCACGTCTCTGTATTAGCAACAATATCCAAGCTGACTCCCCTATTAGAGCCTGCACATCTGGAACTTTGTTGCTCAGACTACAAGCATTTGTGCACATAGCTTTTCAGCTTTTCTTCCATGGTTTATAGCTCTTCTTGGGTAGTGTTTCTTTCTTTCCGCTTGAGAGTAGACTAATTTTGTTCTTATCTCCATTCACTTCCTGCATATGCTAAATGTGTTTTGGGTGACATTCTCATTTCATTGTCTTCCTTCTGCCACCACCATCCTCTAGTTTAAATGCCTGAAGACATATGCACTGATTTTCTCAGTTTTGATCCTTTTTCCTGCCACTGACAGATGTAGGTCATCTTTACTGTATAGTGTGTTATTATTCCATACACAGCCCTAACCCCCAATATATCCAAATCCTTCTTTACACAAGGTTTTGAGCCATAAGTTGAAGTTGTCTATGTGGCTTAGCCTTTCCTTTCTCTTTCTATAATCAGATAATACTTCTGAAAAGGCAATGGTACTTGCCATGTGCCCAAGCTGCTTCCCCAGAGTTTGGAAATCTCTCTGTACTGCTTGGATGCCGTTTCTAGTGATGTTGTTTGTCTCCAGATGGATGACAACATTAATTTTACAGTCTTTGCTTTCTTACTTAATGGAATTGACAATCTGATTTGCATTGCTGACAGCTGAGAATCTGGGCAGGAATTTAACTATTATATGCCCCTCAAAATGAGTCCCCAAGTTGGTGTCTCTAATGATAGAGCCTCCCAGCAGTAGAAGTTTTCTGTTATACTGTTTGGTAGTATTTTAAGGTTTCTGTTGGACACTGCTTACATTGCCTCTCAGTTGGAAGGGCTTTTTGTTATGTTTGAAAGTATTTAGTGGTTTCGGTGTGCATTGGGTATCTTTCCTTTCAGATGCCACTTCAGTTTCCATTTCCAGAGCATCTTCGTTTTCCAATGCAGAAAGGGTGTTTCGTATGGGTATTTGTTGGAAGGGTGGGGGTCTTACCCTTCCATAGCCCACTGTAATCCATTTTTTCCTGTGTTTCCAAATCGTCTATGGGAATGGAGGCTGAGATTTTACATGTTACTTCAGTTGTTTAGGGAGAAGGAGCATGAAATGGCTTAGTGGTTAGAGTAATGGGGTAAGAATCAGGGAAGCTAGGTTTCAAATCCAGCTTCTGTCACTGGTACTACTTGTGACCTTGTACAAGTCATCTTTATCTCTCATTGCCTCAGGTACCCACTTAAACTTTAAGTTCTTTGGGGGAGGGACTTATCAAACCTGAATACGTATCACTATTATAGAGCAGTGCTTATAAAATGGCAAACACTTATTTCTATCTATACAATTGTAGTCCCTGCTTTGGGGTTTGGGCTAAGTTGTTCAGTTATGCAGGGGTCACACTCAGTTCTCATAGTTGTTAATAGTCCCAGGGGTGGATTCTCAGGATAGGACAGAAACTGATCATAAGAACATAAGAATATAAGAACATAAAAACATAAGATATGTCATACTGGGTCAGACCAAGGGTTCATCAAGCCCAATATCCTGTCTCCAACAGTGGTCAATCCAATCACAAGTACCTGGCAAGTATCCAAACATTAAATACATCCCATGCTACTAATGCCGGAAATAAGCAGTGCCTATTCCCTATTGATTAATAGCAGTTTATGGACTTCTCCTCCAGGAATTTATCCAAATCATTTTTAATCCCAGCTACACTAGATTCCTTAACCATATCCTCTGGCAATAAATTCCAGAGTTTAACTGTGCGTTGACTAAAAAATAATTTTCTCCATTCTGTTTTAATTGTGCTACTTGTTAACTTCATGGAATACCCCCTAGTCCTTGTATTATCCAAAAGAGTAAATAACTGTTTCATGTTTACTGTTCAAATCCTTTCATGCATTTGTAGACATCTATTCATTTGTATTTTCTCCAAGCTGAATAGCCCTAACCTTTTTAGCCTTTCCTCATAGGGGAGCAGTTCCATCTCATTGAGCATTTTGGTTACCCTTCTCTGTACATTCTCCAGTGCAGCTATATCTTTTTTGAGATGTGGCAACTAGAGATGTGAATCGTTTTCCATATCGTCTTAACGATAGAAATCGTGTGGCAGGAGAAGAAAATCGTGTTTGGCACGATTATTTCGTTGAAAAATCGTTAAAAATCGTTTTTTCCGATTAGTGCGCACTAACTCAAAATGATACAAATAGACACTTTCCAGGTCACTGAAGGTCAGTTAGGAATGAATATGTGTTCCTATTGGCTGGCAGCCCTCTTATCTATTGATGTTACCAAGGTTACCACTGAGGTGATGGTTGGGGGGATGGGAAATGGAACTGGAAACTCATGAACACCAACAGAAAATGAAACAAAGTGTTCACACTTCCCAGGTCAGTAAAGGTCACTTAGGAATGAATATGTATTCCTATTGGCTGGCTGTGCTCTTATCTATTGATGTTACCAAGGTTACCACTGAGGTAATGGTTGGGGGGATGTGAAATGGAAACAGTTGGAAGCTTGACAAAAAAAGTAATGTAATGATCAGCACTCACGTGACTAGAACTTCTTTGTTTATTATTTTTGTTAGCAGACACGTGCATGTTGAATTTGCCAATCACTGTGCATTTTAGAAAGGTGGTCCTGGCTGGAACTGTACACAGTTCAAATATATGTAATTGATTGTTGGTAAGTGTATTTTTTAAGTAGCCACACTGGCACAAGTATGTTTACTTTTCCTCCTACTTAACTCACTAGCTCAGCTTTGTAAGAAGGGCTTCTCTGCTTGAGTGAGGGTCAGGCAGCTCCCCCCTGTCTGTGAAGCCAGCCTCTCACTAGTAATGCAGGGAGGGAGCTGTCTCAGACTTCACCATCCTCCCCCCCCCCCTCACCCACACACCATTCACTAGCTGGGACATGGGGGAAGTCAGGAGTGAGGGTCAGGCAGCTCCCCCCTGTCTGTGAAGCCAGCCTCTCACTAGTAATGCAGGGAGGGGGCTGTCTCAGACTTCACCATCCTCCTCCCCCCCCCCCCCTCACCCACACACCATTCACTAGCTGGGACATGGGGGAAGTCAGGAGTGAGGGTCAGGCAGCTCCCCCCTGTCTGTGAAGCCAGCCTCTCACTAGTAATGCAGGGAGGGAGCTGTCTCAGACTTCACCATCCTCCCCCCCCCCCCTCACCCACAAACCATTCACTAGCTGGGACATGGGGGAAGTCAGGAGTGAGGGTCAGGCAGCTCCCCCCTGTCTGTGAAGCCAGCCTCTCACTAGTACTGCAGGGAGGGAGCTGTCTCAGACTTCACCATCCTCCTCCCCCCCCCCCCCCCTCACCCACACACCATTCACTAGCTGGGACATGGGGGAAGTCAGGAGTGAGGGTCAGGCAGCTCCCCCCTGTCTGTGAAGCCAGCCTCTCACTAGTTATGCAGGGAGGGAGCTGTCTCAGACTTCACCATCCTCCCCTCCCCTCACCCACACACCATTCACTAGCTGGGACATGGGAAGTCAGGAGTGAGGGTCAGGCAGCTCCCCCCTGTCTGTGAAGCCAGCCTCTCACTAGTAATGCAGGGAGGGAGCTGTCTCAGACTTCACCATCCTCCTCCCCCCCCCCTCACCCACACACCATTCACTAGCTGGGACATGGGGGAAGTCAGGAGTGAGGGTCAGGCATCTCCCCCCTGTCTGTGAAGCCAGCCTCTCACTAGTAATGCAGGGAGGGAGCTGTCTCAGACTTCACCATCCTCCCCCCCCCCCCCTCACCCACACACCATTCACTAGCTGGGACATGGGGGAAGTCAGGAGTGAGGGTCAGGCAGCTCCCCCCTGTCTGTGAAGCCAGCCTCTCACTAGTAATGCAGGGAGGGAGCTGTCTCAGACTTCACCATCCTCCCCCCCCCTCACCCACACACCATTCACTAGCTGGGACATGGGGGAAGTCAGGAGTGAGGGTCAGGCAGCTCCCCCCTGTCTGTGAAGCCAGCCTGTCACTAGTAATGCAGGGAGGGAGCTGTCTCAGACTTCACCATCCTCCTCCCCCCCCCCCCCCTCACCCACACACCATTCACTAGCTGGGACATGGGGGAAGTCAGGAGTGAGGGTCAGGCAGCTCCCCCTGTCTGTGAAGCCAGCCTCTCACTAGTAATGCAGGGAGGGAGCTGTCTCAGACTTCACCATCCTCCCCCCCCCTCACCCACACACCATTCACTAGCTGGGACATGGGGGAAGTCAGGAGTGAGGGTCAGGCAGCTCCCCCCTGTCTGTGAAGCCAGCCTCTCACTAGTAACGCAGGGAGGGAGCTGTCTCAGACTTCACCATCCTCCCCCCCCCTCACCCACACACCATTCACTAGCTGGGACATGGGGGAAGTCAGGAGTGAGGGTCAGGCAGCTCCCCCCTGTCTGTGAAGCCAGCCTTCTCACTAGTAATGCAGGGAGGGAGCTGTCTCAGACTTCACCATCCTCCCCCCCCCCTCACCCACACACCATTCACTAGCTGGGACATGGGGGAAGTCAGGAGTGAGGGTCAGGCAGCTCCCCCCTGTCTGTGAAGCCAGCCTCTCACTAGTAATGCAGGGAGGGAGCTGTCTCAGACTGGTATCAGGGTTAGGGCACTGTGTGCAGGAAGATCACAACACTCCTGGTATTAATAGGGATAGGGCACTGTAAGAGATGACTGTAGTAGATTGAATAAAGATCTGATGTTTCTGCTCTCCTCACACCAAACAAAAACAACACACAAGCAGAGAAGCCCTTCTTACAAAGCTGAGCTAGTGAGTTAAGTAGGAGGAAAAGTAAACATACTTGTGCCAGTGTGGCTACTTAAAAATACACTTACCAACAATCAATTACATATATTTGAACTGTGTACAGTTCCAGCCAGGACCACCTTTCTAAAATGCACAGTGATTGGCAAATTCAACATGCACTAGCATTTCAGGTGCCTGCTAACAAAAATAATAAACAAACAAGTTCTAGTCATGTGAGTGCTGATCATTACATTACTTTTTTTGTCAAGCTTCCAACTGTTTCCATTTCACATCCCCCCAACCATTACCTCAGTGTTAGCCTTGGTAACATCAATAGATAAGAGCACAGCCAGCCAATAGGAATACATACATACATATTCATTCCTAAGTGACCTTTACTGACCTGGGAAGTGTGAACACTTTGTTTCATTTTCTGTTGGTGTTCGTTAGTTTCCAGTTCCATTTCCCATCCCCCCAACCATCACCTCAGTGGTAACCTTGGTAACATCAATAGATAAGAGGGCAGCCAGCCAATAGGAACACATATTCATTCCTAACTGACCTTCAGTGACCTGGAAAGTGTTTATTTGTATCATTTTCAGTTAGTGCGCACTAAATCGAGTTAGTGCGCACTAACTCCCCGTTAGTGCGCACTAACTCGATTTAGTGCGCACTAACACGATTTAACGATTTTTAACGATAAATCATTAGAATTTCTATTGTATCGTGTTCTATAACGATTTAAGACGATATTAACATTATCGGACGATAATTTTAATCGTTGAAAAACGATTCACATCCCTAGTGGCAACCATCATTGCACACAGTATTCACAATGCGGTCTAACCATTGAGCAATATAGAGGCATTATGACATCCTCCATTTTATTTGCCATTCCCTTCCTAATAATTTCTCACATTCTGTTTGCTTTTTTGACCACCACAGCACACTGAGTCAATGATTTCAATGTAATATCAGCTATGATGCCCAGATCTTTTTCCTGGGTAGTAACTCCTAAAATGAAACCCAACATTGTGTAGCATATTATATTTCATCTACCATATAGACACCCAATCTTCCAAACTCGCAAGGCCCTCCTCCAATTTATCACAATCCTCTTGTTATTTAACTACTCTGAATAATTTTGCATTGTCTGCAAATTTGATCAACTCACTAATCTTATCTCTTTCTAGATCTTTTATAAATATATTTAAAAGCACTGGCCCTTTTTCCAAGGTGAAAACTGAGCATTTATTCCTACTCTCTGTTTCCTGTTTAACACGTTTTCAGTCCACAAAAGCACATTTCCTCCTATTCCATGACTTTTTAGTTTACTTAGAAACCTTTCATGAGGGACTTTGGCAAACGCCTTCTGAAAATACACCACATCTTCTGGATCCCCTTTATCCACATGCTTATTCACACCTTCAAAAAATGTAGCAGATTTGTAAGTCAAGACGTACCTTGGGTAAATCCATGCTGTCTATGTCCCATTAAATCATGTCTATCTATATGTTCTGTGATTTTATTCTTTATAATAATTGCCATGATTTTTTCCTGGCACTGAAGTCAGGCTCATCGGTCTATACTTTCCTGAATCACCTCTGGAGCCCTTTTTAAATATTGGGGTTAAATTGGCCACCTTCCAGTATTCAGGTTCAATGGATGATTTTAATAATAGTAACAAATTACTTATAATAGGTCTGAAATTTTATTTTTGAGTTCTTTCAAACCCCTGGAATGTATACCATTTCGTCCCAGTAATTTGCTACTCTTCAGTTTGTCAATCTGGCATAATAAATCTTCTAGGTTCACCAGGTTAGGCCATTTGAATTGTCACCCTTGAAAACCATCTCTGGAATTGGGTATCTTCTCAATATCCTCCTCTAAACACTGAAGCATAGAATTTGTTTAGTCTTTTTGCAATGGCATTATCTTCCCTAAGTGCTCCTCAATCATCTAACAGTCTAACCGATTCCTTTGCAGGCTTCCTGCTTCAGATATATTTTTAAAAGTTTTTATTGAGTTTTTGCCACTAAGGCCAACTTTTTTAAAATTCGCTTTTAGCTTGTGTTTTCAATATTTTTCATCTAACATGCTAATGCTTATGCATTTTCATATTTTTATCAGATGGATGAAATATTTGAAGGAAGATCTTTTGGCTAAAATATCCTCTTTCATCTCACCTTTTAACCATATCAGCAATTGTTTGGCCTTCCTTCCACCTCTCTTAATGCATGGAATACATCTGGACTGCGCTTCTTAGATAGTATTTTTTAACAATGTCCACTCCTGTTGTATATTCTTAACCTTTATAGCTTCACCTTTCAGATTTTTTCCAAATATTTTTTCCTCATTTTATCAGAGTTTCACATTTGAGATTAAGTGCTAGAAGCATGGATTTACTTATTGTCCCCTGTCTAGTCATTAATTCAAATTTTATCATGTTATGATCACTATTGCCAAATGGTCCCACCACCGTTACCTCTTTCACCAAATTCTGTGTGCCACTAAGAATTGATTCTAAAATAGCTCCCTTTTTTGTCAATTCCAGGGCTGAAGGCTGCAGAAGGAATACCCCCCCCCTTCTCTCTCTCTCTCTCTCAGTGTTCTCACAGTCTCCTTGGTGTTGCATTGCTTCTGGGTCAATAACCATGCTGGCCTCTCAAGTGGGGCATTTTAAAAAAATATTGTGTACTGCAATAAGTATTCAATAGTTATCAGCTGGCACCAAACACATTTTCTCACTGTTGTACCTATATTTTATCTTCAGTCCATTTCCTAATACTCTTGGTTGAATGTCCCTCAGGATAGCAGGCACTAGGATGACCTCTCTTCCCAGAATTTGTAAACAAGACTCCTAGAAGGGTAAGGGTCTCCTCTCTTGAATGTATTTCCCTTCCCAAGGTAAAAAATTGCAAAAATACCTAAGGTCACCGCTGTTACTCCAGTCCAAAAATCCCACAATCTTCTCTGCTTCTAGGGTAGAAACTCTGAAGGGATCTCCAGATGAACTTCTCGGGACTACAACTCTCCTTTCTGATGTTGCACTGGCTCTTTTGATTGATAGTCCCACACACCAGCATATCTAGGGGAAATTGTCACTCCCCTCTCCTGGGCAGAAAGGATAGAAAAAACTTCCTCCCAAAACCAAGAATGACCCAAAAGGAATCTTCTCAACTACAAAACAGCTTATCTTATGGGGAGTCACTATTGTCTCTCCCATGTGGTAGGATGGGATGGCAGGTGTTCACTACCTTGATCTCCTCTAGGCAGGATATGTATTGTCTCAGATCCAGGTGCAAGAATTCACAAACAACTCCAAAAATTACTCTCCAAAAGTACTACCTTACACAAACTGTGTCAGAACCCTTTCCATCAGATTGGGTACTGGACAGGGATGGCCTTTCCCATTCTCATATGTCTCTGACCATGAGGCCCATTTTTTTTTAATTTAATATTTTATTAAACTTTTAAAGCATGTATACAGTAAAAGGCGAACACATAGGGGCAGATTTTCAAAGGGTTACGTGCTCCGCCGAGCCTATGCAAAATAGGCTCGGCGCGCGCAGGGACATTTAAAAAAGGTTACGCATGTACCTTATGCGCGTAACCCTTTTAAAATCCAGCCCAGGAACATCTTTGGATCCCAGTCTACACTGACCTTGCAAATGTCCAAAATCTACTTATTTATTTATTATTTATTTATTTAAAAGCATTTATTACTCTTTCCTCCAAAGTTTGGGGCAATTGGTGCCATTTTGATTAGTGACAGCCGACAGCCCGAGAGGGGGAGATCACTCCTGGGACCCTTCTGGACCACCAGGGACTTTTGGTAAGTCTCAGGGGGTCGGGAGGGTGGGGGGTTGCAATTAATTAAATTTGAAGGGTTGGGGTGGGTTTGAGTTTTGGGGTTTTTTTAATGTGCCTTTTCTCCCACCCAAAAAACCGATAAGAAAACCACACAAAATTTTGTGAATTTCCCTATCATTTCGTCGACCCCCCGAACCGCAAATAAATAGGAAATATTGTCTCTATTTCCTATTTCATTGCAAATGAATGCACATCCCTACTAAATTCTAATCCTGCAAAGTCTGACAAATAGAAGTTTAATTCTGTGGATAAAACCCATGGTCTTTTCTGAACTATTTGTATTGTATAGGTATAGGAGCTAGTACTCTGCTTAGTATGATTCATAATAGCTGGATTATAAATACCACAAACAAACAAACAAACAAATAAATAAATAAATAAGTAGGAGAGAGACCCATCTGTAACACTGCCAGTCCTCGATAGGTGTGGGGGAGTGGGAAACGAAGTGCACAGTAGCCGACAGATTCCTGAATCCTTAATATCATAAACAGGTAAAGGGTTGAGAGGATAGGTAACAGATACAGGGGAGAAGGAATTTGTGTTAGGTTGCATAAGGGATTTTTATATGTATATCTATCTAAATTGAATTAATCTCAACTGGGCATATGGAATGGACCATTTTGGTCTTTATCTGTTGTCATTTACTATGCTACAAGTAATATAGAGTATCTGAACCTATTAGAAAATCCACAAAAGATGAAAAAATGCAACAGAAAGGATAATAATTAATTCACCTCCCCTAAAGTATGAAACGGGCCATCCCAAGAAATACTAAAGTGAAAATTTCATTAACATCTTTACTATTCAATATAAATTAAATCTGTTTTTAAGAGTTCATATCCACAAATTTGTCTGATTTTTAATCTTGTTATAACCAAATTAGGCATACTCAGGTAGTGAAACACCTACTACTTGTGAGGAAAAAACAAATTAGCAGCTCTGGCATAATGTCTGCTTTACTAATTACCTTCAAAATTCAGGTCAGGTGCTGAGAAACCAAATTAAATTGCCCCTTAGAGAGCACATGGACCGACGTTGTTAGCATTTGCCATGGTGCAAGGGTACCCCCTGCACTGATTTTATTAAAGCAGAAAAGTAAATGTAGCAGAACCCAACAGCAATTTTTGCAAAATTGCAGTTTAGTCAAACATGTGAAGACAGTGATCCATCATTGCTCCCATAGTGTAAGGATTGAGACAGTTTTATTTGGCTTAACCCTTTTGCTCTGGCAGTTCTAAAATATATGTTATTCAGCACTGTAAGCAAGATTTACAAATGATGCTAGTTTAGATCCAGTATGCATACTGATACTCTACCTCACATATCCCACTACATTCTGAGAATTATAATTCTGATTTGCTACATTACCTTGTAAAGAGAAAAGAAATGAAACGGTTTATGAGTCATCATCTACTATAACATTGCTGAAATTATAGTTCTTGATCCCAAAACATTAAAATTGGCAGAGTATAAAAATGTTCAATCTTCAATTAATAAAGAATCATTAGTGAAAAATAAAACTTGTGTTGTTCAGCAAAACCAAGGATATAATATAGGAAGTGATGGGCTCAGGATTTAACAAAGCTATATTACACACATTCAAAGTACATGGGTTTACAAGACAGATGACTAGTTCTGAATTAAACCCCTTTGATCAATTTATAAATTAGCAAATATGGGATGAACAATCATTATCTGTTACAGGTTCAAAGTGCATTCCATACTTGGGTAGTGCATCAAAGTTATATCCTGCTATGTTGTACAAATCTGAGAAACTGTCTTGGGACCAACAACTCAAGTCAGTTTTCATCCTGTTGCACTATTTGTTCAGTTAATGTTGCACTGGAGGTGGACCCTTAGCCTGGTACAGGATTGGTGCGGCCCTCTGGTCGGACCCAGAGAGCGCCTGCCACCAGGAGGTGGAGCATGCAAGGAGACAGAGGCTAGCTGGAGCTTCATCAATAACAATCCGGGGTTTCTGCAGGTTGAGCCCTTGGGTACCTGAACTGCCTGGACTTAGGTGGGCCTCGGATGGTCTCCCAGAGAGGTAGCAGAGGGGTGTGTCCACTACAAGCCAGGGTGTGTGGCTGATGTAGAGGTGATGGACCAGACCCAAACTGGAAGCTCTGGAGACCTCAGGGATATAACAGTTCAGGAAGGTCCTCTGGGCGAGACAGGCAGCACCTGCGGTTCTAGTCAGGTGAAGGCCGCAGGTGGATTCCAAGCAGGTTGGTCTGGTAGCCTCAGTAGGCTAGAAGAGAGTGTCCGAGTGAAGTGCAAGGGTCAGAACCAGAATATCAGTCCAGAAGTGGTCAGCCAAAGCAGGGGTCAAATACCAAGGTCAGTCCGAGCATAGTCAAGGCAAGCAAGGGTTGGTTCCAGGCAGCAGACAAAGAGAAGGGCAGTATGTGCAGCCTTCCCCTTTGGCCTCTCACCTGTCCTGGTAGCCACTTCCCCTCTTCAGAGCAGTTGCTGCTTTCAGTGCAGCTCTGGCTGCAAAAAAAGGAGAAGGAAAAAGGTTTGCTAGTTAAATTAAAGGAACAGGAACCAGGTATATTGAATTGTGACTGGCACCTTACTGGGAAGGGAAACTACATCTCTCTTCCATGGCTTTCTCTTTAAAAGGACAAAGCACAAAAAATAATAAAAACAAGAATTATTATTTTAACATAGAAGATCATGGAACAGAAGTCCGAGAGGACTCTTTCAATCTCACTGTTCTTGGGCCTTCCCAACTTTGAAGCCTTATTTAGACCTCTTTTCTCAATTCTTCCACCACTAGATTCAGCTCAGTAATTTGGGCACATGATTTGAAATCCCCTATAATAGGCCCTGTTGCAACAGAAATTCTCATTGGTCGGTGTCCTCACCAAAACCTGTTGTGCCCGCACAGAGGGCTCGACAAAGTCACTAGATTGTGATGCCATCCTATGTCAGACTGCCTTTATTATAGCCTTCTTTGTTGTATTCCCTTGACTGATGAGAGACTAAGAAGCATACATATAAAGCACTCCAAAATGGATCAGTTGTGCAAGGGTGCGAGAGTTCCTCTGGCTGCAGTGTCTGACTTGCTCATATGCCAGTAAATAATACCAATACTTATATAGCAAACAGACCCTAGGGTGGCTGGCAATTCCTTATATATCAGAACCTGATAGTTTTCAGCCATATTCACGCAGACCTTGGCAGTGGAGGGGCTCAGAAATGAATAGTACCACATTCATTTATTTAGTAATAACAACTTCCAGGGGTGCTTTATTTTGTATTCCTATTTGACCCATGCAGCGCAACAGCTGATGGCATTCCTTGGCAAATGCAACATATGTCAAAGAGGTGGATAGCACACCAGGTACCTAAGAACATATTGAGTCAAACCAAAGGTCCATCAAGCCCAGTATCTTGTTGCCAACAGTGGCCAATCCAGGTCACAGGTACCTTGCAGGATCCCAAAGAGTAGATAAATTCCATGCTGCTAATCTCAGAGATAAGCAGTGGATTTCTGCAACTCCACTTAAATAACGGTTTATGGGCTTTTTCCTCCAGGAACTTGTCCAAATATTTTTTTAAATTCAGTTACACTTATATCTTTCACCACATCCTCTGGCAACTTAATTCCAGAGCTTAATTATGCATTAAGTAAATTATTTTTCTCTTATTAGTTTTAAATGTACAACTTTGTAGAGATGTGAATCGTGTCCTCGATCGTCTTAACGATCGATTTCGGCTGGGAGGGGGAGGGAATCGTATTGTTGCCGTTTGGATGTGTAAACTATCGTGAAAATCGTTAAAATCGTGAGCCGACACACTAAAACCCCCTAAAACCCACCCCCGACCCTTTAAATTAAATCCCCCACCCTCCCGAACCCCCCCCCCAATGCTTTAATTAACCTGGGGATCCAGCGGTGGTCCAGAACGGTGGCGGTCCGGAACGGCCCCCTCAATTGAATCCTGTTGTCTTCAGCCGGCGCCATTTTGCAAAATGGCCGCCGCAAAATGGCGGCGGCCATAGACAAAAACGATTCGACGCAGGAGGTCATTCCGGACCCCCGCTGGACTTTTGGCAAGTCTTGTGGGGGTCAGGAGGCCCCCCCAAGCTGGCCAAAAGTTCCTGGGAGTCCAGCGGGGTTCAGGAAGCGATTTCTTGCCGCGAATCGTTTTCCGTACGGAAAATGGCGCCGGCAGGAGATCGACTGCAGGAGGTCGTTCAGCGGGGGTTCCGGACCGCCGCCGAACGACCTCCTGCAGTCGATCTCCTGCCGGTGCCATTTTCCGTACGGAAAATGATTCGCGGCAAGAAATCGCTTCCTGAACCCCGCTGGACTCCCAGGAACTTTTGGGGTTTGGGAGGGTGGGGGATTTAATTTAAAGGGTCGGGGGTGGGTTTTAGGGGGTTTTAGTGTGCCGGTTTTCCTGCCCTCCCCCTTCCCCCGATTTACGATTTTTTAACGATAAATCGGGGGAATTGGTATTGTATCGTGGCCCTAACAATTTTTGACGATTTAAAATATATCGGACGATATTTTAAATCGTCAAAAAACGATTCACATCCCTACAACTTAGTAACTTCATTGTGTGTCCCCTATCTTTGCACTTTTTGAAAGAGTAAACTATTGATTTATGTTTATTTGTTACACTCCACTCATTATTTTATAAACTTCTATCATATCTCCCCTCTTCTCCAAGCTGAAGAGTCCTAACATATTTAGCTTTTCCTCATAGAGGAATCATTCTATCCCCTTTATCATTTTGGTCACCTTTCTCTGTACCTTTTATAATTCTGCTATATCTTTTTTACTACAACTTAATATTTCTATAGTGCTACATAGAGATGTGAATCGTGTGATCGATCGTCTTAACGATCGATTTCGGCTGGGGAGGGAGGGAATCGGATCATCGCAGTTTTGTTTTGTTAAATATCGTGTAAATCGTAAATCGGGGGAGGGCGGGAAAACCGGCACACTAAAACAACCCTAAAACCCACCCCGACCCTTTAAAATAAATCCCCCACCCTCCCGAACCCCCCCAAAATGTCTTAAATTACCTGGGGTCCAGTGGGTGGGTCCCGGTGTGATGTTCCACTCTCGGGCCACGGGTGCATTTGATAGAAATGGCGCCGGCGCTACCTTTGCCCTGTCATATGACAGGTCTAAGGTAGCGCCGGCGCCATTTTGGTTCCTGTCCCCAGACGTCGCGAGGATAGGAGATCGCTCCCGGACCCCCGCTGGACCCCCAGGGACTTGCCAAAAGTCCAGCGGGGGTCCGGGAACGACCTCCTGCACTCGAATCGTGTTGCCGTACGGCCGGCGCCATTTTGAAAATGGCGCCGGCCATATGGCCATATTGCCGTACGGCAACACGATTTGAATGCAGGAGGTCGTTCCCGGACCCCTGCTGGACTTTTGGCAAGTCTTGTGGGGGTCAGGAGGCCCCCCCAAGCTGGCCAAAAGTCCCTGGGGGTCCAGCGGGGGTCCGGGAACGACCTCCTGCACTCGAATCGTGTTGCCGTACGGCAATATGGCCGGCGCCATTTTCAAAATGGCGCCGGCCGTATGGCAACACGATTCGAGTGCAGGTCGCTCCCTGTGACAAGTTAAGGGCAAAGAAGATCGGCGCCATTATGAAACCTCTAGCGCAGCACCCTCACGGCACGATTGAATGGATGGCTCCCGGACCCCCTGCTAGACCACCAGGTTCATGTAAAAGGTTTTTGGGGGGGTTCGGGAGGGAGGGGGAGGGTAAGGAATTTCTTTTAAAAGGTCGGGGTGGGTTTAGGGGTTGTTTTGGTGTGCCGGTTTTCCCGCCCTCCCCCAAATAATTCCCGAGAGAGGGAGATTGTGCCGGGGAACCCCCCCCCCCACTGGACCACCGGGTAACTTAACATTTTGGGGGGGTTCGGGAGGGTGGGGGAGGGTAAGGAATTTCTTTTAAAAGGTCGGGGTGGGTTTAGGGGTTGTTTTGGTGTGCCGGTTTTCCTGCCGTCCCCCAAATAATTCCCGTGCCCTATTTAACGATACAATATAAATGCTCCTGACGATAAATCGTGGGCATTTGTATTGTATCGTGTACTCTAACGGTTTAGAACGATTTTAAAATTATCGGACGATAATTTTAATCGTTCAAAAACGATTCACATCCCTAGTGCTACACAACATACTCAGCGCTGACATGTGGTGGCCAGAACTGCATACAATAGTCAAGATGAGGTCTCACCATGGAGAAATACAGAGGCATTATGATATTCTTTGTTTTATTCTCCATTCCTTTCCTAATAATGCCTAGCATTCTATTTGCTCTCTTGGATGCTGCTGCACACTGAACAGAAGATTTCAATATGTTATTAATGATGATGATCCTTTTCCTGAATAGTGACTCCTAATGTGGAACCTTGATTATTTAGCTATAATTTGGGTTACTCTTCCTTAAGTGCATCACTTTGCACTTGCCCATATTAACTTTCATTTGCCATTTGCATGCCCAGTCTCCCAGTTTTGCAAAGTCCTCTTGCAATTTCTCACAATCCTCTTGTGATTTAACAACTTTGAATATTTTTGTGTCAGTGACAAATTTGATCACCTCAATCATTGTTCTCCTTTTCAGGTTGTTTATAAATATGTTAAAAAAAATGTCACAGAATAGATCCCATGGGCACTCCACTACTCACCTTTCTCTATTGAGAAAATGTACTGTTTAGCCCTAGTCTCTGTTTTCTTTTAACTAGCTCCCAGTCCACAACAGGCACTCCCTATTCCATGACTTTTTAATTTCCTAAGAAGTCTCTCATGAGGGATTTTGTTAAATGCTTTCTGGAAATCCAGATACACTATATCACATGGCTTACCTTTTTCCACATGTTTATTTATGCTCTCAAAATATTGTAGAAGATTGGTGAGGTGTAACATGACATGGAGTAGACTCTTGGCCCAGTGTGCACATGGCAGGCTACAGGCCAATGGCAGAGCGAGAATGGTCAGAGTCTGAGTTGGGGTTGTAACAGGCAGCAGGCAAAAGACATAGTCAGTGTCCAGTCTGAGATCAAGGCAGGCAACAGGCAAGGCATAGTAGAGTCCACTCAAAGGTCGTGGCAGGCAGCAGGGAAGGCGAGGTCAATGTCTGGTCTGAGGTCAGGAACTGAAGATGAAACCTAAGGAGATGAAGACCAGGAAGACTCAGATGAGACAGGAGGGCAGGACTGGATAGGAAAATTGGCACATGACAAAGCAGGAATAAGGCAGGAGGACTTTAACATGGAAGGCAGAAGCAATACAGGACCACAAAGCAACTAACACAGTAGCAGGAAGAGCACAGTAGAAAACCTGTTGCTGAGGCACTGGGTTGCTGTGCTGAGCTCCCTTTTATACTAGAGCAAAAATGTAGGCCAGGAAGTGCTGTCTGCCTGGCCTACAAAAGGGCTTTAGGAAGTGCAGGTGGGTTTCACCAGGCCCTAGGATGCAGCATGTTGTGGGAAAGTATGCCAGGAGGGTCTGGATGAAGAGGCGTTTCAGTAGGCAAGACTTCCTTTGGCTAAATCCATGTTGACTTTGTCCCATTAAATTATGCCTATCTATATGTTCAGTAAGTTTGTGCTTTATGAGAGTTTCTACCATTTTGCCTGGCACAGACATCAGACTCACTGTAGTTTCCTGGATCATTATTCCTGGATTGTTTTTTTAAAAACTGGCATTATATTGGTAACCCTCCAGGTACCATAGGCAATTTTAATGATAGTTTATAAATTACCTAAAGCAGGTCCACAATTTAATTTTTCAATTCTTTCAGCACTCTGGGATGTATATCATCTGGTGTATGTGATTTGCTATTCTTTAGTTTGTCAATTTGCCCTATTACATATTCCAGGTTCAATGAGATTTGTTTCAGTTCCTCTGATTCATCACCATTAAATATCATTTCTGGCATGGGTATCTGACATATTTTTCTCAGTGAAGACCCAAGTAAAGAATTCATTTAGTCTCTCTAGTCTGGCCTTGTAATATTAAGTGCCCTATTTACCCCTTGATCATCTAATGGTCCAACTGACTCTCTTGCAGGCTTTTTACTACGAATGTACCTGAAAAAGGTTTTATTATGGTTTTATACTTCCACAGCAAGCTTTTTTTCAAATTCTCTCTTTGCCTTCCTTATCAATGCTTTGCATCTAACATGCCAGTGCTTAGTTTGTTTAATGTTTCTTTTCATTGAAATCTCATTTACATTTCTTGAAAGATGTTCTTGTAACTATTACAGCCTCTCTCCCCTCACCTTTTAACCATGCTGATAATCATTTAGCCTTCCTTCCATCTTTTATAATATGTGGAATACATCTGGTGAGGACTTTCAAGATGGTATTTTTAAAGAAGATCCATGCCTGATGTAAATTCTTTATTTTTAGCAGCTGCTCCTTTCAGTTTTTTTCCTAACTATTTTCCTTATTTTATCATAGTCACCTTTAGAAAGTTTAATTATGTCAAATATTATTTTAGTGCCCTCCTGCCAATTATTTAATTAAATTTGGTCGTGTTGTGATCACTAATGCCAAATGGCTCCAATACTGTTATATCTTGCACCAAATCCTGTGTTCCACTAAGGACTAGGTCTAAAAGAGTTTCCCCTCTTGTTGGTTCTTGTACCAGCTGCTCCATGAAGCAGTTATTTGTTTAATCCAGGAGCTACCTCTCTAGCATGTCCTGATATGATATTTACCAAATCAATACTGAGGTAATTGCAATCAACCATTATTACTGTGCTGCTGGTTTTGTTAGCTTCCCTAATTTCTGTTAGCATTTTATTGTCTGTATGTTCATTCTGGCCAGGTGGATGGGAATACACCCCCACTCCTTTTTACCTGGAAATTCTATCCATAAAGATTCAATATTGCATTTTGTTTCCTGCAGAACCTTAATTCTGTTTGTTTCAATGTCCTCTTTAATATATAATGCCACCCTTCCACCAAATTGATCCATCTTATCATTTTGATATAATTTGTATCCTGGTATGACAGTGTTCTATTGGTTATCCTCCCGCCACCAGGTCTCAGAGATGCCAATTATATCTATCCCTTCATTCAGTGCTATACACTCTAACTCTCCCATCTTAACTTTTAGGCTTCTAGCATTAGTAAACAGACATTTCAAACTATATTTTTTGTTTGCATTAACAAATTATTTATCAGTTCTCAGGGGTATTTTGGAATCTTTCTGCTCTTTCTGCTCTTTATTTATAGGTATCTGGTCCACTTTAGCATTTATTTCAATCTCTCTACTGGTATGCCTTAATTTCCCTTTTCTATTAGTATCCTTCAAAGTTGTTATGAACCCTCCTGTAGCGGTGCTACAGGAGGCTCCTTACCTCTTCCTGGAGGCCACTCGAAGCCAGGGTCTCACCTGCGAACTGTCCAGGATTTGCTCCAGGTCCTGGGAGACTGCGATGTCCTTTAGGCCTGCCTGAGGCTGCTTGTGTTTGCATGGACTTCCTGGTGTGAGCCACGCCCTTCCCCTAGGGGCCGGCCCGCAGCACTTCTCTGTAGTTATAGGGCCAGCTAGGTGTGGGCCTGCCAAACTCCTCCCAGGGAGTCGCCGGTCTGCAGCCCTATAAAAGGACTTCAACTTCATTCTGTCTTTGCCTTGCATCATCGTGACTCTCTCTGGAGGCTCCTGCCTGCCAGAGCCTTGTAAGGTTTTCTGTTCTTCATGGAGCTCCTGGTCTTGTCTGCTTTTATACTACGTCTTCGTGTCTTGATGTTTTGCCTGAGGTACCTGACCATGTCCTGATGTTCTGCCATGATCTTCCTCATCCTTTTGTGTCTGCCTGCCAGGATGTTATTCCCTGCATCTTCGTCATGAGCTCCGGGCCTTCTGACCTGTGGGGCCTAGGAGTGGCCAACAGGTGAGACCCCGTCCCTGCGCCCTGGAGCGTCTGTTCCCGCCAGCCTTGGGGGAAGCTTCGGATGACACCGGCTTCATCATTGAAGTTCCTCCTTGCCTGGGTCTGCCCTGCACTCGTCCCATTCTCAGTAGTGGGACAGGGTGGTCCGTGACCAGCCCATTGGGTCTGCCCGTGAAGGTGGGCTGTGTAGACAGTGCCAATGTCCTCCTGCCTTATGTCTCGTCTTGTTTGGATCTAGTTCCTCGTCATGCTTGTGATGCCGTCGCATCAGCCCAGTCTTGTCCGAGATGCTGTCGCATCAGTCATAGTCCTGTCTACGTGTCAAGGCCTCTGTCTGCCCTCAACCTCAGGCCAGGCCTGCTGCTCCAATGCCGATCAAGCGGCAGGTCCGAAAGTGCTCGGAACAGTTGGATGACCGTTGGAGGACCGTTCCCCTACCAACAGTTGGAGGACCGTTCCCCTACCAACAATGACCCGTATGACATAGTGAGGGCAAAAGTAGCGCCGGCGCCATTTTGAATATTGGCAATACGGCCCGAGTGCAGGAGGTCGCTCCCGGACCCCCGCTGGACTTTTGGCAAGTCTTGTGGGGGTCAGGAGGCCCCCCCAAGCTGGCCAAAAGTCCCTGGGGGTCCAGCGGGGGTCCGGGAGCGACCTCCTGCACTCGTGACGTCGGGTGACAGGAACCAAAATGGCGCCGGCGCTACCTTTGCCCTGTCATATGGTAAGGGCAAAGGGCCACCAGCGCCATTTCTATTAACGCAGCCATGGCCCGAGAGCGGGAGATCGCACCGGGACCCCCCCCCCACTGGACCCCAGGTAATTTAAAACATTTTGGGGGGTTCGGGAGGGTGGGGGATTTGTTTTAAAGGGTCAGAGTGGGTTTTAGGGTTGTTTTGGTGTGCCGGTTTTCCCGCCCTCCCCCGATTTAAGATTTTTTGACGATAAATCGGGGGAATTGCTATTGTATCGTGGCTCTAACGATTTTTGACGATTTAAAATATATCTGACGATTGTTTTAAATCGTCAAAAAACGATTCACATCCCTAGTGATTACAACTAGAACAAACATAATTAGCTAAAATAAAAATTGCAATGAAAACATTAAAACAATCATTGAAACTAATACTCTCCTTCCAGGTAACCTTTCTCCTACAAGACAGTACAGGGGCTGCCCAATAGGAGGTGGGATTGCTCCACTATGTCTCTAAAGATCTGCTCTATATGCCTCTCTGTCTCCATTAGCTTCTCCAGGTCTGCCACTTCAATCACCAGAGATTGGACTTGTTCTCTGAGGGCTAGGAGCCCTTTTCACCTAGTGCACACATACGACCTCTCACCTACTGGGAGAACATACATTGGGCACTCAGTGCAAAAGACTAGATAGCTTCACTTTGTCATCAATATTCAGCAGCGTAGAGAAGGGATAATTTATCCAGTTATCAGGATATTCAGTGGAGCACTGCCAATTAGGTGCTCCACTGACTATAGCTGGATACAATTCTTGTTAGCTGAATAAACTTATCTGGCTATCTATAGGAATGCTCTACACAGTATAAGCAGAATTTGGCAGAAAAGTACTGGCTAACTCAGAATATCAGACTAGTTTAACTCCTCCCTGAAACACCCAAGAATGTCTCCAACTTACTCAGGTAAGTTTTATTTGGCTAAACAGCAGGATAAGTTGGAGGCATTCAGGGAGGCAGGAAATTTAAAACTTGTGGTTTGTCTGGCTAAGTACCAAACTGTCTGAACATTGATTGACCCCCACATGCAGAACTTGAATGGACACTACAGCCTTTCTGATTTGTCAGCCACTGATTCTTTCCCAGGCTAGAAAAGTAGTCAAGCCAAGGATGTCAAATGGAAGCCAAGAGGGGTTGCCAGACAGACTGTGCATCCACTGGATTGGGAGAGGATGTGTGTGCTGGGAATACCTGATGCCCTGCCTTAGAGAAATTGGAGTTAATAATGCATTCCTAGTGATCTTGAGGAAGATGCAAGTAAGAATCTCCAGATAGTTAATCAGCAATATGGTCTAGTTAAGTTTTTTAGTTAATGCAGTTTTCATGGCCATGTTAATGCAGAACATGCTGGAGCAAGCAACTAATGTGTGCATTACTGTTCATATTAAAATTGGGCGTTAATGAACAATTTGAGTGGCAGATGCAATAAAGTGTACTCAGCCTAGTGCACAGACTAACCAGCGGTTGGACACAAGATTTGGACACCCTAGTCTAACACCTGATGCAATAAGGGGATTAGCGCATCGAAAACGCGTGTCCAAACAAATACGTACCTAATAGTGCTCATCACGTGTAAATGCCATTTAGATGAAGTTATTAGCTATTTCTCCCTGATGCAAGAAATTGTCGGTCGACCCACACACCCTTTTTAATGTGGCAAATTTAATGCCAGCTCTGGAGCTGACGTTAAGTCATACCGTGAGTCAAGAGCACATGAAAAAAAAAACAAAAAAATGTCTTTTTGCTTCATGTGACTTAGTATCATTGCGATACTATGTTCTACTGCTTGCAGCAGTTAAAATTAGAGGAAAAATGTAAGGGCTTGATTACAAAAAATATTTTCTGGGTACACAATATACACACTGCAGGTGTATGTGTATATTGTGCGAGTGAGTTATCTGTGGTGGGATAAAACGGACATGGACACTCATATTGAGCACCCATTTTCCTGGCCCACGCACAGCTATATCTCCTGGGCACCCAATGCTTTTGAGTGCTAGGGACATGCAATTTTAGCTGAGCACATCTTTTTTAACATGGCAGCTCATTAAAATACAGTATTGAGTGTCCAGGAGAGATCGATGTGTGCATATTGAAAAAATGGGCGCCCAGTTTAGACACGTTTTTATGCGCGCGATATTGCATCAGCTTGTTAATGTGACTTGGTAAATTGACCCCTTAGTTTTTTTAAATTTATATACTTTTATTAAAGAAGCAAAATGAAAAAAAAAAAGATATTTTATTGACAGTTGTTTTAGGAGAAAAAGTAATGCCATCACATTTCTTTATGTAATAGTAATACACTTGTCTCCTTTCTATTGCTTACATGATGAATTGATCAATATTTGTTGTTCTTTGATACTTTGTCTTGATTAATTCATAGTGTGCTGTTTTGCAATAAGACAAAGGTTAGGATGAGGAGTACAAATACATCTGTAATTAACTAGAAAAGAAAAGTAAGATTCAATGCCTCTCACTCTTTTCCAAACCCTTTCACTGAGCATCAAGATCATTAATAAAAGTAATAAACAAGTATTTTGATAGAATAGTGTGGGGAGACCTCGCCTTTTATATCTATAGTGCCAAAAAAAATCTATGTGGTATTATAATTAAATATATACATACATTCATATGTAGCCTTCCTTTCTGGTACAATGGCAATCTGGGAGGACATAATCATTACCAGGGGTTAGTTCTGACCCAGTTCTGCAATCCTGTTATGGATTCTCAAAAAAAAGGGGTATAGTTGGGAGGGAGTGACAATTAACCTCCAGAGCCTAAGGTGTTTAGATGGTGAAAAACCAAGGAGATGACAGAGATATAGTATTCCTAACGTAGGTCTTTACTGAAAAATATTGATGTTTAAAGAAAGTAGCAATTTAGTCTTTGGCTGAGAAATCCAAAATGCAGATAATGAGATTTCAAAAGGTGTTTATTGTTCATTGCTGGTGCACTCTCTTGATATCCCCTCACTTCTTTGTCTGGTGGCTAAGGACTCTCTTGGACTGAAGCAGGGCTCTCTGACTCCCATGGACCCTTGCTGTTCCTGAATCTCCAATGATTAAATTTCTCCTTCACAACTTTTTCTTTCTATCCTTGCAGGCTGCTTTGGACTTCTGGATCACTGGAACAGAGCATCAAATAGACAGCTCCTTCCTTTTTTCCTCTTCTCCTTCCACACTAATGGTTACCGCTGGACAAGCATCTGACACATACTTCTCAATTTTCCTATGTAGGTGTCTGTTCACCATGCACTTGGATCAGGGTCTCCTTTCTCCCATAGAAAGGCAGGTTCACAATATGTGTTCGGGCAAACTTCCTCCTTCTCATACCATGCATAATTTTACCATCACTTACTTAATAAAATGATGCCACACACACTTGCTTTTTCTGAAACAACAAGATCTTTTATGTGGGTCTTTTGGCCACAGCACAAGCTTTATATAATACATACACCAACTTAGGACTCTTTAAACATTTGTAAATATAAACTCAAACAACATTTGCATTATATAGTTTGAACTTCCTACTCTAACTGGGGGATGACCATGCTTTGCTTTCTTGCCCAATCTTTGCTCTCAGTCTTATTGTCCACTCCCGGCCATTGAAGTCATTACTCCGGAGAAGCCAGCTGGCCAGTTTTTGTTCAGGGACCCGTTCTGCAGAAGTCCGGGACCCTGACATGTATGCTTGCCGTCTTCAATTGTCCCTCGCCGTTGAAGCGAGCAGAGAAAATGTCGAACTTCGTTAGCTGTGTCTCATCACTATTTTGGATTAATTTCCATTGCAGGCATCTCCTGCTTAACCCTCTTTTTGCCTTCTGGTCACCCCGCCCCGCCTGTGCTGCGATGATCTAACTCTTCCTAATTTATTTGGCGTGGTGGGTGGGTGGGGAACTGCTGCCAAGGACGCCCGCCGATTTGAAAAGGGGCCAATCCTGCAGGTCGGGAGTTTTTGAGCCCTGGCGGGCATCCAATGGCAGCCTTTGTTCCCTCCCCTTCCCTCCTTTTCACCTTTTCTTTCCTAGTCTTATAGTCTCACCTTTCGTCACCTCCCTCCTCTTAATTCTCCAATTTCTCCCCTCTCCCTTACTGCTCTGATCCTTCTGTCTAATCCTCTACCTGTCCTGCCCAATCCCTGCCTCCTTAACTTTTTTCCTTTCCCCCTCCCACTAGCTGGCCTGTTGTCAGCTGCCAACACTTATTGTGCCTGCCCATGGACATTCGTCCGTCTTTGCTCAGAGACTCAATATGTCTATGGGCAAGCTTCCTCCTTCTCATACTATGCATAATTTTACCATTGCTTACTTAATAAAATGATACCACACACACTCGCTTTTTCCAAAACAACAAGATCTTTTATGTGACTCTTTTGGCCACAGCACAAGCTTTGTACAATACGTACTCCAACTTAGGACTTTTTAAACATTTGTAAATATAAACCCAAACAACATTTGCATATATAGTTTGAACTTTCTACTCTATCTGGGGGGGTGACCATGCTTTGCTTTCTCGCACAATTCTTTGTTCTCAGTCTTATTGTCTGCTCCCGGCCGTTGAAGCCATTACTCCGGAGTAGCCAGCTAGCCACTTTTTGGCCGGGGACCCATTCCGTAGAAGTCCGGGACCCTGACATGTATGTTTGCCATCTTCAATTGTCTTCAATTATCCCTCGCCGTTGAAGTGAGTGGAGAAAATGTTGAACTTTGTTAGCTGTGTCCCATCATTATTTTGGGTTAAATTCTGCTGTGGGCGTCTCCTGTTTAGCCCCCTTTTTGCCTTCTGGTTATCCCACCATGGTCTCCTAGTGATGAGGCTTCTATCACTGGGAAGACCTCCCTAGCTTGTGCTGCAGCCAAACCTGTCTCTAACAGCTTCGAGTGCATTTTGTAAATTGGAGTTAAATATGTCTAGGCCTTTGTCAGACAAATGTACTTCATCTGGCCTAAATAGTCCCGGGCATTGCTCTTCTATCATAACATGCAGTATGTTAAAGCCTCCTATAAATTGGCATGTATCAGGTCATCCATTTGTTTATTTTTTGCTTCTTTTTTCTATAGTGCCCTTTCCATGTTACTGTTCACCCACAACTTGCCATACCCAAATGTATGCCCGGTGGTCTTGTTTTTGCTCGTTCTAAAGCTTGTGTGATGTAAGAGTGACCGATGATCCAAATGTGTTGGTGTCCTGTGTCTGAAATGAGATAACAGAATATTAAAGAAATTTTGGTTTTTGTTTTTTCCGCCTTAAAAAGATTCTTCTTGCCTTATGTATGTTTGGTAACTTCTGGATTTCCATCTCTCTATTCCCATTATGGTGGGTGTGGGCAGGCCATAAGCTGAGGCTGTGGTTGCTGCCCCTATCCTGAATGATAGGGGCAGCACTGAATGTAGATTCTGAAGATTCGATACCCGCTGCTTTTAGGGCCTGCTGCAGCATGCGTGTAAATTGGAAGCGTGACAGCGGGCGCTTGTTCTCGTGGATTAGTAGCGTCCCTTGTATGCCTGAGCAAAGGGCAAGGAACCTTTTTAGGTTTCCTAGTGGGCATGCACTTCCTCTGATCTGGCGCAGTTCCACTTTGATTCCTTTTACTATTTGATCTGTTTTGGAGCGCTGGATAAGGAGCAGCATCTTGTTGTTTATAACTTCTAGGTCTTCTACTTGTAAGCCCAAACTCCTTGATCCTTTTCTTGCTCCGGCTACTAACTTTCTGATTCTAAGTGTGGCGAAGAATGCCAGGGAGAAAGCGCAGCTGAATAGAGCCACCTCATAATTGTCATAGCAAATGAGGTATAGTGCCTGCAGTATCTTCTTTAGGCATTGGAACAAGATGGGTCGCCTTTTATCTCTTGATCTGCTGGTAGCCTTGGCCCAACCTTGCAGGATCTTCTATATTGGGAATTCTGTTGTTGGGTTTCCATGCCCTAAGACTATGCCTACCAAGTGGGAGGCTATAGTTGAATATGCCACGCCTTCTTCTTTTCGCTGCATGATGTAATGTGCAAGGATGTTCGTACTGATCGGTCAACTTAGTATGAGTCTCTTCTCTTCCAGGAATTCTCGGAGGTCAGATATGGCTGCTATGTAATTCTTTCTGGTGTTGATTGACAATGAGTCCATAATCATTCTCCAAATTTCAGGGGCTAAGTCTCCATATTTCCACTGGTGCAGGGGTGCCTGTCTTCTCTGCTGCTGGTACCAGTGATCTGAAATAAGCCCACTTTTCGCGGGAGAGAGTCAGCTATGCAGTTTTGAATTCCTGGTACATGCACTGCGTGTAATGTGATATTGTATTGCAAGCAGACTAAGACTAGGCTCTGCAGGAGTGCTATTCCCTCCTCTGATCTATCTGAAAGCCTGTTGATGGCTTTCACTACTGCCAAGTTGTCGCATCTGAATATGATGTTTGCGTTGCGCAATCGTGTGCTCCAAATGTGCAGTGCGACTACTATAGGAAAGAGTTCAAGGAATGTGATGTCTCTTGTTATTCCTAGAAGATGCCATTCTTGTGGCCATTTTTCCACACACCATGCCCCTTTGAAGTAGATGCCGAAACCCACTCTTCCGGCTGCAAATTTGATAGCCCAATTAAGGACTGGAATTTCTCTAATGTTGCTTTCTTTGCAAGGGCCATGTGTTGTAAAGTGACTTTTAGTTTTTCTACTTTTTGGTTGGGTATCTAATTCTATACCTAGGAAGACTATTTTTTGGGCTGGTCCTTCTGTCTTGCCTTCTGCTAGTGGGATCCCAAAACTTTTGGTGATCTTTTGGAAGTCTTCCAGTAAAGCTGTGCATTCTTGCTTGTCCTTGCCAATAAAGAGAAAGTCATTGAGGTTGTGAACTAGGTGCTTAGATCCCGATGTCTGCTCTACTACCCAGTGTATAAAGGAGCTAAAGTTCTTAAAATAAGCGCAGGATATGGAACATCCCATTGGGATGCATTTATCAAAATAGAAATCGTCTCTAAATTTGAAACCTAATAGGTGGAATGAACTTGGGTGTACCGGGGCAATCTGAAAGCAGACTCAATATCTGCTTTTGCCAGGTAGGCCTGACTGTCCAGGCCTTGTAGGGTCTTTATCGCCTGGTTTATTGAGGCATATCAGACCGCACATAGGTGTGGGTCGATCATGTCAATGAATGAACTGCCTGCCGGGTATGATAAATTGTGTATTAATCTTTATTTTCCCAGCTCTTTTTCTGGTATCAAACTGAGAGGGGATATTACTAGATTGATAAATGGGGGCTCCTTGAACAGGCCAGCAACTCTTCCCAGTGCTAGTTCTTGTTTTATTTTGTTGTAGGCTACCTCCTCATGTTATTTAATGGAGGAGGTGTACAAAGGGGTGGTCTTTTGTGTATGGGATTGTATATCCTGATCGTTTGCCTTTTGAGATTTTCGATGTGGCTTTTCTTTTGAGCTTGACTTCATGGCTTTTTTTCTCCTCTTGGTTGTAATCTTTTTGTTCTCCTTCTTTTTTGCTGGCACTTGTGCTATGTTTCCTTTCTGTGGTGCCATACCTGTTGGAATACTGCAAGGAAATAGTATTGTGAAACAATAAATATATTGGCTTTGTTGTTTTTCTTTTTGAAAAAAGATTGTGATTAGCATCCAATTGAATAAAAAAAATATATTTGTGTTTGCTTTTTTATTATGTCTGCCACGCTTAGTTTTTTTTTTTTTTTTTGCTTTCGCGATCTCTTTTGCCCTTCACTAAGATGGTCGTTGACGTGCACCATTGCCAGTTTTAAACATGGCCACCACCATGCATTTCCTCTCATTTTTGCATTCCCCTCAAAGATGGCCACTGCCTGTTATAAATATGGCCACCACTACTCTTGCATTCCCACAAAGATGGCCGCTGCCAGTTTCAAATATGGCCACCACCATATTCTACTTCTCATTTTTGTCCTTCCCAAGATGTCCGCCACCAATCCCTTAACGGGATGTCCTGTTTTTTATGCCAGCTTCAAGATGGCTGCCGCCACGTGCTTCGGCACCATCTTGAGGCATAGGAGCAGAGGAGCTGTACTTCTGCCCATCACTGGCTGTGTCTCTGTGCATCGGGCTTCGGCCTCGCAGGTGGGGGGGGGGGGGTTTCTCACCAACCTGACGTCGATGCTTATATTGACCAGCTGGTCTATGAATGTCCCTAATAGAGGGGAAGTGACCCCCGAGGTAAATGTTGCCAGCACCGTGAGGGTTTTTTTGTGTGTGGGGGGGCCAGGCAACCTCTAGCGCTCTCCTACCGGCTAATATATTGGCCCCATGAGGATTTTTTTTTGCACCGCAGCATCCATGCCGCGTTGGCAAGAGGAAGGGGGGATAACAACGGGCCTCTCTCCCATTGCTGCATCATGCGCTTGGCCACCCTCCGACTCCCCAGCAGCCATGTCCCGCAGTCTCTTCTCCTTCCATACTTTCCATGTACTAAAGCAGCGGTGGAGCATGCCTCTGCTGCTGCAGGTGAGACCTACTGCTGCCGGCCTTCTGCCCCTGTATTTTTTTTTTTTAATTCCGGCTGCAGCTGCTGCCAGTTTTGAATCCCGCCGTTGCCCAAATCATTCGTCACTAAGCCGAGGGATCCTTCTATGATTCCCCCTTTTTTTTTTTTTTTTAAATATATCCACTTTGTGCCAGCTACCGCACCCCCAAACGTACTCTGCAGAGTACTATTTAGCCAGAAATGCTGCCAGGAAGGACGCCCGCCAATTCGAAAAGGGGCCGATCCTGCAGGTTGGGAGTTTTTGAGCCCTGGCAGGCGTCCAATGGCAGCCTTTGTTCCCTCCCCTTTCCTTCTTTTCACCTTTTCTTTCTTAGTCTTATAGTCTCACCTTTCTTCACCTCCCTCCTCTTAATTCTCCCCCTCCCCTACTGCTGTGATCCTTCTGTCTATTCCTCTACCTGTCCTGCCCAATCCCTGCCTCCTTAGCTTTTTTCCCTTCCCCCTCCCACTAGCTGGCCTGTCGTCAGCTGCCCGACACTTATTGTGCCTGCCCATGGACATTCATCCGTTTTCGCTCAGGGATTGGTTGAGAAGTTTACTTCTTCAAAGTGGGAATACTCTCCACCCCTCTGCTGGAACCAGCAGGAACAGATGTATATAGTACAGTATAAGACGCACTATAAGAGGAACTGTTTGTGGCCCTCTATACCTGCTATAAACTATGGAGGAAAAGTGACAATGGCAGGCTTTAACCCTTCCAAAGCTCCATGCTCTTAAGAGACCAGAGGTTTGGTTCCTGTCAGGCTCTTGAAGGTTAACCCTTCTAATCAGAATCTTCTTGGGCTGCTATAACCTGACCCCAGGACTGCACCACTCCTAGAGAGCAGTGCCATAGTATATAGTTTAGTCCAAAACACAACTCTGATATTCTCAATATATTCCCTGATGCAAGGATCATAGGCTAGTAAAGGGACCATTAACCTCTTTCCACATAAGGTACATGCATAATGACAGAGATTCTTTGTTCTATCCCTATTAACTGGGAAGTAAGTGGAGGGCAGCAATCAAAGTCATTTCTGATGCTAAAACAATGATTTACCCAAGGCTGTTTGAAATTTTACCTGCATTGATAAGCAGTGTTTCTAAGGGTATGTTTAGGTTGGGGAGTTAAATAATACATATAGATGCCATTTTCAAATCTACTTGCATTATGTTTTCCAAGGGAACAAGTACCTGCAGTAAAAGCAGGTGCAAATCTTTGTGGGTTTTTTCCTGTGTCATAAATTTGCTTTGCTTATTGGTGCAAACCCTGTGGATAAAAAGGACCCATGTGTTTGGGGGAGAGGTTAGTGGTTTTCTTGATTTTTGTAAATCAACTCAAATTGCAAAGAATACTTTTTTTTAGAGCTTAGAACACAAGTTTTGGGGGCAGGGGTATCCGTTTTCTTAAATTTCCTTGTAAATACATAATAGTATACCAGGGAATAAATTTGTTTTCTGTGTAGGACAGTCTGTAAAGGTATAAGGCATGTGTTGTGTTTGTATAGAATATGTAATTTAGTTTTCTAGCATACATTTTTTCTTCTAATTAGTTTAGTTCAACATTGATATTTCCCCTCCATTGAGACTTGCGGTTGTGGCATGTAGCTTAATTTCCTATGTTTTTTCTTCTTATGTTGTAATTGCACATGATGCACTATTTCCTTTATTTCAGTATACTTTTGTTTCTGTTAACAATTTAATTAAAGAGCTTTTTTTTAAATACCCATGTTTATACCAATGTGGGTAGTTTGATTATTGCCCCCTTTGGGGTAGATTTTAAAAGACGCACCAATTTTATAACATGCATGCGCCGACGCGCACATGTTATAAAATCCGATTCCCGCAAGCACATGTGCACCCGATTGTATTTTGGCACACACATGTGTGCATGGGTGGCACATAAGGAGGGGGGGGGTTCCTTAAAAAGTGCACAGCAATGGAATTGGGACATCCCCAGTTCCATCCCAGTGCGCTCCAATAAAGGAGCGCACTGGGAGGGAACTTCTCTAACACCCTACCTAACATTCCTCCCTTTTTCTCTCTCTTCCCCGACCCCTAAACTTTACCATCTTCCCTCATTTTTGTTAAAGAACTTATCTGCTCCATCAAAGCAGTAGTAAGTTCCGCATGCTGGCTGACTGCCGGCGTGCGCTTCCCCGGGACAGCGCAAAATGGCGCTGTCCAGCCGACCCCAGTCCCACCCTTGGCCACGCCCAGATCCTGCCCCCGGCCCATCCCTTTTCTAAACCCTGGATCTTCTGTGTGTACCGGCAGATATGCAGGTGGCTGGGCAATTTAGAAAATACGCTCAACCCGGCCACTCGTATATCTGCCCGGATTTATGTGCACTGGGGATTTTAAATCCCCGATAGTGAATAGTATATTTTTTTATTTCAGCACAAGATGTTTTCTAATGAAGGGTTTTAACTCATGATTTCTTATTTATACAGCACTGAATTAATTGCAATACAAATATATCTGCTGCATTCATATTTTCTATTTTTCCTAGAGTTCCCAGTCTTGCCACAACAAAGGTTTATTCTTCCTAAAAACATGTTGTATGTACATATGCATGCAATAAGCATTTGAAGTTCTCTTAATTTGCTTCCAAAAATGTCTCCATCTAGTTTACCCTATATATACAGCAGAAATTGTTTCCTTAAATAGAGTAAGCTCCTTAGTTTATTTTATATTAGTGGAACATGTTGTACATCGTTTTCACAGGAGAGGCTCCATTTGAAAATAATTCAAGCATGATAAATGATACAGAACTGTTTGTGCACAGAAGTTGAATTTTGCTGCAATCAAATGCTTTCTCTCCTAGGTTCTTCCCTCTATTTTTTTTTTTTTACAGTCTTGAAAATATGTTGTACCTGCAATGTCAGTATGATTACTAACTTCATCAGCTTCTAATCCTGTTGTTCGATTAGAAGTTTTATATTTGTAGGGGAGGTTTAATCTTCCTAGTTTAATCAGGGTCCAAAAGGTTTTGTGTCTGCAGTAGGATTGGATAGTAAGGCATTAATCCTTTTCCACCTATATTGTACAGGTTCTCTGACTCAGCCAAAAGCCAATATAACTTGGACATTATATTTGATCATACACAACAAGTAACCAAGGGGGTTATTTTCTAAGGACTTATCGCGTGCGTTAGGGCTTAACGCACTTGATAAGGCCCTATCACACGCGAAAAGGCCCTTATCGTGGCAGTAACATTAAAATTAGGGGGAAGGGAGGAGTCGGGGAGGAGTTAGGGAGGAGTCGGCGGTGGCACCGCTACCGGCGATAATGTTTCGAACATGATCACCGGCAGTAGTGTGGGGAATAGCACCACTTTTTACGGTGGTGCTATGCCCGCGATAGCCTGCAACCGGCCGCACTGCGGCAGGCAAAATCGCACCACCATGGTGCGATCTGCTGTGGGCTATTGCCCGCCCGCCCCCTCCTTCGCCCACTCCCCCTTTAGAACAGACTTCATCATTCCACACAGAATGATGAATCCTGGCCCAAGTTGGCTATTTTGAAGTAAAGTATAAGTTTAAACACAATTTTAATTTCTAAAAGCAAGCAACTTAATAAAATTGCCGTTTATCCTAAGATAGGAAATCTTTTTAAGTCAAGAAGGGTGATGTTCTAAACTTCAAATATTTTCACAGACAGGGCTTTACATGCTAAAACATTCCTAAATTTCAGGGTGTTCATGCATTTTAACACAGAAACAGAGTAATGTGATGGCAGAAAAAGAACATACAGCCTATCTACGGGCTATCTTCTCCTGCGTGCATTCAGCCAGGCGGGAGCCGGCGGGCGTGCATTCAGGCAGGCGGAGGAAGCCAGCGGTGAAGATGAATGAATGTGTGCCTGTGCGTGCAATTTGGCCGCTCAAGGCGTGACATCACTACGTTTGGCGTCACGGCGTGTGACGTCGGCGTTCGCTAATGCACTGCCTTGAGCGCCCAAATTGTATTCATTCACCTTCGCCGGTGCTCAAGGCAGTGCATTATCGAACGCCGACATCACACGCCTTGACGCCAAATGTAGTGATGTCACACCTTGAGCGGCCAAATTGCACGCACAAGCGCACATTCATTCATCTTCGCCGCCGGCTCCCTCCGCCTGCCTGAATGCATGCCCGCCAGCTCCTGCCTGGCTGAATGCACGCAGAAGTGGCCACAGCTCAGTAAAGGATTCTCCCGGGAGCGATCGTGTCAGAGGGCCCGTGCAGGCATCCATCTTCGCCGGCGGGGCCGCTTTCGCCGCCGGCTGCCCCCAGGAGGCAGGGGAGCCGCGGTGCATCTCCGGAGGAGGGCTGCAAGAAAAGTAAGTTACACTTCACATGTCGTTTCGCTTTTCTCCTTGTTCGCTTTTCGTTGCTTCGGGAGGAGGATAGAGAGGACTGGGCTGCCCCGGAGACCGGCACCCATGGACGCGGCCAGGGCAGGTGAGCGAGGGCTGGGGGAAAGTTTGCCGCCTACCCTTACCCCTGCCTCTAACGCAGGGGTAAGGGTAGGCGGTAAGTTAGCAGGTTAAACGAGCGGCAAAACTGCAGGTTTAAAAAGCGCTAATCGGGGCGCGCGTTACTGTATGGGAGGGAATAGCTAATCCAATCGTTTACATCTCATATACATGCCGCGGGCGGAAGGGGTTATCCGTTGATTTAAAGAGGCAGTAAGGATGGGTTAAAAGGGTTAGTGAATCGCGGGTTGGACTAACGCGGTCAAATTGTGAGTAGAAAGCAGGTTAGAAGCAGGGTAACCGCGGCCGCACTTTACTGTATTGACCTGCTAGTCTGCTCATCCACACCAATAACTGATGGATAACTGTGCCATCTGTGATCAGGACATCTGAGCTCTCTTTTCATGCCTTTTAAGGAAGGGGTAAACCAAGGAGCAAATTAAGCATGCTTCAAAAGAATGGTCATGATTAGTGCTAATTCATCAGCAGTAGTTATTAACATGTCATTCCAATCAGGAATAGCTTGATCAATGTTAGAGACTTGGAAACCAACTATTCTGGGAGTCAATTGTTGTCTCAAACAGTTGCCATCAAAATGCCCTCTCTTCATTACAAAATTTGAACATTCAGAGGATTTACGTGGTTGAGGTTTCAACAGACAATTGCGAGAGATTAAGAGATGATCAGACCATGGTATTATTTGGGCACAAAGAATGGGTGTAGATTGTGGCAACTAATTGGGTTGTATAAATAAAAAATCCAGTGTATGGCCTTTTTAAAGAGAGGAAAAAGTTAAATAATTCTTCCCACTATAGCCCTGGCTTAGCATCTAACAAAAGGTTTTGCATTTGTTGGAAGTGGACACTAGTTAACACGTACATTGAAATTGCCAAGTCTACTTACAAGGTAGATAAGACTTCAATTAATGGAGAGACATTATGAGATAGGAGTTTAAGAGGACAATAAACTACACAAATATTTATCAATGAAGAACTAACAATAAGAATTTCATGTAGATAAGTAGAATCAATGGATATGAGACTAGGGGCAAACTTTTCCTTCATGATTATCATCAAACCTCCTCCTCGCCTGTCAGGCCTAGACTGGGAAATAATAGAATACCTTGGGAGACACAATTGATTCATAAAACATTATCTGTCTCTGTAAAACAAAAGGCCTGGGACTGTAGCAAATCATATAGAAAATGTACTTTCTATTTAATGAATTGAATATTCAAAACACGAGAGAGAGAAAGTAGACATAGCTATTATTAAAGTGGTATAGTCTTTATATGCAGGGCTGGTGCTAGCTTTTTTGCTGCCCTGTGCAAACAATTATTGTGCCAAACCCCCCCCCCCCACCCCATTTTTTCATACCACCTGCACAGGGCACCACACTGGAATCAAGGCCAATGAGACCACAATTCTACAGGGGACTTGTAGAGGGTGGCTGGTTGTATGTGGAAGTCCTTTAAAATCAGGACTGGTGGCTTTCCTTCCCAGGTGCCAAAAGGAATGGATGTGGTAGGACTGGAATGCTGTGGGGAAATTTTTATATTGGTGTGTTTGTCATTCAGTTATTTAATAACTAAAACTGAATAAATAAAGAACTGAGGATTCTCAATTTACTATGAACATATTTTTTGTTTTATTCCAATGCTATGAAACATTCTCATACTATTTAATTATTGCATTTTTGTTTCAATATTTATGCTAATATAATGAACATGCAATAGCTTTAACATGTGCATTGTAAAACATTGTATGTATAGCCCATTAACTGGCATTAACATGGACATTAACATTTTTAACATGATTTTTGTTGCATGGGTTCCAAAATTAGAGATCTTTAATACACAGTGCCCTTTGTTTTTTGGCGATGGGGGGAGGGAGGGGGGAAAGGTCATCCATTTTAAGAGCAAAGCTGCCAGTTGACGCAATTTCAAGACATTTGTTCATCCCTGCTTTTAAAAATGTACATCCCAGAAGTTTGTTGTATTCGTAGTCCTACTTTTCCATTTCAGATCAGCACTGCAGGTATCAAAATACATTTTGAAAGATTTCATAAAGACAGGACTGGTCTAAAGTCTTTCTATTGAAACTGTCATTTGGCAGCTATACAAGAGCACAGTGTGTTCTGGGTGGGGCATCCCTATACAGCCTGAGGGAGTCAGCAACCAGTCAGCAGTGAAAAAGGAACTCAGTCTGTCAGATCAAAAAAGCAATAACTTTTATTCCTAGTTCACTTCTTTTGTGTGCTTTTGCTTTTTTTTCTAAATGTTGTTTTATAATACATCAAATCTCATGTGGGGCTTCTCGTTTACAAAGATTGAGTGTTCTGTTCACCCTCAGATTGCTGTTAAAGCATGTCATATTGCATGATTGAAACATTTTTTTTTGGATTGTATTGGAAAAAGGCTGCAGAAAAAAACAAGATGACACTTTCACACGTACCAATCAAGATATTGACCAAGAAAATATACCTCTGCTAAAATGGACTTCAAAGTGTCCCTTTAAAATATTTAAGACACAGATTTAACATAAGTGAATATTTATTGAACAGTTATTTCAGACTCTCTTCTCTATTTAATCTTGTAAAATGAATTGTATTACTGTGTACCAGTAATGATGTGTCAGAAGAAATTACCACAATGGAAAAAGAGGCACAAATCAGCTTGGGGCTTTGGCTAAAGATGTGTTCTTAATTATTCATTTCTATTTTGTTTTGTATTTATTTTGCTAGATTGTTTGCTGGGTTTAAATGTTTTTTTAATGTTTGAACTGCAAGTTCATTAATATAGTCTTTGAGGTGTTGCCAACCTTTAAAACATGATGGATATAAATAATACCTGAGAATTTTATATTTTGATCTCCTCAAGTAATGGGATTAATCATCTTGAATCCTTTATGGCCGTAGCCCTCAGATTAGAATTTGTATTTCTGTATGTTTATTTCTATGGTTGCTGGTTTTATTTTTTGAATGCTTCCTGAATTCTGCTGTGAGTTGTTTTCTGGGCAACATTTAAACATCAGCCAGATGCTGAATATTTCTAAAATCCAGATCTGCTAAGCAGCAAATTATGGAAACCATTTCAATGCTTGCAAAATACTCCAGTGTTCCAAGATTCAATTAACTGTATACAGCGTGCATAGTAAAAGCTTTCATTCACCTTCTAATAATGACAATATACTCAGTAGATGAATTGGATGACATCCCATGTTATTAAAATGGCCTTTGGTTATAAGTCATTGGAATGGAATTTAGGAAGAATATTTCAATAACTAAATAGGGAATAGGATGGGATTGTCTAATACTCTCAGTTCTTAAAAGATCACTAGGAGTTTCCTAACATTTTACCATCCAGAAACTGAATGTGTAAGAAAAGGATTTTTAATTGGAAAACTGTCTGGGAGGGACTGGGTTTAGTTACAGCATTTATGGAGTCTATTAGCTGGCTGAATTGCTTTTGATTTAGAGAAAGAATAAGTAAATAAGGACTAAAAGGAAAGCAGTTTGGGTGTTATTGTTCTACTGTAAACCGTTGTGAAGCCCAGTTCCAAACAACGGTATATAAAAACACATAAATAAAGAGTAGTAAAATCACAAGCAGATTGTGATATACTGCAGGAGGACCTTGTGAGACTGGCAAAATTGGGCATCCAAATGACAGATGAAATTTAATGTGGATAAGTGAAAGGTGATGCATATAGGGAAAAATAACCCTTGCTGTAGTTAAACAATATTGGGCCTTATTTTCCAATATCGCATTGGTAACACATTAGGGGGTGTTACCAATGCAAATGAGGCTTCTTTCGTGCAGTGGGGAAACATCGTGTGCGGCGATGTTATATTTCGATAGTCCCAGACAGCCTGTTTCAGGCTGAGAGAGAGAGAGAGAGAGAGAGAGAGAGAGAGAGAGAGAGAGAGAGAGAGAGAGAGAGAGAGAGAGAGAGAGAGAGAGAGAGAGAGAGAGAGAGAGAGAGAGAACCTTACTATAGTGCCTATGCCCTACATAGGTATTTTAACCCCTATAGGAGGGCCACCTACTAACTCGGGGTGGGGATTAGGTATGAGCGTCGGGGGTTGGGGGCCACTTTCGCATTCCACATGAGACCTACGGACAGAACAGTGGTCTCTAGTGCAGATTTGCTGGCTGTCGGAGTGAGGACGCTCACTCCAAGAAGTGGTTTGGGCAACGTTCTCTCTACCTAGCTTGATGGACACTCTACCTGGGCAACAACATGCTAGGTGGAGAGAATGTTGGCCAAATCTCCGCTTGGAGTGAGCGTCCTCACTCCGACGGCCAGCAAATCTGCACTAGAGACCACTGTTCAGTCCGTAGGTCTCATGTGGAATGCGAAAGTGGCCCCCAACCCCCGACGCTCATACCTAATCCCCACCCCGAGTTAGTAGGTGGCCCTCCCATAGGGGTTAAAATACCTATGTAGGGCATAGGCACTATAGTAAGTCTCTCTCTCTCTCTGTCTCTCTCTCTCACTGTAATCCTTTTCAGGCCTGTAACGCAGTCCATAACGCGAGGTTGGAGTTGTAGTTATTAGCCGCGCTAACACTGCGGCTGTTTCGCCGCACACGATACACAGGTTCCCGCTTTACATATGCTCCGCCCCCTGAATACCAAATGACTAATTCGCAAATCCTGTTAACGCGATTTGCGAATTTATCGCACGTGGTAAAGTGCTTGGAAAATGAGGCCCATTGTTAGGTTCCATATTAGGAGCTACTACCCAGGAAAGAGATCTAGGCGTTATAGTGGATAATTCATTGAAATCATTGGCTCAGTGTGCTGTGGTAGTCAAAAAAGCAAACAGAATGTTGGGAATAATTAAAAAGGAATGGTGAATAAAACGGAAAATGTCATAATGCCTCTGTATTGCTCCATTGTGAGACTGCACCTTGAATACTGTGGACAATTCTGGTTGCCGCATCTCAAAAAATATATAGTTGCGATGGAGAAGGTATAGAGAAAGGCAACCAAAATGATAAACGGGATGGAACAGCTCCCCTATAAGGAAAGACTAAAGAGATTAGGGCTGTTCAGCTTGGAAAAGTGACAGTTGAGGGGGGATATGATAGAGGCGTTTAAAATCATGAGAGGTCTAGAATGGGTAAATGTGAATCGGTTATTTACTCTTTTGGATAATAGAAGGACTAGGGGGCACATCATGAAGTTAGCATGTAGCACATTTAAAACTAATCGGAGAAAATTCTTTTTCACTCAACATACAATTAAACTCTGGAATTTGTTGCCAGGAGATGTGGTTAATGCAGTTAGTGTAGCTGGGTTTAAAAAAGGTTTGAATAAGTTCGTGGAGGAGAAGTCCATTACCTGCTATTAATTAAGTTGACTTAGAAAATAGCCACTGCTATTACTAGCATCAGAAGCATGGGATCTGCTTAGTGTTTGGGTACTTGCCATGTACTTGTGGCCTGGATTGGCCACTGTTGGAAACAGGATGCTAGGCTTGATGGACCCTTGGTCTGACCCAGTATGGCAATTTCTTATGTTCTTAAAAAAAAAAATGTAAAAATTTTGTTTGGGTTTATATTATGCTTTAATTTTTCCACTTTAATGTATGGTAATATGCTTTTGTAATATGTTTTATGCTTTTTTATTTTATTTATTTACTTGATTTATATTCCAGCTTTCAGGAACTTCAAAGTCAATTATATTTAGGTACTGTAGGTATTTCCTTGATTTGCTCTGTATTTTGATGTTTGGATTTAATGTAAGGTAACTGAGAGTTATTTTTAGCTGTGAGATGCAGCCTATTCACTTTTCCTAGAAAGAGAAGGAGAGGTGGTTGGTCTGCATTAGGGACTTTTAATATTATCGCTGTATGAGTAATTTTGTATTGATTTATATCATTTTCTGTAAACCGCTTTTGGTCCCCTTTTTGGAAAAGGTGGTATATAATGCAGAGAATAGAATAAAATAGAAATTATAAAGCAACTAAATATCCATAAGTCAAAGGCCTTATTTTTACAAAATAACTTCATTGCTAGAGGGTCACTTCATAATAAATTGTACATTCTGATAAAAATCATTTATTGAAAATTTCAACAATCACTATGATTCACATGAGAGAACACTTTTCAGACTGCCCACATTGCTACAAAGTCATAGGTTACAATTTATTATGATCTTTGCATCAGTTTTCATAGAAATAATGCATGCATATTTTTACTCAGAAAATTGCCCCAGGGAAAAGAACTTGGATATTTTTATCTGCTTTTTTCTGCAGATATTTTTTCCAGCCAAATGTACATGATTAAAGTGTGCACATCTCACTTGATTTCAAAAAGGGGTGTGGTTTGGGCAAAGCAAGGGTGGGGCCTAAGCATTCCAGGGTGGGGCCAAGAGATGTGCATGTAAATACTTATGTGCCTATGTGTGTGCCCAGGTCCAGTACGTGTAAGTTTACTTCTGCTATGGAGGAGGTGTAACTTAAAAAATCTCCCCAAAACAATTATTTTGATGGATTTAAAGGTCTGGAATAATGGGGGGAATGCAGGTTATTAACTTGGGGAATTTTGAGGACCTAACTCTCGATTGGGTAAACTGGTGGATGAACTGATGAAACTGGCAATGGCGTCGATGCGTGCCAGTTATAAAATATCTTGACTTACTCAGTAGAAACCCGATTTACATGACTAGGTGCGCACACACTTAAAATTTTGTGTACATGTGCATGCAGCCAGGCTATTTTATAACATACACATATATGTGCTTGCAAGTTATAAAATGGCCGCATCCCTGGGTGTGTTGACATACATGCGTGTATGCATGCCCACACACCAGTTTGAAAGTTACCATCGTAGTTTTGAAAATCCAAATAATGTGTGTAGTGTTCATCTAACCCCATCCTAGGAATACCCCCACTATGATATAGGTAAAAGTACATGCTTACTGGAACTGTGTGTTTAATATAATCAATATAAAGGATGGGCAAGTTTCAGACAGGTGATTTCTGCAAGTAAAAAGCTTTTTACCCTTGAATTGCCCTCTGCTTTTGATGAGAAAACTAGAAAAGGTTAGAAACATAGAAGCATAGAAATGTGACATCCAGAAAAGACCTTATGGCCTATCTGGTCTTCCTATCCACATCCACTACTCAACTTTACAAAATTCTACCCCTCCCTCAGAGCTCCTCTGTGCCTGTTCCATGCTTTCTTGAGTTCAGATATTGCCCTTGTTTCCATCATGTTTGCAGGGAGGCTGTTCAGGCATACACCACTCTTTCAGTAAATAAATATTTCCTTACATTACTCCTGAGTCTACCCCTTTCAACCTTCATCTCATGACCCCTCCTTCCAGAGCATCCTGTTTGTTGAAAGATGCCTGCCTCCTGTGCTTTGATTCCTTGGTGTTATTTAAAAGTATCTATCATATTTCCGCTATCTCACCTTTCCTCTAAGACAGGGGCAAGCAAACCTTTTAAGCCACAGCCCTCTTTCCATTCATGCTAGGGAGGAGGAATAGCCTAGTGGTTAGAGCAGTGGGCTTATAACCTAGGAGACTAGGGTTCGAGTCCCACTGGTGCTCCTTGTGACCTTGGGCAAGTCACTTTACCCTCCATTGCCTCAGGTACAAAACTTAGATTGTAAGCTCTCTGGGGATAGAGAAATACCCCAAAGTACCTGACTGTAAACTGTGATATCTCAGATCAAATGTCAGTATATAAGAAATAAATACAATTGTTTGGGGCCCCCCACAATGGGTTGTCATGTGTGTGGGTATACTATACATGCATATGTGAAGTATATTCACTAGGCAGCCACACTGTCAACTAAAGGCTGAAAGCCTGCATTTTGTTTCTCTTCAAATTGCTGAAAAGCATACGGTCACACATGTGCACAGAGGCAGAGAAACAGATACCTCATACCCAGACACAGACACCCCTATTCTTAGACCAGAGGTGAGAAACCTTTTCAGCCATGGCCCTCCGCAGTTCCATCTATTCAATGTTGGGCCCTCACCCCCACTCCCTTCCCCTTCCACCAAAGTTGGGTTACATCATATACACATATAGATAGATAGGTAGATAGATAGATAGTAGATATGTATGTGTGTGTACACACACACACACACACACACACACACACACATAAAACGGTATGCTGTATTCCTGGCCTGGTATCAAAATCTCTCACCAACACAATCAGCCTTTGAATCATTTGTCAAGTAGCAGGCAATCACACTGCCAGCCAGAAGCTTAAAGTTCAGTTTTGATTCTCTTCAGTTTTCGGAAAGGAGCAAACAGATACACACAAACACAAAAAGAGATAGATACCACACCACTTCCAGACAGGCACAGAAAGGCAGAGACACCAGAGAGAGATGGAGAGACACAGACACGCCATCTTTAGACAAAGTCAGGTACAGACATACCAGACACCCCCAGACAAACACAGAGAGACACATACATACCACATCCAGGAACAGAAACTGCACACCCAGAGGCAGAGAGATAGACATAGAAACACCACACCCAAATACAGAGATATATACTCCATACCTATTCATAGACAGATAAGCCACATTCATCCACATAGACACCGCACAAACAGATGGGCACACACACACACCACACCCAAACAAATCACACCAGACAGAGATACAGGCAGGCAGGCTCAAGAAGACACACACACCACATCCAAAGGGACACATATATCACTTTACATAGAGAAATACACATTACAACAGACAGACAAGTCACATCATACCCATTTATTGAGAAAGACACACCAAGTGGCAGATACAGAAAATCATGCTCAGACACACACAGAGAGACTGCCACATTACATCACAGTCACACAGAGAAATGCAGACACCACATTCAGAAACAGAGGTAAACAGATCACACTACTGTCACAGACAAACCACACACAGATAGCTTAAAGAGACATATACTTCTACACCACCATACACAGAGTAAACCTTCTATAACAAGGTTACACATGCAGAACATAGATAGACCCTCACCTAATACAGAATAGAGAGACCATAAAGTATAAACAGAAATGTGCAGACAAAAATTGAAGTGGAAACCACAACAAGCTAAACTGTATGCAGTGCAACAATGAAAAGCAAAAGCAAAAACAAAATCCATTTCTCATAAAACAATACAATCAAGAAACATAAAATTTCAATCAGAACAATAAATCCATTCTATATACAAAAAGAAGTCTATATATATTTCAAAACAGCTGATGAATAGAACATCATCCAATAATTAAAAACTCATGCATAAATGTTTAAAAATTTCCTAAATATCAATAACATATTTTTAAAAAAACCAGCCACATCAAATAAAATCCAATAATTAAAACTAATAAACATTTTATAAATTCCTTCTCTCCACATCTGTCACCATGAGATTGTCATGGACTGGAGAGAGGGAAATGCACACATACACTCTCACTGGTGAATTTTCATAGGAGGTCTGCATGTAAATGTAACATATTATGGGAGCAATTTTCAAAAGCCATTTACCCATGTTAAGTGCACTTAATGTGAGCAAATCAATTAACAATTCTAAGGTATATATTGCAGCAATTTTCAAAAGCCCACTTACCTGGGCAAAGTGAGAGACATAAAACCTGATTTTCAAAAGCATTTACACACTTAAAACTGGATTTTACACATGTAAATGGACTATACCCGTGAAAGTGGGCTTTTGAAAATTACTGCAATATCATTGAATCATCAACAGGTTTAATCTACATTAAGTGCACTTAATAAGGATAATAGCTTTTGAAATTGTTGTGAACGTATGTTACATTTACATTACTTGCATAACTCCTTTGAAAATTCACCTGAGAGAGCAAATGTTTGTGTGTGTGCGAGAGAGAGTCGGAGGAAGCTTGTGCGTCACACATACACACACTCCTCTGATGCACTTCCTCTCTTTCGGACACACTCTCTTCCTGTCTGTCTCATATACATACACATACTTCCTCTGTCTTTCACAAACACACCTGCTTCCTGTCTCTCTCACACATATGCACACACTCATGTGCTTCCTCTCTCTCTTTCACACACACACATCCAGTCTCTTTCACATATACACACATGCTTTCTCCATCTCTTTTACACATACACACACTTCCATACTGGGTCAGACCAAGGGTCCATCAAGCCCAGCATCCTGTTTCCAACAGTGGCCAATCCAGACCATAAGAACCTGGCAAGTACCCAAAACCTAAGTCTATTCCATGTTACCATTGCTAATGGCAGTGGCTATTTTCTAAGTGAACTTAATGGCAGGTAATGGACTTCTCCTCCAAGAACTTGTCCAGTCCTTTTTTAAACACAGCTATACTAACTGCCCTAACCACATCCTGTGGCAACAAATATGAGAGTTTAATTGTGCGTTGAGTAAAAAAGAACTTTCTCTGATTAGTTTTAAATGTGCCCCATGCTAACTTCATGCTAATAATTCCCAACATTCTATTTGCTTTTTTGACTGCCGCAGCACACTGAACCAACAATTTCAATGTGTTATCCACTATGACGCCTAGATCTCTTTCTTGGGTTGTAGCACCTAATATGGAACCCAACATTGTGTAATTATAGCATGGGTTATTTTTCCCTATATGCATCACCTTGCACTTATCCACAGTGGTCGGGCTCTTTATGGACTATTTTTGGAGTTTCCATCATCCAATCTATATTTAATACTTCTGCTGCTGTATTTAAAGATAAGTGCATAACTTAGTTTATGATTGCATTTTTAAAATTCATATTCTAAATTGAAACCTAAATCACTGGGCATAATTTGTCAAAACATTTTTCAAAAAATATATTTGGACATTAGAGAACAATGTTTATATAAAAAAGGGACATTTCTATTTACACTAATGTTTCCTGGTGTATATAGAACAGCTTTCTAGTAAATGCTGAAGTTCCCTGTTAATGAAGGTTTCTCTTACTAACGAGTGACCTATTGTTTTTTCCGGGGTTCTTTGTTTCTTGTCTGATTTTTCACCTGGGTAATTATTGGTCTTATGTTACTGACATTGATATTGTCATCCACATTATTATGTCCCCGTAGGGTTGCCAACTTTCAACTGTGCTGAATACAACTTTGGCTAACAGTGCCACCCCTTATTTGGGAAACATGCATTTATTTTCAAAAAGAATGACAAATACTGGTCACTTTTCAGGGCATGCAAATTTTATAAAAAACTCATCGCAGACTAAAGGCTGAATTTTAAAATGGCCGCGCACATAAAAATCGGCATTTATGTGTGTGGCCAGGCCCTGCGCGCGCTGTGTGCATTTTCAAAGGGGCCCAGTCATGCGCGTACGTGCCGATATATGCACAAGTGCTGGGCCTTAAAAAAGGGGTGGGCCGGGGGGCGTGGTCTAGGCAGGGCAGGGCAGGGCGGGTGGGATGGAGGCCAGCTGGGACAGCGCACACTGGTAGCCAGCCAGTGTACACAAACTACTTCTGGTCCAGGGGAGCAGTAAGTAGCAAATTAAAACATATGTAAGTTGCTGGGAAGGATTTAGGGGGTGGGGAGGAGAGGGGAAGAGGAAGGGAGTTTAGGTAGGGGGGGATAGGGAAGTTCCCTCCCATTCCACTCCTTAATTGGAGCAGACTGGGAGGGAACTGGGGGAGGCTCGATTGCATCACCACACGTAGTTAGCAAAAATTCTCCCCCCTGTACGCGCCATCCGCACATGCACACACAGATTTTAAAATCCAGCATGCAGGTGTGCACGGCCATACGATTTGATAACAAGTGTGCATCAATGTGCACATGTTAGAAAATTGGCGGGTCCATGTGACTGTGCCGGGAACTGCGCACACATGGACGCGTGTGCGCTCCTTTTAAAATCTACACCTAAGATAAAAACAATTTTTTTGGTCTGGATGGGTTTTCTTTTTTTATTCTTTTTTTTATCTATTGAAATGTCAAAATATATTCAAACACCCACAATTATCAAGGACACACTTCCTTATTCCAACATAATTTTGACCTTCATACTAGGCATCATAGTGTGGTAAATTTTTTACCCATGTCACTCTGCCTTCTTTATAATCATCGGTCAGTCCATTTCATTTTTATAATTTTCTTGATGCAATTAAAACACCCGGTGATGATAAAAACTTATTCCTTTATAAATTAATAACCAACTTATCTGTATATCGCCGTGTTCAATTCGTGCTTTTTTTCGTATCAAGCTTTGATGCCCTTAGTTAAATCAGCAATACGTCCATCATTCATATTGCTGAAAATTGATCAGGCTGTAATGATAGTACCAAATGACCAGCTGGATTTTTCTGAGAGGTTGTTGTCAGGGCTATCAGGGCTTGGCTAGCCACCCCAGACTGGATGTCCTTGCTTGGAGAGACTTGGCCCAAGGCATGATTTTGGAGCCCAGGGGCTGGATAGGAGCCAGGAGAGAGATGTAGAGCAAGAACACTGGAACAGGATTACAAGGAAGGAACACAGTCAGGATTCAGAGGCCAGGCAAGCAGAGCTCCCACAGTGCAGATGTCAAGAGGTTTGCTGGACTAACCCTATGTGCCTTCTTGGAGTTCCTTATATATGGGTCTCAATTTGTGGCACACCCAGTGCTGGTCCAATAGAAATATTGCAGTCTGGCTCGCTTTCTCTAGTTAGTATACAGGATAAACATACCATGATTTTCTGGTGGGCTAGCAGTCTCTGTAGCTAAGTTGCAGGTTCTTAACTTTCACCCTCCCAAGGCTGTGCGTTCAAATCCCATTGCTCCTGATACCTATGAGCATAGAATTTACTAGAAGATCTAGTAGTGATGCATCCAGTTCTGACTGTGGACCTAGCAAGGCCTGAAATCTAAGCAATGATCATACTGGTATTGCTGGCTTTGTGGTTAGATGTAAGAAAGGTGGGGTAGAAGAGGGGATCTTTTATGCTTATGTTTCCAAGAGGATGGCATACCAAAAAGGAGAACTGCTTCCTTTTTCCTCATTTTGGAAGTATATCAGGTATGTATTCCATTTCTATGGTATCTACCAGATTTTATTTCAACAGAAAGCATCAGTTAAACTGTACTTGATGCAGTAGTAAACAGAAAGCCATGGGCTGATAGACAAATTGTTTGTTACTGTTCAGCAAATTAACTGTTGCACAGTAAAAGCTATCAGGGTCATTTATCCTGAAGGCTTTAAGGCCCTAATGCCCAAGATAGCTGTATATTACCAAGAAAAGTTTTTTATCCAAAAGGGAGGGGGGGGGGGGGGGAGGGAGAGAGAGAAAGAGACTTTACATAGGCATCAATATGTCACTCTCTATTTATTACAGATGAGCTTCATTTTTCTGGGTCGGGTCGGTTTCGGTTCGGGCGCTTCGTGGGAAAACTTGTTTTCCCACAGATCGTTTTTCGCCAAAAACGAAACTGGAACCCGAACCCGAAACCAGAAAAATGAATAAAAAAATAAAACCACGAATTGGAAAAAAAATCACACCAACCCTTCACATTTACTTTCTTATAACTCCCCCCCACCATCCCAATACCTCCCCAAGACTTACTAAAAGTCCCTGGTGGTCCAGCGGGGTCCCATGAGTGTTCTCTCCCTCCATGCCATCGGGCTGTCAGGGCTGCTATGACTCAAAATGGTGCCGATAGCCTTGCCCTTATGATGTCACAGAAGCTACCGGTGCCATTGGTCAGCCCCTGTCTTGGAGAGGTCAGGAGTCCCCCACAAGACTTGCCAAAAGTCCCTGGTGGTCCAGCGGTGGTCCGGAGAGATCTTCTGCACTCGGGCCGTTGGCTGCCAGTATTCAAAATGGCGCCGATAGCCTTGCCTACCAGTGCCGTTGGTCAGCCCCTGTCACATGGTAGGAGCAATGGACTGCCGGTGCCATCTTGTGCTTCAAGAGTCTACCAACAACAGTGGTATGAACCTTTGAAGGCAGCATGAGAGGCAAAGTGGCATCAAGAATGGTATTAACATCTTACAGCTCCATGAAGGGGGGGAGGGGGGAATGAAGCAGAATAGCTGGCAGAAAAAACCCCAGGGCAACAATAAAGGGACCAAGCAACACAAAGAGAGACATCAACATACCAACACACCATGAGTAGTTCAAAGCAGACCCCAAGTTTGCAAGAACATCCCAAAATATAGAATCTGTGAAATGATAGCAAGCCAGAGTGACAGTAAGACCCTCGAGATCAATGTCTGGGTATAGCAGCAATACTGATTAAATGAAAGATACCTGTGGTATAGGATAAGGGTATAGAAGCAAGGCAGAGTGGCATAGGAGATGTAGTAAAGAGATTTTTTTAAATCAAATTCCCTCTTATTTGTTCCACAAAAATAGACAAGAATAAATCTGTTCCAATACAAAGCTTCCACTCTATTTTACATATAATATTACAATATTGCATGGAAAAGGCCACACTCTGAACAGGCTCTCAATGGGCTTTCCAAAATTCATTATATACAGCAAGGCTTATATATTGTCTCTAGATACAAAGTCAGCATGATTCAGCAAAATATTTTATATCCTAACATTTTATTTCAGCTTGACCAATCACAATCTATTTCTGCATTTTTTTCCCAGCAACATCTGTCTTAGGTCATGATTAGTCATATCAGCATAACCTAAGTTCTAATCATAATTATCTAAAAACATAGTGCATTTGGTATGTGATAAAAAAAAGAAACATACATTTTTTGTCTAATTAGGAAAACTGGACTTTTGCTATTGTCAACCACTGTTCTTGCAGAAATAAGAAAAATCAGTTTTAATGAGTATAATTTTAAAGAATATCATAAGCTAAACTGGACAAAGAGGTACAATATAACTTTTTGATTTTCTCAGTAGTACTTGCCACTTGCCACTTGTCATGTTTAGTATAGTATCATCTTTGTGATATAAGCTTTTATTACATTCCCTATTTGAAATTGATCCAGCTACTGGATAGAATGTTGGGTTTTTTGTAAAATTTGCTCTGTGGTTGAAACTTTTGACAGAATCAGAATATGTAAATGGTCTTTCATCAGTTTGATTTTCCTGATAATGAATTTGTGAGGTTTGCTTTATTAAGATTTGAGATTTTCTTTATTCTGTAGCTGAATACAGTCTCTTTTCTTTGTTTATTTATTTATCTATTTATTTAGGTGTTTTATATACTGTTGTTCCAAGATAAGATCACAATTGTTTACAAAGTCATCGTTCAGTTTCAGGTTTAAAATTCCCATTCTAGGTCATCATTCATATTTTGGATCTATACAAACAGCTAATACATGGTATAGGTTATATTCATGCATTATCTAGTTTCAAATATTATTTAGCTTCTTACAGTTATAAATACCTATTCTAGGTCAACACAACAGCATCAAGTATGAGTTAATTAAGGTGCTATTTCATTCCATTATCCTATATGTCATACTCAGAATGTGGACTTTTTTACTTTACATTGTTCAAATCTTTTTACTCAATTTAATACAATTGTCTAAAGATCTGATAGTGATATTGTTAGTTTATTGGCTATTACATTTGAATGTAAGCTTTTCTAAAGAACCATGTTTTCAGTTCCCATTTGAAACCCTTTCTTTCTGTTATCAGATGTAGCGACTTTGGGAGAGAGTTCCATAACTTGGCACCCGCTATGAAAAACATGCAATCTCTTATTTGTGTTGTGTGTGCTCTGTGTTGTAGGCATTTTTAGAAGTCCTTTATCTTGCGATTTTAGGGCTGTCTGTAGTGTGTATGGTTGAAGAGTCACTCCTAATAGGCATGGGTTCATGTTGTTGATGATATAAAAAATTAGAGTCAATACTTTATAATGAATTCTGGATTGTACAGAAAGCCAGTGCAGTACTATCAGCGATGGGGTGATGTGATCAAATTTCCTTGTCCCTAGTAGTAGTCTGGCTGAGGTGTTTTGTAGTAGTTGTAATGGTTTTATGAGTCCAGATGGTAGGCCTAGTAATAGAGAGTTGCAGTAATCTATGATGGAAAATATTAGTGTTTATAGAACAGTGCAGAAGTCCTGTATTGTTAGTAAAGGATTTAGTTGATGTAATATTCAAAGCTTGGAGTATCCTGTTTTAATGACTTTGCATATATGTTTTTTCATTGACAAATTTTTATCAGTCTGTATTCCTAGGTCTCGTACCTCATCTGAGGGAGTAATGTTATAATTTTATGTTTATTGCATTATTGAATTTATACATGAAATAGATACATAAGTTACATCAATCTTGTACACAGATATATAACATAGAAACATTTACCAACTTACTTATTATCCTGTACTTAGGAAATTAAGTCAAGAAAAAGTTGAGAATCTGGGTTTCAACAGAATTTTGGAGCATCCACATCATCATAGAAATTTTACCAATTTACATAAACTTGTTACTTAATCCATCCCATACCAAAAACTAACTTTTCCCATATTGCATGGCATATTAAGAATGTGCATCTAAATATGTTCTTATTTGTTCCGGCTGGGTGAAAACATATCTATTATCACCATGTTTTACTAAACATTTACAGGGGTATCTTAAATAGAATTGTGCTCCTAGAGATAACACTTCAGATCGCATAGTTATAAAATTCTTACGTCTTAATTGAGTGGGATAAACTATATCCGGAAAAATTCTTATAGACTGACCATAGAAGTTACTCTTCTGATGTTTGAAATGCAACTTCAGTACTGTGTCTCTATCTGATTGAGTTATAAACTGTACAACTAACGTTGCTGTAGTACTGATTTTAGATTCAAAAGATTTTTCTAAAAAATCCATCAGATTCAAGTCTTGTAACATCTCTCCATCCTTATCACTTTTTCCCTCCTCTGTTGTTTGTTGTAAATAATAAATTCTATTCAACTTGGGCAAATTAGACTCTGTATATTTCAGAATATTCCTAAGATAACTATTAAAAAGATCTAAAGATGTCACAAGATGAGTCTTTGGGAAATTTAATAATCTAAGATTTAGTTTCCTCATCTGATTTTCTATCATTTCAATCTTAACCTTATATTCAGCTTCTGTTTTAATTAAATTGGACTGAATTAATTGAGGGAGTAATGTTAAAGATTCCTAGGTCTATAATTAGTGGTTTGATTATAGTGAGTTTCTCCTTAACTTTTGTCAGAATCAGAATATATAAATGGTCTTTCATCAGAATGGTTTTCCTGGTAATTAATTTGTGAGGTTTGCTTCATTAAGATTTGAGATTTTCTTTATTCTATAGCTGAACACAGTCTCTTTTTTTTGTTTATTTTCTGGTATTGCATTAGTTCTCTCTTTCTACTGAAATCTTTACCATATTCAGAACATGTGAATGGACTCTCCTGTGTATCTTTTTTATGCTTGCATTTCTTCCTTCTGAATGAGGGGTTTTGGGGAAAACATACACTTAATATAACCAAGAAAGGAGAGTGGGAGAACTAGAATGGATCCTAGAGATGTACCTTGAAATACAAAAGGCCTGATTTTAAAAAGCTTTTAAATTCTTAAAACTGGGTTTTATACGTATCAATGCACTTTATTCTTATAAATAGGCTTTTGAAAATTGCTACATGCCATTAAATTGTCCTTAGGATTTACCTGTGAAAGTGCACTTTACATGAATAAATGGCTTTTGAAAATTGATACAATAGTAGTTACATTTACACGTGTAACTGATTTGAAAATTACCTCCTAAGGTAGAAAACTAGAAAAGAGATGGGGTGGGAGGTGGCACTTGTATTTTATTTCTTTTTTCTCTTTTTTTTCTTGGGAGAAAACCCCCAGTATATCCAATAAATGAGGTAAGAGAACTAGGCTGGTATTGCAGATGGATGCAACAAAATTATGAACAAGAAAAAGGTGGGGTGAGAGAAGATATTTGTATTTTTTCTTTTTACACATTTTTTTTTTCTGGGGACAAAACACTCCAGTATAACCAACAAACAAACAGGGTGGGAGAACTAGGCTGAGATCCAAATAGCAAACAATACAAAGGCACTTATTCTGGTATATAATAAACAAAGAAAGTAGGCATATTCACAGCATGACCCCCAAGATGGGATATCAGGGGTGGAGTGGTAGTGGTAAGACCACTAAGGTGGTAAGTAAGGAGCATAGCAGGTAGGTTTGTGGCAGGAAGACCTCTACATTGGTATATAAGAGCCATGACAGGAAGTCATAGCAGTTAGCAGCAAGACCCTTAAGGTGGAATATCAGGGGAATGACAGATAGGCAGAGAAGTAGCAAGACCCCTAAGGTAGTCCATAAGGTGCATAGCAGGTAGGGAAAGTGGTAGCAACAAGACCATTAAGGTGGTACATCTGGGGCATGGCAGATAGGCATGTGGCAGCAAGACATCTAAGGTGGTATACAAGGGGCATGATAGGTAGGTAGAGCAGCAGCAAGGCCTTCAAGTTGCTTTCACTCAGATTGTCACTCACATAAACATTCTAGAAAACCAAGCAAAGGCAGATTGATTTTCAAAAAGAGTAACTTTTCTATCATCTCTGTCACCAGCCTTGCACAAGGAGGAGGCCATTGAGAGGACACATTCACTGAGCATGCTGGTTGGTGGGTGGCAAAGATAGTGTTGCGCCAACTTGGCTAGGTCTGGCCAGATTGTGGACTTATGTGCAGCTATAGACTATTTAGAAAGATGCTGAACCATGATTTATCCTATGGCTAGTCTCCTTGCCAACATGTCCTGCCTTGGCTCTTACAAGATGGTGAAAGCACACAGACAAGAGCTGATCACTATAGTTACCAGTTATTTTTTTCTCCACAGTACACAGCCAGAGACTTTAATGAGTCATAGAAATGAATGGAAACATAACATAGGACAAAATATATTTGTTTCATACATTGGACCCCTCTCTTCATTTAGGGGGCCATGAATGAATTGAATATGGGCACATTTGTTAGGGATGTGCAGACAAAAAGTTTATGTTCATAAGTCCATAAGTCGAAGGTGAGGGTCAATTTTGGCCAATATGGACATATGTAGAATTCCATAAGTTGAGGCTATGTCCATACGTGCACCGGTTCCCTAAATAAAAATTTAAACCCCTCACCCTCCTTAATCCCCCCCCCCCCCCCCAAGACTTACCAAAACTCCCTGGTGGTCCAGCGGGGAGTCAGGAAGCCATTCCTGTATTCCTTTGCGAGGAGCACGTGACGTCCACGTCACTCCAACGTGACGCGGACGTCACGTGGTCCACCGCGGTTCCGCTCCCGGACCCCTCGTTGGACCCAACCGGGACTTTTGGCCAGCTTGGGGGGGTCAGGAGGCCCCCCCAAGTAAAAAAGTCCACATTCAGGAGGCCCCCCCAAGCTGGCCAAGTAAAAAAGTCCCCTCACCCTCCTGACCCCCCCCCCCAAGTAAAAAAGTCCACATTCAGGAGGCCCCCCCAAGCTGGCCAAAAGTCCCGGTTGGGTCCAACGAGGGGTCCGGGAGTGGAACCGCGGTGGACCACGTGACGTCCGCGTCACTCCGACGTGATGCGGACGTCACGTGGTCCACCGCGGTTCCGCTCCCGGACCCCCTGTTGGACCACCAGGGAGTTTTGGTAAGTCTTGGGGGGGGGGGGGTCAGGAGGGTGGGGGGTTTAAGTGTTTATTTAGGATCAACGATCACGATTTCCAACTTATTCAACATAGCTATGTTGAATAAGTTGGAAATCGCGATCGTTGCGCCTCATCACTTTTTTAAGTTTAAAAAAAAAAAAGTTGCGTTTTACATATGCGTTCAAAACAAATGCACACCCCTAACATTCGTTATCCTTTGCCCTTTTGTTTCAAACTAATGCATATCCATATGCCTCAACATACAATCTATTTAGATTGCCATCTTGATTAATCTATTTCTGCAATTTTAAGATATATAGAAACACATAATTGCATGTAAGTAGATTCCAATTTTTTTCCTTTAATTATTTTATTATAGCAATAAAACAAAATGCTAGTAATCTTACTACCAACACAGAATGTATAAAGATTTTATGTAGTTTGGATAATCAAATTCTAAAGAATTAAGAATCTGAATGATCAAGGCTTTTTCCTCATAGACACAGGATCAAAAACAATTGATAAATCAGGTCCTTAATAGCTTGTGTTTCTAGCTTTGGACTGCAATATAATCTTTCTTCTGCATTATTTAGCATTTATGCTCCAAAGTAAAGTAGAACTTTGTCACCGAAGATAATAGAAGAGGCAGATCTTACATAAATGCTGCATGAGAGTGATTTAGCAATTTTGGATGGTAATGAGATGTGCATGAAAGAAGAATGTATGCATCTATTTAGTATGCAGAAAAGTGTGGAATGAAAAGAAGTCTAGAATAAATCTAATGACTTTAAAAAGTTGCATAGCAAATAGTCATTAACTAACTTGCTCAATAACAAAATAGCAATTCACATTGAAATTTTACTCATCATAGTGTTTTGGTTGGTAGAAAAAAGCAAATTCAATGGTATTACAGGAAAGAGAAAAATGAAAAGCACAAGAACATTAACCCATTGTAAGGGAATTTGTGTTTGTTTGTTTCAGAAAAAGTCTCAGTTTTAGGTGTACAATTCAGGTATCAATCTAGATAGCTTTGGACTCTGGTTTTTCAAAGATGGATGTTAATTTATTCCATATGTATGATAAGATTTTTTGTTCAGAGGTGACTCTACTAATCCTTCATCCCATTAAATGTTGTGGAAATCTGGAGCTCTTTCAAATGGTTTGCATTCACTGGAATGTTTTTCACAATTATGCCTGATTACAAAGTTGGTTTTTTTTTAAATTAAGGATACAGTAAGAAACTTCAGAAACTGTATCAAGCCAATGTATTTGGTTTATCAGTGAAATTTATTTCCCCACATATAAAGGCTGATCAATTATGAGTATAGTCAGAAAAATTAATCCAAAAAATAGAAAATCAGTTTAAAAAAATGATGAACAAATTTATGAAAGGACAGGCATACTAGCATTAATGGAATAATCTCTCATCTTTATATAGTGAACTGATGTTTTCACAAAGGGGCCAACCCTCCCCCAACTAAGACGGGGAGGCCACAACTGGTGAGGTGCTCTGCCTCTGGAGCAAGGGAGGGGGCAAGGGCTGGGGGTTGGGCCAGCAAACAGAAATGGAGCATGGTCACCCCTGGGAATTGAGAATATTTTAGTAATTGATTTCTTGTAAATTGAATAAATGCTAGCAATTCTTTTGTAATATAATACTTGTATGCTATGACCTATGCTGCAGCCATATCCATCCAATAAGATCTTCTTTTGAATAATGGACTGGTGGTTGTTTCTTACAAATATGAAAGCATGGGACAAGGGTAGGGTTCATTACAGATAGGCGAGATGAGACAGTTGCACCTGAAATGGTTGTGATAGTATGTTTGGTTCAAAAAGGAAAATTTTTCTCTATTTATATATAAACAGATTGTGTCAGATGGTTGGCTGGTCAGTTGGTGGTCACACTGTCCTGTGTGTCAGTTGCCACCAGGTGGTGCCCACAACTATGGAAGCTGCACTGTGCAAAGATAATATACTCTGTAAAGCAATGTTGCAAACACACACAGACAAATATACAGACATACACCAAGCCACATTCACAAATGGACACAGGCATAGGCACCAACACATACACAGGCAAACACACACAGACAGATACACAGACATACACACAGCCACACTCACAAATGGACACAGGAATATACATACACAGGAGAGACACACATACACAGGCACAGGCAGAGACAAACGTACAGACATAGATACATGCAGACACACACAGGTATAGGCACCTAAATCCACATAGGTGCACACACATTCCCCACACATACAACCATAGACACCCATACACACACACAGACACCCATGCATAAATATAGGCAGATACACACACCCATACCCAATCATACAGGCTGTTATTGACTAGACAACCCATGCAATGCTGGGTAATGTTCGCTAAAATGCTTTGTCTGCAAAGCCCTGTCTCTCACGCTCCCACACACAGGGCCAGGTAGGCAAAATCAAACACAACATAGGCAAACCCACACAAGTGTGCACAAGTGCACATAAGTGTATGCAAGTGCACACAAGCATGTAGAAGTGTGCACAAGCTCACACAAATGCACACAAGCTTATAGAAGCATTCACGGGCTTGCACACTGTGCACACACTGGCACACACATGTACAGAGGCACACACACACAGGCACAGGTCCCTCCCCCCACATACACATAGGCATAGGCCTCCGCCACACACAAGCAGGTACAGACACACACATACACAGGTGTGCACATATACACACAGGCACAGGCATACACATACATACACACACACACAGACACAGACACACAGGCATACACATACATACACACACACAGACACAGACACACACACACACACACACAGAGGCACAGGGCCTCACACCCACACTCACAGTCACAGGAGCACACACACACAGACTGTTATAGACCAGACTACCCAAACAACGCTGGGCACTTTTCTCTAGTATTATTATAAATCAACCACCTTCTTGTAGAAAATCAATGTAACATCAAAATCAATATACCTAATCACAACTGGGAAAATGACCCTTATGTATACAGCAGCTTTAAAATGTTAATGAAGACCTTTATACAGTGCTACTGTTTGTACCAATTGTCTATAACATCAGTGCCTAAATACAATCATGGGTCACCCTCTAGACAATTTTTTAATGTTATTTTGTTGCAAGTAAAATAGTCCAAGAACTCAATACTTATCAATTAATCATTGAATTCTTGCTCCATTGCTTTGCTTATTCCAAGAAATGACTCCACATTTCAAAATTATCTGCTTCAGAAGTTTTTCTCCATCATTATGGGTCACAACTCAACTATTACAATCTGACGCAGAAAAGAATCCAATGAACCAATGAAACTGAAAGTGCTCCACGCCACCAGATTGGAGCAAGATAAGTTGTACATCTCAGCATAGAATGTACCACTCTATCTCCTCATTCAGTCCATAAGAAACCACCAAGTATCCAGTATTATTCCCTTTGATTGAGTCTGGCCTCCTGGGTCCCTCCCCTCCTTGAGACTATACATGTTCAATCACTACACTTAAGGCATATAAATGAGTGTGCAAAGTCAATGCAGTGCTGTACCATCGGTGCTTGTATCTTGCCTGTTTTCAATCAACTGAAGTGCTCTATCAAACATTTGGTATATTCTATATACTGTATATCTTTGGACATGGACACTGTATGACACAGATAACAAAAGAAGTGCAATTTGTATCAACTTTGTGAACTACTCTATATTTTGTAAAAGAATGCTAGCAAAATAATCCTTCCATAGTTTGTGAACACGTCACATTGCTGGCAAGCTCTATGCCCCACTACTTAATGATCACTTCTGGTAGTTAACTCCAGCAGAACTGATTGTTTTACCCAGTCTTTTATATTCAAACCTCTAGAATAGGCAACTAGAGGGGCTTGCAAAAATATCTTATGTAACGCCAGCACATGTCAATGCTTCTTTATTACAGCTACTATTGCTAATGTCTTATTAGTGTATTGTAACACATAGCATTGTTTGCTGCTCTGTACTGTGATAAACTATCGTGGTCTGAATAGAGTGCCCTATGATAAGCTGTTTTAACTGCAAAATAGGGATATCTTCACTCAAGGAATCTCTGTGTTAAAATATGCCATATCTGTTGTGTACATGGTCTCTTTTCCAATGGTCGTGTTATCTATATGGAAAAAGGAAGAATGTTCCTAACAGATACCATTAGTTTTTATTTTTTAATTCGCTAAAATTATGGTGCAGAATAAGTTGTTTTTTTTTAAGAAACAGTTTTACTTGCATGTGTATGGTATAGCCATGGGGTCAGCTATGGTTCCAGATTTGCCCTTTCTATATGTTTCAGGTTTTGAGGAACATCATGGAGTCCAAATGGTTTTCCAAGATTAAGATTTGCTCTAAATATATAGATGATATCTTTTTTGTCTGGACATCATCACTTACAGAATTATATGTGTTTTACCAGTGGATTAATACATTGGACCTCAGTTTGAAATTTACCATGGGATGGCATAAATAACTACCCTTTGTGGGTATTTTAATCTTAAGGGAAGAGGATGGAATGCAAACATCTGTGTTTCAGAAAGCAATTGATAGGAATATTTTTTAAAAATGTGTAAATTATCATCCTAAAGTATTTAAGTTGGGTTTTCTAGTAAATCACTTATAAGAGTCACAGGTTGTGTTCTTGATTATAGGATTTAAAACATCACATGCATTACCCAAATTTAGCTGCTCACCCAGTTAGTACTGGAGTGGCTAATCAATATTGCTTTAGTCCTATCAAGATTTAATTTCAAACAATTCTTAGCCATTCCTGCACTTTGCTAAAACAAGAGTCAGGCCCAGCATCACTCCGATGGAAGGAAAAAAGAAAATTGGATATCATCTGTGAAGATTCTGAATTTTGTATCCAGCGAGATCAACAAAGAACAGATGTGTTGCCAAAAATATTAAAAAGTACTGCGAGTTGGGGAAGGATTCCATTGCTAACCAGCTCTTTTTCACTTTGGGCTGGTTTGCACTGTTGAATACTAGGGATGTGCAGAGCAAAAGTTTATGTCCATATGTCCATATGTCCAAAGGGGGTCCCATTTGCGGTCAATATGGACATAAACAGAATTCAATGAGTTGAGTATATGTCCATATGTGCAAATAAAAATTTAAACCCCTCACCCTCCTTAATCCCCCCCCCCAAGACTTACCAGCTTGGGGGGGTCAGGGCCTCCTGACCCCCCCAAGCTGGCCAAAAGTTCCTTTTGGGCCGAACGAGCGTTCCGGCGCGACCCCGCGGGGAATCACGTGACGCCGACGTCACGTGCTCCTCGCAAAGGATTGCAGAAATGGCGTCCTCACTCCTCGCTGGATCACCAGGGAGTTGTGGTAAGTCTTTGGGGGGGGATTAAGGAAGGTGAGGGGTTTAAATTTTTATTTTGGATCAACAATCGCGATTTCCAACATATCCAACATAGCTATGTTGGATATGTGGGAAATCCAATCGTTTATGTCTCATCACTTTTTTAAGTTAAAAAAAAAATATAAGTAGTGTTTTACATATGCGGTCAATACGAATGCACACCCCTATTGAATACTGCAGCTTTACTAAGGCCATTTTGTCATGGTAATACTGTCATATTCGCATAACATTACCTTAGTGATTCAGGTATTTAAAACCCATCCAGATGTGGTAGATTACAATCTCTCACTAGCAAAACTTCTCCTTTCATTGCAATCTAAAAATAAAATATAGACACATGATTAAAAATAAATATGGGAAATAGAAGTATAGAATCCTTGTGGCCTTCTAGACAAAATATTTAAATTCAGTCTCTAAATCAGAGATAGTATATTCTATAATCCAATAGATCTTTGACTATGCGTGCATTTTGATATATATAGAGGATATGAGGGAGGACGTTTAGAGGCATATTGGGATGCCTGTAGTGAGAGAGAGAGAAGTAGAGCATGCCTCCAGGAGTTGCTTGGTAGATGTGAAACAAACTAGCTTGAAGGAGTCGTGGCTCAAATTTGTTTTTTCTTATATGTCTCTTGCAATAATTATGAAAATGTACCTGCAAGTGGTCATAGCAAGCTGCTTTGTTGGAAAGGAATGCTAGGTTATGGTATCCTTGAGATATTTCCCCCTTAAATTCCAGATGTTTGGAGAAGTCATAAGAATTGTTTACCTCTCTCCACTGAGAAACCTGACCATTTAATCCTATTTGCTGTTTCCTGTCTTTTAACCAGTTTGCAATGTTCAAAAGTACATTGTCTCCTATCCCATTATTTTTTACTTTCTTAGAAGCCTTTCATGGAGGACTTTGTCAAACACCATCTGAAAATCCAAATACACTACATCTACCGGCTCACCTTTAACCACATGTTTATTAATCCCTTCAAAAAAATAGCAGATTTGTGAGGCAAGACTTCCCTTGGGTAAATCCATGCTGGCTGTATCCCATTTAACCATGTCTATCTATATGTTCTGTGATTTTGTTCTTTAGAATAGTTTCCATACCATAATGTCCTGATTGAGGTTGATTGTATCTAAGTCTCTTGTTTTTTTGGATTGTGAACAACTAAAGTATTGTGATACTTTATCTTGTTGGAATTTAATAAAAAGTGAATGTTAAAAAGAAGGATAATTTCCTTAATTTTTCCTGCACTGAAGTTAGGCAGACCAGTCTATAGTTTCATGGATCACCTCTGGAGTCTTTTTTAAATATTGGGGATTACATTGGCCACCTTCTAGTCCAGGTACAATGGACAGTTTTAATGATAGGTTACAAATTAGAAATTACTAGTAATAGATTTGAAATTTCATTTTTCATTTCTTTCAGAACCCTGGGGTGTATACCATCTGGTCCAGGTGATTTGCTACTCTTCAGCTCGTCAATCTGGCCTACTACATTTAGGTTCACTATGATTTGGTTCAGGTCATCTGAATCATCACCCATGAAAATCATTTCTGGAACAGGTATCTTCCCAACATCTGCATTGTAAACACCGAAGCAAAGAATTCATTTAGTCTTTCTGTGATAGCCTTATTTTCCCTAAATGCCCATTTAAACCCTCGGTCATCTAACGGTCCAACCAACTCTCTTGCAGGCTTCCTGCTTCAAATATATTTTATAATGAGTTTTTGCCTCCTTAGCCAGCTTCTTTTCAAATTCTCTCTTATCAATGTTTTACATTTAACTTGTCAGTGCTTATGCTTTTTTCCTGTTTACTTCAAATGGATCCTTCTTCTAATATTTGAAGGAAGTGTTTTTATGGCTAAAATAGTCCCTTTCACTTCACCAAGCTGGCAATCATTTGGTCTTCCTTCCACCTTCCTTAATGTGTCAATTCCTGTTGTACATCTTTGTAGCTACACCTTTCATTTTTTTCTGTCTTCCTCATTTTATCAAAGTCTCCCTTTTGAAAGTTTAGTGCTAGAGCTGTAGATTTACTTATTGTCCTTCTTCCAGTCATTAAATCAAAGTTGATCATGTTATGATCACTATTGCCAAGTGGCCCCACCATCATTACCTCTCTCACCAAATTCTGCATTCTACTAAGAATTAGATCTAAAACAGTTCCCTCTCTTGTTGGTTCCTGAACTAATTGCTCCATGAAGCATTTATTTATTCCATCCATCCAGGAACATTACCTCTCTAGCATGTCCTGTTGTTACATTTACCCAATATTGGGGTAATTGAAATTCCCCATTATTACTGCATTGCCAAACTGGTGTTTGAAGTTGAATCCAGATACTAATCTAAAAGCTTACCATGGATTGCATCCAATAATTTTTTGATTCAAACATTGCTGACTAGAAGCAGAAAGGTCAGTTATATCAAAAGGATTCAGTGATATGTTAAATTAGAATGTCCTTCCTGGGCTGGGACTGGAAGTGGTAAGCCTATTATCCCATTGTTGAAGCTAACTGCACAGGCCAGAACTAATAAAGATTAATTTTGCTCTGAAGTATATAAAAAATATTTCATTTAAATATTATACACCAAATGATAAAGTATGGATGGTACAATATCTGTATGTAGCATAATTTCCCTTGAGTTAATTTTAGAGTGAAGAACTCCATGGGAACATACAGGTTTGTGGTGTCTTGATTTGCATACAGAGCTTTAGAGTACAATGTGTCCAGCAAAGCATGTTTAGATTGCATTATTAGTTTAATTTAGGAAAATGTGTAGACCAGGGTTTGTCTGTACAAGTAAAAGAAACTTACTAAAAACTGATGCAGATAGAGAAATAGGTTTCCAAGATGGCCACACGCTAATCTTCTATGCTCCAAGCAGATCTTTTTCCCTTTAAAAATGTTGTCGCAAAAGCTTTTGAAATATTTACTATATGGGGAAAAGAAAAGGAAGGGCCAGAGCATTCCCCACAGCTTCGGAGGGTTCACCATTTTCAGGCCCGATGGACCATCATGTCGTTCGGAGCCAGGAGCTATCACAGGGCCCCGTGGAGTTGTCCTTGGGAGGGCAGCAGAATCGGTGCTCCATAACTGCCAGTACCAGACCTGTAATCATCTTTTTCACTGGAGCCATGTCAGGCTCCTCCTCAACCTGGCCCCCCCCGTGGGAGAGGCTTACATCAACAGCCTGCTCCCGTCATGCGGAGATGAGCAAGACTGATCGGCAGTGGCAACATCGGGAGGGTGCTGGTGAGTGATCCCCTGGCCTAGTGGCCCTACGGAGGCCTCTGGCCACGCCACACCCCTGCCCCGCCGTGCACCTTTTTTTAAGCCCCGGGACATACGTGAATCCCGGGGCTTTGCGCGTATCACTGGGCCTATGCAAAATAGGCTCGGCGCACGTAACCCCCCTACGTGCTTGTAAGTCCAGATGGATTTACGCGCATAGGGCTTTTAAAATCTGCCCCATTATTTGCCGAATAAAATACCACTACAAGAAGACAACAGGCCTGCAAATACTGCTCCAGTTGATATATCTCATCTACCTCCTTTTTAGAGAGCTCAAAGGAAGAAATAACAACATCTTCAACTCTAATTGCGCTTTTGCTCTGGATTCAGACTGGGACTTTGTGTTAAAAATGTTTTTTCGAAAGAGAGATATAATGTTTCTAAGACATAAAATTAGAATGTTCCCGGATGTTCCTAAAGTAACACAGTTAAAAAGAAAACATTTCCTGATAATGCGCCCTGCTGTACTCAGTTTGGGCGCTATTTTTTGGCTATATTTCCCATGTAAATGTGTTATCAAGCACGCTGGGGTTAAATATGCTTTCTTTGACCTGTCTCAGTTGAATACTTTTCTGAATGACAGAATTAGACAGGATCCAGCTCTCATTGTAACTGGCTCCTAATATTTTGTTCTGACAATAGGATTTAGGGCTTGATTTTCTAATGTTGCATGGCTTTCACACTCAATAGCACCACTGTGAAAGGTGGTGTAACTGGGCTCGCTACTGGCGCGATAACAGGTCTTACCTTATCACCGCCAGTGAAGTTTCCCCCGCATCCATGCCGACACCACCCCGACTCCTTCTCTTCTGGTCCCGACTTTGCCCGACTCCACCCCTATTCTAGCTATCGTGTGCGATATCGATAGAAAATGACCCCCTTAGTTAGCCCACAGGTTGGCAGGAGGTGGCTTTTTACTAGAGATGTGAATCGGAACCGGAATCGGTTTGGATTCCGGTTCCGATTCACATGTTTTATTTTTCATCGGGCCCTATCGTGGTTTTGTTTATCGGCTGTGCCTGAGCCGATAAACAAAAAACCCACCCCGACCCTTTAAAACTAATACCTTAGCTTCCCCCACCCTCCTGACCCCCCAAAACTTTTTTACAGGTACCTGGTGCTCCAGTGGGGGTCCCTGGAGCGATCTCCCGCTCCCGGGCCGTCGGCTGCCACTAATCAAAATGGCACCGATGGCCCTTTGCCCTTACCATGTGACAGGGTATCCGTGCCATTGGCCGGACCCTGTCACATGGTAGGAGCACTGGATGGCCCGCGCCATCTTGTGCTCCTACCATGTGACAGGGGCTGACCAATGGCACCGGTAGCCCCTGTGACATAGTAAGGGCAAAGGCTATCGGCGCCATTTTGATTACTGGCAGCCGATGGCCTGAGTGCAGGAGATCGCTCCCGGACCCCTGCTGGACCACCAGGGGCTTTTGGCAATATCGTGGGGTTTTCCTATTGTTTTGGGGGAGCCCCCGATTTCTGACGATTTTGAAAATATCGTCCGATATTTTCAATCGTCCGAAGCCCGATTCACATCCCTACTTTTTACCTATGCTTATGTTTCAAAACTTTTCTTCACTGAATTTCAGTTGGAGCACCCTCTGTAGTAGTGGTCTAAAAAGGTATTATTGGGATTATGTATACCTTGTAGGTTCTTTTGTTTCAATTGTATGAGTCTCTATACCATTTCTTGTCAAGTGATTGAACTTAACTGTTTAAAAAATGATAAATAAAGAATTAAAAAGAAAACAAAAACTGATGCAGTATCAGTCCTTAAAAATAAGATACAAAAATATCATTACAGATTAAAGTTTACATCAAGTTGTGGCAAGCATTATACTTAAAAAAAAATTCCTCCAGACTTTCTTTTTCTCCAGATAGAAGCTACTTCAGAGACCAGGAGCAGGCAGTCTCATTTTTTTTCCCTCAGAGGGGGATAGTTGCTCTTCTGGTCAGTGCCAGCTCCTTAGCCAGCTATTTCTCACATACTTCTAATTCATTAGAAGTCTGAACAACTCACTGGATCTGTAGAGAAGACACATTCCCTCCACCAGAGACATTCTTGAACATACCTCAGGCCCTGGGGATCCATCACCCTGCACTCCAGCTGCTTTCAAACTTGGAGCCCTAGCACTTCTGAGCTGGTGGCAGGGAAAAAAAAAATCCTGCCCCCCCTCCAATACAGCATAAAGATATCTCCCACTATTGTGATGTCACTATACCTCCACAATTGCATACTGCTCCACTTTGCTGACAGAGACCTGTGCAGAAACTTTGTGACCCTGATGAATGCATGTTTAGAACTGCTTTTATTACCACTATCATTTTCCTTTAGTTGAAGCCTGCTTCAGTTGGATTGTAGCATGATAGCTCTTTTTCATTTATTTCTTTTATATTTCTTTGCTAGCTCTAAACATGTTAATTTGCTTGTAATATTTATTTAAAGTGTGTTGTGGTAATGGTATTAGTCACCTGTTAAGCCCACAATGTATTATTTAACTTGCTCTGTCTACTCTGATGGATTATATCTACATATGCATGAATCTGTTCTGAACTGCCAGGGAACAATTTGTAGTACTGTAAAATAAAATTAGCAATGTATCACTATATGACATTTTTCATGTCCACTATACATTTTTTCATCTCTCTCTCTCTTTATACACACACACACACACACACTATAAAATAAACAATTAGTCTAAGATCCCATAAAAAATGACAGGAAAAAAAAGGATTTATGCATGTACATTTATAATGCCCATTTTTCCCAGCAGGTAGAAGTATGAACACTGATACACATACCACATATATTTAATTGCACACAGAGGCAGGCAATGTTGAGAAAGCAGTTTTATACATGTAAATGTGTTATTACACATGCGAAGCACATAGAAAATTGTTGTTTTTATGTGTCCATTGAGAAAATAATTTTTATTTCATTTTGTATTCATTTAAGATTAATGGAATGTTTTTGGTGAGAAAATGAGAATAGACCCTATAAGGTGAATTTTAAAAGCACGGAGAAGAAGTTAGACTTGTACACGCCAAACATATTTTAAAAAGTGCCCAGATATGCGCGTAAATCCCGTTGTATGCACATCTCCAAAGTTTCCAAAAAGGGGCAGGGCGTGGGTATCTTCTGAGTGGGGTGTGAGGTTTGCGGGGCCTGGCCAAGAGAAATACGTGTAAACACTTACGTTCTCCGGCACACACCCCGAGGTCTCCTGCTGCTTAAGTTTACTTCTGCTATGGATGACATGTAAGTTATAAAATTAAAGGATCGAGCCATTTTTGAGGTATTTAAAGAGTCTGAGGTAACTGGGGGGAGTGTAGGCTATCAAACCAGGGGGTAGTGGAGGACCTATCTGTTAGCTGGGTGAACTGGTGGATGAACTGGTAAACTGGCAATAGCATGGATGCACACCCCTTTTAAAATCCTCCGACTTATACAGTAGAAGCGGGATTTGCGCGCCTATGTGTGTGCCCACTTAAAATTAGGTGTACATGCGGGAGCTGCCAGGATATTTTATAACTTGCATGCATACATATGGCAAGTCATAAAATGGCTCAGTCTCTGGGGCACATTGACGCCCATGCGCCAATGTGCCCCCGCGAGCCGGTTTGAAATTTCCTGTACCTGGAAGCAAAATCAATGAATGTCCTGGAAGTGTCAGTGCAAATGTGCTTTTTGGAGGGTGACACACAGACTGCCTAACGTAAAAACAGAACATTAATTACTGATGTGCCTTTGTTCCCTTTAGCTTTCAAAATGAATGAAAAATGAACAATTTTATTTGTGTTTTGCTTTCAAAGGCCCTTGCCAGTAACCTAAATATAAAGCTACTTCCTGGTCCAGGCCTCTTCTCCTGCCTGCAAAACTTGAATTGCACCCCTCCCATGTCTTACCCCATCCGTCGATTTAAATGAGTCAGGAGAGATCCCCAGTTGCTCCTGAGACCAGCACCATTTTGGAATACACACTGGTGGGGCAGGAGCAACTGGGAATCATTCCTGATGGGGTAAGTTGTGGGGGAGGAGGTTTCTAGGAAGGTAATTAATTTTTGCAGGTAGGCAGGCACCATTTCCTTATATTTGTTTTTCCTTTTCTTTTTTTTTTCATTCTTTTTATTTCATTTTGAATAAATGAAATCAAGCAAAATAAACAACAAATCGATTGAAAAAATGTCCAAGTTCATATCCATACAAATTTAATATGAAGAGATTCTAGCAAACTCTTAACCAGGTAGACATCTGAAACTTTGCACAGAGGAAGAGGCCTTTTCAAATCCATTTTGACAGGAAAAGCCATGTTTTACTCATAAAATAGGATTTTAGAAAATTGCCCAATTTGTATGCATTTAAAAATATACACTTCTGTGCGTGGTGCTGGGGTGGAGTTCGGAACGGGTTTGCAGTTATGTGCATACATTTAAATTTCAAAAAATATGTGCATATTATTTGCTCAGAAAACCTACTTCCATGGTATTTGTGCTGGTAGGCTTCCTAGGAAAATTTTCAAAGGGAATGTATGCGCACACTTTCCTTTTGAAACTAGTGTAGCCCGTGAGCAATTGACTTTGAATCCATGCAGGCAGTTATAAAATTACCCTCTTATAGTTCAAGTGTTGAATCTAACAGAAAAAGTCACAAGATTAAATATTTTTACTTTTCTGGTGGGATGGGGGAAGTGGGAAATGCTTCTAAATCTTTAAACATTTTAGACTAAATTCTATATCAGGATTTTTGAATGATAATGTTTCATAATCTGAAATCAGACTTTCAATTTTTCACTAAGGTTACTTCAAAACTGGTGAGAAGGGTGTCAAGTGATCTGTAACATGATTTGGTTCTGATAAGCTAATGTTATGGTTCTGAAAGGTGGACTCATTGCCCGAGGTGGAGTTGGCGCCACCTGTGGAGGAAACCCTTATAGGTCCCCACCGTTGGAAGGTGAGGCCGGGATGAAGCAGAGACCCCGCAGGAGCTTCACCACAACCAGCCCATGTTCCCCTTGGGTTGAGCCCTTGGGTACTGGGGTCGGCTGGACTTACATGGGATCTCTGAGTGAAGAGGAGATGCTAGCCTGGATACCAGGCCCGGGGCCAGAAGTGGACAGAAGGCTGGAGTGTAGAGCGAGAGCTGGAGCTGACCACAACACTGAAGCAGGAGACCGGGCGTAGGTCAGGACAGGAGGCAATTCTCGTAGACTTACTTCCAGGCACAGGGTCAGGACAGGCGGCAGTCTTTGGAGTCGAGTTCGAGTTCCAGGTGAAAGGTCAGGTCATGGGGCAGTCTTCAGTCAAGGTTCCAAGTGAGTGTCAGGTTCCAGGAAACATCAGGCAGGTCAGAAAACAGGAGATATCCTCCATGGAGGAACAGGATACAAAACCAGGAAGCTGAGAAGCAAAGGCAAGGTCTGTGGGGCAGACCTTGCCTTAAATGGAAAAAGGGCCAGGTGGGGTCAGCAGGAGGGGCTGCGGCAATTTCCTGCCGTGGTCCCTTTAAATTTGGTAGGAAGACACGCGTACGTGGGCCTAAGGAGGCCCAGCAGGGGAGAGGCCTGCACAGGAAGCAGCAGGCATGTCGGCAGGCCCTGGAATGTGGCCTAGTCGCACAGCGGCCGAGGCGGCTGTGAAGGGAGTGCCAGAGGTGGCTGACTGCCACAGCCAGTGAGCCTGGGGAAGCGGCCTTGAGCTGGTAAGTGGCAGGCGCCAGTCGTGGGAAGCCGTGGCCGGCAGCCATAACAGCAAAGCACTAGAAGCAGTAAACAATTCCATAAATCCAAACAATGCCTCCCACCAGGAAACATGAGCATCTTCATGTAAATCATCCATGGCATAAGAAATATGTCCATTTTGGATGGAGATTTTATTTTGAACTTGAATTGTAGTCTGAGGTAATGTTGCAATGTAGTGACATAATTCTGTAAAGTTCTTACATTGGTGATAAATGTCCTTATCGATGCCAAATTGAAGGGGGTGTATTGAAAAGAAAAGGAAATTATGGAACAAGTCCACAGTGGAGTTCGTAATATGGGTGCAAAGTAAATTGAGTTGTGGATGGTAATTAACAAAGAAAATCTCCCTGTGAACTATATATCATTCAATAAGTAGGCAGACTGAATATGACCATTGTTATCATTATTGTTCATTATTTTCTTTCTTGTTTTATTGATCACATGTTATCAACAAGTAGCATATTGTTAATTATTACTATCCATTATTTCTTTATTGCTTATTCTTATTTCCTATTACTATTGCCTTCTCTATTGACATTTCTTTCACTAGTATGTATATTGCTATGTAGATTGTGATTACTTTATACTTTTAATTAATTTGTTATGAGTTTATTTGACTTAGTTATTTATTGTTTAGTTTTAATTTCCATTTGTTATAATCTGGTGTGGTTGTGGACCCTGGACCATAGTAAGAGTTGGTTCCACCCACAGGGAGGAGCCCTGTGGGGATTCACTGTGGTAGGCATTGCCTTAGTAGAGACGGACACAGATGAGATAGACTTTATTATATTGGAATTGTGGGAAATACCCACAACATGGAGAGAAGACACTGTCCAAAGTAGTAAAGCAGCTCAATGCAGATATCCCCAGTAGTGGCCCGCAGAACAGGGTACGCCAGGGAAGTCTTCTCCTGATGCTAACTCTCTGGAGGGTAGTGGCCCATGCTGCGGGTAGGGGCCCGCAGTGTGGGATATGCTGAGGATCAGTAGGTAGAAGTACAGAGAGGTGCAGAAGGTCAGCAGAGCAAAGTAGATGATGGTACTTACTCCGGAGTGCAGAAGGGTAGCTGGAAAGAGCCCGGTAGTGGCCTGAGACATGGGGTACGCCAGCGGTTCCTTCAGCTAGGAGGTAGAAATAGAAGTAGTATTCACTAGGCTGAACTCACGATGTCCTGAATCAGGAAGATAAGAATCTCCAAGCAGAAAGGCCCTCTGAGGAGCAGATAGCCAGAACATAACAAGGCCCCCTAGGAAAGGGTACCTAAGGCATTCTAGTTCAGGAAGTAGTGAAGCAAAGTGTCTCCGAATGGAGTGGAATAAGCAGGAAGGAAGTCCTTGCTAACTTGTAGGAAGCTTAGGCTGGCTGGGTTAAATACATCAAGTGGGTGACGTCATGCGGAGGGGACACCCCCGAGGTTCTCGCCATGACATCAATAAGAGAGGGACTGGCGTGAGCGTGAGTGCCCTAAGTAATCCCCGACTCAGATGGCAGATGGGATTGCCCACGTCATCCCGGGGATGCCAAGGAAGGCAGCTTTTGCAGGCTGAGGCCGTCACGACCTTGAGAATTGCTGTAGCAGGGAAAAGAGAGGTGAGCAGCAAAGGTTGCAGACGTCTGCGACCAATGGGTGCAACAACATTTACATTAATTACATTTTCTTTTTTTACATTTATTATATTATTAACATTAATTTAGATTTCATTAGATTTCATAATTTATTATTTGTTATTTACATGATATATTATTTGCATATATCTATTGTGACACGTTGCTTATGTCAATGCCTTCTCTTGGTGTCAACAAAGGGAATATGTGATAGGCAGACAGGGGAAAAAAGGCGACTGCTGCTGGGAATGGTGTTGTGAGGGAGAGGGGGCTTCTGTTACTGAGAAAGTGGTTGGGAGAGGATATGGGAGGGGGGCAGCTTGGCAGAGGGTGAGGAGGAAAGTGGGAAGCTGCTAACCAATGGATGGATGGTAGAGAAGGGTTTGCTGCTGGGCAAGAGGTGGATGGGTAAGTGAGGAAGGTTATTGTTGGACACGGAATAGAGGGGGAAAAAGAGGAGGAAGTAGAGCAAAGGATGGATTGCATGAAAAGGGGAATGCAAGTCAAGTAGTGTTGGGAGAGAGAGAAAGAGGTAGAATACTGGACATGGAATGGAGTGGGGAAAGTGAAAGAAGGCGGATATATGGTACAAAGTGGAATGGAAGCAAGAGAAAGAGAGGGAATGGAATGCAGGTGAGAAAGAAGGGGATGCAGGGCACAGAGTAGTAGGGGTGTGCATTTGTTTGCAACGTATTGGTAATCTGCAACTTATAGGGCCATATTCGTTGTATTCGTGGGGCAGCGAAACGTAACGCGATTGCCCACGAATACAACAAATCTTCACCGAATTATTCGGCCATCTAAAGGAGCAAATTTAAACAAACCCCCCACCCTCTTGACCCCCCAAGACTTACCAAAACTCCCTGGTGGTCCAGCGGGGGGTCCGGGAGCCATCTCCTGCACTCACGCCATCGGCTGCCGGTATTAAAATGGCACCAATAGCCTTTGACCTTACTATGTCACAGGGGCTACCGGTGCCATTGGTCGGCCCTTGTCACATGGTAGGAGCAATGGATGGCCGGCGCCATCTTGTGCTCCTACCATGTGACAGGGGCCGACCAATGGCACCGGTAGCCTCTGTGACATAGTAAGGTCAAAGGCTATTGGTGCCATTTTGAATACCGGCAGCCGACGGCGTGAGTGCAGGAGATGGCTCCCGGACCCCCCACTGGACCACCAGGGAGTTTTGGTAAGTCTTGGGGGGTCAGGATGGTGGGGGGTTGTAGTTAATTAAATTTTAGCCAGGAAACGAATAAGAATGAACGCATGAACATATCGGGGGCCCCCCTTGCCGTATGCAATGTATCTTCCCCCCGACAATTACGAATACCGAATGCAATGTATGCGGTCCCTCTGCACATCCCTACAGAGTAGATTGGGAGAGGGAGATGCAGGGGATTAGAAAAGGATATTCTGGGCATGGAGTGGGGCGAAAGAAACAGGGAGATTTTGGATAGAAGGGGAAAGAGAGGGGAAAGAAGGGAAATTTTGCTGCCACCATTAGAGAAATAGCTGTGCCTTCGCTGCCAAAGGAGAAAGTGCTGTGCCAGAACAGCCACTGGTAAGTCAAGAAGGGGGTGTTAATTCTGAAAATCTGACCCTGGTGCAGAAAAAGCTGGCCCTCGCATTGAACATGAGTAAAATTTCAAGTTAAGTTTATTTCTTGAAATTTCCACCACTTCTATCTACACCATAGAAAGGAGAAAGCCAGATATAACATTGGATAATATTTATTATGTTATACATGAATATTTCTGATATTGCTTGCTGGAATTGTGCAAACCAATTTCAGTATCTTGTTTGTAGACAAAGTAAGCAATCTTTGACTTCCCTCCAAAGGAGGGAGACAGTTATTTAGTACGTGTGCATGTTTGTGTGTTTATATATATTAATTTTCTGATACATTACTTTTTAATGCTTTGATTTATTATTTGTTTACCCATTTTTCTTTCTGAACTCACATATCTAATTACAAAATTAGTTTATTGCATCAGTACTTTCATTATTTACCCTTGAGAAATCCCTGAAAAATGTTATTTGGAAGGTTCCATTTTTTATTGAACCAACATCCTTTTTTTTTTTTAACATAAATATAAATAATGTATTAACTTTTGCAGATTCAATCATTAACACATCCCTTCTTCAGATCTTCTACTTATGATGGATTTAAGTAATAAACAATTAAGGTATTCTAAAGGCAAAACTGCAAAATAATGAATAGCTATGTTTTCATACAGACTTCCAATATACTACATTAACCACATTCTTTTCTATTTTCCTCATTAGGTTTTGCCTTCTGTTTTTTAAAGGATGCTTTTTTGGCTTCAATAGCCTTTTTCACACACTGTTTAGCCATGCTGGCAGATGTTTGACTTTAATTAATTTATTTTTTTAACTGTTGGAATACTTTTCATAGATGGTGTCTGTAAACAATCTCCTAGTCTGTATGAGATTTAAGGCTTGAAAATCACTATTAAGAACATAAGAACATGCCATACTGGGTCAAACCAAGGGTCCATCAAGCCCAGCATCCTGTTTCCAACAGTGGCCATCCAGGCCATAAGAACCTGGCAAGTACCCAAAAACTAAGCCTATTCCATGTTACCGTTGCTAGTAATAGCAGTGGCTATTTTCTAAATCAACTTAATTAATAGCAGGTAATGGACTTCTCCAAAAACATATCCAATCCTTTTTTACACACAGCTATACTAACTGCCCTAATCACATCCTCTGGCAACAAATTCCAGAGTTTAATTGTGTGTTGAGTGAGAAAGAACTTTCTCTGATTAGTTTTAAATGTGCCACATGCTAACTTCATGGAGTGCCCCCTAGTCTTTCTATTATCTGAAAGAGTAAATAACTGATTCCCATCTATCCGTTCTAGACCTCTCATGATTTTAAACACCTCTGTCATATCCCAACCTCAGCCGTCTCTTCTCCAAGCTGAAAAGTCCTAACCTCTTTAGTCTTTCCTCATAGGGGAGCTGTTCCATTCCCCTTATCATTTTGGTCACCCTTCTCTGTACCTTCTCCATTGCAACTATATCTTTTTTGAGATGCGGCGACCAGAATTGTACACAGTATTCAAGGTGCGGTCTCACAATGGAGCGATACAGAGGCATTATGACATTTTCCATTTTATTTGCCATTCCCTTTCTAATAATTCCCAACATTCTGTTTGCTTTTTTGACTGCCACAGCACACTGAACCGACAAATTCAATGTGTTATCCACTATGAAGCCTAGATCTCTTTCTTGGGTGATTGCACCTAATATGGAACCTAACATCGTGTAACTATAGCATGGGTTATTTTTCCCTATATGCATCACCTTGTACTTATCCACATTAATTTTCATCTGCCATTTCGATGTCCAATTTTCCAGTTTCATAAGGTCTTCCTGCAATTTATCACAATCTGCTTGTGATTTAACTACTCTGAACAATTTTGTATTATCTGCAAATTTGATTACCTCACACGTCATATTTCTTTCCAGATCATTTATAAATATATTGAAAAGTAAGGGATCCCAATACAGATCCCTGAGGCACTCCACTGCCCACTCCCTTCCACTGAGAAAATTGTCCATTTAATCCTACTATCTGTTTCCTGTCTTTTAGCCAGTTTGTAATCCACGAAAGGACATCGCCACCTATCCCATGACTTTTTACTTTCCTAGAAGCCTCTCATGAGGAACTTTGTCAAACACCTTGGGTAACTGCTTTGTAGAAAGGAAGTTTCTGGAATCATACAAAAGTCATCATGGTCTGCTTAGACTGCATTTTTGTAACCTTTATTAATCTAAACCATTTGCATATGTTTTTAAATCTGTAGAAGTCTTTCTTTCTTTTTTTTTTATACTGTTTTTTTAATAATATTTCAATAAACAAAGCATAAAAACTTTGTAACAGTAACCAGAGTATATACAAACACAAGCAAGAGAAAAGAAAAAAATATGTATATATTACATATCCAATCCCCTGTAAACAAGAAACATAAGGAGAAAAGGGGAGAGGCAGGAAATATTGGAGAATATAACGAAATGTAAAGGCAAATACACTAAAGAGTTGATTCTGCTATAACTATTACAAGAGTTAACTGGATCAATAAGGGAACAGGAGAAGATATTAACATCTTATGAGCCTCAATAAAAGATTTCAATTGTTCCAGAGAAAATAAAAGGAAACTCTGAGCAATATTTTACAAAACATTTACAAGAATATCGCAAAATAAATGAGGCTTCTAGAGACAAAGTATCCTTTCTGAGAGCCAAGAAGCCCTTTCTTCTTTGCTATGTCAACCGTGAAAAATCAGGAAAAATTCTCAGTTTTTGACCCAGAGCATCCACATTTAAATTCTGAAAATATGCAACCATTACTTTACTAACATCAGCTTCAGAAAAGAAGGAAACTAATAAGGTAGTTCTTTCAATAATTTCTGGGGAAAATGATTCCAAAAAGCCCATCAAGTTCAAAGAAGAAACTACTGGAGTATCTTTACCAAACACAGCATTAGATTGAGGAGAAGATGGTAGAAAAGCCATCTTATTCACAGAGGGAATTGACTCTGAGGTTAGATGTAAATTTTCTACTAAATAATTCTTAAAAGTAATCCAAGTAGTTCACCCATAATCTTAGGAAAACAATATATGAAGATTACATTTTTTAGCAGAATTCTCCAGAGTTTCAATATGTCAAGACATTACACCTTGTGGCTGCAAAAAAGCAGCTTGAACCACCTGGATTGTCCCCAAGTCATTCTTAATCTGTGATAGTTGTTCTGCTTGCTCCTGAACTTGTAGTTCAAGCATAGAAATCTGGGGCTTAAATTTTAAGACAAGAGAATCCATTTTCCTCAGTGAAGCACAAAGAATCTGGCCAAACTTGGCCATCATGTCCCATAGGGAGTCCAAAGTTACTTCTGCCAGTTTTTTAAAGAGTTGGGGAAACTCACCAACAAAAAAGGTCTCCCCAGAGGACATAACAGCCTTGGGAGGAACGCCATCCAACAAGAATTCTAGCCTTTGGGTAGTTGTCTCTGAATAAATGTGAGTTGCTCCCAACTCCTGCAAAGATCGAATGGGCAGCGATGCCTCCTCAACCCCCTCCTGCACTGGCAACAGAGAGACATCATTCTCCTATGATAGTGCAGTATTCGGGGAGGAAGTGCGTCTGACTGATGGCAAAGATTCTTGTCGCTGGGAACTGAGAGAATCCTCCTCTCCCGGCTAGGCTGACACACCTCCATTGAACCTAGCAATGGAGAACTGGCCACTGGACGAAGCAAAAATTGAGGACGTGAAAGATGTAATTGTTTGCTGACCCGGGAGGTGGGTGAGTTCAGAAGGGAAAACTCTGACCTTCCCTTTTCTTTTAGGAGCCATTGGAAGAAGAAAGGAATGCATTCAGCAAACAGCAAAGTTCAGCATCCTCAACTTGCGGACGTCTTGCCTAGAAGTCATTCTTATGAATTTAAGTTTAGAACTGCCCTTATTACCATAGGAATATTTAGATTATAACAAAATTATGTAGGTAAACATGGGAATGGAGGGGTGCTAGATGTCTATTTATTTATTTTATTTTAACTTTTTTTCTATACCGTCGTTCAGATGGGTACCTTCACAACGGTTTACAATATATATTGATATATTTTAACATAAAAATGTTAAAATATATCAAATTACAAAGGTGCCATTAAGGTTCGGTAGCCTGCGAAGGTAGCGCATGCTTGCGCTACCTAAATCGAGGCGAAGTCGGCCCCGGAAGAGGAGGTGTTGGGGCGTCACCGGAGCCGACTCCGCAAAGACGCCGTGGACGGCGAAAAGGTAAGGGCCTTTTCGTGTCCTACTTCGCGCCCAATAGCTATACCTTCTATGGTGGCGCTATTGGGAGCAAAACCAGCAGCGATCGCACCGCGACTGTGTGATCGCTGCCGGCTAGCGCAGGACCACCCCCCCCCGCTTCGTCCCCCATTAGTACAGTTTTATAAAGTATCGCAGGCCTGCGATACTTTAGAAAATGAGGCCCAGAGTTTGTAAACAATATTAATTTATAAGTGTGATAAATCATGTCCATTTCTCATCATATCAATCATTGTGAACTAAGTAGGGGATCTTGTATGTTTATTTGCTCAAGATATTCGAATATAAATGAGGAAGATGACAAAAAGTGTCTTGGATAAGAACAGATAGCATTGAGGAGACAAAGGGCCTCATTTTCAAATATCACATTAGGGGGCATTACCAATGCACATGAGGCTTCTTTCATGCAGTGGGGAAACAGGCCCATGATAGTCTCCGTTTCAGGAGAGAGAGAGAGAGAGAGAGAGAGAGAGAGAGAGAGAGAGAGAGAGAGAGAGAGAGAGAGAGAGAGAGAGAGAGAGAGAGAGAGAACCTTACTATAGTGCCTATGCCCTAGACAGGTATTTGAATCCCTATGGGAGGGCCACCTACTAACTCGGGGTGGGGATTAGGCATGAGTGTCGGGGGTTGGGGGCCACTTTCGCATTCCACATGAGATGTACGGACAGAACAGTGGTCTCTAGTGCAGATTTGTTGGCCGTCGGAGTGAGGACGCTCACTCCAAGAAGTGGTTTGGGCAACGTTCTCTCCACCTAGCTTGCAACAAGCTAGGTGGAGAGAATGTTGCCTAAATCTCTTCTTGGAGTGAGTTTCCTCACTCCGACGGCCAGCAAATCTGCACTAGAGACCACTGCTCTGTCCGTACGTCTCATGTGGAATGCGAAAGTGGCCCCCAACCCCCGACACTCATGCCTAATCCCCACCCCGAGTTAGTAGGTGGCCCTCCCATAGGGATTCAAATACCTGTCTAGGGCATAGGCACTATAGTAAGGTTCTCTCTCTCTCTCTCTCTCTCTCTCTCTCTCTCTCTCTCTCTCTCTCTCTCTCTCTCTCTCTCTCTCTCTCTCTCTCTCTCTCTCTCTCGTTGTAAAACATTTCTCTGTATTAGTGCAGATTTCAGTTTAACTCACATTTTAAAACAGGAGTAAAGAGATACCTGCTTGAAGTTGGAGGGAGTGTGAGCAAAATGACCTTGCATGCAAGAATAGCACTGGGCATCCAGACTTAGCATAATATTACATATAAGACCATTTGGGCAAGGCATGTCAAGTGAAATAAAAAGGTGTGCTATCTAGGACAGGCACCTACAGCTGACCAGTACACATTTTGGTGCAGTGCATCTCAAGTAGCTGTGGTTGCCTATTCCAGAGAGCTTACCCTTTGATTTCATTTGACAAAATGGCATTGCATGTGAGATTGACACTGGGCATAATCTTGCATACAAATCCATTTTGGACATGTTCCTTCCAACTTCAAGTGCTTACCTCCATACTCCTGGTTTGATGAACTTAAGTAGATTTTCAGGATAACTCACATTTTTTGTGCCCATGTGATAATGCCTTTCTACCAGACTGGGTGCAGGTGAGTTTACTTCATCTTAGAAGAGGAGAGAGAGAGAGAGACCCTCAACATACACAAGTGGGTCAGTTTACTATTTATGTCAGTGTAACAGGGGGAGGGGAATTGGCTGGTGTTGAAGGCTTGGGGGGTGGGGGCAGTTAAAGACACACGGATACAGGTACGTACAGCACAATACACACCTGGGAAGATCTGGTGTCATTAGGGGTGCTGACAATGGAAAGAAAAGTACTTCTAATGATGCCAAATCTTCTCAGGTGCATACTGTGCTGTACGTACCTGTAACAGTGTGTCTTTAACTGCCCCCCCCCCCCCAAGCCTTCAACACCAGCCAATCACCCTCACCCCTAGTTTCAAGTTCCCCCTGTTACACTCATATAAATATTAAACTGACCCACTTGCTTCTAATTGTAAATCCTCCTGAGTCTGAGATGCATTACCATGCTAAGCACAGTAATAGACAATATTTGACACCAGAAATCTGAGTTTACACCACCTCAGACCCAGGAGTTACATTTCCAGTGTAAGCTCTCAGAGGCAGGCACCAGTCACAGGTTTTCTTTGTTTTTCTGGACAGCACACCTACATGTAGTGCTAAAAGTTCAGCTGTTGGTGCTCATTCAGACATTCTATGCTCTGTTCATCTACCTGTAAGTGCATTCCCCAAAGAGCTTATTATTTTATGTATTTATTTATTTGTTTATTTATTTAAACATTTTATATACCGACATTAGTGAGGAACATCATGCCGGTTTACATAAGAGCTTAACGAGTGGAAATTACAATAAACAGGAGATGGGGATGGGAGAGAGGCACAGAAGAGGCTATATGTAATAAATAATACATTGTGTAACAAGAATGGAACAGGTGAGAACAGTAAAATACTTTATACAGGCTCATTTAGTGTGGGGTTAAAGACCTTAACAAACTTTTTACAGGCTAAGTTAGAGTAGGGAATGCAGGGGAGAGGGAGGGGAATAATCAGGATATGCTTGCTTGAAGAGCCAAGTCTAGTTTCTTTTTCATTTTGGAGGGGCAGGTTATGATTTTATTTTACTTGCCATTCCTTGTCAAAATGGCTTTGAATGAGAGAATGTACCCACAAGTTGGGATACACAGTTCCAATCTCATATTCAATGCCATTTTGACAAGTCATAGCAAATGAAACCAAAGCACAAGATTTCTGGGGTGGGCACCTTCAGCTGAACAGTATACACTTTGGCACTGTGCAACCGACATTGGCATCCTGTTCAGCTTTAGGTGCCCTCTCCCCCCACCAGAGAGCTTATGCTTTGATAAGCTAGCTGTAGTTGCCTTACCCTAAGAGCTTATGCTTTGATTTTACATGCCATTCTCTGCCAAAAAGGATTTGCAAGAATTTTCTCTTCAGAGTGGGCATGTAGAGTTGGTTGAACAAAGTGTAAGCTCCCTGGGATGTGCATCTGTGGTTAAACTGTACACCAAAATTGGATGTCGATTGCCAGTGTTCTATTCAACTGCCCGAGAGCACCATAAATTAAACTCCTGAGTCTGTCCAGAATGGGGCAATCTCACATTTTTAATGCCCAAAGTTATTCTATTGTTATGCCCAGTGTGGTAGAAGTAGCTAGATACTACCACATTGGGCACAGCAATATTAAAATATGGCAACCAGAAATGTGAGTTATGTTTTACTTCTGCTCTGACCAAAGAATTAAATTTCCAGAGTTATGAAAATGCACTTTAACCTGTCTGCCCTTTAACACTCCTCCCTGCATTGCTGAGGAATAGCTAATGCCTTCTTTTACATGGGATTTGCACGTACCCATTCTAATCTTATGCTGGTTTTTACTCCTGTTTTTGATGCATTTTTTTAGGATTTAAAACCCCTGTTACATGCCAGAGTTAACTTACGCCAAAAAATGTGCACTAAGACAGGAGTAAAAACTTGCACTAATGTTAGCATCTATTATTACTTTATCCCCAGTAAAAGTAACATGTCCATGGTACACCAACAGGCAGTCCTCCTTTGGCTTCACCAACTACAAGTCGGTGGCTTGCGGTCTTTGTTTGCCTTCAACCAAGGAAAAGTGGCAAAAACTAACAAAAGAGGAGAAAACAGTAATTTAGCTTTGAAGGACAACAATAGTCTTCCCTGAGGTGCTGTGGATTCTAACAGATTCTGATTGGATTCGTCATTCCACAATGCAAAGGGATATCAGTGAATTTGGTGCATTGTATTTGTATTTTCAGAAGGCGTTTGACAAAATCCCTCATGAGAGGCTTCTAAGAAAACTAAAAAGTCATGGCATAGGAAGCGATGCCCTTTCATGGATTGCAAATTGGTTAAAAGAGAGGAAATGGAGAGTAGGATTACCAGTTTTCTCAGTGGAAAAAAGGTAAAGAGTGGAGCACCTCAGCGATCTGTACTTGGTCAGGTGCTTTTCAATATATTTATAAATGATCTGGAAAGGAATATGACGAGTGAGGTGATCAGATTTGCAGATGATAAAAAAATTATTCAGAGTAGTTAAATCACATGCAGATTATGATAAATTGCTGGAGGACCTTGCGAGACTGAAAGATTGGGCATTCAAATGGCAGATGAAATTTAATGTGGACAAGTGCAAGGTGATGCATATAGGGAAAAATAATCCATACTGTAGTTACACAATGTTAGGTTCCATACTAGGAGCTACAACCCAGGAAAAAGATCTAGGCGTCACATTGAAATCGTCAGCTCAGTGTGCTGCAGCAGTCAAAAAAGCAAACAGAATTTTAGGAAATATTAGGAAGGGAATGGTGAATAAAACAGAAAATGTCATAATGCCTCTGTATCGCTCCATGGTGAGACCGCACCTTGAGTACTGTGTACAATTCTGGTCACCTCATCTCAAAAAAGATATAGTTGCACTGGAGAAGGTACAGAGAAGGGCAACCAAAATGATAAAGGGAATGGAACAGCTCCCCTTTGAGGAAAGACTAAAGAGGTTAGGGCTGTTCAGCTTGGAGGAGAGACGGCTGAGGGTGGATATGATAGAAGTCTTTAAAATCATGAGAGGTCTAGAACAGGTAGATGTGAATAGGTTATTAACTCTTTCGGACAATAGAAGGACTAGGAGGTATGATGTTAGCAAGTTGCACATTTAAAACAAATTGGAGAAATTTATTTTTCATTCAAAGCACAATTAAACTCTGGAATTCATTGCCAGAGGATTTGGTTAAGCCAGTTAGTATAGCTGGGTTTAAAAAAGGTTTGGATAAGATCCTGGAGGAGAAGTCCATTAACTGCTATTAATCAAGTTGACTTAGGGAATAGCCACAGCTATTACTGACATTAGTAGCACAGGATCTACTTAATGTTTGGGTACTTGCCAGGTACTTGTAATCTGGATTGGCCACCTTTGGAAACAGGATGCTGGGCTTGATGGATCCTCAGTCTGACCCAGTATGACAACTTCTTATGTTCTTATGTTTTTAATAGACAGGACCATGGACCAGCAGCCCGAAGCATCTGGCTTGCCTTTACATGGAGGCAGCAGCAGAAGATGCAGCAGAATGAATGGAAACAGCAAGTCTCCTATCCAGAGAGCAGGGTTCAAGATTTTGACGCCATCCTGAACAGACATTTCCAGGTTATACTACACTCCTATTTTATCTGGGACTCCAGTGCTTGTGAATTCCTGCCAGCAAATCACATGCTGATGGAGTGTGAGCTAAAGGGCTCTCATTGCCCTTTTGCAAGCAGCTTTGCAAGTGTAACAGTAAACACAAAGCCAAGGGCAGGAGGAGGGTGTAGATAGTCAACAATGCAGACATTTAATTTTCAAATCCCCATATGTGAATCATGGTGCCAACTTTACACTTGTTGCAAAGTAGGTGCACAATCTCCAAGTACTAAATTATCTGTGGTGTGCGCCAGTCCTACATATTCAAAGGAAAATGCCACAGGAGATTCCTTTTGAAAATGAGCTTAAAGGCCCATGAATTACACAGTACGAATGGGCCTGCAAGTTTCCCATTGGATACTTTCACTGTGAGAATTGGTGCAAAACCTATGGGTAAAAAGTATTTAAAATGCATACAGTTTGAAAATTCCCTATATAGCCTTCCAAATGACCTCCAAAAATATATTTTTGTAATTCCAAGGCACTCTCCCATTCACCAGATGAAACAACAGTATTTACTCCTTCCTTTCTCAGGAGTCCTTGATTTCAACTTTTGAAAGTGTAAGCCATAGCAGAGGATCTGGAAGAAGTCTTCTCATGGCACAGTCTTTGGATAAGGATTATACTAGTAGAGGCTCCTAGTTTAGACCCCAACACGTCCTCTAATATCTTCCCTTTGGGAAGTAAATCAACTACTATTACTACTGCTACTAGTACTGCTTATTTTTAAGGTGCTACTGGACATATGCAGCACTATGAAGGAAGGTGGAGGTGGGGAAAAAAATGTTCCAGAGTGGCTGACCATCCCTAAAGGTACCTGTTACAGTTCAGCCTACTGTGTAGTCTCTCTTCCACCAGGGGTCCTCAGTAAACCCCATTCCCAGCTGCACAAGTTATCTCCTCACTGATCACGTGATGCCTCAGCCCCAGCCCCAGACCTATTTAACCCAGCTTGTGCAGGCCCTTGGTACCTCTTCATAGAGACACCTCAGCTCTTGTCCTGGACAGCCTTATCTTGCTATTCTATTTTGCTTTGTAGTCTACTCAGGCCTTCTGCCTTGCCTTGCGGCCTACCCAGTCTTTCTGCCTTTCCTTGTAGCATATTGAGGCCTTCTACTGTGTTTTGTGGCCTATCTGGGCCTCCTGCCTTGCGCTGTGGCCTACCTTGGCCTCCTGCCTTGCTCTGTAGCTTATTTTTGCTTCCTGCTTTGCTCTTTGGCCTATCATGACCCCCTGCCTTGCTCTGTAGCCTACCTTAGCTTCCTGCTTTGCTCTGAGGCCTTTTAGGCTCTCCTGCATTGCTCAGTGGCCTTCTAAGCCTGCTTTCCTGCCTTGCAGCCTTTGGCCCTATTAGGGTTACCTTGCCCTGTCAGGCTTCTGGTTTACTGTTGCTTCTCCTAGTCCTGTCCTTGTCTAGTCCTTGTCCTGCCCAGTCCTGTTCAGTACCTTCTCTGTTTCCCAGGCCTTGCTCTTATCCTGGGTTCAAGCCTTGCCCACATTCAGCTCCTGTATGCCCTCAGTACCAGCCCAGTCTGTACCTTGTCCCAGTTCCCAGTCTGTGTCTGGTTCCAGCTCCCAACCAGTACCTGGTTCAAGCTCCTAGCCAGTACCTGATTCCAACTCCCAGCCTATGCCTCACTCTATGCTTGCTCCAGCCATGATGTTGTGCATGCATAATTAAATATTCCAGCGTTTGTTCACTCCTGCACCGACATGCGTGTTTATGGGCACATACACACTTGTTTTAAAATTATCATCATAGTGTGCATAGAACTGTTGTGTAACACACTTCAGATGTTTTATCCTGCTTTCATAATACACTTGATATATTTTAATTAATATTGAATACTGTACAATATGCAGTATTATATTTCCCACATTTTGGAGATTTTACCTCTTATTGTAAACCACTTTGATTTTATGAAATGTGATATAACAAGTCTAATAAACTAAAGTTTTGTTAATGTGATATAGACATTTTTCATGAGTTTAATTACTTCTGCAAATGATAGGTTTTCAGTGAAACAAGAAAGGAAAGTTGAAATGTCAGCACAATTAATTGCTTGTGTTGAGGAAGGTAATGTACAGTAAAATAAGGTCACTTTGTAAAAATCACACCTTTCAGTATTGTGTAGAGCAGGACTGGCATGTCAGTAAAGCTCAAATTACTGCAGAATGTTTTGCTAGTTTCAAATATTACAGCATCTAATGGAGAAATGATATTTTTTCACACATTATTCTCTTCACATGCTCTTCACCTTTGCTTATTGTTGTTCAAGATCTACAACTGTTTCTTGATATTCCACAGCAAACTGGACTTTCTGTTATTTTCTTATTTGTAGGGATATTCAATGTCTGCTAGTGGTTACTAATAAACTGCCAGTTATCTATGCAGCTCCTAGCAATATGATTTAAATTCCCATAGCAACTCAGTACAGTTCCAAAGGAGTTGATTACAAGTTAGTTAGGCAGCACATAGAATGCTGAGTTGCTACAGATTGGCAGTAATCACTGTATTTTGACAGGTTGGCAGATATACTAACAAAACAGTACTATGAGGGTCATATTCAAAAGGTTTATCTGACTAACTTGTTGCCTGCACAAAATTTACTAGTATGAAAAGAGGCAGTGCTGGAGGCATTCCTGGGGCATGTGTTGATATTCAGCCACTACCCTACTCCTCTCCCCCAATTAATCCAAAACAATCTCAAGGTACCTAGAAAGCAAAAGTTCCAGGTATAGTCAACAGGGTTTTGTTTTGTTTTTTTAACCCATTTTAGTTTTAACTATTGGGTGTGTGATGTATATGCTGTTTCGAAATACCTCTGTCAATTAGAAAGTAAAAAGATTTAATGCATTTTCAACCACAAGTGAAGACCTGGCTGATGATGTCTGAAATAGGAACAGATAGACCTAATATCAGTAGATGAAGATCGGTATGGTCTGTTATGAAGGAGTGGAGATGCGTAAATAGAATGTTTAATTTTAATTTTAGTTTTAATTTAATTTTATAATTGTATATTGTCATGTTGTTAATTACATGTATTGTATTATATTATTCCTATATATATCACTTTGGGCAATTTTATTGTAAAATCTAAAGAGAAATTCATAAATCTTATTAAATAAATAAATATACAAATGTTATTGATATTTGGAAACTTTTTATATGAGTTTTTAATTATTAGATGTTATTCTATTCATCAGCTGTATTGAAATATTTGTTCTTTTTATTAGTATAGTTTTATTATTTTTTTATATTTCTTGATTTTAATGTTTGATGTTTTATGAGGAATGGTACTATTTCTATTTTTGCAATGTTGCATTGCATACAGAGTCTGGCTTGTGGTTTCCAGTTCAATATTTGTCTGCATATTCTTTATGGTCTCTTTATTCTGTATTTGGTGAGGGTCTGTCTGTTCTGCATATGTATCAGAGGCAAATTATTCTGTTAGTGTATAGGTTCTGTGTAAGTATCTATAGCAGTTTAGCTTTTTCCATTTTCCTGATTGGTGTTTTAGAGCCTGGTATAATATTTGCAGTCTTGCCTTTTTATAGGTAGGGTTTTTGCTGTTTGCGTGCTAGAAATAAATGCTTTTTTGGTATAGGAAATTGTATATATTGTATTCGTAATTGGATCACTCATGGCTTTCTGAGAGCTAAGCTCACACCCAACACATGTGGGAATAGGCCTAATATGATATCAGTTCCATGTTATTGGTATTTTTGCAGTAGTGCATGTAAATATAATATTCTTCTGATATGTTCTATTTTTTTTTACCTCAGAAGGCTATACTTTGAAAGTCCCGTTTCATGAAAAATCAATTATAAATGCATAATTTTTAATTGTTTGTGTGAAGGATGAAGGTGTAAACGAGGGTGGGTGATGCAAGGCTGTAAGGTCCAGCCCTGTGTGGTAGACTTCCCTTCTTCCCCTGCTGGGTCCAGCAGGACACAGCAATTTTCCTTTATCCCTGCTGGATCTTATTAGAAAATGACAATTTTCTTTTTCTTCTGGGCTGGTGGTAACTGATTTTATCTTCCACTGCCAAGCCTGGAAATAATAATGGAAGAAAAATGTTTGGTGGCCCTGTAGGAGACAATGAATATATTGTGACTTCCTGGCTCTACAAGGGAAGATAGATTCAGTTACTGCTATGCCCGGAAGTGACACTGTGTTTTCTATCCCTCGCAAGGCCTCTGACCATTTATTTCTCACCAGAAAATATTAAGAAAAGAACTAGCAGTAAACGTGAGAGGCTAAAATTGCATAGTATACCTGTATGGACCCTTTGCAAGACATATACTTTTATTTCTAATATATTTTATTTTGTCCTTTCTAAGCTTAAAAAATGAATCAATTTCATAGAGACAGGCAATTCACTTCTGCCTACAAATATATTCTGTGAGATAAGGGCATACCCAGAGCCACTTCCTCCTAGCTCAGAAATTAGAAACAAAGGCAGGAAACTAAAGGGGACAGATAGAATGGATCAGTAAGATGAATCTAAGTTTAAATGCATTAGATATCACACAAAAATTATATTATAATAGAATATGATTTACCAGCATGAAGCAGAGAGATCTGAGACCTATACAAGATTTCAGCACAGCATGGGAATAATTAACTGCAGATATAAAACTCAGGACAGTACTGTGAACAGACCATGATTACAATTAAGGTCTGACATGGACAATCTTGCTATCCAATCAGATTTGAATTTAACTCTCGCCAATTGATAACAATTTGATGACATTGAAGAGTGTCCCTCTGATTGTCATAAGGCTTAGTCATACCTAATGAGATATCTGGAAAGCTAATAATTCTGATGTGTATGAACTGGCTAACCAATGAAAGAGGCCTAACACCAGACATCAGCTACTTATGAGTCAGAAACTGTTGAAGACAAGCTGCACTTCACCTATGATGACTGCATACAAAATCATCAGTACAAAATCTAAACCAAGAAGATCGCAATGTTCAACAGGAATTGCTAGGAGCACAAGACATCTCAGAGAGTCTTGGGTGCATAGCAGCATTCCATGCTAAAGACTTTAATTTGGCTAGACTTATGAAGAAGCTGAACTTCAGGTGATATAAATCTTAGATAATAGTAGCAACTTTAAGGTAAAAAAAACTTGAAGTAGTAAACTTTTGTAACTCCATTTTGAAGGAGAAGTTGTATCTCAAGGGGCCATGAAAGAACTTGTTTCTCAGGGCTATTTCTGCAGTCACTTTCCTCATCTTCATTTCCCAAGGGGTGGGTTAGGGCATAGGAAAACTCCCATGTGTGTGATGCCAAAGCTCATCATGACCCACACTTACAAACCAGGTTGGACTCTTTGGAAGGGTGTTCAAATCAAAATTTACTGTGATTGATCTCAAAAGAATGAATATATGCCAAAAATAAATTGTCCGAGGTCATTCAGGCTCCTCAGCTTTTCAAGAGCCAGAATGTGTCCCTCCAGGCAAAGGCTGGGAATGATAATTGTCTCAAAGTGGCTGGGGTATCCTAATCATGACTGGATTCTTTCTCACAGTACCTGGAGTCCACGGAGAATCCTGAATTCCAACCTAGCAGTGTCATGTATCCCAGTGATAGAAACTCCAGTGCCACATTTCCTTCTCCTCTGAACTCCTTTTCAGTTTGAATTGCTGCAGCCCTCCAGGAGGAAAGGCTAAATATAGGAAGAAGACCTTTAAGCATCTAGGTCTGGGTAATGAAGCAGGCAGAGAAAACTTCCTTCCCTCTAGGTAAAAACCCCACCACAACTTGGTAAAACTCAGTTCTAGCTCTCTTTTCTTCTTGAATGATCATTGTAGCCTCCTCTTGGTATGGGCAAAGAGGTACACAGTTCACTCTTGACCACGCTGAACTGGGGATACAGCCTGCCAAGAATGGTAGAGGTCAAAACTGTAAAAATGAGAACAAACTGTAAAAATCCTTCTGTTTTCCTCTCTCCCAACCTGTCCTATCAGAGGAACTAGCAGGGCAATGTCTCTCCCTCCTTTGCTAGACTGGGGGCCTAATTTGGGGCTAGATTCATCATTCTTCACAGAACGAAGAATCCAGTGAAAAAGGGGGCGGGGGCAAAGGGGGAGTGGGCCTGTGAAAGGCTGCAGCCGTTTGCATTTTGCCAGCCACAGTGCAGCTGGCTGCAGACTTTCGTGCAAATAGCACCACTGTGAAAGGTGTTGCGACCGTCGCTGCCCGACGTCTCCACTCCGCCCACCTTACCTCTTTTGCGACTCCCTCTTTGGTTGATGGATGTTTGCCTCCATGGCGTCATCTTGCCGACCTCCTCTGGCATCCCCGGACCGGCTAGAAGCTGCCTTCCGCCATGTTCTCCGGAAGCCTAATGGCGTGCACGCGGCGCGGCCCCAACTCAAGTACCAGCTGTGGAGCGAACCTCAGGGGCGTCCCCCTGAGATGACGTCATCCTTATCGGATACTTAAGGTCTTCGTTTTGCTAGCTATTCCACTTAGCAAGGGAATTCTTCCAGGTATCGCTGCGGATGGGATTTGCTCTCTGCATACCTTGCTACTCTGCCTCCTTGGAATTTACCAGGGGTACCCGCTCCTCGGGGGCCTCACTCTCTTTCTTACTTTTCAGGTTGCAGTCTGGAACCGGTACTCACTCCTCAAGGGCCCACGTTCCCGGACCTGCTACCAAATACCACTTCTGCCAGGAAGTCACCGCTGCCTACAACACCAGTGAGTTACCATCTCTCTTTCAGAGCTTTCCCTGGAACCAGGTACTCGCTCCTTGAGGGCCTACTTCATTCCAGCCTCTGGGCTGCTTCAAGAGACTATTGTGTGAGTGTTACCATCAAGGGTCTGATCCTGAACTCTGCTTACTCTGCCTACTCACTATATTCAGTTTCTCTACAGCTCAGCCATCCTGGGATCGCTGTTCCAGTGCCTGAGGGACTACAGCCCAGCCGTGCTCTTCCAGCTCACTACTGCCACCTCTGGTGGTTCACCATACAGTTTAATAAAAGATCTAGTGTGTGTCTGTCTCCCAACTCTGAGCCTGACCGGTGGCCCTCTCAGGATCTTTCCCCGGGGCGTGGTCATCTACCACCGGCCCTAGGATCCACCCACAATTATCACAAATAATAACAGATTGCTAACTCCATGGATCTGGCACAGCTCAATGCCTTACAGGCCATACCGGGCCTGGCCGTGCACATTTCGGAGCAGCAAGATGCCTTGGAGAAACTTACAATGAAACAAACCGGAAGGTGGTCCCACGTAGCCAAGGCGAAAAAACAAAGGGGACTACCTTACACCGTGGAAAGACTTTTATTAGAAAAGGCCGACTCAAAATACAAGCTGAGTTTCGCCAAAAGGCTGCATCAGGGGCTAAAACAATCAAGAACAATAAATATTACCACAAACATGCTCTATAAAAATTATTAAACAATCTGCTAAAAAGTATTAAACAACCTACTAAAAAATAGAAAATTGCTTATCTCTATGTATTCATATATAACATACATATTTAAATCATTGTTGTGCAACGTGACCCATTCACTCTATTTAAAACTGCTATTATTTAAAACAAACATCATTTTTCTAAAAAAATTGTTTTAAAAAATATTTGAAAAAACTGAAATCATTACCTTTATGCTGTAATCGTATACTCACAGCTACATATATCAGTATATCAATCTGAACATTAGCTGTTGCAGTAAAGCTAAAAAATAAAGCTGTTACTAAAAATGATCATTAGAAAACATAAAATGAAAAAAAGTCACATATACACAAATATATCAATAAATAGTATTAAGAAAGACCTTATACATATCAAATCTCACATACGGACTATAAATAATATTCATTTGAAAGAGACACACATCTAAAGCTAAAAATTATGAAAACAGCAATCAATCTATTCCAGTAAATTCAATATCTGTGCACTCATAGCTTCTTCTACCTAAATGACAACATAGCAGACATAAATGGCCATAAAGATCAATAATTAAAACTACCCGGCAAAAAAAGCAATATTATATTGACAAATCGCACTAAACAGATTTAAGCGCTAAAACCATTTAACACATAAATAAAGTCTTAGACTGTTACTTTAGTAATCCCTAAGTTGTTATGATACGAGCAACTCTACAAAGAGAAAGTTTTTGAAAGTAGTCTTAGGGCTATCTACTTTACAACTCGTAGAAACTAGCACTGCAACTAAGAAGAGTCCTCTGATATGTTGTCATTTGTATAGCGTTCTTCAAAACAAACCTCACATTCGGACTATAAATAATATTCATTTAAAAAAGACACATCTAAAACTGAAAATTATGAAAATGGCAATCAAACTATTAACAATAAGTTAAATACCAGTGCTCTCATAGCTTCTTCTATCTAAATGAAAACATTACAGACATAAAAGGCCATAGAAATAAATAATTAAAACTACCCGGCAACTAAAGCAATATTGTATTGACAAACCACACTAAACAGATTTTAGCGCAAAAAACATTAGCATAAAACATAAATAGAGTCTTAAGCTCTTACTTTAGTAATCCCTAAGTTGTTGTGATAAATATAACTAATACTCTACGAGCAACTCTACAAAGAGAAAATTTTTGAAAGTAGTCTCAAGGCTATCTACTTTACCTTTGTCAGTCAGTAGAACATCTCGCAAAACTGGCACTGCAACTAAGAAGAGTCCTCTGCTGTTTTGTCATTTATATAGCATTCTTCAAAAGGAAACCGCGCCAAAAAACTATGACATCATTTCCTGTGAAATGTGTCAATCATGTAGTCAAGGAGACAAAATTCTAGAGAACCAATTTCGATATTAATCAAAAGCATGGCTATTTTAACTGCATCAAAATAAACATTCCATCATTTCCTAGGAAAACCACATTCATTTACTGCATGGTTTTTGTATATTTATGAAAGACAAACACTTAAACAAAAGACTGTGTTATATATATCTAGATATACCATGATCACTACTGTGTCTATATTATTTCCTACGGCTCTCTCTAAGACTACCTACATCCTTTCATACCTGGATGGTAGGGCTTTGTCTTGGGCAACTACTTTGTGGGAACGCAAGGGACCCATTTTGCAGGACATAGAAGGATTTATGGACTTATTTAAATCCGTTTTCGATGACCCTGCTCGAACGTCTGTCGCCGGTTCTGCTTTGGTTGAATTGAAGCAAGGCAACAGACCATTGGCTGAATTTGCCATAGAGTTTAAAACTCTTGCAGCGGAACTCTGCTGGGACCCCAAATGTCTCAAGACTCTCTTTTTCAGAGGCCTGGATAACTGTTTAAAGGACGAGCTGGCTGCTCATGAAACACTTGACTCGCTGGACGAATTAGTAGCCTTGACCACTCGGATTGATCACTGGCTTCGGGACAAGGTGAAGCAACTCCGGCCTAAGATGTTACCTGGGTTGAAACAGGCTAGTGCTATACCTGCAGCTCGGATGGTTCCAGTAATCCCTGCTGCTGATAAAGATGAACCGATGCAACTTGGTCATGGACGTTTGACTTCCAAAGAGAGAAGTCTTTGGAAGAGGCACGGCCTTTGCATGTACTGTGGTCAGCCCGGCCACGATGTCTCTACATGCTCCATTCATCCGGAAAACGGATGGGCCTAAGTCCTGCAGGAGGACTGTTCTTAGACCTTACTACGCCCTCTTCTCCACTCTCTCTCCCAGTCTCCTTGACCTATGGACCAGTCACGGTTCAGACTCTTGCCCTGGTGGATTTGGGGGCAGGAGGCAACTTCATTCTCAGACGACTAGTGGAATACTTGAGGATTCCCCTCATCAAGTTGAAAGATCCACTACTGTTATCCTCCATTCATGGAGAGCCCTTACCGGACGATGTGACTTGCCATACCATACCAGTTACTCTCCGCACCGGAGCACTCCATATGGAATCGCTCTTCTTCTTTGTACTGGAAAGGGCCATGCACCCTATCGTCCTGGTGTCATCCTGGTTGCAAGTGCACCAACCCCAATTTGACTGGGCATCCTTGGATCTCTCCCGCTGGGGCCCAGAATATCATGGAAGGTACCTTAAGGAGATCTCCCCTATCATTTGCATGCCTACGACTCCAGTGATGCCAGGACTGCCGCCCCAATATGCATCCTTCGGGGATGTATTTTCCAAAGAAGAGGCTGATATTCTTCCTCCACATAGACCCTATGACTGTGCCATAAGATTGAAGACCAATGCTGAGCCACCGAAAGAACGGGTGTACCCTCTCTCAGCCATTGAGAATAAAGCAATGTCGGAATACATTGAAGAAAATCTCCAGAAGGGCTTTATCAGACCATCAAAGTCGCCAGCCGGCGCAGGCTTTTTCTTTGTGGGGAAGAAGGACAGTACCCTACGTCCATGTATCGATTGCCGAGGTCTAAACGAAATCATGATCAAAGACCGTTATCCCTTGCCGTTAATCTTGCAGCTGTTTGACCAGCTGCAATGGGCCAAGATATTTTCAAAGCTCGAGCTGAAGGGGGCCTACAACCTCATTCGCATTTGGAGCGGCGATGAATGGAAAACGGCCTTCAACACGCGAGCGGCCACTTCGAGTATCTAGTAATTCCGTTCGGGTTGTGCAATGCATCTGCCATTTTCCAAAATATGATGAACGATATCTTGAGGATCTGCTGTACAAGAATGTTATGGTCTATCTGGATGACATATTAATCTTCTCCTAGGATTTGTACACCCACATTGCAGATGTCAAGCAAGTACTCCACCATCTTCGCGAACACCGGCTGTACGCCAAACTCTCTAAGTGTGAATTTCACAAAGACTCAGTGCCTTTTCTAGGCTACATAGTGTCGAAAGAAGGCTTCCAAATGGACCCTCATAAACTTGAAAGTATCAAGAATTGGTCCCAACCTACCAGTCTGAAGGCTTTAAGGAGATTCCTGGGGTTCACCAACTATTATCGAAGCTTATAAAGAACTATTCTTCTTTAACCGTACCCTTGACTGCGATGACCCGCAAGGGTGCCAACACTTCAAATTGGTCAGCGGAGGCCATATCCGCATTCAAGAAATTGAAGACTGCCTTCTCCACAGAACCATGCTTGTGGCATCCAGACCCCAACAGGCCCTTTATCGTTGAAGTTGATGCTTCAGATGTGGGTGTAGGGGCTGTGTTGAGCCAAACAGGAGACTCGAAAGCCTTAGGTCCCTGTTCCTTCTTCTCACAAAGATTTTCTCCAGCCGAGAAAAACTATGGGATCAGCGATAAAGAGCTCTTGGAAATAAAGCTTGCATTCGAGGAATGGCGGCCTTGGCTTGAAGGCGCTCAACATCAAATAACCGTATTCACGGATCATAAAAATCTAGAGTATCTCCACCACGCACAATGTCTGAATTACAGACAGGCCAGATGGTCCTTATTTTTTAATCGTTTCGATTTTGTGTTGAAGTTCTGCCCTGGAGATAGAAACACCAGAACAGATGCTCCATCATGCTCTTTTCATTCGGAGGATGTGCCTGATGAGCCACAGCACATAATTGACCCAAAGAAGATCCTCTTGGTATCCACCCAGTCTGTACCCACTGGTAAAACAATCGTTCCAAAAAGACTCAGGAAGAAAGTGCTCTTTTGGGCGCACGATTCCAAGCTGGCTGGCCATCCTGGCCAATGCTGTACCCTGCTCAAGATACAGAAGCTGTATTGGTGGCCTACCATCAAAAAGGATACCTATTCCTAAGTGGCATCCTGCAACAATAAAGCATGGAAGAAAAGATAGATGTGCCCTTTTTTAAAAAATGTTTACACCCCATCACATTGTAGAAACCCCCCATGTAATCCTTCTCCAAATTCCCAATCTTTAAAATACCAGCTGCTTAATTGGGGGGGGGGGGGAGGGTTGTTGAGGGGATACCATATAGCACAAAAATTACACGAGATTGTACTCTTTCTTCTTTATTATTATAGTAGTCATGTGGTCCAATGTATTTCAATGTTATCGTTTGTTTTACATGTTGTACAGTCTACTTAATAAAAATGTAAGTTACAAAAAAAAAATGCCAGTCAATATAAATTACATAAAGTAATATAGAAAGTAATATAGTCCATCCCACAGAATGCAAACAACTTTGCCTCCTATCCCTCCCTGCTCCCAAACCAGAAACTAATCAGTGCCCCAGCATTGTACCAGTTAGGTAACTGCCCCCACAAACACAGGCAGGGGACAAAAATGACACCGAAATAATGATAGATCACAATGCCCAGGGACTACATCAGGGGTCAGGAACCTATGGCTCAGGAGCCAGATATGGCTCTTTTGATGGCTGCATCTGGCTCGCAGACAAATCTTTAATAAAAAAGTAAAAATCTAACAAAATCCCCCACCCTCCTGACCCCCCCAAGACCTGTCAAAAGTCCCTAGTGGTCCAGCGGGGGTCCAGGAGCGGTCCGGGAATGATCTCCTGGACTTGGGCTGTCGGCTGCCAGTAGTCAAAATGGCGCTGACGGCCCTTTGCCCTCACTAAGTCACTGGGGGCGACCAATGGCGGCGGTAGCCCCTGTGACATAGTAAGGGCAAAGAGCCGTCGGCTGCCAGTAATCAAAATGGCGTCGATGACCCTTTGCCCTTACTATGTCAGAGGGGCTACCGCCGCCATTGGTCAACCCCAGTGACATAGTGAGGGCAAAGGGCCGTCTGTGCCATTTTGACTACTGGCAGCCGACAGCCCAAGTCCAGGAGATCACTCCCGGACCCCCGCTGGACCACCAGGGACTTTTGGCAGGTCTTGGGGGGGTCAGGAGGGTGAGGGTTGTAGTAAATTAATTTTGGAGGTCTTGGGGGCATCAGGAGGGTGGGGGGTTTTGTTAGATTTTTACTTTTTTATTAAAGATTTGTCTGTGAGCCCTGGACCCCCACTGGATCACCAGGGACTTTTGGCAGGTCTTGGGGGGGGGGGGTTAGGAGGATGGGGGGTTGTAGTAAATTAATTTGGCAGGTCTTGGGGGCATCAGGAGAGTAGGGGGTTGTAGCAAATTAATTTGGTAGGTCTTGGGGGAGTCAGGAGGGTGGGGGGTTGTAGTTAGTATGGCTCTCACGGAATTACATTTTAAAATATGTGACGTTCATGGCTCTCTCAGCCAAAAAGGTTCCCGACCCCTGGACTACATGATGCAGAGCACAAACCCTTGAACCCCTCCCCCCTAATGAAAGAAAAACAGTGAATATCATAATGGTCCAAATAAGACAAAGTGCAAAAATAATAAAAAATAAGCACATAAAAGAAAAAAATCACGATTAAGAAAGTTCAGACAGAAAAAATGTCACTATGCCCAGCCAGGTGAGGCAGACCGCTGCTCTCCGAACAATAAACATGTGCACAGTCCCAAGCCAGTGGTGTGAAGAATATGATCACACTCCAGTGCCACAGGGTAAGAAAAAGCCATATGTTGATGGACTGGAGCCAGTGAAAAATATAGAACAGAACAAAAATCCACAAATCCGTCTACATACATAAACAGCTGCAAAAGATAGGCCTCAGTTTGAAAAAGTAGGAACAAAAGTCTTATGATGAAGATAAACCCTGCAGCCTAAAATATATATATATATAAAAAAAACAAAGAACTGCTGTACAAAATAAAACAACAGAAGTGCTTCTCCAGCACATGTCATGAATAGTGTCACGCAGCTTGTTACCTCTGACCACAAATCAATTTCTTGTTACTTCCTGCGTGAAGCATATTACATATTAAAATGTAGCCAAATACAAAATAAAAGGAAACCATCATTAGTGTCTCCTGAACCACAGTACGTTAGTCCTGGCAGACAGATGAGCTTATACAAAGACATGTTCCAAGCCAGTCAAAAAATGCTGTTCATCTGAATGGAAGATATGATATTTATTATTACCATTATCTTAAGCTGGACAGGATACAAGATCGGATACGATAAGCCACATTGTCTCAGCAATTTATTTAACTTTTTTCTGTACCATTTGTGAAAAATCCTGAAAAAAAAAATGCAATGCTGCTTGAATTGGACGGTGGAAGAGATGCGAGCTTTATCCAGTACTCACACATTGTCTGTGTAATTATGAAACTACAAGAGTACCGCACAAGGCCTACCTCCCGGTGCAGGTGGGGGAGACAACGCCCTATGCACACAACCTAACTTCATATGCCCTCCCTTCACATCAAGGCCTAGAGCCTTGGGAATCCATTGAGAAAAAATAAAGTTCTGCAGCTGTTCCTTCAGCTTACTCAGGAAACTCAGTGATTCAGATATTTTTCCGGCGTTCTCTATTTTCATATCATTGATCTTATCCTCTCCAGAACATCTATCTTCTTATGAGCCTCCATGAAGTAGATCTCTGGTCCTTCCACATGGCCCGCCATTTCAGTAATTCGGGTTGAATATTCCTGCACTGTGGAGATCGGCTGGGCCACTCTTTCCACAATCACCACCAGATTACTGTTTATTTCAGAGGTAAATTTCACCGAGAACTTCTCAAAGATGTCCTACATGATTTTGGTAGTATCCATAGGTGTAGCTGGCAAGAGCAATTCATCCTCTGATACAGAGTCTTCTCCCTGGCTTGTCCTCTCCAACAGCTCTGACCTGCCAGATCTTGCAGGTTTGGGATTCTTTTCAGCCCAAAAAGCTGGCAAGGACTTTTTCTGATGGTCCTTAGTTGTTGTAGCTATTATCACAGGGAAAAAACATATATTTAAAAAGGATTTCTTAGTCGGGCCGAGGAGCTCTTCACCCAGGCAGCCACTCTCTAGCAGCATATCACATGACCCCTTAACTAGCTAAAATTTGTACCAGCAAATAAGAACATAATAATTTATCTAAATAAAATAAAAAAGCAACACTGGGGGTATTTCTGGGCACTGTTTAACTTTGGCTGCTTAATGCTGGTATTCAGTACTGGCTGACCAAAGTTACTCAGGTAAATCTGGTCAGCCAAATAGCAGGCATAAAATTAGCTAGATAACGTTAATTGGATATATTCAGTGGCACTTTTATTCAAATAATTGCCACTGGATATCCAAATACAATTATTTGGATAACTTCATCCAAATATCTTACCTTCTCAACAGGTTTGTGAATAATAATCTCTTTGTAACCCAGTCTGATAAAAACTGTTTAAAAATAGTAAATTAAAATTATTTGCTAAGCTCCAACCCACATATTTATTTATTTAGTTAGTTACTTATTTTATATACTATCATTCCAAGTGAAGATCACAACAGTTTAAAAAAGTAACATTTGTCCTTTAGGTCATTTCATTTTGGTGTAACACATATTGGTCTAACACTTTATTAATATATATTTTGGTAGGATAAATATGTTGATTTGGCAGGTACATTTGAGGAACTGAATAGGGTCTACTGATTCTATTTGTCCTGAATTCTCCTTTCTACAAATTTGTTCATCCATAGTGATCATCTTAAAACTTTCTAGGCTTTGAATAAAATCAATTGTAATCAGAGGTTAAAATGTTGAAATTAAAAAAAAAAAAAGAAAACTGTTTTATTGTATGTGCTAGTGCACTTGGCTGCTACTGTGTCTTCGGTGAGCTAAAAAAATGCCTGTGGATGTGTGATGTTTGCGACCGGAGGTCTGTGGGCCCGTCCCGCAGCTGCTCTTACCTCCAGCTGAAGGCCATGCCGATGCCACCCAATTTGGGGTAAGGTCCGAAAGATGGACATGGCAGACCACAGTACCTCTCCTGCTCTTGCCGACCTCCTCAAAGCCGAAGCAGTCCCCTTGCTCTCGCGGCAGGCCATTACACTCCCTGTGCCTCAGACACCACAGCTGCTCACGGCCTTTCCTGGTGAGCGCACCCAAATGTGCCCTATTAAAGGACCAGTGGTGGGAACAGAAGAAGGGTGCCCTTGGATCGCTGCCTGAGGATTATTTAAGGACCACTACTGGGGAAGTTCTTTGCCTCAGCAATAGATCGACTGGTTCCTGTTTCCTGATCCTATCTTCCTGGTTCCTGATCCTGCTGTGCGTTATTCCTGAGTTCCTGTTCCTGGTTCCCTGGCAGTTTGGTTTGTTTCCTGAGATCCTGCCTTCATGGTCAGTCTTTCCTTTATCTGTCTTCAGTGCCTTGACTTGCTTCTGTGGTCCTTCATCCTCCTCGCCCTCCTCTTTATTCCTCATCTCCTCGAATTGGACTTCTGGCTTTGACCTTGGATAGGACTTCTGGCTTGAACTCGATTAGACCTGATGCTGCCTGACCTCCACTTGCCATTGACCTCTTCCTGCTTCTCGTTTCTGAATGAACTCTACCTGCCCCAACCACTACCTGAACCATTGTTTTGATAGAATTCTGCCTGCCTCTGACCATAGCCCGAATCTGATTGCTGTCTGCCCTATGCTTGTCCTGACTCCACTTCCTTCTCCATGCTGGCCTGCAGTGTCTTCATCGTGAACACTCCTCACCTTCAAGAGAGGCCCACACATAAGACCAGCTGGTCCCGGCACCCGAGGACTCAACCTAAGGGGAACATGGGCTGTTACTAGTGAAGCTCCAGTTGGCCCTCTTCTCCAGTCAGCTCTACCTGCCAATGGTGGGGACTTGCAAGGCTTCTCCCTGCAGGTTGCGCCAACTCCACCTCAGCCTAAGGGTCCACATCTGCAACAGTTGCCGAGGCCATGAACCCAGTGGACACCTCTCGCCTCCAGGCCATCCTAGGCCTCACACATAAAATCAAGTAGCAGTTTCTTGAGTTCTTGGCAGGATCCATGGAGTGACTCAGTGCCTGTCTGGATGCAACAACAGCTTTGGCTGCCTCTTCACCTCCTGCAGCTACTGCCATAACTCCAGCCGTACATGCTGTACCCATGATTTGTTTGCCTGCTCCACCCCAATATGCCAGGGATCCAAAAAAGTGCCGGTGCTTCATGCACTTCTCTCTTCAGCTGGCACTGTTTCCTGCTGATACAGTCAAGACCACCTTCATGCTCTCCCTATTGAATGGGAGGACTTTGGCCTGGGCCTCCCCCTTGTGGGAGTGAGAAGACCCCTTGGTATAGGATCTACAACAATTCATCTGGGCCTTCAAACAAACATGTCTTTGATCCAGGCTGGCTGGCCACTGTGGGCTTGCTCCTTCTTCACCTACATCAAGGCAACCGGCCCTTGATGGACTTTGCTAGAGAGTTACGAACTGTGACCATGGAGCTGAACTGGGGAGAGGACAGCCTCTGTACTATTTTCATGGAGAGGCTGTCATCGCAGGTCAAGGATGAGCTTGCGAGCTTGCAAGCTCCCTGAATCCTTAAATGGCCTCATCAACTTGGCTGGGAGAATCAACCATCAGCTTCAGCAATGGGCCCAGGACCTCTGTCTGCCACGAGACTGATTACACTAGCCCCCTGATTTCAGCATCCTCTCTCTCCACTACTGACATTAGTTCCTACCCAACTGCATCTGGAGGAACTAATGCAACTTGGTCAAGGGTGCTTCACCCCTGAGGAGGGACTTCACCAACATCAGCTAGGAATCTTTTACTACTGCTCTGGGACCAGCCACCAGCTTTCATGGTGCTCACAGAGGCTGGGAAACTACCAAGCTTAGGATCGAATGGGGAGATGATCCTAGGTTTCAAGACTCCAGCTCCTCAACTGATGCTCCGAGTGACCATTATGGTGGACAACCAGGATTTCCTTACGTTAGCCTTGGTCAATTCTGGCACTGGGGGAAACTTCATTAAAAGCTCTTTTTGACCACTTGAACCTTCCCACAGTCCCCTGGAGACACCCCTTGTCATTACTTCCTTTCTTGGGGACCCTTTCCTCAGATGGATCACTCTGGCCACAGCGTCCTTGGATTATGCACTACATACTGCATGTAGGAAACATGGCCCTCCACTTCATCGATAAAGCAGTGGCTACTACTCCACTCTCTGCACTTTGATTGGACTTCTTTACAGCTCACCAGCTGAAGCCCTCATTGCCATGACTCCTGCCTACAGAGAATTGAACCACCACTCCATTTGCCTTTAGCAGCCACCCTAATGGGGTTGCTCCCAACATACAGTGACTACACAGATGTCTTCTCCAAAAGAGAGGCTGAGACATTGCCCTCTGATAGGGTATACAACTGTGCTATTGAACTGCTCCCTAACTCCAAACCTCCTCATGGCAGGGTGTACCCATTATCCATCACTGACACCCAAGCCATGACAAAATATATTCAGGAAAACCTCGACTGGAGTTTTATTTGGCCCTCCATTTCCTCGGTCGGGGCTTGCTTCTTTTTTGTATCCAAGAAGGATGGCTCCCTATGCCCGCGCATCGATTACAAAGGGCTAAATGCGATTACAAAAAAAGATCGGTATCCTTTACCGCTCATTGCTGAACTGTTTGATCATTTCTAAGAATTAAGAATTTTCACCAAGCTAGATCTCTGCGGTGCACATAACTTAATTCGGATTCGTCCTGGAGACAGGTGGAAGAAGGCTTTCAATACACGAGATGACCCTATGAGTACCTAGTAATGCCGTTTGGGTTATGTAATGCACCCATGGTGATTCAGAAAACTATGACCCAAATTTTCAGAGATCTCCTCTATATCTCTGTCATCTATCTTGATAGCCAAAAGCAGAAAGGAGTAGCAATTCACACGCAAGAGGATATCTGTTTATACATATGGGAGAATGGAAAAATTGAATGTCCTCAAACAAATATTCCAGAGAGTGTTCAATGGTAATAACATGCAATTTATTGGTGAAAAGACTCCAAAGTTCCAAAGCACATTTGATAAAGGTTAATATGACCCCCGACATAGACACTGTGTGAAAAAACCTGAGCAGGTCACCCTGAGAATGTATGAATGACCGAAATCGGAGACAAGGTAACTGAAACTCTTTTCTCTTAGTCAGTGAGACATACTCCTGTAAGGTGGTGGTGGACTGGATCTCTGTGAAGAGATATATATTTACCTGCAAAGAAGTGGAGAAACTGAAGTGTAGTTGCATTCGCAGCTACTGTGGGCTGGGTTATGCCCAATCGGGCTCCCATTGGCTTTAGGGTAACTGACCCTATTCACCCAGCTGTTTTTAAGTGCTAGTCAACAGAGAGGTTTCTGCAGGCACAATGATTCCTGAGCATCCATTGCTGGTTCTGAACAATGCTGTGCCAAAGTATGAGCTGGATTGGGTCTCTTTCCTCAGATTGCTTGGTAAAGGGATACTGCATCTTCTTGAATATTCTGGTAGTTGCCTGCAAACGGTAAGTCAGGAAGCACATGTTTTGTTTCTACTTTTTGTCTTCTGCATTAAAGAAAATTGACAGAAAGTGCAGCTATTGTATTGTTTTGTTAGACCCTGACAACTTCCGATCAGAAAACAAACTGTTCTGATTTGAAAGAATAGGGAAGCAGGTCATTTCTGGAAGACAGAGTGATGGAATTGAGAGAGGCTGAGAAAGTCTGTACTGAAGGTCCTGCTTCATAGCATCTTCATCTGAATGTGGGACTGCTGTAGACCACCTTTGACTGGGCCCCATCCAAATGTAGTGAACACACAACTGTTGCACATACAGACATAAATAAAATGATACCAGAAATTCTGATCAGAATTTTATTGCTTTTTGTAAATCACATTATCAGGTCTGATGGAAAGTGAGTTGCTAAAATAGTGTTTGCCAGACAGCAATATTCTTGTGTGTTATATATTCTGTGCTTTAAAGAAAATCAGGGAGAACATGAAAGTATGAAAAAGAGAGTTAAGCTAGAAAGAGATAGGGGGATAAGTGGAAAAAAAACCCTTTGTGTTTATACAATGCTTTCTTGAATTCAGATACTGTCCTCATCTGAATCTCCTCCACAGGGAGACTGTTTCATGCATCTACTATCCTCTCTAAAAACAAATAACATAAGAAGATAAGATATGTCATACTGGGCCAGACCAAAAGTCCATCAAGCCCAGTATCCTATTTCCAACAGTGGCCAATCCAAGTCTCAAGTACCTGGCAAGTACCCAAACATTAAATAGATCCCATTCTACTAATGCTGGCAGCAAGTAGTGTCTATTCCCTATTGATTAATAGCAATTTATGGATTTCTCCTCCAGGAACTTATCCAAACCATTTTTAAACCCAGCTACACTAACTGGCTTAACCAAATCCTCTGGCAATGAATTCCAGAGCTTAATTGTGCTTTGAGTGAAAAAGAAGTTTCTCCAATTTGTTTTAAATGTGCTACTTGCTAATTTCATGGAGTGCCCACTAGTCCTTGTATTATCCAAAAGAGTAAATAACCATTTCACATTTACCCATTCAAGTCCTTTCATGATTTTGTAGACCTCTACCATATCTCCCTTCGGCCATCTCTTCTCTAAGCTGAATAGCCTTAACCTCTTTAACCTTTTCTCATAGGGGGAACCATTCTATGCCTTTTATCATTTTGGTCACCCTTCTCCATACTTTCTCCAGTGCAGCTATTTCTTTTTTGAGATGCGATGACTAGAATTTCACACAGTATTCAAGATGTGGCCTCACCATGGAGCGATACAGAGGCATTATGATATCCTCCATTTTATTCGCTTCTGGCCCTTCCACAGTGAACAATGAACAGAAATATTTGTTAAGAAAATTTGCTTTTTCCTTATCAGCCTCTACATATTCCTCCCTTTCACCTCTGAGTCTCACAATGCCACTTTTGCACTTCCTCCTATTAACATATCTAGAAAAGTTGTGCCTACCCCCACTTGATTGTACTTGATATTATTTCCTCCATATGCATCTTTGCATTCCTGACTACTTTCCCAGCTTGTCTTGGATTTTCGAGATATTGTCACCATTCTTCCTATTTTTGTGATCTCTTGTAGTTTATGAACACTAACCTTCTTCTTTAGAAAACCATAGGTGCCTAATTTTTCTCTCTTCTTTACTTTTTTAACAAAAAGTTTAGTTTGTCTTATATCTCCTTTTAGTTTTGCCCATTGCTCTTCTACTTCCCCTAGATTTCCCTAGCCAGGTAATGACTTCTTGAGAAACTCCCCCATTTTAACAAAGTTAGTTTTCCTGAAGTCTAGGACCCTCATCTTTGAATGAACCTTCATCTCCTGTGCTCCTGCAGCATACAAACTGGTGGTCACTGGATCCCAGATGATCATCCCCTACAACATCAGAAACATTGGTAAGCACCAGGTACAGTATCACCATCTCCCATGTAGGATCTATAACCAGTTGACAGAACAGTTCTCCCTGTAGGAAATTCAGGATATCCCTGCTTCTAGAAGATAATGCAGTTAGGATGTCCCAATCAACATCCACCATATTGATATTCCTAGCAGTAGCACCTCCCCTTTCATAGCAATTTTGTGAATGTCCTCCATTAAAAAAAACTGGAGTGGAAGAGTAGCCTAGTGGTTAGAGCATTGAGAGATATGAAAAGCAAAGTTGACATCATTAAAGATTTTCTGTCATTTGGAGCTTGATTTGTATAATGTACTCTCTACCTAGCTTTTATCGCTCCAAATGACAGAAAATATTCTGTGATGTCAACTTTGCTGTTCATACCTCTGACTGTGTATGTAAAACTCCCCCCCAAATCTACCCCACCCAAAGTTAAAAGTGTCCCCTTTTTCTCTCTCTCTCTCTTTGCCTGAACAGCTTTGTGATGAGAAACATTTTTGGTCAGTAATGCGCTTGCAGTGGATTCATCAGCATATGATATGAAAATAGAGCTGGTGCGATAAATTTATCGCAGGTTGCAGAAATTATCTGTGTGATGCGGGAGCAGGAAAATTAGTCTAACTATGCCCCATTTATCGCAGGCGCTATTTTCGTTATATTTATAGCTTTTTGATGAATCTAGGTTTAAGAAGGAGATTCATCAAGTCACAGTAGGGTAATGTTGTATATCACATGATGTTTTGAATACATTTGGGCAGATTTCCTTCGCTATTCCAATGAGTTGCTTTGCATGATATTTTCATACATGAGTTTTGCAAATCCACACAAAGCAGCTCATGCATAGGTAATCCTATGTAAATCAAATAACACGGCTAACTTGGAAAGTTATCAGCCACATTATTTTAGCTGCAAAAACCCCAATGGTGGTATAAGAGGGTACCCTCCCCCCTCAGATCCTCAAGCCAAAAAAACCATCAAACTCTCATTGACACCATCTATGCAATGATTCCTTGTTCCCAGTATGTGAGCTTCCCTGTCTGGGCTTTTATTCTCGACTGGGAGTGTTGAGAAGCATACCACCTGTGCACCTATCTACTTTATGCTCTTTTCCAGATCCATGAAGTGATTGTATGGTACCTAGTAGTATTATTCATGCCAACATAGAAGAGCAGCATCAGTAGTCAGTAGACTTTTGGACTTTCGGCAGTCTCTCCATAATGCCTTGGATTCTGGCACCTGACAGACAGAATAAATATAGGGACAACATATCTGGTTGGCATATGGATGCCTCTGTGCCCCTCAGAAGCATATTACCAAACTCCACCACTACCCTCCACCTCTTAGGTGCAATGGTTGTTGAAACCTCAGCTTTATGGTTTGCAAATTTTGGTTCCTCTTCTTCCTGGGATAGTTTCTACTCCTCCACTTCCAGAGCTGCATATTAATTCTTTTCAGCTTGGAGAAAAGACGGCTGAGGGGGGATATGATAGAGGTGTTTAAAATTATGAGAGGTCTAGAACAGGTAGATGTGAATTGGTTATTTACTCTTTCAGATAATAGAAAGACTAGGGGGCATTCCATGAATTTAGCATGTGGCACATTTAAAACTAATCGGAGAAAGTTCTTTTTCACTCAACACACAATTAAACTCTGAAATTGGTTGCCAGAGGATGTGGTTAGTGCAGTTAGTGTAGCTGTGTTTAAAAAAGGATTGGATAAGTTCTTGGAGAAGTCCATTATCTGCTATTAATTAAGTTGACTTAGAAAATAGCCACTGCTATCACTAGCAACAGTAACATGGAATACACTTAGGGGCGGATTTTCAGAGCCCTGCTCGCCTAAATCCGCCTAAATCCAGGCGGATTTAGGCGAGCAGGGCCCTGCACGCCGGTGCGCCTATGTTCAATAGGCCTACTGGCGCGCGCAGACCCCGGGACTCGCGTAAGTCCCGGGGGTTTCCGAGGGGGGCGTGTCAGGGGCGTGTAGGGGGCGTGTCGAGGGGCGGGCCCGATCCGTGCGGCGTTTTCGGGGCGGGCCGTAGTGTTTCGGGGGCGGGCCCGGGGGCGTGGCCGCACCCTCCGGGCCCGCCCCCAGGTCGCGTCCCGGCGCGCTAGCAGCCCGCTGGCGCGCAGGGATTTACGTCTCCCTCCGGGAGGCGTAAATCCCCCGACAAAGGTAAGGGGGGGGTTTAGACAGGGCCGGGCGGGTGGGTTAGGTAGGGGAAGGGAGGGGAAGGTGAGGGGAGGGCAAAAGAAAGTTCCCTCCGAGGCCGCTCCGATTTCGGAGCGGCCTCAGAGGGAACGGAGGTAGGCTGCGCGGCTCGGCGCGCGCCGGCTATACAGAATCGATAGCCTTGCGCGCGCCGATCCTGGATATTAGCGGATACGCGCGGCTACGCGCGTATCTACTGAAATCCAGCGTACTTTTGTTGGCGCCTGATGCGCCAACAAAAGTACGCCAAATCGCGCTATTTGAAAATCTACTCCTTAGTTTTTGGGTACTTGCCAGGTTCTTATGGCCTGGATTGACAACTGTTGGAAACAGGATGCTGGGCTTGATGGACCCTTGGTCTGACCCAGTATGGCATGTTCTTATGTTCAGCTTGAGGGAAATTGGAGTCGGGATGTTGAGTATAATGGTTGTAGTAATCTGGATCCAGCTGTTTTCAGTGGTCTGGTTTCACTTTCCTATCTGGTTGAGCTTTTCATCTGTATGCCTTGACAAGCATTTCCTTGATGTAGTCTTCATTCTTCCAGATGCTTTTCAATCTTGCCACCTCTTCTCTGAGTTCTGTCAACTGTTTTGTTAGGGATATTCAGACATCTTACACTGAAATGGTTCCTCACTTGGATCAGAACATCTGTCTGGACAGAAATAGAAGTAGTAACAGTGGTGACTGCTTTGATGACATTTCTCAGCCATGTTTCAGCTGTTGGGAGCTTCTGGTACCTATTATTTATAGTACTTATAATCTACTTATAATGGATCTTACTAAGAAAATTAGAAAGACCTATTTACCTTTTCCTCAACCTTCCTGCAAATAAAATTAGTTAACCTGTGGCATCTAACTTCTATCTCTACACTCAAAATCCCTGTTTGTAGTCCTGTTTACTTTCTTACATGTTGCTTGGAAGGATGAAGTATCTTATGCTATTCTCTCAGAATAAAATATGTATTTAAAAATCTATGAAGTGCATAGTTTAGTTGTAGCTCCCTTTGTAGACTCTTTTTGCTTAGGGTATAAAAATAAACCATAGCAACTAGAAATAATTACCACAAACATCAAATATAATGCTAGCAATCAAGCTCCTTCGGACATTTACTTAGGGTGTCATTTTCAAAGGCTTATCGCACGCGAAAAGGCCCTTTTTGCGTGTGATAGCATGCTGGGGGTGGAGTTGGGGCGGCGAGGAGGTGGACTCAGCGGTGTCTTCGCTGGCGGCGATGTTAGTAACATTATCATCGCCAGTAGCGCCCAATAGCACCACCTTTCACAGTGGCGCTATTGGGTGCGAAAGCCGGCAGTGAAAACACCGCGGTGGTGCGAAGGCTGCCGGCTTTCGCAGGCCAGCCCCCCCTTCGACCCCCCGCCCCCTGTCTTCACTGTATTCACCATTCTGCGATAGAATGCGATAGAATGGTGAATCCAGGCCTTAATTTTTTCTTTTCGTAAATGACAAAACATTTGACCTAAATCACTTACTATCTCTTCTCTTCCTTGTACAAAGCAATACTTTTTCCAACTGAATATTAATAATTTATCCTAATCTAAGGATGTGCATTCATTTTAACCAAATTTGAAAAATACAATGAATAAGGGCCAATCTATTTCTTTCAGGGGGTCCAAAAATAAATTATGGTTTATGGTTTATTGGTTTTTCTATACCGCTGCCTTGGCGTTAGCCTTCACAGCGGTTTACAATTTAAACAATAATAAGAAATACAATAAATACATCCAATAAAAGATAACAGCTAAAATTTTAAAAAGCACATTAATAAGGTATTTAGCTGTTAAGAGTAGAGATTAAAATTATTAAAATAATAGAGCTTTTCCTCGATGTATTATTGAGGGCTAAAAAGTTAAGACAAAATAAAAAGAACAACATAAATGTAATATCACAAAAAACATAACATAAAATCAGTTCTGCCAGTGGCTAAAATCTGGGCTAAAGAGTCCCCAAATTAAATGAATCTTATTTGTTGTATTTGATTAAAAAGAATCTCCTCTTGTACCTATGTCTAGACCCAAAGCCGGGGTCTCACCTAGGCAATAGGCCTAGACCCAAAGCAGGAGGCTGTACAGCAAAATGGCACCCTTCACAGAGGAGGATGCACTGAAGTTAATTTACTTTGGTGCATCACTAGCAGATGGCACCATTTGAAGAAGAAAGTAGGTGCCTTCTATGAGGCAATGGGCTACAACTTCTGGGCCTGGGCCTTTTCCTGGGCTGAGGCCCAGCATTGGGTCCTGGCCTCCGGGCTGGCTCTGGTGTCGGGTATGGACCTGGGCTGAGGCCCAGGTGCTGAAGCCCAGGCATCAGGACCCAGCTTTTATGCAAGGCCCTGGCATCAGGCCTTGGCTAAGGCCCAAGAGTCGGGACCAGGTCTCCATACCAGGCTCTGGCATCAGGCCTGGACATAGACTCTGTTCTAGGTGAGGCCCAGGTGTCGGCTCTGGCCTAGGCTGAGGCCCAGCATCCAGTCTAGGCCCTGGCATCAGGACCAGGCATCCAAGCCTCAGTCTTATGTAGAGCTTAAGCCTAGGTCATGGCAATTTACTGCAGCCTAGGTCTATGCAAGGCTGAGGTTTTGGCTTGGGACTATGCATTGCCAGCGGATCCCCACCGGAGATGGTAAGTGGTAGCTGGGGGTGGGGGTAGGGGTGGTTGATCCTGGCCTCAGCATTTTTCTGGGTGGAAGGGATGGATGGTGTGGACGGGTGGGTTTTGTGTTTTTTTTTTTAAACAAAAAAAAACAAAACAAAACAAAGAATTAAACATTAAACAAAACAAAGTTTATGTGGGAAAACCTCCCCAAAAACGAAACAGAAACTAACCATATTTTTTACCCCTATACACCCTTACCTGATCTGTGATCTTAAACTGTTTATCTATGATCTCTAACAGACCTATTTTTATTCATTTCGATCATGGTTAATTTTGTAATCATTTGTCTAAAGTCTATCTATATAAATAAAAATGTAAAATAGTTTGTACGTAATCGATAATCTCAGAAACTACTGTACCAATTGCTTTCAAATTTGGACACAACCTTGCTTTCACTTTCGGCAAGGTTCTTCTCTATCTAGATCACATAGATGTCACACGGTTACAGATAAAAACATGTTTTTACATGTGTGTGGGGAAAACAGCGACATCTGTTGGACAGACATTCAACACATGCTATCTACCTTGGGAAATGAAGCTGCTGTACTGCGCATGCGTGGGCATGAGCACACGTCGGACACAGCGGGACCAACATGGCGCTGGGAGGAGCAGCAGCGGCGGACTGGCGGCGATATCGGGCGTGGTGGTGTCAGCCGGCCGAACTTCGACACATGGGAGGAGCTGGTACGGCGATCTGGTACGGCTCACGTGCACGACAGGGAGGGATCCTCGCATCTTCTGGAGCAGGCCGCGCAGAACCGCACAAGAGGGAGAGGGATGGGGGGGGGGGGGAATCAGCTTGGAGGGCATTGCGAGTGGGAGGGGATCAGAGTCAGGGTAGGAGATTGAGAAAGGGTGTGGTGTCCCTGACGAAAGGGTAGGGAGTAGGTGGGGGAGAGGTGACAGTGAGGGGAGGGAGAATGAAGGGGGCGGTGAGTGTCAGGGGAGAGACACAGAGTGGAGAGGTGAGTGTGAGGGGTGAGAGTTGGAGTGGGGACAGGTGAGTGAAGGGGAGGTTAGTGACCAAAGGGGGAGGGGTGAGTGTGAGGGGAGAGAGTTGGAGTGGGGACAGGGGAGGAATGGGGGGGTGAGTGACCAAGGGGGAGGACGATGTGTGACTGAGGTAAATGAGCAAGGGGAAGGGGAGGGGGGGAAAAGAACCTGACTCTGACTAGCGGGCCACCGCTAGTTAATAGATATTTTTATATAAAATTATCACAAACCTCCTTTTAGTTTAAAAATATGTTCCTATATCTATCTGGAGTATACCCTATGAAGAATCCTGTTGCCTGCATACAAAGATCAGACCAACTAAAAGTAATTACCTGAAGGAGTTATTATAATACTAATTTAACTTCTCTGAACTAGTTCGCTAAATGACTATGTCTAATGATATATTGTAACCGAACCTTTGACGGCACCTATTAGAATGTACTATAGTACACTTTTACCTACATTAAATATGTGCCTACATGTACACTGTTGCGATGGTATTTAACTTAGCAACAGTATAGAAAAGTTTTTAAATAAATAAAATAAAATATTTACATTAAGTATTCTGTTTTTATAAATGACTAAATTTATCTACATTACTTCCTTATGTTTCTCTGCCAACCAATGTCAAGTAATTCTGAGTAGTCCAAGTTCCTAATTGGCTGGTTAGTCTATATTGTTAGAATGGAAAGTAAAGAGTTGGGGTGGAAGAAGGAACTAAAAGCAGAAGGAAAAAAACCTAACAGCAAAGCATCCTTTTATTTCTAGACTTCCTTTCTAAAATCCTAAGCAATAATAATACCCAGCAAACAGAAAAGCAATACAAACAATATTCCCTTTTTAAAATTTATCAAAACAAAATCAAAAGCAATAAAAAAAATAAAAGTATATACTCCCTTCAGTATAAGGTCTTGAATAAAGCCAGAAAAATTATCTCTGTTGGTAATTGAGCTCTTCCAAGAATGTCCTACCAAGGTCTTAAACAAGAGCTAGCTTATAAATCCCTTCAATACCACATTTCTTGTAAATGCAGCAATCTTCTTTGGTTTTCTTTCTCAGCACCATAAATGTTCAGGCTATTCTTGTCTTTTATTCTGATCAATGACACATACAGCTATCCATGTGCAAACACTAGTTTCTCTAAAAGTGCTTAAACTTAATCAAATGTCAGTTCTTATTATTTATTTATTGTAATCACAAGAGCAGTAATCATGGTAAATTATCTTTTCAAAATATATGGATAATTTGTTTTTCTTGGTGCTGACTCAATTCTTGGTATAATGACTCATTTTCCTGTGCTACTTACAGTGAAAATCTTAACATCAATAACGTGTTGATGAAGTGCTCTCACAACTAATCTTGGCTTCATTGAGCAATCCTTTCTTTGGATTCAAATTTGTAATTGGTGCTATAAATACTCCAGCCTTCAAACAGGGTCATTTTTTAATTCGCTTTAGGGACTTATCATGCACAATAGGGACTTATTGCGTGCGATAAATATCGCAACACAAATGCGTATGCAAATTCTACATTGAGTATGCAAATGGGAGGAGAGTGGGAGGAATTCATGCAAAGTAGGGTTTCCTACTGCTGAATGTGTTACATTAATGCACAATAGCACAAGATTTAAAGATAGAAATTACACCTATTTATTTCGGAGGTAAGGGAAAATTTTGTTTTATCACAAGTGCATGGCCGTTAGAGTGATTCACGGCTATTATCATGCGTGATAAAGTGAGGCCTAATAGTAAAAACACCTACCACTCTCTCCTGGGCCATTAAAAACACCTGTTCCTACCTAGCCTGCCTTCCTAGACCCATAATATTGGATACTGAATGCTAGAGATGTGAATCGTGTGATCGATCATCTTAACGATCGATTTTGGCTGGGGGGGGAGGGAATCGGATCGTCGCGGTTTTGTTTTTTTAAATATCGTGTAAATCGTAAATCGGGGGAGGGCGGGAAAACCGGCACACTAAAACAACCCTAAAACCCACCCGACCCTTTAAAATAAATCCCCCACCCTCCCGAACCCCCCCAAAATGTCTTAAATTACCTGGGGTCCAGTGGGGGGGTCCCGGTGTGATCTTCCACTCTCGGGCCACGGGTGCGTTGATAGAAATGGCGCTGGCGCTGGCGCCATTTTGGTTCCTGTCCCCCGACGTCACGAGCGTAGGAGATCGCTCTCGGACCCCCGCTGGACTCCCAGGGACTTTTGGCCAGCTTGGGGGGGCCTCCTGACCTCCACAAGACTTGCCAAAAGTCCAGCGGGGGTCCGGGAATGACCTCCTGCACTCGAATCATGTTGCCGTATGGCCGGCGCCATTTTGCAATACGGCAACACGATTCGAGTGCAGGAGGTCGTTCCTGGACCCCCGCTGGACTTTTGGCAAGTCTTGTGGAGGTCAGGAGGCCCCCCCAAGCTGGCCAAAAGTCCCTGGGCGTCCAGTGGGGGTCCGAGAGCGATCTCCTACGCTCGTGACATCGGGGGACAGGAACCAAAATGGTGCCGGCGCCATTTCTATCAACGCACCCGTGGCCCGAGAATGGAAGATCACACCGGGACCCCCCCACTGGACCCCAGGTAATTTAAGACATTTTGGGGGGGGGGGGTTCGGGAGGGTGGGGGATTTATTTTAAAGGGTCGGGGTGGGTTTTAGGGTTGTTTTAGTGTGCCGGTTTTCCCGCCCTCCCCCTTCCCCTCCCCCTTCCCCCGATTTACGATTTTTGACGATAAATCAGGGGAATTCCTATTATATATCGCCTCTAACGATTTTTGACAATTTAAAATATATCGGACGATATTTTAAATCGTCAAAAAACGATTCACATCCCTACTGAATGCTTGAGGAGGATCGCCACAGCCAACAACAAGAAAGAGAAGAAGAAGAACAACAACAACTACTAGAACAGGCAAGGGATTTTTTCACCCCTCCTAGGGAAGTCCCTGCACCATAGCCTGAGCCACTGAACCTGCAGGAAGAGAGTCAGGGCCCATGACCGCACTTGCCACACAGGCGGCTACAGCGGATGAGATACAGAGAGCGCATCTTTCCTCCACGAACTTCTTTACTGGGCATGCAAGAAGAATATATTTTAAGAAGATATCGCTTCTGCTTTTGGGCTATCCTGGAATTATATGAGGAAATAAGAGGGGATCTGGATCCGGTCAAGGAACGGTCTCACGCTATACCTAGCCTCACCAAACTATTAGCCTCCCTGCATTTCCTGGCATCCAGCTCCTTCCAAACTATAGTAGGGGTTATCGGGGGAATGGCCCAGAGCACTTTTCCATGCTGTCTGGGCCAGGTCATGGAAGCAGTTTCCGCATACATTGAGCACTAAATAGCATGTCTTCAGGTCAGGCAGGACTTGATGGATATCAAGAAAGGCTTTTATGCAATTTGCACACTTTCCCAATGTAGTGGGAGCTATTGCCTGCACTCACATAACCATCATCCCACCACGTAACAGGGAGGAGATCTTCCTGTTGTGTTCCCACATGATGCCGAGGAGGCTGACTCAACTTACCCTCTCCGCCAATGATCTGTCACGCTGCCGATTCATGGGGGTTGCCGCGAGGTCAAGGGGCAATCGAACACATTGGAGACACAGCAGAAATGAAGACTCCATTCCCAACGTCCTCTAGACACATGTAGCAAAGCCAGTCCTGGTTTTAAAGAGAACTACTCAGGAAGGGCAGCCCTTACCACTGACTCTGCCCCTTCCTGGGAGTATATTAGTTGGCTTCACTGCTGACTGAATTGAGTTAGCAAGGACTCATTTGGTCTTAGCTTCTTTGCCGCTCCCACTGTTACTGGAGGTTCTCTCCACCCTCCGGGGGTTTTTCCTTGGGTACCTGCTCCTCAGGGGCCCTATGCTTACTTTACCTACTTTTGTTTATTTCAGGTACCTACTCTCTGTCCAGGTGCTCGCTCCTCGAGGTCCTGAGTGCATATCTTGGTATCTGCTTCATCTACCATCTGCTGGGACACCATCCTCACAGCTTTAAGAAGAGTGAGTAATTACCACCATCTTGCAGTACTTCCTTCAGCCTATCTGGCTATCTGCATTGGAACTGCCTTTCCTCCATTGTGGAACAGGACTCCTCAGCACTGCTGTAGATTCTACTCACTGCTGCTCTCTGTGGTTGCCTGTCTCTGCTGGACTGCAGCTTCAAGTATTACTCCCTACTGCCACCTCTGGCGAACATTAAGAACTGTTAATAACTCTTTTTCTGTGTGTGTATCTCCAACACTGAGCCTGGCCTATGGCCTCTCTCAGGACTCTCCCCCCAAGGGCATGGTCATCTGCCACTGGTCCAAGGATCCACCCACAACCTTTACAGACCACAACACACTTTTTAAAGCTTCACTGAATAAATTAGTCCTTTCTAAGTCTCCCATTTCCAGCAGTCAAAATTTGTTGGGTTACTTATATTCTTTTTTTTTGAAAACTATTTATTAAATTTTTTACAATTCGCATTCCACAGAAAATACATGAGCAGTCCACCAACATTGTATATTAACCTCATTATCTGTCTATAGAAAAGGCAACACATTCTCCAGGATACATTTTCCTACTAACTTGTAACCATGCCCATCGATACAGAATAAGTAAAAAAGAAAGAAAGAACAGGTGTTACACAAAATTGTAGTGAAAACCCCAACCCCACAGTACCTTGGGGCCTGTGGAATGATGACATAGTACCATATAAACTGATACAGACTTTATACCCCCCTCCCCTCCCTCCCCAGTATGGACAGCTTGTATGTCGTGGGTATGTATTAAGAAGCACCACCTCGCTCCCCTCAGTCCTCGCTAACCTGAGGACCCTGAGATGAATAACTCCCAGGGAGTGAGCTTATGTGGGGCTCGGATAGTGGAAATGACAGTAAAGAATTGGATGGTATATGCATGTGTATCATCTAGTCTGTGGTATAACCAGCTGGGAAAGCAGTCGCTGAAACCTGTACCAGACCAATTACAGAGCCCCAACGGGATACCAATTGAGCTCCGGCAAACACAATACCAGATAGACACGGGTCATGGTGCCCTCCTGTTCTCTGGTGGCCGGATGGCTTGGAGCGGGGAGGGAGCAAGGATGTAGTCGCTTGTACCCAGACCGTGCTCCTCATATGTTTAATGCAAACCGTACTGGGTTGAATATAAGCTTGAAACTTCTGCCATACCGCCAACTTGCGTGCCTGAACCTTATCGGGGTGACGTAGGGCAATCTGACTTTCATGGGAGCACAGATTCACCATATCCTTAAACCAGTGTTCCTTGGCCGGGGGTTCATCCTTTAGCCACCCAGACAATATTACCCGCTTACCCACTATGGCAGCCTTGTGGATAAACGCCAGCAAAGTGGGTGACATACTTGCCAGGGTCAGTGGCACCCCAAAAAGCCATAGTCCCATTTCCATAGGTATGTCCTGCCCCCACAGTTCAGAACAACACTCTTTAATCTCCTTCCAGAAGGTCCCTACGACCAGGCAGTCCCAAAAGACATGGTAAAACATGCCCACTGTTGCGACCGTTGGTCTCAGATGGCTTCGACCTCTGTGCCTCACCTTTCTTCCTTCTCTCTCCACAAACCTTGGGAAGATGGCTGCTGCCGCATCATCATGCCGCTCTCTCTGGCATCCCCCGAACGGCTACGGCAATGGTGTTCGCCATGTTTCTCCTGAGGGCTTCCTAGGGTGTGCGCGCACACGCTACCCACGTCTTTATCCACGTCATGGCAGGAACCTCGGTGGCGGCCCCTCCGAGTGACGTCACACCATCCGGGTATTTAGCCTGCTCTTCGTTTGCTAACAAACTGAGGGCCTCATTTACTAAGCATATTTCCCATAGACACAGAATGGGAGAAAAGTCTTAGTAAATCAGACCCTGAGTTAGCAAGGATTGGAAAGTCTGCGGTCTAAGCTACTCTGCCGCTTCCTTGCTGCCGTTGGACGTTCTCTCTGCCCTCCGGTGCCATTCACCTCTAACCTGGGTACCTGCTCCTCGGGAGCTCTATGCTTTCTTTCAGGTGCCTATCTGGGATACCGGGTACTCGCTCCTCGAGGGCCTGTTCTCCCTGCCTTGGTGCCTGCAAACCACCTACTTCTGCCTGCCAGGATCTTCATCAAATACAGCTATCTATTCAGTGAGTAAACTAACCTTGTCAGCTTGTCTCACCTTCAGCTTCAGCGCTGTGAGTCTACATCTGGGACTCTCTCTTCTACCCAGTGCAGCCTACCATCATTGGAGTGTGGGACGGGTCTCCTCTGCCAAGGACCCCTGGACTACTCTACTGGGTTACCTCACTGCTGCCACCCCCTTGGCAGTACCACCAAGCTGTATAATAAACATGAATTCTCTGTGTCTGCATGTATAGAGTCTAGCCTAGTTCTACGGTTCCTCATGGGGCTCCTCCCCATGGGAGTGGCCATCTCCTCAGTACCCAAGAATCCACTCAAACACCTTGAAACCATAACACCCACGACGACTTTTCATTTCCCGCAGTATGGTGAATCTGTAAGTTTAAACTGGTAAGCTCGTTCCTTAGAAATGTATCCCTGCCATAGAAATTTATATTGGGTTTCGTGGAGCAGTTCATTTGTAGTAATGTCCCTTACTAAGAGAACACGGAGATGAACTCTTTCTCGGATAGGCAAAATGTGGGCCACTGTGCCCATTTGTTATAAAGATGACTTATGGTCTCCCCTGCTGCCTGAGGTTCTAGATCTTTATAAAAACTGTAGATGCCAGGCCTGCGATTCTTTTTAGTAAATCCTAAGCTTTGTTGGAATAAACTAGCTTGTTTATTCTGCCAATGGGTTCTATGTGACTGCAAGAAATGTCTAAGCTGTAAGTAGGCGAAAAAGTCAGCTTGGGGAAGGGAGAATTGCTGCTGAAGCTCAGAAAAACTATACAGCACCCCCGTGTCCATATGTATCATTTGATAAACATAGGTCAATCCCGTTTGTTTCCATCTGAGAAAAACCATGTCACCAACCCCTGGCTGAAAAAAAGAGTTGTGTGTGATGTGTAGCCCTCGAGGAGCAAGTACCGGTTCCTGATAGTGACCTGAAAGAAATGAGAGAGGCCCCCGAGGAGTGGGTACCCTGTTAGGATAAAGTCCAAAAGCTGGAGAGGCAGAGTAGCTAGGTACAGAGAGCAAATCCCATCTGTAAGGAGTTCCTTTGCTAACTCAATTAGCTAGCAAAAAGTGTAGGCTTTTGTATCCGGGATGTATGATGTCATCACAGGGGGACGCCCCTGAGGTTCGCGCCAAAGAGAAAATAAGAAGCAGGGCCGCGTGGCGCGCGTGCCCTGTGGTACTTGGACAACATGGTGGGATGCAGCGCCCAAGCCAGACCGGGTATGCCGGAGAGGATGTCAGGCAGACGCTGCGGCAGTCAGACGTCCATCAACCGCGGGAGGAGTCACAAAAAAGGTAAGGTGGGCAGAGTGGAGATGTCGGGCAGTGACAGTCATAACAAATCCTCAGGCCCCCCCCTCCCCTATGCCCCCCTGTTTCCCAAACACCCCCCCTTCCAAAGTCCCATGGCTTCAACCCCCGAGGGAGTCGAGCAAGGCATGTCTAGGAATGGTAGGGCACCCCGCCCCCAAATAACATGCCACAAAACTATCAACAAGAAAGAATAATTACTGTGGCCCCCTATGCTCAGCATGCATTCAGGGGTCCAAGCCAGTATAGAGTAGTGTTAAATATTTTTTTTATACAATCTTTAAAATGTTTCTGCATTATTGATATCAGTTTCAGTTTTATAGATCATTGTCATGAGGATAAATTGAGGACTGAATTTTAGTGTGTTAGTTTCTGTCAGCAAATTTGAAATATTTCAAATGTAAATCTCAACATGTTTACAATTGTTTCATATGGAAATTGAGCATGACAGACAAACTGTCAAGCTAAACATTTTATGTTAGTGATAGCATCATTTCCTTGTTTACTGCTAATTGACTTTCTCATGCAAGTAAGGATTTTCTGTTTTGCTACCTGTGAATGTAACATATATTGTATTATATTTTCTATTAGTGTGTACATGTGTATGAGTGCATATCAGAGAGAGAACATGGGAGTGAAAAACCTGAGTGTATGTATGTGTGTGTTTGAGAGAGAGAGCACGGGAGTTAGAAGCGTGTGTGTGTGTGTGTGTGTGTGTGTGTGTGTGTGTGTGTGTGTGTGTGTGAAAGAGAGGAGAACATGGGAGTGAGAAGCCTGTATGTGTGTGTGTGTGTGTGAGAGAGAGTGTTCATGAGAGTTCTGGCTATGCCACTGAGTGAATGAGGTCCATAAGTTGTTTGTCCTTGACTACCCTTAAATCCAACACAGGATCAATGCCGCTAATTGCAGAGAAACTGCGTGCAGTTCAGTAATAAGAAGTCAAGCATGCAAGAATGGATACTGGAGGTACATGAATAGCTTGTGAATCTTAAAAAGTAAAGTTTCACACTAATCTAAAACTACGCTGGTTATCAAAATTCTCTAATTTTTGGTGACATAGGTTGACAAATAATGGTACACCATGTCAAATTTCAGAAGAAAGAGATTGCTATTGAAAGCTGTTTCAAATCTTGACCATGAAACCTCAATCTTTAGGTTGAAAATCTTTTTGAAGTGAAGAAACAGCAAGTGTTATATGTCTTTGTTTTTTTTCTTCTTATTGAAGTCTCAGCTGTATTCCAGAGGCACTTCTTCATTGTATACGGTGTTCTTTTTTTCATTAAAGAAGCTTCAGATGTTACTATGAATTGCATCCCTCAACAGATACATAGAAATAGAAACAAGATCAAAGTCTTCTTTGCCATGTGTCTACTAGTGTAGTGGAGCAAGATGAGCTGTCTTAAGCTGTTATTCATTCAATCTTCAACTTATTGATTGACTTCTATGTCAGCTACAAATATGTCCTTTCCAAGTGCATGCCTAAAGAATCAGAGCAAAAGCCAGAAGGCATGCATTTTTATGTGACAAAAATGATGATACTGTCATAATATAGGGGTACTTTGGACCAGGCATCTCATTATGTACCCATTTTCTCATACACTGACTAACACACTATTGCAGCAAAAATATAGACAGTATTGGAGGTGAAAGGCTTCAACTTTATTATTACATGATAGAAACTGAGCCACAATACTACGATAATATCAAATGTTTACACCCCTTCCAAAGACTGCCTGGGTAGTTTATCTGCCATGCTTCAGCATGTTATCCTATCCCTAGGTCATCTCACTTATAGGTGAATATTCTAAGGAGTTAAGCATGTAAATTTAACATACCATCATATGCTATGATATTTGCTATGATCAATTGCTATGATAGTATGTTAATCATAGCAATTTTCAAAAGCCATTTACCTACATAAGTGCACTTAATGTGGGAAAATCCTATGGACAATTCAATGGGATGTATTGAAGCAATTTTCAAAATCCCACTTACATAGGTGAAGTACATTTGCATGTGTAAAACTCAGTTTTAAGATGTTAATGGTTTTGAAAATCAGGCCCATTATGCACAGGGTATCTGCCACAGCCAGCAAGAGTCCCATAATGAAAGTGATTTCTCCCAGCCACTCTGAGCACTAGGAATGTGCAGCAGGGACGGATTCGTCCCATTTGGGATTCAGATTCGTAGGGGCCCAAATCCATTGCATCCGTTCTCGGGGGCCCCCGATCCATTCATATGTCAAAAATACATTCGTTCCCCCCAAAAAAAACCCATCCCAACCCTTTAAAGTTATTTATCTACAACCCCCCCCCACCCTCCTGACCCCCCCCCCGCCTCAAGACTTGCCAAAAGTACCTGGTGGTCCAGCGGGGTTCCTGGAGCAATCTCCTACATGTGGGCTGTCGGCTGCCGGTATTCAAAATGGCACCGATAGCCCCTGTGACATAGTAAAAGCAAAGACTATTGGTGCCATTTTGAATACCGGCAGCCGATGACCCGCGTACAGGAGATCGCTCCAGGTCCCCCGCTGGACCACCAGGGACTTTTGGCAAGTCTTGGGGGGTCTGGAGGGTGGGGGGCCTATTCGTTGGTGATCCGTTGTATTTGTGGGGGTTCGCCATACGTTTCAGAACCCCCACAAATACAACGAATATGGCATATACATTGCGGATTCACAATATGTCGAAACGAATGCACACCCCTACTGAGCACCACACTATCAAAGAATGGAGAGCTACAACAGCTCTACACATATTCCAAAGCCTTTCCCTAACCTTACCCCCCCCCCCCCCCCAGTTGTGATTTTCAGTAAAAGAAAATAACATCCAAAAGGAGAATAAGCACCAAAATATAAAAAAATAAAAAAGAGAGGCTGGTGTGTGGGAAAAACCCCCTTGGACTGGCAAAAGGTAGTAGGAGGGTCCATGCTCACCTCCTTTATAGCTACTTTCAAAACCTTCCCCATTTCCTTGATTCCCTGCCTCTCTAAGCCAATAAGCAAGCAAGTTATCTCTGCTTGGTTTGAAGATGCACGAGAACCAAGGAAGCTGTCCCACCCCCTAACTTCCCTCTGTTCCACACCCCCCCCTTACTAATCATCCTTTTCTCTCCTCCCCCAGCCATCTATGATCAACAACAGCTCAACCAAAGGCTAGGAGGAGAGTGGAAGAGGAGGGTACAGGCAAAACATCGAGCACAGACCCACATTAACTCAGGCACCTTGGAACCAGCCCAAGCTGCTCCTTCCAAAGCAGTGTAGCATCTACCATAATTAGTAAAATAATGTGATACTTTTATTATTTGGAGGGGAAAGAGTTTGCCAACTTAAACTTCCAAATTAACATTTTACTGGCAAAACAATGAAACTAGGAATTGAAAGTTATATGATCAACATTTAAAATTAAATATGCACATTACTCACATCAATTTTCATAAGAAAAATATGTGTATAGTATCCTTTTGAAAATTACCCCATGAAAACTATTTATACACATTTATACCTGCAAATTTGTCCACCGAGTTTTTTTTGGGAAGCATGCAAGTATAAATTTCTCCTCAACCCAACTCTCAGGAATGTCTCTGGTGCTTCCACACAGAGATGTGCGGTCATAATAACTAACAGTGCCTTCAGAGGCCACAGATATAGAAGGCAGTAGCAAGGGTTCATAGTGGCAGGAGGGTTCTGGAAGCAAAAAAGTGTTCATAGGAGCTGACTTTTGAAGGCCAGAGGCTGAAGGCCTGGCAGCACTGGTATACCTCTTCTCTTCAGATGGTGTGCAAAATGAGACCATTCTTATGTTTGCAGTGGGGGATGTCTCCACCTGTTTCATCAGAAGTCCAGGAAGACAGGAACAAGTTGTAGCACATGAACAAAGATTCTGGAGTTTGTGTCCCAGAATTCTATTGTGCCAACATGGAGTGGTTTCTAGGGTTGTCTTTGAATTCTGAGGCTTGGGCAGTCCAAGGCACCAGAGTCCCAGGCCTGCCCCCCCCCTCCCCACCCCCAAAAAGGATTGGATGGCCCACAAATATCATTTTTCTGATGTAGAATAAATGCACTTTTACCTTTGACAATGTCTTTGTATCAGAGTGTTCCTTTCCTCTACAGCCTGCTGATGAATTTGGCGATGTATCTCCTGCAATTCCTCCTCATGCGGGTCATATGTCTCCTCCTCCTCTTCATCACTGGGCACTGTAAGATGATCATTTGTCCCTTTGGAGGAGACAGACCTTGGGTTTTGCTCAGGTTATGAAGCATGCAGTAGGCTAGAAAGATGTAAATGACCTTTATTGGGTTGTAGAGAAGACACCCCCCTTGAAGCGTTCAGACCCCTTCACACCCTCATCTGTTTTGAGTAGACCAATGATTCTCTCAATGACTGCTCTTGTCTGATGGTGGTCCCTGTTGTAGCAGACCTCTGTTGCAGTCTGTGGATATGTCAGTTGGATCAAGAGCCAGGTTTTAAATGGATATCCTCTATCACCTAACATAATAACATAGTAAATGAAAGCAGATAAAGACCAAATGGTCTAGCCAGTCTGCCTAGAAAGTTGCTTACAGTAGTAACTTCTGGTTTGCAGTTTACCCCGTGCCTTCTGATAAGGGTGGCAACTGCTGCTCTATGCAGGTTTTCCTCATGCGGAAATGTTACACCTAAAGCAAAATATAGGATACCTCATGCCTTCATTTCCATCCTTTAGCCTCTAAGGATCCACAGTGTTTATCCCAAGCCTTTTTGAATTCCATTATCATTGTTATCCTCATCACCTCTTCCAGGAGGGCATTGCCTACCACTTTGGGATATTTCGTTCTTCTCTGTCTTCTCACCTGTAGGTTTACTGTATGGGGCTTGAAGGTACAGTAGATACTTGCCCACAATAAGGATCAAGGTCAGGGTCAGGGCAAGCAATGAGGCTGTGCTCTGGTAGAGACTGGAGTGGGCCTCCTGAGCCAAAGTGATAAGATCTATATAGAGATAGAGGGAGAGAAAAGTGCAGAGGTTAATACTGTGTTGTGAGAGTAGTATGCCTACATAGAAACAAACTCCTAGGTTTCCCAACCTAGAAACAAATTTCCAGCTTGTGAGAGGATGTAGGCATCTTGACAAGACCTTGGAAACCTGCATACTATGTCCATGATGATCCCCTTGGCATTGCAGACCACCTGCATGTTGACAGAATAGAAACCCTTGCAGCTGCAGAAGGTGGCCTTGTTGACTTCAAGTGGCTTTATAGGGATGCAAATGCAATTACTAGCCCCCCAAACAGAGGGAAACTCTGTAATTTGGTAGAAATCAGTCATAATGTGTTATTGTTGCAATCTGCTCTGTGGTAAAGATATATACTGATGTGTTTTCTGAGAAATGCAGCCAGAAACTGATCTATATCTATATATATATATATATATAGATATATATGTTCATATATATCTATATTTATAGATATATATGTTCAATAGATCCCTGGAAACGGGAGTGGTGCTGAGTGATTGGAGAAGAGTGGCGGTGGTCCCTCTTCACAAGAGTGGGAGCAGAGAGGAGGCTGGAAACTACAGGCTGGTTAGCCTCACCTCGGTGGTTGGAAAAGTATTGGAGTCGCTGCTGAAGGAAAGAATAGTGAACTATCTACAAGCAGCAGAATTGCTGGACCAGAGGCAGCATGCTTTCACCAAGGGAAGGTCCTGTCAGATGAATCTGATAGACTTTTTTGATTGGTGACTAAGGAATTTGATCGTGGAAGAGCGCTCAATGTCATCTACTTGGATTTTAGCAAAGCTTTTGATACGGTCCCGCACAGTAGACTAGTGAATAAAACGAGAAGCTTAGGAGTGAGTGCCAAGGTGGTGGCCTGGATAGCAAACTGGTTGAAGGACAGAAGACAATGTGTGATGGTAAATGGAACTTACTTGGAAGAGAGAGCGGTGATGAGCAGATTTCCGCAAGGGTCGTTGTTCAATATCTTCGTGAGCGACATCGCGGACGGGTTAGAAGGTAAGGTTTGTCTATTTGCGGATGATACTAAGATCTGCAACAGAGTGGACTCACCGGAAGGAGTGGAGAGAATGAGATGGGATTTAAGGAAACTGGAAGACTGGTTGAAGATATGGCAGCTGAGATTCAATGCCAAGAAGTGCAGAGTCATGCATATGAGGTGTGGAAATCCGAAAGAAATGTATTCGATGGGGGGTGAAGGGCTGATGTGCACGGAGCAGGAGAGAGACTTTGGGGTGATAGTGTCTAACGATCTGAAGTCAGCGAAACAATTTGACAAGGTGATAGCTAAAGCCTGAAGAATGCTGGGCAGAATAGAGAGAGGAATATCGAGTAAGAAAAGGGAAGTGATTATCCCCATTGTACAGGTCATTGGTGAGGCTTCACCTGGAGTACTGTGCTAAGTTCTGGAGACCGTATCTCCGAAGGTACAGAGACAGGATGGAGGAGGTCCAGAGAAGGGCGACCAAAAAGGTGTATGGTCTTCATCAAATGCCTTATGAGAAGAGATTAAAGAATCTAAATATGTATACCCTGGAGGAAAGGAGGAGCAGGGGTTATATGATACAGACCTTCAGATACTTGAAAGGTTTTAATGATCCAAATCAACGACAAACCTTTTTCATTGCAAAAAATTCAGCTGAACCATGGGTCACGATTTAAAACTACAGAGAGGAAGACTCAGAACTAATGTCAGGAAGTATTTCTTCACGGAGAGGGTGGTGGATGCCTGGATTGCCCTTCCGGAAGAAGTGGTGAAGACTAAAACTGTGAAGGATTTCAAAGGGGCGTGGGATAAATACTGTGGATCCATAAAGTCTTGAGGATGTGACTGAAGAGAAAAGGCATGGGGGTGGCTTGCAGGAATGATGGCTACTACCTGGTAATTAATACCATTATTCAATAAACACGCACGGTTAATGTGACTCCAACATTGCTCTATGCTTCAACAGCAAGAGGAAATGTGGGACAAAGGATTTGCATTCAGAAATAAACGTGGGAGTAGCTTGCTTGTTGCGGCGGTTACTACCCCAAACCAATTAAGCCTGATACTTCACTTTGAATACATATTTGAATACATATTTGAATACATACAATAGCGCAGCTCACTGCTTCAATGACAGGGGGAATGAAGATAAGAGGATTTACATTCAGACAACTACCAATAAGGACTGAATTGCACAGGCTGGGTAGACAAATAAGCGTGGGAGAAGCTTGCTTATTGTAGTGGTTACTACCCCTAACCAATTAGACTTGATACTTCACTTTTATGCAGCTCCAGCACTGCTCTCTACATCAATGGCAGGGGTGGAAGAAAATTACTGTTGAGGTTAGGGCCCTAACCTCAACAGTAAGAATAACAGATAAGTATGAGAAAAATAACTGTAAAAGCTTGCTGGGCAGACTGGATGGGCCGTTTGGTCTTCTTCTGCCGGCATTTCTATGTTTCTATGTAGTTGGCTGACCTGCTATTTCCAGCCCTGACCTCTCGAAGTGCCTACACAAAAACATAAAATGATATGAAATAAACCCCCCCCCAAAAAAAGAACAACAAAAAACCAAAAACTCTCTGAAATGAAACAAAACAAACTGAAATGAAAATAATCAGTGTGCATATCTCTAGTAGCTATTCAATATAAGCTGAACTTTATGTGTTACTTTTTGGGTGGGATTGGCTGGGACAGGAGTAATGAGTACATATGTAAAGGTTTACATCTCCAGTCTGATTACGATCCTGCCAATTATGCAGTTATAATATTTGATGCTTGTACTTTAGTTTTGTTGTGACCCAGCAAGATCTGTGCATCTTTAAGTAATTTCATAATTGATATCATAAATATATTTAATGTAAATGTTATTTAATGTATCTGTGTATCTTCAATGTGCTTTCATATGAGACTGTATTTTATGATGACTGTGATCTGCTTTGGACAATCTTTATAAGAATATAACTGAAATACAAAATAAAATTACATAACAATGTGAACAGTTTGAAAATTGCCTTCATAAGAAATGATATAAGGGTCAGACTTGTACAGCATAAGACTCTTCACAAACAGAAACTGGAGAAGAAAATAAATGCTTATACCAGTGTAATGCAGCAAATAGATAAGTATCTTCTCCAATTTCTGTTGGTATGGTTTAGCCACAAAACAATGCAGTCTTATCACCTCTTGATGTGTTGTGCCATTGGATTCTTTCTATCAAGAAGGGATAGTTTTGATTACATTTCCTTTCAAAATTCAACAAAAATCTCTTATATATCACAAAAATAAAAATAAAAATTGCTGCTCTTACACAAAACAAGTTTCTCTTAATTACTATGAAACAGGAGCAATGGAAAATTGATATGCTCATTGGACAAGTAAAAATGGACTACAGAACAAAGTGAGAGACTTCCTTTATCATGATGTCTTGATATAATCTTTGCTGCCCAGCAATTACAAAATGTAACAGGGAATGCCTTTTATAGAATTGTTGATTATAAAGATTATATTGGAAGGAAAAACTATTCTCTATATCATAAAGCTCAATACTATATATTGTTACTGAATTTAATTTGCCATAGGATCCTGTTATAGTGAGCTTGTTAAAAAAAAAAAAAATCAAAAAAAGAAAACCAGAGGTTTACTGTAAGGAGCTTGAAGCTACAATAGACACCTGACCTGAGCACAGTAGGGGTCAGGGCAAGCAGAAAGAGAAAAGACACTGAGAATTGTGCTGCACAAAGATGAAGAAAGAATCTGAATTGGACTGACAGCCTACATATTGTCACAATATAACCATGACAAATAAACATGCTGAGTTCAAAATGTAATTCTGGTCATTCAGAAGGTAATTTTAAAAGGTGTATATGTGGTTAAAGCAATGGTTTACCTGCATAAATGCTATCCTATAACATTAACTGCTTGGTATGCTATTATTATTTATTTATTTTTATTCTTCTTTTTTGGCTCTTCAAAACAGATTACGTTCAGATCATTTGCATGGGTAGCAAAGTTGCACACAAAGGAGGTTGCTAACCCATGGGAAACCTCTAAGAATGGGATAGGAGGTATTAGATAATTGAAATCAAATCAAATACATTAATTTTATAATCTGCAATCCACCTTTCCTAGTCAAGCTCCTACAATAAAATACAAGGCACAATACATTAAGCCCTACTGCATTAGGACCAGGTGCTCCAAAGTATTTTTTTGGGCCTTGTGTGTGTCTATGCAATGGCATTAAGTTGAGGTTGTTGGGTGTGTTCAGCACCTAAATTGCTCTGTGTGTGCTAGAGGCTCCTGCAAATTAGGTTCAGAGATTGCATGAGATAAGTGTATGTCAAGAGACCTAGAGGTTTTAGACTTAAGAACAGCAGTTTTAAATCATCAGGTAACAGTTGAGGGTAAACATTTTTGCATACAAGCTTCTATTGCATTAGGACCAGGTGCTCCAAAGTATTTTTTGGGTCTTGTGTGTGGGTTCCCTCATGGAGGTTTTCAGCTTTCCAGCCTTCTATGCTGGCAAATTGTTTAGCCCCTAGGACAAAGATGCAGCACAACTCTTATGAACTACTTCTTTCCAGAAGTTCTTTCTTCCATCTTGTATTTGATGACTGTACTTAAATTCCTTTATGCTGTGTTACTGAAAAAGCTGGAATCTCCATCCTTTCTGGGATTTTATTTATGTGCTATTAGTCAGCCCATGTAAGCAGAAAGAACTGAAGTGGCCCTTGAAGTTCATGTGAGCCTGTGCTTTGAACTGGTGTAACCTATTTAGAAAGAAGATTCAGAAAGGGTAGCCATGTGTTTGCTGCTCACAATGTCTAAGCTCAAGAAGTATTTTCATCTGTATATGCATGTATCTGTGGATGTGAATTGTAAATAAATTCTTCATATAAATAAATATACTTGCTTTTGGAACCATATTACCTGATGTGGTCTGGACTCATTGCATCAGTTTCAGCCTGCTTAAGAGAGTAAAGAAGTGATCCCCCAATCTATATCTAATCTATAACATCTAGAGAGGAGATTACAAACTGGTTGATGGACTACAAACTGGTTGACAGATAGCAGACAGCGCGTGATGTAAATGGAGCCTACTCTGAAGAAAGAACGATGTTAAGTAGAATGCCACAAGGATCGGTGTTGGGACCAGTTCTGTTCAATATCTTTGTGAGTGACATTGTGGAAGGGACAGAAGGTAAAGTTGGTCTATTTGTGAATGATACTAAGATTGGCAACAGAGTGGACACACCAAAAGGAGTGGAGAGCATGAGATGTGATTTAAGGAAGCTTGAACAGTGGTCAAAGGTATGGAAGCTGGGATTCAATGCCAAGAAGTGCAGAGTCCTGCATCTGGGGTGCAGTAATACAAAAGAGCTGTATGTGATAGGGGTGAAAGGTTGTTGTGCTGGAAAGGGGGTGATAGTGTCTAGAGATCTGAAGATGGCAAAGCAATGTGATAAGGCGATAGTTAAAGTAAGAAGAATGCTGGGCTGCATAGGGAGAGGAATAACCAGTAAGAAAAAGGTGATAATCCCCTTGTACAGGTCCTTGGTAAGACCTCACCTGGAGTACTGTGTTCAGCTCTAGAGAACGTATCTCAAAAGGGACAGAGACAGGATTGAGGTGGACCAGAGAAGGGTGACCAAAATGGTGGTGGTGGTGATATCTCCATCAAATGACTTATGAGGAGAGGTTAAAAGATCTAAATATGTATACCCTGGAGGAGAGGAGGTGCAGGGGAGGTATTATACAGACCTTCAGATACCCTACAAGATTTTTATACATTATTATAATACATATTATTATTATACATATTTTATACAGTCATATTTCTAATATATAATGTATTTATTGACCATTACTAAGTTATTGTTCTGATTCAATTTTTTTACTGTTATACTGTTATGGATTTAAATGTAACTGGTTTGTTAATCTTTTAAAAGACTCGCAAACAGCACTGCCCGTTGTTCTCTCTAAACATGGCGAAGGCAAGGAGGAAGGTAGGTTTGCCATGTTTAGAGAGAACAACGGGCAGCGCTGTTTGCGAATCTTTTAAAAGATTGAAAAAAAGTATGAGTGGAGTGTTATAACAGCTAAGTGGCTTCTCCCTGATGAAGAAGCAATTCGAAACTGGGCCTTGTCGCCAATAGTCTCATGGAAGTTCTTGGGATTGAAACATCAAAGTTAAGTTACAGTCTGAATATTCTGGCGAACTGTGATCCTCTGTTATGCTTTTCATACATCTATATAATGACTTTTAAGTAAAAACATACAAAAAAAAGGGAAGAAAAAAACTTTTTGAAGAAAATAAAAAGGACTATAGGGTGGACAGTGGTGCTCATGATTAAAAAAATGTAATAAGGTACGCCTGGATGATGCCCTATAAATTTTATGAAGCATCACTTACACTCTTTAAAAATGTATTTAAAAATTTATCTAACATTGTTTGGGTGTGAAAAGCATTCTTTCTTAAAACAAAGTTGTGGAGTTTTAAAGGAACACGGTTGGGAAAATTATGAATTGAAAATTATTAGTAACATTTAGATTTAATGAGTTTAGTGGTGTGGGTTTATGTGGCAGGCTTCAAGTAAAGCAACAGGGAAGCAGCCACAGAAGGAGAGTGGTAGTACTACAGAAGATACAGATTGTGTGCATCTGCAGCAGCAGCAGTCTCCTCCTCCTCATCCCCGGCAGCAGCGGCAACCTACCATTTAGCAGATGGGGTGGTGTTCTTCTGCATTGTCACAGAGTAGGAAGCAGGCAATGTCCAAAGTGGGTACACGACATATTGCTCTAATGATTGCTTTGGATGGTCAACCACTGCAGCTTGTAGAAAATGAGGGATTTAAGCAGATGCTCCATTATTTTGCCCCTTACTACAAACTTCCTTCAAGAACTACATTTAGCCGTCAGGTGCTTCCTTCCCTATACAGAAAATGTCATGCTGAAATACAGATTGTGATGGCAAGGGCAAAGGGGAGGAGCATCCATCTCACTACTGATATTTGGACTAGTATGAATTAGAGATGTGAATCGTGTGCCCGATCATTTTAACGATCAGGTTCGGATGGAGGGAGAAAAAAATCGGATCGTTTGAGTTGTGAATAGGAATCGGTTCTGATTGCAATTCACATCGTTAAGTTTTTAGTGAGGCCTGAGCAGATAAAAAAAACCCCACCCCGACCCTTTACAAATGACCCCTTTGCTCTCCCACCCTCCCGAACCCCCCCAAAAATGTTAAATTACCTGGTGATCCAGGGGGGGGGGGGGGGGCGGTCCCGGTGCAATCTCCCGCTCTCGGGCCATCGGCACCATTTTGGCTACCACTGATAAAAATGGCGCCGATGGCCCGATAAAAGAACCCCACCACGACCCTTTACAAATTACCCCTTTGCTTCTCCCACCTTCCCGACCCCGCCAAAAACCTTTTACATGTACCTGGTGGCCTAGCAGGGGGGCCGGGAGCCATCCCTTCAATCATACCCTCGGTGCCGGACTGGTTTCAAAATGGCACCGATCGCCTTTGCCCTCACTATGTCACAGGGAGCGACCGTCCTCCCCTTTGCCCTTGCCGTCCTCCCCTTTGCCCTTGCCATCACAATCTGTATTTCAGCATGACATTTTCTGTATAGGGAAGGAAGCACCTGACGGCTAAATGTAGTTCTTGAAGGAAGTTTGTAGTAAGGGGCAAAAACAGAATGCCTACTGTGGCACCCTATATCTAGTGATTGTGCTAAGATAGGTGGGTGCTGTTGTTGGTTGCTCTACTACCTAGGAGCCAGCCCCCAGTGATGTGACGCAGCTGGAATTCTTCATAGATCCTGGATTGGGTGAGAATGTAGGTGTCGTTGGTGGATTCAGGAAAGCGAGGCACCACATTCGTGATGAGGCCCTTGGCGTTGCACACCACCTGCATGTTTAGTGAGTGGAATCCCTTGCGATTGCGGGAGATGGCCTCATCTCTAATGGGCCTCATCCTCTAATGGGCCTTATGATCTGTATGCTACAACCATCATGTTACATCCCAGCACTATGTAAATAATTGTTCCTGTTTTTACTCCTAAAACTACTCAGGCTTCTCTTCTTATCCCAGTTCCAGCTTCCACTGTTTTATTGTAACTTTCTTACTTCTCTCCACCTGTTAAATGTTAGGTTTCTCTTCACTCCCCTTGTTACTTGTAAATCGGCACGATGTGATTCTATCTATGAATGCCGGTATAAAAAAAAAAAAAGAAGCTTTAAATAAATCTCCTCCTCGTGCCCTTAGGGGCACGTGGGTGCAATCAATAGCTCCCAAGACCGAGGGGAAGCGTGCTATTTGGTAGAAGTCTCTCATGGTTTCATGCTGTTCCTGTCTTCTGATGGGGAAGGAGATAAAGTGGTGTGTGTGTCTCAGCAGGGCAGCCAGGGCCTGCTCCAGACATCTTGAGGTGGCACCCTGAGTGATTCCAGACGTCAGGCCAAGCGGGGTTTGGAAGGTGCCGGTAGCCAGAAATGCAAGGAAGGTAGTCACCTTGATGTGTACAGGCAAGGCATGGCCCCTTTGCGTGCGGGGTTGCAGGTCATCCTCTGACATTCGGCAGAGGGACAGTATGGTCTCCTTATCAAATCTGTAATGGGTCATTACTTCCTCCTCAGACAGATCCAGAAATTGGGTGCGAGTCCTGTAGACTCGGTGTAACGGGTACCGCCTCCGTCTCAGCTGCCTTCTCCTCCTCCTCCTCCTCTCTCTTTCCCTTCTGAGCCTTAGGGATTGCAGCACGCATATTGCTGCTGCTGTGAACATGTGTAGACAGGGAAATGAGCAATGAATGGCTGTCTTTAGACGCTCCTGAGGCTCTCTCTCCTACGGTCATACGCACATTAAGTTGTGCATGGAAAACGGTTCCACTGTCCCAGTTTACAGCGGGTACTCCCCCAGGCCCTCTCCTTTCCACCTTCTGGCCTTCTGCCGGATGTCTGGAACTGTAGCGATGTCAGACAGCAGCCGCAGAGCCTTCACTCATTCCTTGCGCACAAAAAAAGCAGTAGTAATAAGAGATGTGAATCGTGTGCCCGATCGTCTTAACGATCGGGTTCGGCTAGAGGGGGGAAAAAATCTGATCGTGGGTGATGTGGGTGATTTGAATCGGAATTGGTTCCGATTCACATCGTTATTTTTTTTGTAGTGAAGCCCGACCCTTTAAAATTAACCCCTTACCTCCCCCCCCCGACCCCCCCCTAAAACGTTTTACGATTACCTGGTGGTCCAGTGGGGGCACGGGGACCGATCTCCCCCTCTCGGGCCATCGGCGCTATTTTGGCTGCCACTCAAAAATGGCACCGATAAAAAAAAAAACCCACCCGACCCTTTAAAAATGACCCCTTAGCTTCCCCCACCCTCCCGAGCCCCCCAAAACATACCTGGTGGTTTAGTGGTGGTCCCGGGAGCGATCTCTCGTTCTCAGGCCGTCGGCTGCCACTCATAAAGATGGCGCCAATGGCCCTTTGCCCTTACCATATGACAGGGTATCCGAGCCATTGGCCAGCTCCTGTCACATGGTAGGAGCACTGGATGGCCGGCGCCATTTTTAAAGATGGCGGCGGCCATCTTTACGAAGGCGGCAGCCATCTTTAAAGATGGCGCCGGCCAGCCAGTGCTCCTACCATGTGACAGGGGCCAGCCAATGGCACGGATACCCTGTCATATGGTAAAGGCAAAGGTCCATCGGCGCCAACTTTATGAGTGGCAGCCGACGGCCTGAGAATGGGAGATCGTTCCCGGGACCACCACTAGACCACCAGGTATGTTTTGGGGGGATCGGGAGGGTGGGGGAAGCTAAGGGGTCGTTTTTAAAGGGTCGGTGGTTTTTTTTTTTATCGGGCCATCGGCGCCATTTTTGAGTGGCAGCCAAAATGGTGCCGATGGACCAAGAGCGGGAGATCGGTCCCCGTGCCCCCACTGGACCACCAGGTACTCGTAAAAAGTTTTGGGGGGGTTGGTAAGGGATTCGTTTTATAGGGTCGGGGTGGGTTTTACTGGTTTTTTTTGGTGTGCCGGTTTTCCCCACCTTCCCCCCCTCCGATTTATGATTTTTCACGATAAATCGGGGGAATTTCTATTGTATCGCGACTCAACGATTTTTGACGATTTAAAATATATCTGACGATTGTTTTAAATCGTCAAAAAACGATTCACATCCCTAGTAGTAAATATACGCGAGTGAAATCGGATGCGCGCGCCGGTGGAGTTATGGGTGTCCCTTATAAAATACGTTTTATGCGCAGAAGTTCGGTCTCCACCCCGACACGCCCCCCGACACGGCCTCGACATGCCCCTTTTGTATTTGCGTAATGTTGCTCGCGCAGGTCCACTTACATGCACAAATACCGCTAAACAAAATTCGGGTTGTGCGCGCCACTCCCGTTTACATGCATAAGTACCCGTTTTTGCGCGCATACAGCTTTGAAAATCTACCTGAATATTCGTGGGGAAGCGAAACGTATCACGATTCCCCATGAATACACGAATCTTCGCCGAATTATACGGCCACCTAAATAAAAATGTAAACAAACCCCCCACCCTCCTGAACCCTCCCAAGACTTACCAAAACTCCCTGGTGGTCCAGCGGGGGGTCCGGGAGCCATCCCCTGCACTCACACCCTCGGTGCTGGTTTCATCATGGCACCGATAGCCTTTGTCACAGGGGCTACCGGTGCCATTGGTCAGCCTCTGTCACATGGCCATCGGCGCCATCTTGTGCTCTTACCATGTGACAGGGGCTGACCAATGGCACCAGTAGCCCCTGCAACATAATATGGGCAAAGTCTATCGGCGCCATTTTGAGTACTGGCATTGGACGGCTGGAGTGCAGGAGGTCGCTCCGGGACCCCGTTGGACCTCCAGGGACTTTTGGTCAGCTTGGGGGGGGGCCTCCTGACCCCCACAAGACTTGCCAAAAGTGCAGCGGGGGTCCAGAAGCGACCTCCTGCACGCCGGCCATCCGACGCCAGTACTCAAAATGGCGCCGATCGCCTTTGCCCTTACTATGTCACAGGTACCGATGGTCGGCCCCTGTGACAAGTGAGGGCAAAGGCGATCGGCGCCATTTTGAATACTGGCAGCAGATCGCCTTTGCCCTCACTATGTCACAGGGGCCGACCGTCGGTACCTGTGACATAGTAAGGGCAAAGGCGATCGGCGCCATTTTAGTACTGGCATCGGATGGCCGGCGTGCAGGAGGTCGCTCCCGGACCTCAGCTGGACTTTTGGCAAGTCTTGTGGGGGTCAGGAGGCCCCCCCAAGCTGGCCAAAATCCCTGGGGGTCTAACAGGGGTCCCAGAGTGACCTCCTCCACTCCGGCCGTCCGATGCCAGTATTCAAAATGGCGTTGATAGCCTTTGCCCATACTATGTCATAGGGGCTACCGGTGCCATTGGTCAGCCCCTGTCACATGGTAGGAGCACAAGATGGCACCGATGACCATGTGACAGGGGCTGACCAATGGCACCGGTAGCCCCTGTGACAAAGGCTATCGGCGCCATGATGAAACCGGCACCAAGGGTGTGAGAGTGCAGGGGATGGCTCCCGGACTCCCTGCTGGACCACCAGGGAGTTTTGGTAAGTCTTGGGGGGGGTCAGGAGGGTGGGGGGTTGTAGTTAATTTTAATTTTAGCTGGGACACGAATAGAAATCGCCGTATTAATGCATCGGTGCGCCATACGGCCGAATGCAACATATCTGCTCCCCGACGAATCCGAATCACGAATGCAACATATGGCGTCCCTCTGCACATCCCTAGTGAATCGTTTATCTGACGACTGAAAATATCGGACGATATTTTCAATCTCGTCAGATATCAGGGGGGTCCCCAAACCCGATAGGAAAACTCCACAAAATTTTTCATGGGGTTCTCTTATCATTTTTGGGGGGCAGGAAGAAAGGGCACTTAAAAATAATCCCCAAACCCACCCTGACCCTTTAATTTGAATTCTTTCTAATTCCCCCCTCCCGACCCCCACCCCAAATTTTTAAAGTACCTGGTGGTCCAGCAGAGGTCCCGGCAGCGATCTTCCACTCTCGGGCCGTCGGCTGCCAGTAATCAAAATGGCACCGATGGTCCTTTGCCCTTACCATGTGACAGGGGCTATCGGTGCCATTGGCCGGCCCTTGTCACATGGTAGGAGCACTGAATGGCCCTCTCTCTCTCTCTCTTTCTCTCTCTCCCCCTCACCAATTATGGTACTTACCGTGATATCTATGCAAAGCGCTAAGATAAACAGCCTAAAAATCCAGGCCTAAGTTAGGTGATTAGACCTTATTGCAATGTTAGAGTTCTCTGTTTTATAGTTGATTTAAAATTTTTGAAGTTAAATTGGTGCACTATTTATTTTAGAGGTGTTTGGGATTGAGCAGGTGGGAGGTATTACTATGAAGAAGGTGGCTTATCTATTATAAGAAATGTAGAGTAGGCAGGAGGTAAGATGTGATGGTGATATATCTGCAATATGTAATATGGAGTAGGTGGGTGGTAATACGGAGTTAATGAAGATTATATTGTTTAAGAGATGGATTAGGTGTGTGGTAATATGGAAGTAGTGAGGTATTTATTATATTTATTACAATTCTTTGGAAATTTTTAATTATAAAAATTGGAAGGTGATTAACAAATTTCCATAAACAAATAAATAAATAGATAAATGTAGATGGACAAGTATCTACAATATTCAAAAGTCAGCATTTAGCTAGATAACTTACAAGTATTGGCTAATAGCACACACAAAAATGTTTTAGTGTGTGTCATTCTAATAGTATGCACTAAAATTAATCAAATAAAAACAATTAAATACATGAAATGAAACATCCTCCCACAAAATGAAAAAGCAGCACTACAATAAAATCTTCCCTCCTCATCCCTATTAATAATTGAAATTTCAAATCTGTGCAAATGCTTAAGCAGTTGTTTAAATATTCTTGTATTAAAACAAGTTGGAATCATACAACTTTATAATGGTCAACTCTAATAACAGTTTGTGATGTTTACCAAAAGATTTGTTGATTTTAAAATATATAAGAAAGCTATGATATTTATTTCATGGAATGTGTAGGCTCCTATGTTATTTGATATCAGAAACTTGAAAATTTCAGTAGTGTATATTTTTTAAAAAATGTGTCCACATTAGGGGCGTGCTGGGAAAAACTTAATTCATTTCATGTCTACTTACTTTTTGTTGGGGCTTTTTGTCATTTTCCCATTTTTTTTTTAAATTTCATCTCTCTTTTGTTTTGTTCCTTGGAAAAGGACCATCAACCCCTAAGGAACTGCATCTCTCCCTCCCCTCCCCTCTCTCCTCTCCTTTCCTGTGACACATCAATATCCTTCCCAACTGCCTCAATGAAGCCCCCACCTAAGCAATATCCCTGCTCACCCCACCAAATAGGGCCTCTATGGGCTGGCCTAATGGTTCAGGGTTGATCCTCAATCACTCCTGCTTCCTGATGATGTAATACAGCAGAGGTTAGGAGCCAACATGGGATGGTGGACAGTGTATTCATTGGGGGAAGTAAGATTTCCTTGTGGTATGGGGGAAATTGCAAGGCTAGAGCCAAAACAAAATGGCAGCATGATAACTCAGTGACTTTTATCTGTTTTAAAATGACAGCACACCCCTATTTCTCATAAAGAAAGAACAAGAAAGAGAAGCTTGTTAAAATGTACTACTTACTGTGTACTGAGCAGGAGAGACAACTTTTGAACCTTAAGAGAATGGCTTTTGAATGTGTTCTCTTAAGAAGTAATCTATAATGGTTCAAATTCAGTTTTATATTTCTGTCTCTGTATGCTATGCTGGATTTGGATGGTAACTATATATCACATTCAAGTCTACTGAAATTGCTGTGTGTTGTAAATTCTTATCTATTTCACCATGCATTTGAAACTAAATTTGTCAAAATGTTATTTGTCAGTTATTAAAAATACAGCAATTCCTGCCTGTTGCCAATTGCAAAGTTACAATTCCAGACATGACATGATTGAGTTGATACTGAGGTGTTATGCTGTTGAAGAATATTCAGCTCTGTTGATAAAGTCAGATATAAGTTTGGGCTGCAGCTGATATTAGCTGTTCTGTACAGCAATAATCTTATTAAATATTAAGGATTGTTATTTTTATTGTAAGTTTTCTTTTTTATGTAGGAGGTCTCTGCTGACTATATATGACAAAGTATGTGGTTACCTTTAGCTGCACTGCTGAGTATGGACCTCAATGAGTATGCTTTAAATTGTTCTTGTAAAATCAATTAGCAGAATTACAAAAGCTTATTTTAGAAGTTCCATAATATAAATGCAACCGATAGAGTAAAATGAAATTGGGATTAATTTAGACAAAAAGAATGAAAGGAGCTGTATGCTGTTTATGAAAATGAAGCCAAGCAATTAGCAGGTTTTCTTTTTTAAGGATATTCTAGAGCAGGGATGGCTCTTGTCCTCAAGAGCCATAAACAGGCCATGTTTTCAAGATATCCACAATGGATATGCATGAGATAAATTTGCCTAAAAAACAGGTCTGTTTGGCTCTCGAAGACTGGAGTCAGCCACCCCTGTTCTAGAGCAATGATTTAGCCTTTGATGATATAGGTGTAAGCAACTATGACACTAGCTGTAACTTATCACTAATAAGGCAGAATATCCTTAACTAGTTAAAGAAATAGAGACTTTACTCCATTTAAATTTCTTTTGATATATTGCTAATATATTGCTGGCTGAAGTTCTCAGTAAAATTCTCATTAAACAAAAAGCATATAACTGAAAATTACCATCAGTATGTGAACAGAAGTAATTATTAATGCAATGCCTGACACTGCAAGTCATTGACAATTAAAGTGATACTGTATTTTTCAGGATCCCCAGTAAGTATAGCTGTATCTGAGAGTTTGGTTGGTGGGTTTGGCTTAGATGCTACAGGAAGTATTCAGGAGGGAAATTGAACTTTAACTCCAAAATGGTGGAGAAATCAATTACTAGAGGATTCAGGTACTGATGGGCTGCAGAAAATTAGTGATATGTGGTTGTCTATTTCACTAAATTTAGGGCACACTAAATTTTTAAGAAGGTACTAAAATGATTAACATGAGCTACATTTAAATGGCTTACATTTTTATTTAGTTATTTAGTTATTTTTATATACCGGTGTTCAATTTTACATATCACATCGGTTTACATTCCAACAAAAAATGCAGGAAATCAAGCTTTTCCTTTGTCAATACATTAAACAATAATAAACATGAAAATTGTTAACAAGGGAGATAAAAACAAGGGAATGGTTAACACTAAGGGTTGCACGAAGGGGTGCACAAAGGGGAGTGCCCCTTTGTCGCGCCTCTTCGGCGTGCGACGCATGGCGCGCAGCGCCTGCTGGCTTGGCACCTTTCAACGGTCCGGCTCCGGTTGCTATGACGTTGGGGGAGGGGGGGCGGGTCTCACAATCATGACTTTCCCCGCAGTATTCTCTTCTCAGTTTCAAAGGTAGTTTTTTCAATTTTTTTTCTTTTCTACCTTGGATGTTAGATGTTACAAGGTGTTCAGCACTGGTGGGTAGCCCTCCCCTTCATGAGCGCCTCCCCTTGGCACCTTTCAACGGTGAAATCAATCTGTAAGGGTTTCAAAAAGGGTTGGGGTATGGGTGTTTCGGGGCATGAATCAGAGATGTACACATAAATACTTATGCCCCTGGGTATGCATCCAGATCCTCTACTGCATAAGTTTACTTCTGCTATGGAGGTGTAAGTTATAAAATAATAATAAAAACAAGGTAGATCTAGAGGGTTTTTAGGGTCAGGGTTAATTGGGGGAAGTGAACACTATTAAACTAGGGGGGTTTGGAGGACCTACTCCTTTACTGGGCAAATTGAGAGCAAGCTTGTTTGAGTTGCAATGGTGATGGCACATGCCACTTTTATAATCCTTTGACTTACATGGTAGAAGTCGTATTTGCACTCACATGTGCACGCAGCCAGACTATTTTAAAACATGTGCGTGCATGCACCCATATATTAAAAATGGCTGCGTCCATGGGCAAGAGCTGACACGCAAGCACAAATGTGCACCTGAATGCCAGTTTGAAAGTTACCATCATAAAGTACTTGTAGAATCCTTTCTGTGTATAGTTTTGTTGACACAAACCCTTAGACAATTGTCAAAAACTGTTTTATATGCATGAAACCGGGTTTTAGACACCTAAATGCTTTTGGAAAATTCAGTGGCATCTGAGCATTTTTAATCCCCAAGAAGAAATTTCTACCTTTTGCCAAGGCTGATTACTTTCTTAATAAGTATACTACTACAGCTTTTACATTAATTCAGTAAGATATTGTGCCTGAAGAATTTTCCTTCTTGATAAAGTCTTAACAAGCAAATCTATAAACAGTGGAAGGCATGGAAAGATATGCATTCAAATTTTGGGTAAAACCATTGGGGTAGATTTTCAAAGCAGTGTGCGGGCGTACATGTGTGCGCGGTACCTGGCGTGCATGAATGTATGCCCGATTTTATAACTTGCGTGCGCAGAAGCTCACAAGTGATAAAAATAGGGGTCGGCATGCGCAAGGGGTGCACAATTGTGTAACTTGCATGAGCTGAGCTGCGCTGCCTTCCCTTGTTCCCTCCCAGGCCGCTCCAAAATTGGTGCAGCCTGGAAAGGAACTTCCCTTCTGCCTAACCTAACCTTCCCACCCCTTCCCCTAGCCTTTCCCCCCATTAGCCGTACTCTAACCCCCCCGACCTTTGTCAAACCTTTTGTGCCTGCCTAGAGGCAGGCGCAGGTTGCGCACACCGGCATGCGATCCTCTGACACAGTGGCAATGGCCACTGTGTCGGAGACTTCTGTCCCTGCACCCGTCCCGCCCCCTCCCCGCCTCTTTAGTAAAGCCTCAGGACTTAGACGCATCCCGGGGCTTTATGCGCGGTGCCGGGCCTTTATAAAATAGGCTCGACACGTGTAATCCCCCCTACGCGCGTAAATGCTCTGAAAATCCGGCCCATTGTGTTAGTGACACATGATGGAAATGGATAAATATGTATTTTAAAGATAAAAAATTCTTTATGGGACAAAAAAACATAGGTATTGGGATGCAGCTAGAGCTTCACTGTCTCATAAAATATTTATCCAGTTTAGGCAGGGTTTCTTAGATACAGATAAATTCTCATTGCATGACTTTTGCAAATATATAATTAACAAGTAGGCAAAGCATGCAGAGGCGTGATTACAGAAATGCTTTCCAACATACATTTGTAGAAGGGGTGTGTGCGAGTATTGAGATTGTGTTTGAAGGAAATTGGATACATGTACTTGTGGGGAATTTATGTGTGTGTGTGTGTGTGTGTGTAGGAGGGATTTTGAGGGGTTGGGGAAGGGGATATACAGTATGGGGCAGATTTTCAAAGGCTACCGCGTAACCCGAGAAAATCTGCCCCTGTGTGCACCTAGCCTATTTTGCATAGGTTTGGCAGTGTGCGCAAGCCCCGGGACGCATGTATGTCCCAGGGCTTTCAAAAAGGGGCGGAGCAGGGCATGGCCAGAGCCTCCAAGCACAGTGGCCATTTGCTGCTGTGCCCGGGATCACGAACCAGCCATTGGCTGGCGTGCGTAAGCTATGCCTGCCGGAAGGCAGGCGCAACTTATCTGACAAAGGTAAGGGGGTTTCTAGATAGGGCTGGGGGGTGGATTAGGTAGAGGAAGTGAAGGGAAGGTGGGGGGAGGCGGAAGGAAAGTACCCTCCGAGGCCGCTCCAATTTCCCTCCGAAGCTTTGGAGGGAACAGAGGAAGGCTGTGCGGCTCGGTGCGCGCAAGTTGCACAATTGTGCACCCCCTTGCGCACGCTGACCCTGGATTTTATAACATGCACACGGCAGCGCGCGCATGTTATAAAATCGGACATAGATTTGTTCGCACCGGATTGCACGAACAAATCTACGCCTGCGCGCACCTTTTAAAATTTGGCCCACTGTGTATGTGGAGTAGGTAGAAAACTAAAATCCAGAACTTCCAGGGTAGTATTCTTAGAAATTGTCCCAGTTCTATGCATAGGACCTCAGCAGAAAGCGACCAGCCACTGGCAGCTGTGTAGGGCGTGCCCTGGTGCAGGTCTCTACAGCTTCAGAGACATGTTCCTTTCATTTCTCCACATCTCGTCTAGAGGCTACTTCGAGTCCAGCATGGTCCGCGACTAGCTCCATGGATGGGCTGTGTAGGGCGCGCTGCATCGCAGTCTCAACCCAGTACTTTGCTTGACTCTTCTAAACCTTGAACCTTGCCTGAGTCTTCTGAATACCTTGAAACTTCATCCAAGTACCTCGTTCCTTTCGTCTGTGCATCCAAGAAACTTGTTCTTGAGTCTTCATCTGAGCATCCATGTACCTTGTTTCTGAGTCTTCATCTGTGCATCCAAGTACCTCGTTCCTGAGTCTTCGTCTGAATCTCCATGTTCCGGTCTTCACTGCCCTGGCATCCATCCAGCCTGCCGCATCTTGCTGATACCCAGCAGCAGGTCCGAAAGGGCTTGGAACGGTCAGAGGACTGTTCAAGACCACCATTGCATTGATGGTCTTCCCGAAGCGTGCAGATCCGGAGGAGAGTCAGTATCTACAGTCATCTGTCTTCAGTCCAGCCTCTCTCCTGTCCAGCCCATGCTCATGTATACCTCACCTGCCTCGGCACCTCTTCGGAGTTCCTCTGGAGTTGAGCCGTGGTCCAAGAACACACATTCTCCTGGTAAGCGGAACTGCTCTCCTAGCACTTCCTAACAGATTGCGAAGGCCTCTGCGCTTTCCCATGCTCAAAGTCTCCATCTCCATAACATAATAGGCTTTGACTAGCGGTGGTATCGCTTCTTCGGACACTTTAAACACTTCTACAAGGTATTTTTTGAACATATCCTTTGGTGTCATATAAGGCAATTTTGGAAAGTTAATAAACCTTAAGTTTTTCTTCCTATTAGCATTTTCCAAATTTTCTACTTTTATTTGTAGAATCTTATTTTCCGTTATTATCTAATCCTGAACTGGTTTCCATTTAACACAGTCCTGCTTAACTTTTTCAGTTTCTTCTATTGTAGCTTTCTTGAGGTTTTCCAATTCAATTATTCTTTCCTGTATTTTATTTACTTTGTCCATAACTGGGTTTAACTATGTAGCTATAGAAGAACCCAAGTTAGCAATTGCTTCCCAAATTGTGTCCAATGTGACTAAATTAGGCTTTACCAGAGCCGGGGGATCAAATTTATTCAATAGGAAATCTTCTGCATTAAGATTTTGTTCCTGTGGTTGTTGATTATTTCCTCCTACAGACCCTCCATGGGAACAATACGACTCTCTCCTCCAGTTTCTCCGGGGCTTACCAGCCCTGTTTGGAGGCTTGCCTCCGCAACTTCTGCTTGTGCTCTCTCCGTCAGTATTCCCCAATCTCTGGAGGACACCAGGTTAGCTGGTGGTGCCCTGAAAATCGGAGACAGTGATGTTGATAGGTCTGGCGGGGAGGAGAGCTGTAACCTTTTGTCCTCCGCGTCCATCTGCAACCCCTCCGATTTACTTCCCTGCTGAACATGGGAGTCCATTGGCCCGAAAACTGGAACCTCTGAGAGATTAGCAGGGTCTATCCTCTCCTTGGCTCATCATTTATGGGCAGTATGAGGCATTATGTTATCTCAGGTTAGTAAGAGGAGAAGAAAAAAATACCGTGGCTCCCAAACACTGCTTCACAGTGCATCTTGTATCAAACTTTTAGAATTTAACAGTTGTCACAGCATGTCACTCATTAAATAACCTTCCATACTCACAATTCTTGCAGATATGTAGACTTTGTACTGATGAACACACTTTTCAAATAAGAGCTGCTGCAATGAAGAGCCATTTCCTAAACAGAAATTACCCTGAGATGTTGAGGGAGTCTCAGTTTAGTGGACCGTTGGGCCGACCTGCTGGAGACTGGGAATAGATGGTCAATGTTTCTAATGAATAGCAGGCCGGGAGGCAGATGTTCAGGCAGGACGTAGATGCTCTTCACCCTGGAAGCTGGTACTCCCCCGGGAGGAGCCCATAGGAGCCCAACTGCTGGGACTTAGGTGGCTTCACCCTTGGAAGCCGAAGACCCCCCCCCCCACCCCCCTGGGAGGAGCCCATAGGGGCCCAGCCGCTGGGACATAGGCGGGTTGTGGATCAGGACAGGTAACTGGAACCAGACTAGGACAGTAGCAATACTGTAACTGGGTTCGGGTTCTGGAACCAGGCAGGAACTGTAGCAAGACTCGGGTACTGGAACTAGGCAAGAACTGTAGCAGGCAAGCAGGAATGAAGCAGGTACTTAGCAAGCAGACAGGGACCAAGCAGGTACTGTAGCAGGCAAGCAGGAACCAAGCAGGTACTGTAGCAAGCAGACAGGGACCAAGCAGGTACTGTAGCAGGCAGGCAGGAACCAAGCAGGTACTGTAGCAGGAATGGAGCAACGAAGCCAAGCGAGTCACTCCGGGGAACAGCGCAACAGGAAACCGGGAACCTAACCCTTTGCAAGGCGAGGACTGGATGGCTGCGGCCGGCTTATCAAGGCCGCGGCGTCTGATGTCAGGAACTGGGCAAAGTCACAACTGGCAGGAAACGGGCTAGAAAGGTGCCCAAGTGGCGCGCGCACGCCTAGGAGCAGGACGTCCTCAGGCACCTTCGCGGTGGCGCAGCCCCAGCGGGGACGCTGCCAAACAGGCCACAAGCCAGGGCTCCGGAAGTGGGAGCAGGTCCGGGAACAAGGAGGTAAGGGCCTGGTCACGGTGCTCGCAGCCAGGATCGCAACAGTACCTCTCCTCTTATACCCCCTCTTAGCCGGTCCAGGTTTACTTGGGTGATCCAGATGGAACTGCCGTAATAAGTCCTTGTCGAGGATATTACAGGCCGGTTCCCAAGAGTTATCCTCGGGTCCGCAACCCTCCCAGGCAAGCAAGTATTCCCATCGGCATTGATGGAACCGGACATCCAAAACTTCACGTACTTGATACGTAACCTCATCCGGTACTGAAGGGTCCAAGGGTTCAGGAGCCCGGGAGTGGTATCTGGACAACACAAGAGGCTTCAGCAATGACACATGGAATACATCATATATGCGCATGGAGAGGGTAGATGGTATGAGACTGCTCCCACTCGTTCGGCGACTCGAAAGGGCCCACAGAATTTCGGAGCTAGTCTTTGAGATGGAATACGTAGCTGTAGATTTCTGGTGCTAAGCCAGACACGGTCTCCTGGGAGGAAGATAGGTGCTGGCTGATGATGCCTATCCACCCACTCCTTGGCGGACAGGGTGGCTTTACGGATCTTTTCCTGATTAGAGATCCACAAGGACCGAAGATGGCGGGCTGAGAGTTGCACTGCCGTGAGTACACTAGGTTCAGGCGAAGGTAGGGGCGGTCGAAGTTGCTTCCCATAAACAACGAGGAATGGCAAACTTCCAGTAGCAGCATGCGTGTGATTATTATATGAGAACTCCGCCCACGGGAGTAGTTTGGACCAATTATCTTGTCGTACGTTAACAAAGGCATGGAGAAAAGTCTTGAGGGTTCGATTGGTTCGTTACGTTTGCCCATTACTCTGAGGATGGAACGCAGATGAAAGACTAATTTGTACATTGAAGCGCTTGCATAGGGCTTTCCAATAGCGAGCTGTAAACTGTGGTCCTCAATCGGAGACTATATCCTGCGGGAGACCGTGAAGTCTAAAGATATGTTGAGCGAACAGGCTGGCCAGGTCAGGGGCAGAAGGTAGTTTTGGCAAGGGAACAAAGTGCGCCATCTTGGAAAATCGGTCCACAGTTACCCAGATGACTGAATTACCTTTGGAGGCAGGAATGTCCACAACAAAATCAGTGGAGATGTGTGTCCAAGGCTCCACCGGGATGGGAAATGGTTGCAACAAGCCCCTGTGCTTCCCGATGAGCGGCTTTTGAACAGCACAAGTAGGGCATGAGCCCACAAAAGCTTGGATGTCCTGTCTCACCGTTGGCCACCAGTAGAAATGGTTTAACAAGTCTAAGGTCCCTTTCCAACCAGCATGACCTCCAGTGAGGGAGTCATGGGCCCAAGCGAGAACTGCTCTCCGGGAACGAAGCAGAACAATGGTCTTCCTTTGGGAGGACACCAAGGTTGCAGCAAGACTTACTTTCACAGGGTCCAAGATATACTGAGGTGTGTCAGGAGTCTCTTCGACCTCAGAAGAGCGCGAAAGCGCGTCAGATCGAACGTTCTTAGAGCTGGATCGGTAGCATAAGGTAAAGTCAAACCGATCAAAAAACAGCGACCACCGGGCTTGTCTTGGATTCAGGCGTTGGGCTTGCTTCAAGAATGCTAGGTTTTTCTGATCGGTGTAAATCGTAACCGGATGGTTGGCTCCCCCCAACCACTGTCTCCATTCCTCCAGGGCATGTTTCACGGCTAGCAACTCTTTGTCACCAACACAGTAGTTGCTCTCTGCCGGGGTGAATTTCCTTGAAAAATATGAACAGGGCAACAGCTGTCCAGAATCAGAGTACTGGCTCAGTACGGCCCCTACGGCCACATTGGAGGCATCAACCTCCACCATGAAGGGCCGGCTGGGATCCGGATGATGAAGGCAGGTGTCTAATACGAAGGCTTCTTTGAGGGCCTCAAAAGCTTGGCAGGCAGAAGTTGGCCAATCCACTGCGTTAGCCCCCTTTCGGGTGAGGGCAGTTAACAGAGCCACAATACAAGAGTAATTGGGAATAAAGTGACAGTATAAATTGGAAAAGCCGAGGAAGCATGGCAATGCTTTAAGACCCCTCGGCCGGGGCCAATTCTTAATAGCCGCCACTTTCTCAGGATCCATTTGAAAGCCTGCTGCAGAGACTATGTAGCCTAGGAATGGCAGGGAAGTCTTCTCAAAGCTGCACTTTTCCAGTTTCGCGTACAGGCCATGCTCCCTAAGTATCTGGAGCACTTGACGTACATGCTGACGGTGTGACGGCAGATCCTGGGAGTAGACTAACACGTCGTCGAGGTAAACAATTACGCAGGTGTTCAGAAGGTCCGGTAACACATCATTCATCAGGTGCTGGAACACTGCCGGGGCATTACATAAGCCGAAAGGCATCACGAGGTACTCGTAATGCCCATCTCGGGTATTAAACGCGGTCTTCTACTCATCTCTGGGACGGATTCTGACCAAATTGTATGCTCCTCGTAAGTCCAACTTTGTGAAAATCTTCACTCCTTGAAGCCGAACAAGGAGCTCCAGGATTAACGGGAGTGGGTAGCGGTCTCGCTTGGTAATCGAATTTAGGCCTCGATAGTCTATAAACGGCCTCAGTGAGCCGTCTTACTTGCTGACAAAAAAGAAGCCTGCCCCTGCAGGCGACTTGGATGGGTGGATAAACCCCTTGGCCAAATTCTCTGCAATGTACTCGGACATGGCCCGGGTCTCAGGTATAGATAAGGGATAAACCCTTCCTTGAGGGGGCATAGTACCAGGCAGCAAGTCAATAGCACAGTCATACGGACGATGCTGCAGAAGGATCTCCGCCTTGGTCTTGGAGAATACATCCGTGAAGTCCTCATAAGGTGCAGGGGGACCCACGGCAGAGTGCATCAACGGAAGTGCGGGAGTCTTAGGCACTTTCATACAATTAGCCAGGTAGAAGGGACTCCACTTAACAATCTGTAGCATATCCCACTGAATTGTGGGCAAGTGTTTCTGTAACCACGGCAACCCTAGCATCACAGGGTGGACAGCCTTATCCAACACTAGGTAGGCTATCTCCTCCGAATGGATCACCCCGGTGTGGACTCTATTGGGTGCCATGGACATCTGGATGGGACCAGGAAGGAGCGTCCCCTGGATAGAGGTAATTCATAACAGGACCTCCCGTCTATGAGTAGGAATCCGCAACTGGGAGACTAGGTCATACAGGATGAAATTACCTCCGGCTCCGGAATCCAGGAACGCCATCGTCTCAAAGGATCCTCTGGGGTATTCCAGAGTAAGAGGAACTATACATTGAGGAGCTGTAGCACAGCCTAGGAGGAGCTCCTCCCGACCTCCTAGGCTTTGGTGTTTTCTGCACGCTCCTGGCAGCATGCCAAGAAGTGGCCCTTCTGGTCACAGTATAAACACAACTTCAATGAACGGTGCCGTTGTCTTTCTTCAGCAGAAAGTGGGGCCCATCCCAGCTGCATGGGTTCGCAGGTGGGAACGTCTGGATGGGAACTCTTAGGAGAGGGCGCAGGTCTCGGCCCATGAGCCAGACTGTGGCGAGAGAAGCGTTGCTCCTTGGCCCATTGCTGTAGGCAGCGGTCAATGTGAGCAGCCATCTCAATCAAGGCGTTGAGATCCTCCGGCAGATCTCGAGCCACAAACTCATCCTTAATGTGTTCAGAGAGGCCTTCCAGGAAGATGGCCTTAAGACTACCATCTTACCAACCTACTTCCTGGGCTAAATTCCGAAACTCCATTGTGTAATCTGCCAAGGAGCGAGCCCCCTGACGAAGTTACAGCAGATCAGATGTAGCCGTGGCTACTCGGGCGGGCTCATCAAAGGCCTGGCGAAAGTACGTGATGAACAGTTGTAAATCTGTTAGCGAAGAATCATTGCTTTCCCAAAGGGGAGAAGCCCATATCAAGGCTTTCCATTGAGTAAGGACAAGATATATGCCACTTTCACCGCATACGAGGGAACCTGCCGAGGCAACAGGGAGAACAGTACAAAACATTGGTTCAGGAAGCCGTGGCAGGTCCTTAAATCACCAGCATAGCGGGAGGGTGCCGGTAACTGAGTCACTGAAGAGCCGTGACCCTCGGGGGCCCTGCCAGCGGGAGGCAAGGACTCCAGGCGCGAGGATAGCCATTCCACCGTGGCTGCCAAAGTATCAATGCAGCTCTGGTGCTGTAGCATCTTCCGGGCCATCCCGGGCAGATCCGAGGGAGCGGGTGCATCCGTCAAGTCCATGGTCTTGCAATCTATTGAGGGAGTCTCAGTTTAGTGGACCCTTGGGCTGACCTGCTGGAGACTGGGAAAAGATGGTCAATGTCTCTAATGAATAGCAGGCCAGGAGGCTGATGTTCAGGCGGGACGTAGATGCTCTTCACCCTGGAAGCTGGTACTTCCCCCAGGAGGAGCCCATAGGAGCCCAACCGCTGGGACTTAGGTGGCTTCACCCTTGGAAGCTGAAGCCCTCCCTGGAGGAACCCGTAGGGGACCGGCCGCTGGGACTTAGGTGGGTTGTGGATCAGGACAGGTAACTGGAACCAGACTAGGACAGTAGCAATACTGTAACTGGGTTCGGGTTCTGGAACCAGGCAGGAACTGTAGCAAGACTCGGGTACTATAACCAGGCAGGAACTGTAGCAAGGCTCGGGTACTGGAACCAGGCAAGAACTGTAGCAGGTAAACAGGATCCAAGCAGGTACTGTAGCAGGCAGGCAGGAACCAAGCAGGTACTGTAGCAAGCAGACAGGGACCAAGCAGGTACTGTAGCAGGCAGGCAGGAACCAAGCAGGTACTGTAGCAGGAACGGAGCGACGAAGCCAAGCGACTCACTCCTGGGCACAGTGCAACAGGAAACCGGGAAGCTAACCCGTTGCAAGGCAAGGTCTGGATGGCCGCAGCCGGCTTATCAAGGCCGCGGCGTCTGACGTCAGGAACTGGGCGGAGTCACCACTGGTGGGAAACGGGCTAGAAAGGCGCACAAGTGGCGCCCGTGCGTGCCTAGGAGCAGGGCATCCTCAGGCACCTTTGCGGCGGCACAGCCCCAGCGGGGACGCCGCCAAACAGGCTGTAAGCCAGGGCTCTGGAGGCGGGAGCAGGTCCGGGAACAAGGAGGTAAGGGCCTGGTCGCGGTGCTCGTGGCCAGGACCACAACATGAGACATATATAAGCAATGGGCTACTATGCACTATACAGCATCAACAAAAAGACCTGCTTGTACCCAAAGTTAGGCTCAATAATTTGAAAATTGTGTTCCCGGTCACATATACTTATATGTCCAAAGACATTACTAAAATTCTAAAAAAAAACACTGGCACATTATATAGTCTTTACCTGCCTTTAGAGATTAGGATGTTATGATTTCCAATAGATGAGATAAAAAGCTCAGATATTTACTCTCACCCTCAGGTCTTCCATTTGCAACTAATCAGAATATCAGGCGAGTGATCATTGCATGGTCTGTAATGTCAACATGAAGACTAGTAGCATTAATATCACATCCACAAACAGAACATTTAAGCTAAACAGTTTTACTAACTGCAAGAGTGAAAGCAACATTTATGCTGCAATCTGCCCATGTAGTAAAATCTATATTGATAAGTAGGGATGTGAATCGTTTTTTGACGATTTAAAATATCGTCCGATATATTTTAAATCGTCAAAAATCGTTAGAGGCGATATATAATAGGAATTCCCCTGATTTATCGTCAAAAATCATAAATCGGGGGAAGGGGGAGGGGAAGGGGGAGGACGGGAAAACCGGCACACTAAAACAACCCTAAAACCCACCCCGACCCTTTAAAATAAATCCCCCACCCTCCCAAACCCCCCCAAAATGTCTTAAATTACCTGGGGTCCAGTGGGGGGGTCCCGGTGTGATCTTCCACTCTCGGGCCACGGGTGCGTTGATAGAAATGGTGCCGGCGCTACCTTTGCCCTGTCATATGACAGGGCATAGGTAGCGCCGGCGCCATTTTGGTTCCTGTCCCCCAACGTCACGAGCGTAGGAGATCGCTCCCGGCCCCCCGCTGGACCCCTAGGGACTTTTGGCCAGCTGGGGGGGCCTCCTGACCCCCACAAGACTTGCCAAAAGTCCAGCGGGGGTCCGGGAACGACCTCCTGCACTCGAATCGTGTTGCCGTACGGCCGGCGCCATTTTGCAAAATGTATGCTACAATAGTGGACAGTAAGACCTGGTGTGTGGGTCTCCTTTGTGATTTTTATTCATGTTCTAATAGTGAAGAATATCCTGTTATGATCTTGCTACATTTTGGCACTACTTAGGCAAAATGGCGCCGGCCGTACGGCAACACGATTCGAGTGCAGGAGGTCGTTCCCGGACCCCCGCTGGACTTTTGGCAAGTCTTGTGGGGGTCAGGAGGCCCCCCCAAGCTGGCCAAAAGTCCCTGGGGGTCCAGTGGGGGTCCAGGAGCGATCTCCTACGCTCGTGACGTCGGGGGACAGGAACCAAAATGCCACCGGCGCTACCTTTGCCCTGTCAGGGCAAAGGTAGCGCCGGCGCCATTTCTATCAACGCACCCGTGGCCCGAGAGTGGAACATCACACCGGGACCCCCCCCACTGGACATTTTGGGGGGGTTTGGGAGGGTGGGGGATTTATTTTAAAGGGTCGGGGTGGGTTTTAGGGTTGTTTTAGTGTGCCGGTTTTCCCGCCCTCCCCCGATTTACGATTTACACGATATTTAAAAAAACAAAACTGCGACGATCCGATTCCCTCCCCCCCCAGCCGAAATCGATCGTTAAGACAATCGATCACACGATTCACATCTCTATTGATAAGACCATTATAGCCCTAAACAAAAGAATAACTTGAATACAGAAGTGCTGTTAACTGCAAAAAAGAAGGAAAACCGCTTGTGGAATACTCTGTCACAGCCAACCATAAGTTTGATGAATATAGATTCTGTGTCATTCATAAACCAATAATGAAATGGAGAGGTGGCAACATAGAAAATCTGTTGCTGAGACTAGAACAGAAATACATCTATGAATTCAACACTGTGGCACTGCATGGACTGAACCAAGAAATGGATCTCTTGGTCTTTCTATAGCCCTCATTCAAACTCAGGAACTTTTCATCTAATGCTAGCTACTCACATTGACTGACATATAATTTTTTAGCATATTGACTTTAAGTTGAATTATAGTTATGTTTAAGAGATTGTATGCTACAATATTGGACAGTAAGACCTGGTGTGTGGGTCTCCTTTGTGATTTTTATTCATGTTCTAATAGTGAAGAATATCCTGTTATGATCTTGCTACATTTTGGCACTACTTAGGCAAACTTCTAAATTTTACTCTTTTGGGTCTAAAATCTTTTTTATTTTTCTCTTATTTTTATTTATATTTTTATTTATTATTTTAGTGTCTCACCCACCTGTTTTAATAGCAAGAGCTGTATGCATAAATCTGTTCCCCTTTTTTTATTTTTAAATTTTTAATTAATTTTTGAAAATTATTTTTACATTTGTAACACCATTTGCCCATTGCTGCCTGAATTCTTTTGTAAATATGTTTTTGAATATTCACAAATATACGAGTATATATTGAGCTATATTTCGGTGGGAACACTAATCCTGTACACTTCCAATCTACAGTAACACGGGCCAGAGTACTTTCATTCTGTATCACTAAACATCTTAAGAGATTACCCTGATATCTATCTTTTCTTTCAATTTCTGGTTTATGTATTCACAATAAAACATGTAAGTCTGAACACTGACTATTTATAATAACTTATACGCATCTGATCGTGGCAGTGTCTATTCATGTTGCCGTCGGTTCACACACCTTTATAAGATTTATAGGGGTGCTAAGGATATTTTTAAATTGGAATAGATAATTTTGATTTCAACCTTCACTATATTGATCTGGAATTTTGGATGGTGGTTGGACTGTTGGTTAAAGTTAGTATGCATGTAAAATATGCAATACGGGAGCGGGGGGGTTCTTATGTTCTAAGCGATGATGATTCAAACACCGTTTAAAGGTTTGATTGGGAGACAAAAATATGTATACCCTTTAAAATAGTAATTTTATTGTACTCCATTCAGAACAGAACATACACGCTAAAAGATTTGATCAGGAGGAGGTAAATATAGATGTACTTTATTATGCACTATAATAGGCACATCCCTGTGAAACAAAACAACCATGGCGTGAATTGCTATCTTACTCAAATAAACACTTCCATTACATGTTGTGTGTTGCACTCTGTCTACTCTTGCAGTACCTATGTGGCACTAAGAACTATATACCGAGTTTAATATTAAAATGGTAAGTTCTTGATTACTGATAAAATGCTGTTTTTCTCAATGAGAAGTGCATTGAGCATTAGTGCACTAGTTTCTTGTCAGAAAAAGAACATTTTCTTACTCTAGTAAAAAATGTTTTTATAATGTGAAAGAGTTTTAAATATTAATTCTGTGAGGACTTCCTGATACCAAAAGTATGTATTTTCTATATGGGGACTACTTTGTGATCACAGCTATTGCACAGAAATTATTTTAGATAATTTATTTTATAAAATTTTTTTTTCTTTGAACTACTAATTAACAGCTTGTATGATCCCAATAGAACAAAATCGAAATTGGACCTTAACTCTCTGAGAGTGATTTGCTCTTCATATAATCACAATCTGAGCTGCTACTTGTTATAGGTAATCCTATCTTTCAATAATATATGTCAACTTTGTGTGGATTTTATATGTTTTTTTAATGCTGTATATTTTAAGCATATATGTGTTTACTTCTTTTTAATGTATATGCACATTAGTCTATGTGTAACTTACATGGACCCTTGGACTGTGAGAGGGTGGAGGAGCCCCAAACTCAGGCATGGATTTATTAAAATGCAGTAAATATTGCATGTGATGGGAAGTGTTTTATGGTAACAGGGAGTTTATTATATCCCTATGGGAAGCCCACCTCATTAGCAATTAGGGATGTGAATCGTTTTAGGACGATTAAAATTATCGTCCGATAATTTTAATATCGTCTTAAACCGTTATGGAACACAATACAATAGAGATTCTAACGATTTATCGTTATAAATCGTTAGAATCGTGAGCCGGCACACTAAAACCCCCTAAAACCCACCCCCGACCCTTTAAATTAAATCCCCCACCCTCCCGAACCCCCCTCAAATAACTTAAATAACCTGCGGGTCCAGCGGCGGTCCGGAACGGCAGCGGTCCGGAACGGGCTCCTGCTCCTGAATCTTGTTGTCTTCAGCCGGCGCCATTTTCCAAAATGGCGCCGAAAAATGGCGGCGGCCATAGACGAACACGATTGGACGGCAGGAGGTCCTTCCGGACCCCCGCTGGACTTTTGGCAAGTCTCGTGGGGGTCAGGAGGCCCCCCACAAGCTGGCCAAAAGTTCCTGGAGGTCCAGCGGGGGTCAGGGAGCGATTTCCCGCCGCGAATCGTTTTCGCGGCGGGAAATCGTGTCCTCGATCGTCTTAACGATCGATTTCGGCTGGGAGGGGGAGGGAATCGTATTGTTGCCGTTTGGGGGGGTAAAATATCGTGAAAAATCGTGAAAAATCTAAAAATCGCAAAACCGGCATATTAAAACCCCCTAAAACCCACCCCCGACCCTTTAAATTAAATCCCCCACCCTCCCGAACCCCCCCCAAATGACTTAAATAACCTGCGGGTCCAGCGGCGGTCCGGAACGGCAGCGGTCCGGAACGGGCTCCTGCTACTGAATCTTGTTGTCTTCAGCCGGCGCCATTTTCCAAAATGGCGCCGAAAAATGGCGGCGGACATAGACGAACACGATTGGACGGCAGGAGGTCCTTCCGGACCCCCGCTGGACTTTTGGCAAGTCTTGTGGGGGTCAGGAGGCCCCCCACAAGCTGGCCAAAAGTTCCTGGAGGTCCAGCGGGGGTCAGGGAGCGATTTCCCGCCGCGAATCGTTTTCGTACGGAAAATGGCGCCGGCAGGAGATCGACTGCAGGAGGTCGTTCAGCGAGGGTTCGCCTGCAGGAGGTCGTTCGCCTCGCTGAACGACCTCCTGCAGTCGATCTCCTGCCGGCGCCATTTTCCGTACGAAAACGATTCGCGGCGGGAAATCGCTCCCTGACCCCCGCTGGACCTCCAGGAACTTTTGGCCAGCTTGTGGGGGGCCTCCTGACCCCCACGAGACTTGCCAAAAGTCCAGCGGGGGTCCGGAAGGACCTCCTGCCGTCCAATCGTGTTCGTCTATGTCCGCCGCCATTTTTCGGCGCCATTTTGGAAAATGGCGCCGGCTGAAGACAACAAGATTCAGTAGCAGGAGCCCGTTCCGGACCGCTGCCGTTCCGGACCGCCGCTGGACCCGCAGGTTATTTAAGTCATTTGGGGGGGGTTCGGGAGGGTGGGGGATTTAATTTAAAGGGTCGGGGTGGGTTTTAGGGGGTTTTAATATGCCGGTTTTGCGATTTTTAGATTTTTCACGATTTTTCACGATATTTTACCCCCCCAAACGGCAACAATACGATTCCCTCCCCCTCCCAGCCGAAATCGATCGTTAAGACGATCGAGGACACGATTCACATCCCTATTAGCAATAGCTTGTGTTACAGCTGTATGACCCATTGTGATGTTTTTTGCAGTTTGAAGCTGAGAGAGAGAGAGAGAGAGAGAGAGAGAGAGACTAGCTGTAATGCCCTGCCCCTAGATAGGTATTTATATCTCTATGGGAGGCCCACCTAGTAACTCGAAGTGAGGTTTAGGCATTAGTGTAGGGGTTAGGGGCCACTTTGACATTCAATGTAAGTCGTACGAACAGAACAGTGCTCTCTTGTGAACAATTGATGACCCTCCCCACCCAAAGATGAGATTTTGCAATGTTCTCTCAACATAGCTTGATGTTTCCCAGGTAGAGAGTCCATCAAGCTAGGTTGAGAGAACATTGTACAAATCTCATGTTTGGGTGAGTTTCCTCACTCCGAGGGTCATCAAATGTTCAGAAGCGAGCACTGTTCTGTTCGTATGTCTTACATTGTATGTCAAAGTGGCCCCTAACCCCTACACTAATACCTAAACCTCACCTCGAGTTACTAGGTGGGCCTCCCATACAGATATAAATACCTATCTAGGGTCAGGCCATTACAGCTAGTTTCTCTCTCTCTCTCTTTCTCGCTCTCTCTCTCTCTCTCCTAGGTGGATGCTCTGGGAGCTTCAAACTAGCATCTGCTAAAAACATCACAATGGGTCATACAGCTGTAACACAAGCTATGGCACAGTTTAACACTCCTGCAAATGTTGTACATAAAATTGGCATTAAAGCCATGCAATAGGGCTTTGCAAAACAGTAAGCCCACTCCTCCTCTTTTTCAGATTTGCATCACACCATACGATATGGTGCTATAGCATGTGTAAAAGCATTTTCGCATGCAATAAGCCCTTAACACATGCGAAAACGCCTTAACACATTTTGATAAATGAGGGGGTCACTGCTGTAGCAGGCGGACACTTCATCAAAGGCCATGGTCTAGGCGCTAGGCCTGACAGCCTCTGTCAGAGTGGGCCAATGGCCAGCAAGAAGAGTCCAATGTGCAATCCAATCCGGGGCAGGGAGCAGGCAAAGAGGAATCCGAGTGATGGCAGGAAGCAAGCAAGAATAACCAAGGCACAGTCTGATGAGAGAACAGGCAACCACAGGAAATGCTTCAGACAGGGGACCTGTAGCTGAAGCCCTGAATGTAAGTCAAGCTGACCTTTAAATAGGTGCCGCTTGATGACGACTATCACCTGTGCCTTCGAAGTTTCCTGCCACGGACCCTTTAAGAAAAGGGCTGCTGCGCATGCGTGCGCCTGGGGGGACCCGCGGCAGCATGTCTCTGCCACGGAATGGTGGCGTTCAGGCATGACACAGCAGTCCATGAGTGGAAACAGTACCCCCTCCTTTAGGGCCCCCCACGAAGTCTTGGTTTTCTAGAATGGGTAGTATGGAAAGTCCTTAAAAGGTTCTTGTCTAGGATGCTCGATGTGGGTTCACAAGAATTCTCCTCAGGACCAAAACCTTCCCATGAAAGTAGGTATTTCCATTTGTGGTTCCTCCAGAAAACATACAGAACTTCTTTTACTTGATAGATTTGAACCTCAGATGCAATGGCAGTGGGTTCAGGTGTCTTCCGAGAAGGCCATGTAAGAAGTGAAATCGGGCTTCAAGAAAAAACTCTTGACTGGTTTAGATCTTTTCTTACCAATAGATCGTATGTAGTTAAATTGGGAACAGCAGAATCTGATGTAGTTGACTTACATACTGGAGTCCCTCAGGGTTCATCCCTTTCACCAACCTTGTTTAATGTTTATATGGCTCCATTATGTCGATTCCTAGCGGGTATGGGACTGGTACATTACCTGTTTGCAGATGATATCCAGATATTGTTGCCTATAAAAGATTCCTTGTCAGCTACACTGAAATTATGGGAGGTGTACTATAAATCAATAAAACAACTTCTCAATCACATGTCATTGGCATTAAATAACTCTAAAACTGAAATACTGTTTATCAGTAATAAAATAACAGAGAAAACAGAGATCGATATTTCAAACTGTCTTCCTACATATAAGATCCAACAGGATGTTAGAGACCTAGGATGTATTCTTGACTCAGAGCTCAATATGAAAACTTCAGTGAGGACCAGCATAAAAGATGGCTTCTATAAATTACGAGTGCTGAGGAGATTAAAACCATTACTGCATTCAAATGATTTTCGAATAGTGGTACAGGCATTAATTTTGCCCAAATTAGACTATTGTAATGCCTTATGGCTAGGTGTGCCATTATCAACTATTCGCCCGCTGCAATTGTTGCAGAATGCTGCGGCGCGACTTCTAACTGATACTAAGAAGTTTGATCATGTTTCTCCAGTACTGATGGGTTTGCATTGGTTGCCGGTTCAGGCCCGTATACAATATAAATGCTTAACTTTAATTCACAAAGCCATTTATGGCAGGAATTCTGAATGGCTAAATGCCTCATTGCGCATTCATGCTCCAGTACGGAACTTGAGATCCCTTGGGCAGGCCCTGTTGACTATACCATCACCCAAACTGGCTCATTTGAGCTCAGTGAGGGAGAGATCTTTGTCCTTAGCAGGCCCAAAGATGTGGAACTCTTTGCCTGTTGAGATTCAGTTAGAGGAGAATATTAGTAGTTTCAGGAAGCAAATTAAAACCTGGCTATTCGAACAGGCTTATGTTAACTAACGGACCTTCCCTATTATATCCTTATAGATTGAGGAGATACAAGAAGGGTTAAGCAGGGTTAATAGTGAGAAGACTAGATGGGTGAGGATGGGAAGGAGGTTCAATAGGGAGAAGAGTAGATGGGTAAGAGGATGGGATGGAGGGTAAATGGTATGAGGAAAGGGGAAGAAGCGGTGGGGTTCTTTGTACGGTTGTATGTAAAATGGTATTTAAAATGGTTTAGTTTCAATTTTATTTAATGAGATGTAAAAATGTGTAAGGATTTGTTTTATATGTATTCGAGTGTTGCTACTGCAACTCAATTCAATGTAAACCGCCTTGAAATGAATTTGAAAGTCGGTATATAAAGTGAAATAAATAAATAATAAATAAACCAACGACTTGAGGAGCAATACGTGAAAGACGTTATGTATGCCCATAGAGATGGGTAGTTGTAGCTGGTAGGTGACAGGACCAATTTGCTGGAGGACGGGAAATGGCCCTACATATCGAGGTGCCAACTTCATGGAAGGTAGGGGGAGTCGAAGATGTCGGGTATTTAGCCATACCTTGTCTCCAGGCTTAAATCGGGGAGCAGGTCTGCGATGTAGGTCTGTAGAAACCTTGGCTTTCCGTGCCGCTCATTTTAGCATTTCCTCAGTGAGAATCCATAGCTCTCCTAACTCCTGAGCATTGGATTGAGCTGCAGGTGAAGGTACAGATAGAGGTAAAGGCAATGGAGGTAATGTTTTTTTCCCAAAGATGATCTAGAAAGGAGAGATCCCAGTCGCATGACTAGTATGTGAATTATGCAAGAAATCTGTGCATGGTAAAAAAGAGGACCAGTCATTCTGGTGTTGGTTGACATAGGCTCTTAGAAAGGTCTTTATGTTCTATTAGTTCTCTCTGCCTGACCATTGGCCTGAGGGTGATATGCAGTAGTATGATCTAGGGTAATGTCAAATTTGTGACACAGAGTGTGCCAGTACTTGGCACTGAATTGCGTACTTCTATCAGAAATAATATGCTTAGGAAGTCCATATAGTCGAAATATATGTGAGACGAACAATTGGGCCAATTCTGGAGCCGAGGGCAGGTCTGGAAGAGGAGTGAAGTGAGCCATCTTAGAGAACCTGCGATAACAACCCAAATTACTGTATTGCCTTCGGATGGGGGAAGATCTACAATAAAGTCCGTGGATACATGCATCCAGGGCTCCTTAGGAGGAAGTATGGGTTGTAATAGTCCCCACGGCTTCCCCATCAATGGCTTTTGCTGGGCACAAGTGGGGCAGGATTCCTCATAGGCCTTCACATCAGTCTGCATTCAAGGTCACCAGTAGAAATGCCGTAGGAGCTCCAGGGCTCACTTTTGTCCAGGATATCCAGCGATTCTCTAATTGTTGGCCCATTTTAAGACCATAGGTCAGGGATGGCGAGACACCACCATCTTATCAGAAGGAATAGTTACTGAAGATCCTAAGAGAATGCAGGTAAGATCAATTATATGTCAAGGAGGTTCCTTCAGTTCATTGGCTCAAAGGATCAGGATAATGCATCTGCCTGGAGGTTTTTTGAAGCAGGGTGGTATTGTATCTCGAAATGAAAATGAGAAAAAAACAAGGCCCATCAGGCCTGACAAGCATTTAGACGCTGTGCCTGGTGCAGGTTCTCTAAATAATTATGGTCCATGTAGATGGTAATTAGGTGTTGCAAACTCTCTAGCCACTGATGCCATTCTTCAACAGCCAGTTTAATGGCCAAATGTTCCTTGTCTCCAATGCTATAATTACATTCGGAAGGTGTGAATCTCCGAGAAAAAAATTAGCAAGGGTAAAGAGTTCCAGTGCTAGAATGCTACCGCACCCACCCTGTAATCAGAGGCGTCTACTTCCAAAATAAAGGGGTGGGAGGGATCCAGGTGGTGGAGGCATGGTTTTGGAGAAAAGCCTTCTTTAGGTCCTGGAATGCCTTGACTGCTTCAGGGAACCAGTCTTTCATGTTAGCTCCTTTATGAGTGAGAGTAGTGAGAGGGGTGGTAATCAGAGAGAAGTTGGGAATGAAGTTCCTGTAATAATTGGCAAAGCCCAGAAGTCTCTGCAAGGTGCGAACCCCGGAGGGTTATGAACCATCCAGAATAATACGAATCTTCTCAGGGTCCATGTTAAAACCCTCGCTCGACATTATATATCCAGCGAGATTGATAAGTTACTCCAGAGAGTCAGGTAAATCATGAGCCACCAATTTGTCCTTTATCCTAGATGACAATCCCTCCAAGAAGATACAATGGAGGATGTCTTCTCTCCAGTTACGTTCGATGGCCAAAGTTCTGAATTCTATGGCACAATCCATAAGTGGGCAAGCTCTCTGGCGGAGATGAAGCAGATCAGACCCTATGATGGTGAGTCGTCCTGGCTCATCAAAGACCTGCTTGAATGTCTTTACAAATTGCTACAGATTTTGAAGGAGAGGATCTCCATGCTCCTACAGGGGACAGACCCAAACCAGGGCTTTCCCCTCTAGGAGGGACAAGATGAAGGTGGATTTTATGGAGTCTGTAGCAAAATGTCCTGGCTGAAGAACGAAGTGCATAAAGCACTGATTGAGAAATCCTGGACACAGCACAGGATCTCCAGTATACACTGTCGGTACTGGCAGACGAATGGCGGATGCAGCAGCAGCCATATTGGATATCTCAGGGGTAGGAGTAGATGCCTGAGTAGCGGTGGCATCGAGTCAAGCACTGAGGCGGTCCAAGGAATTGGCCAGGAGTTCCAGGCATTGTTGCTGCTATTGGATTCTCTGTGCTAGTCCTGGTATGGCTTCAAGTCCGGATAGGTCTGCCAAGTCCATGGCCTCAGCTATCTGTTACTTATGTGGACCCTTGGACTGCAACAGTGTGGAGAACCCAACGAAGGAGCCCTGAACTTTCTGTCATAGCAGGCAGACACTTCAACAAAGGCCAGCGTCCAGTTACTAGGCCTGATGGCTGCCGTCAGAGTGGGCCAATGGCCAGCAAGAAGAGTCCAATATATAATCCAATCTGGGGCAGACAGCAGGCAAAGAGGAATCCAAGGCACAGTCCAAGTCAGGGCTGGCAGCAAGCAAGAATAACCAAGGCACAGACCAACAAGATAACAGGCAACCGCAGGAAACGCTTCAGACAGGGAACCTGTAGCTGAGGCCCCGAATGCAAGTCAAGCTGCCCTTTAAATAGGGGCAGCTTGATGACGTCCATCACCTGCGCCGCCAAAGTTTCCCACCACAGACCCTTTAAGAAAAGGGCTGCTGCATGCATGCGCAACTGGGGACCCACAGCAGCACTTCTCTGCCGCAGAATGGCGGCGTTTGGTGGTCGGGAGTGACACAGTGGTCCATGAGTGGTAACAATATGTGTCTTTAATTTAAATATTTTTATAATTTAATATTTAACATTATTCATTGATTTTATTGTTAATATAGCCCCTGAAGCAACCCATGTTGATGGGTGAAACTTGGCCCGAGTCAGGCACTGCATTCCTTTATGATTAATACAAATTCTCCTTGATACTGATCTACCTTTGTTCTGTTTGCATTCCTGCTATATTGGATCAACTTCCATGCTGTTTTCTGGGACCACTAGATGAATATAGACATAATTGACATTTCAGACTTCGTGGAAATAGGACAACCAATGGGGTATGGTAGTTCCAGGGTCACAATATATTGAAATGGTAGAGCTGATTAACCAGAGGTGGAATGGCATTATATGTTAAGAAGTCTATAGAGTCAAGCAGGGTACAAATCCTGCAGGAAAGAAATTGTTCTCTGGAAATTCTATGGATAGAAATTCCATGTGTGATGGGGAAGAGCATAGCAGGGTGGGTTTACTATCATCCATTTGACCAAGATAGCAAAACAGAATATTAAATGTTGACATAAATTTGATGTGTTGTCAAGCATGGAAATTGAATAATAATGGGAGATTTTATTTACCCCAATACTGACTGGATAAATGTCTCATCAGGGCATGTCAGGGATATTTAGTTCCTAGAAGCCATAAATGATTACATCATAAAGAAATTGGTCATAGAACTAATGAAGGGGAGAGGGTTCTACTTTAGATCTACTTCTCAGTGCAGGATTTGGCACAAAAGATAATGTTGGTCGAGCCGTTTGATAATAGTAACCATAATGCAGTTAAATTAGAGATACTGGAGGAAGAATAAAAAATAAAACTACTGTAGTAACATATAAATTTAGTAATATTTACAATGATAAAATAAGGAAACTAATAGGAACAGTTAAAAGGGTTAAAAGTCTGCATGAGGCATGAGAATTATTCTAGAGTACTATCTTGAAGTGCAGATAAAATGCATTCCACAGATGAAAACAGATCACAAGAAGAACAATCATCTGCCACAATACCTAAATGGTACTGTGGAAGAGGCTACTAAAGCCAAAAAAGACATTCTTTAAAAAATGAAAAGCAGGAGCTAATGAGAAAAATAGAAAGGCACATATGTTTTGTCATGTTAGATGTAAAACACTGATAAAGCAGACCAAGAAATAATTTGAGGAGAAAATTGTTAAGGAGGCAAAAATAGTTTTTTGAAGTACATTAATAACAAGAAGCCTGAAAAAGAATAAGTTAGATAACTAGTGTTGATTTTCGTGAAACCTAGGGCCGGCTAGGACTGGTGAAGACCATGGGTAGGCCCACCATGGAAGTCGAAGCCGGGAGGCAGCACAGAGGAGAACAGTTGAATCTTCACTACTGGAGGCCCGAGGTCCTCCTGGGAGGAGCCCGTGAGGACCCGGACCGCTTGGACTTACATGAGGTCTCCTGTGGGTGAGTCTTGAAGAGGAATCCAAGAATCCTGAGGAGTACCGAAGCTGGAGCCAGGAGACCCACTGGAACTTCACCACTGGAAGCACGAGGTCCCCTCAGGAGGAGCCCGTGAGGACCCAAGCCACTTGGACTTAGGCGGGGTCTCCTGGATGGAGTGGTACGGAACCCTGAGAGCAAGTTGAAGTCAGGAACCAGGAACAGAAGTCAAAGTCAGAAGCCAGGGATGAAGCTGAAGTCAGAAGCCAGGGACGAAGGGACAGCAACTTGAAACTCAGAGCAGAGAAAACCTTGTTGCAAGGCCAGGAACAGAGCAGGCTGCAGGGTTTAAATCCCTGTCGGCGACTGACGTCCTTCGGAGGCGGAGCTGCCAGTTCCCGCGCTGGTCCCCTTAAATTTAGACGCTCAGCACGCGTGCCTCAAGGGGCAGGGCTGCCTGGAGGACATTGGTGGCATCTCCTTGGCTGAGGGAGCGCTGCGCAGAGGGCCAAGAAGAACAGAACAGGCCTTCCCGATGCCCTGCTGCGGCGAGCCGCCCAAGGTAGGCGGGGGACCTCCGTGGATAGGGACCACAAGAGTACCCCTCCTTCTACGCCCCCTTCCCGGGGGTTTTGGCTTAGCAGGATGGTGTAGATGAAACTGGTGGAGAAGGGATTTATCCAAAATGTTGGAGGCAGGCTCCCAAGTATTCTCTTCAGGGCCATAGCCCTCCCAGAAGAGAAGGTACTCCCATCGTCTATGATGAAATCGCACATCTAACACCTCTTTCACCTGGTAGATGGTGTCGTCCTGAGCCACAGGACTGGCAGGTTTGGGGGACTTGTTGTGGAAAACTGATAAGACCAAGGGCTTGAGCAGGGATATATAGAAGACATTATGAATCCTCAGTGTGGATGGAAGGCAGAGACAGTAGGAGATGGCGCCCACCCGTTCCGTCACCGCAAACGGGCCAATGTATCTCAGAGCCAGGCGCATAGAAGGGATTCGCAGATGAAGATGCTTGGTACTCAGCCATACTTTGTCCCCCGGAAAAAATGTGGGAGCTGGGCATTGCCGCCGATCGGCGTACTTCTTTGAAGTACCTGCGGCGTGGCGCAGTCTTTCACGAGTGGACCCCCAAAGATTTCTTAATTGTTGAGCCTTGAGTTGCATGGCCAGGGATGGCACTGCCAATAGCAGGGGCAAAGAGGCCTAAGTCATCTCCCATAGACTACCTTGAAGGGAGCCATGTTGGTCGCCGAATGCTTTTGGTGATTGTAGGAGAATTCCGCCCAAGGCAATATGGCTACCCAGTCATCTTGTTGGTCTCCCACAAAGGTTCGGAGGAAGGCTTTTAAGGTCCGGTTCGTGCACTCTGCTTGGCCGTTGCCCTGGGGGTGAAAAGCCATCGTAAAGTCTAGCTGAACCCCAAATTTCCTGCAGAGTGCTCGCCAGTACTTAGCCGTGAACAGCGGACCACGATCTGAAGCAATATGCAGGGGGAGTCCATGTAAGTGAAAGATGTGCTGAGTGAAAAGACTTGCGAGTTCGGGCGCTGTAGGCAACTTAGAGAGGGGTATGAAGTGGGCCATCTTCGAAAACCTATTGACTGTGACCCATATTACCATCTTCTCCTCCGAGGGTGGTAAATCCACTACGAAATCGGTAGACAAATGGATCCAGGGCTCAGTGGGAATGGGTATTGACTGGATAAATGTATCATCGGTACATGCTAGAGATATAAAGTTCCTGGATGGAATAAACAACATTTTTATGGAGCAGTTGGTCCAGGAACCGACAAGAGAGGGAGCAATTTTAGATCTAATTCTCAGTGGACGACAGGATTTGGTGAGAGAGGTAATGGTGGTGGGGCCGCTTGGCAATAGTGATCATAATATGATCAAATTTGAATTAATGACTGGAAGGGGGACAGTAAGCAAATTCATGGCTCTCATGCTAAACTTTCAAAAGGGAAACTTTGATAAAATGAGAAAAATTGTAAGAAAAAAACTGAAAGGAACAGCTACAAAGGTAAGAAGTGTGCAAGAGGCATGGTCATTGTTAAAAAATGCCATCCTAGAAGCACAATGCAGATGTATTCCACACATTAAAAAAGATGGAAAGAAGGCAAAACGATTACCAGCATGGTTAAAAGGGGAGGCGAAAGAAGCTCTTTTAGCCAAAATATCTTCATTCAAAAATTGGAAGAAGGATCCAACAGAAGAAAATAGGATAATGCATAAGCATTGGCAAGTTAAATTTATTTATTTATTTATTTATTTATATTTATTTAACGTTTTTATATACAGAGGTTCTGGTAACAATGTTACTAATCACTTCGGTTTACATATAACATTGAAATGACTTAACAAGTTTGTCTTACAGAGAACAAGGAAATGAGGAACTGGGACAAAATTAAATTAAATTAGATTAAATTACCTAGAACATTATGAAATACATCATTATAAATAATAGAAAAATAGAAAACTAACATACTAGCGATTAGGATCAATCATGTAACAAGTGGTCGATCGTTGGCAGTAGGAAATTGTAAGAGTTTCTAGGATTATTAAGCAGTGGGAGATATATTGAGTTGTCCATGGAGGGAGAGTGTTGGTAGAGTCCAGCTCAGGCGTAGGCTTGGGTGAAGAGCCAGGTCTTGAGTCTTTTTTTAAAGGGGAGTGGGCATTGTTCGAGCCTAAGGTCTGAAGGGAGAGAGTTCCATTGGTTAGGGCCAGCTGTGGAGAAGGCTCTTTTGTTTGAAGATATTTTGATTGGAGGGGTTTTTAAAGAGCCTTTTTGTGCAGATCTCAACGGACGGGAGGCAGAATAAAGCTGCAAAGGGATCCTAAGATCGAGGTGTGAGGTTTTGTAGATAGATTTGTGGATAGTTGAGAGAGTTTTGTATAGGATTCTATATTTTATGGGGAGCCAGTGGAGATTCTTTAAAATCGGAGTAATGTGGTCCCTTTTTTTTGCTTTAGTTAGAATGTAAGACATTGATAAGACAGGCTAAGAGAGAATTTGAAAAGAAGTTGGCTGTAGAGGCAAAAACTCACAATAAAAATCTTTTTAAAATATATCCGAAGCAGAAAGCCTGTGAGGGAGTCAGTTGGACCGTTAGATGATCGAGGGGTTAAAGGGGCACTTAGAGAAGATAAGGCCATTGTGGAAAGATTAAATGATTTCTTTGCTTCGGTGTTTACCAAAGAGTATGTTGGGGAGATACCCATTCTGGAGAAGGTTTTAATGGGTAATAATTCAGATGGACTGAACCAAATCACGGTGAACCTAGAAGAGTGGTAGGCCTGATTGATAAATTGAAGAGTAGTAAATCACCTGGACCGAGGATTCTAAAGGAACTCAAAAATTAAATTTCAGACCTATTAGTAAAAATTTGTAACCTATCATTAAAATCATCCATTGTACCTGAAGACTGGAGGATAGCTAATATAACCCAAATATTTAAAAAGGGCTCCAGGGGCGATCCGGGAAACTACAGACTGGTTAGCCTGACTTCAGTGCCAGGAAAAATAGTGGAAACGTGTTCTACGCATCAAAATCACAGAGCATATAGAAAGACATAGTTTAATGGAACAAAGTCAGCATGGCTTTACCCAAGGCAAGTCTTGCCTCACAAATCTGCTTCACATTTTTGAAGGAGTTAATAAACATGTGGATAAAGGTGAACCGGTAGATGTAGTGTACTTGGATTCTTAGAAGGCGTTTGATAAAGTTGCTCATGAGCGGCTTCTAGGTAAAGTAAACAGTCATGGTATAGGTGGCAATGTCCTTTCATGGATTACAAACTGGCTAAAAGACAGGAAACAGAGAGTAGGATGAAAGGGACAATTTTCTCACTGGAAAGGAGTGGGCAGTGGAGTGTCTGAGGGATCTGTATTGGGATCCTTACTTTTCAATATATTTATAAATGATCTGGAAAGAAATATGACGAGTGAGGTAATCAAATTTGCAGATGATACAAAATTGTTCAGAGTAGATAAATCACAAGCAGATTGGGATAAATTGCAGGAAGACCTTGTGAGACTGGAAAATTGGGCATCAAAATGGCAGATGAAATTTAATGTGGATAAGTGAAAGGTGATGCATATAGGGAAAAATAACCCATGCTGTAGTTACACAATGTTAGGTTCCATATTAGGTGCTACCACCCAAGAAAGAGATCTAGGCGTTATAGTGGATAACACATTGAAATCGTCGGTTCAGTGTGCTGTGGCAGTCAAAAAAGCAAACAGAATGTTGGGAATTATTAGGAAGGGAATGGTGAATAAAACGAAAAAATGTCATAATACCTCTGTATCGCTCCATGGTGAGACTCCACCTTGAATACTTGAATCTTTAAAGATGGCGCCGGCCATCTTTACTCATCAGCCCCTATTATACTATACTCTATAATACTGATGAGTAAAGATGGCCGGCGCCATCTTTAAAGATGGTGCCGGCCATCCAGTGCTCCTACCATGTGACAAGGGCCGGCCAATGGCACAGATACCCTGTCACATGGTAAGGGCAAAGGGACATCGGCGCCATTTTTTTTTTTTTTAGAACAGCTGATGCCTGGGAATGGGAAATCTCTCCCCGAGGCTCCCCGGGATCTCTCCTCTCCCCAAGGCCTTCCTGGATCTCTCCCCGAGGCCCCCCGAGGCCCCCCTGGACCACCAGGTAATTTTAAAAGGTTTTGGGGGGTTCGGGAGGGGGGGGTCGATTTAAAGGGTCTGGTGGGGTTTTTTTTAGCGGTGCGGGCCTCCCTAAAAAAAAAGGGTTGGGAGGGTGGGGGAGGCTAAGGGGGATCGATTTAAAGGGTCGGGTGGTTTGTTTTTTTTATCGGGCCATCGGCGCCATTTTAATTAGTGGCAGCCAAAATGGCGCAGATAGCCCGAGAGCGGAAGATCGCCCCGGGACACCCCCCCCCCACTGGACCACCAGGTAACAACATTTTGGGGGGGTTTGGGAGGGTGGGGGAGGGTAAGGAATTTGTTTTAAAGGGTCGGGGTGGGTTTAGGGGTTGTTTTGGTGTGCCGGTTTTCCCGCCCTCCCCCAAATAATTCCCGTGCCCTATTTAACGATACAATACAAATGCCCCTGACGATAAATCGGGGGCATTTGTATTGTATCGTGCACTCTAACGATTTAGAACAATTTTAAAATTATCTGATGATAATTTTAATCGTTCAAAAATGATTCACATCCCTAGTTAGTATAGCGGTGTTTAAAAAAGGATTGGATAAGTTCTTGGAGGAGAAGTCCATTACCTGCTATTAAATCCGCCCTGCTATTAAATCCGCCCTCTCTGAAATAAGCAGCCTCTTATCCAACAACTTCCTCGCCCTCAACGCTACTAAAACGGAACTCATCCACATATCACCCCCTAATATCACCCCCACCATTTTTATGACCCCCACTATCACACACAACAATGTTCCTACTACTAACCTCACCTTTCCCACCCATGTTCGGAGCCTCGGCGTATCCATTGACTGTCACCTCAACTGCAAGAAATTCATCAATAATACCCTCAAAGACTGCTTCTACAAACTGCACACCCTAAAAAGACTTAAACCTCTCCTACATCTCAATGACTTCCGCACCATATTACAAGCCCTCATATTAACGAAAATAGATTACTGCAACTCCCTGTTATTAGGCTTGCCTAAAAACACCATACAGCCTTTACAACTCCTCCAGAATGCAGCCGCCCGAATACTCACCAACACCCACAAAAATGATCACATAACTCCGGTTCTCAAACATTTACATTGGTTACCCGTAGCATCTAGAATTGCCTTCAAAGCCCTCACCCTAATACACAAATCTCTTCACAACCAGAACATGCACTGGTACAAAGAACACTTCTCATTTCACAACAGCAATAGACCCACCAGAAAACAATATCTAGCTACATTACACACCCCCTCACCTAAGCTTACTAAACTCCGCACCACAAACGAAAGAGCCCTATCCCTAGCAGGCCCGCTTCTTTGGAACAAGCTACCTACCTCCCTCCACCAAGAAACTTGCCCAAAAATATTCAGGCAAAACCTGAAGACCTGGTTCTTCAAACACTCTTATACCTAATATACACACATTCACTCTCCCCCCCCTCCCCCCCCCCCCCCCCCCCGCAGACCTGGGTCTCCAATCCTAGCTCCTCAATTACTTCTACCCCTTATATTCACACAACCACTCTAACCCCACCCCCTACAACTCCTAACCTCTCCCCCTCCCTCTCCCCCCCACCTATTTTCCACCTCCTTTTCACCCCCTCCCTCTACTCTAAACTACCTCTTCCCCCTCACCCCCCATAAAGTGAATTTATCAGGACTACATATTGTATATAAAAAACTTATATATAAAAAATTTGTTCCCAATCACGTGTATATATACCTCCTTTAATTGTGGATTCCCCCCTATATATCAGAATCTCCCCCTCCCCCACCCCCCCCACCCCCGTTTAGATAACCTCTTTCATGTATCACACTTTTATAATTTTACTTATATAATCTAATCTGTTATTTGTATGCTCTGAATGTTCCTTATTTAATTATCTACTTACGCAAAAATTGTAAAGCCTGTTGCTCAGTTCTGTTATATGTAAACCGACGAGATGTTCCCAACGTTCGTCGGTATATAAAAGTTACTAAATAATAATAATAATAATAAGTTCACTTAGAGAATAGCCACTGCCATTAGTAATGGTAACATGGAATAGACTTAGTTTTTGGGTACTTGCCAGGTTCTTATGGCCTGGATTGGCCACTGTTGGAAACAGGTTGCTGGGCTTGATGGACCCTTGGTCTGACCCATTATGGCATTTTCTTATGTTCTTATGTTCTGAACAGGAACACAGGAGCAACATGCACTGCTCTAGGCAAGAGAACCATTGCTGAGGCAAAAAAGTGCTGCAAGATCTTTGCTTAAATAGCCTGGCAGGGCTGATTTCATCAGAGGGTGCCTGGTGCGAGTTCCTGCTGCATGGCCTTTATAATGAGGGTGGATGCCTGTGTGCCTAAGAAGTGGATGGTGGCAGTGTGGCAATGGTGGCATCTTCCCATGAAGGACCCATGTGAAAGCAGCTGCATTCCAGCCATGTCGGGAGGCCACCAGTGGAGCTGGGGATGAGCTGGTGAGTACAGAATGTCATGGGCTTAACCTATGGCCAGACAAACGTAACATTCATCAGATATCTACTATTAAACCGATATGCTCAAAACTGAAGAAGAAGAGTTGGCCAAAGATTAGGGAGGCCGATATTCGGAAGCCATTTAGATGGATACCTGGAAACGTATCCATCTAAATGACTACCTGTCTATATTCAAAGCCATATGCGACTAAATTCTAGTCGCATAATGACATATGCAGTTAGATTTAGCAGCATAAGTTAGGTGCCTTGCAATGGTTGGTGGAAGGCATTTCCAGGTGGAGCAGAGTTAGCTGCTTGAGTTATGGGAGTTAGCCGCTTAACTTATGTGGTTAACTCTGGTTACGCCATAGACCTCTCCAAAAGTTGGCCAAATTTATTTATCTGGCCAACTTTAAGATAGCTAAGGATATTCAGCAGCACAGCCGTGCCGCTGAATATCACCATAAGTTAGCTGGATTGCTATATCTGGCTAACTTTACTAACCACTCCATGGCTGAATATTGGCCAACAGTATTTTGGCAGAAGTAAGGGTATCTCTGAATATTTATAGCTAGAATTCAAATTTTGCAATTGATAAATTGCAAATAGCACATCTAGTTTTTCCCTTTTTTCTCAAGGCATCCAATTGCACTGCTTAAAGTCATGCATAAGAGACTTATTTTGTTTTGACTTGAAAGGAGCATTAGTTCCCAAAGGCAAGTCAAGAAACACTTTAAGCTATCCCAATAAAAAGCTATCACCTTATATTCATTTGTTTATGGACCTTTATCTCCATTGCTTAAAGTAAAATCCTAAGAACACATATTCTGTCTATTTTTCTGTTTGTTATTTTCTTCTCACAAGATTGTCCCTCATTGTTATACTTGACAGTTTTATACTCTCTTTCTCCCAGGGTCAAAAACCTGCTTTCTTGTACATTCTACATCTCCTCTTAATCCTATTAATACAAGCTGACATTTTCAACTACAAAGGATAGGCAATCTCCCTGCTCAACAAAAGAAATGTAAGCAATGCTAAGTGTTAATCAATAACTGCATACAGCACTCTAAGGACCAGATTTACTAAACTTTTTTTCTGTAGTACTTAATTCACAAACCTTTTTTCCCTGAATGGTGGAATCAGGCCAATAGATACAAAATGGAAAACCCTTTAGAACATAAGTCGCTATGGTAGTATCTATGGCTGTCAATTTTCAAATTGCAAATATTTTTGCGAAGTCCATGATTACTTTTTACCCGTATTCTTTGCGCCAGTTTTCAAATTTATTTATTTTATTTATTTGGAGATTTTTATATACCGCGGTACGTATAGGTCCACATCACCTCGGTTTACAGTAAACAATAACTTAGCAAAAGGCTTTACAAATAACAGTACAGTAAGTAAACAATAACTCGCAACAGGCTTTACATATAACAGTTAAAAATGTATGTAAACAATCAAAATCAACAATTTTTACAGAAATGAAAATTTCCGAGACCAAGATATAGCTTCTGTACATATAATCATCAATGAAAGTTTCAACTCAGTGTAACTTAATCTATTAACTTTTAGAGGCATGGTCCTGATTTCTATATAGAGTCAATACACAGTATCGCACAGTGAGAGGGGGAAAAATAAGTAAAGGAGGGATGGGCAGAGTGAAACAATCGAGTGGATTACAGAAGAGCATTGCGCAGCAAAGGGAAAGATGTAGTTCTATTAGATAACGGAAATAATAAAGTGGCGTAGGTGACAATTTACACAGTAAGGCTGAATTTCAAGTTAGTCATTAATCATTGATAGAAAGCTTGTTCAAACAACCATGTTTTGAGGTTTTGTTTGAAAGTTTTGTGGCAGGATTCCAGACGTAAGTCCAAAGGCATATTGTTCCATAAGTTGATACCAGCAATAGAGAAGGAACGTTCTCTTGTGGATACGTGTTTGATGTGTTTGAGTGGATGAGCAGCTAATTTGGCTTGGTGGATATTTCTAATTGGTCTGTTAGATGTGTGGAAAATAAACTGGTCAGAAAACCATTGCATCTCTTGGTTGTGGATTGATTTATGGATGAGAGAGAGAACTTTAAAAGTGATCCTGTACGTTACAGGAAGCCATTGTAGAAACATGAGAGCTGGGGTGATGTGTTCGTGTTGTCTCGTATTGGTAAGTAGGCGAGCAGCAGCATTTTGCAGCATCTGCAAAGGTTGAACTGTGTTTTTTGGGAGGCCCAGAAGTAATGCGTTACAGTAGTCTAGTTTTGGTAAGATTGTGGCTTGCAACACTGTCCGGAAGTCCTGAGCATGTAAAAGGGGTCTAATTCTTTTCAGCGTATGTAACTTAAAGAAGCCATTTTTAATTGTAGATGAGATGAAATTTTTTAAGGAAAAGTGATTGTCAATCATGACCCCTAGGCTGCGGACATGCTGTAAATGGGGGCCGTCTGCTGAACGGATGGATGATGTGTTAGCAGTGTTGTTCTTGTGCGGCATGATGATGAGGAGTTCGGTCTTGTTAGTGTTTATAGCAAGACATTTTTCCATTAGTAATTCTTTTATTTCCGCAAGGGCCGAATCCCAAGTTTTCAGGGCATTGTCTAGAGAATCATTGATGGGAATGATGATCTGAACGTCGTCAGTGTATATGAAATGACGGAGATCCAATTTAACCAGGAGTTTACAAAGCGGAGATAGATAAACATTGAATAGTGTTGATGACAGTGAGGACCCTTGTGGGACACCTTGTGATAGATTTCTGGGTTTTGAAGTTAGGTGTCCCATCTTGACGCTGTATGTCCTGTCTTTCAGGAAAGATTGGATCCAGCATAATGCAGTGCCATTGATGCCAATTTGTGAGAGGAGAGAGAGGAGGGTATTGTGGTTTACAGTGTCAAACGCCGAAGAGATGTCAAGAAGCGCCAGAAGATAAGAGTGACCAGTATCCATTGTTTTTAGAATGGAGTCAGAGAGGGACACAAGCAACGTTTCGGTGCTATGGTTCTTCCGGAATCCATATTGTGAAGGGAACAGTAATTGATTTTCGTCTAGAAAGACAGTGAGTTGTTTATTTATGACTTGTTCTAGGATTTTTGATAATAATGGGAGATTCGAGACTGGCCAATAGTTTGCCGGTTCAGAGGGATCTAGATCAGATTTTTTGAGAGTAGGCTTAATAATGGCGTGTTTAAGTTGCGTAGGAAAAACCCCATCTGTTATGGATTTGTTGATGATGTTAGAAACAGCCGGTGCAATCCTAGTAGGAATGGCAAGGAGTGTTTTGGTTGGCATGATATCAATTGGGTGTAATGCCGGTTTGATTTTTTTTAGTATTGCTTCAATTTCTGATGTCGTAGATGTATCAAAATTTGATAGTATGGGTGAAGTGCTTGTGGTGTTTGTGGGCAGTAGATTTACCGGCAGAGAAGGGGGGGTAAATCGAGCCATGATATTAGTGATCTTGTCCTGGAAATAGGAGGCTAATTTCTCACATTCATTTACCGAGAGCCAAGTAGACTTAATGACAATGCATCAGGTATTGCAAGAGGCAGGGTTAAATAGGCCAAGCCCTGCTGAGTCAGGAGCCCATGGAGACTATGGCTGGAGCAAAAACAATTGCAGCTCCATGGAAACCTCTGATGGCAGGGAGTCTCCACAGCAGGTTGGATCCTAACAGTGAACAACTGTATTAAATTTGGATAAATATAAGTATTTAAAAAAAAAACAAAAAACCAAAAGAGCATGTAGGCACGGCCAGATATCTATTGGAGTGAAAATCTAGAAATTATAATTCAGTTTATAAAATACTGACTTGAAAGGTATGTTATGATTAAAGAATTTAATTTGATACTGATTGCTATATTCTAGTAATGGGGATTACTAAACAGTTTCTTTTGGGAGTCAAGCTTTCAAAACACTGGCTACTGAGTTAGAAACAAAACAAAAAGATTTAAAAGATCTCACAAGAAAAGACAAGTTACACCTGAAATCAAGTGTTATCTCTTATTCTCTTATTAATGTTGCATATTGCTCTGAACTCTAGTTGATGAAGCAATATTTAAACATACTGAAAGGTAAAATAAAAATAAATGGTTATTAATTAACAGTTATGGTATGTTGCAGAAATATCTTAATAAAAAAGAGATCTAGTTATTCTTTGTTTTTTAAGAAGTTTTATTGAAAGTGTTGCTTTTATGCTTATACAATGTACTGTGGGAAAGGAATGACATGATGCCAAATTAAATGTAATATTTATGTGATGCTTGCTTATTTAATCAATAAACAAACACAAATAAAGAGTACATTGAAATAAGTATATTTGAGCATTCAGTGGGACACAGAGATGATTTGCAATTTTAAAAATAATTAAACTCCCACCCCAGTTTAGTGGTTTTGGAAGCTTGTAATTCAAAAATGATCGGAGCGGATGATTGATTACTTTTTCATGGTATTTCAGCATTTTGGTGTTTCTGAACATGATTAGCTCAGTCTTCCAGGGTATTTTAGAGTAGCATTTGAGGGGATGTCATGCTGAGCAGCAGCCTATGTGTTAGTAGGTAGTAGGGACAAGAAAAAGAGCTAGCAGTGAGGAACAGATAAACCTTGACAGTGTTTAAAAAGAAAAAGGCAGTGAAGAGTTAAAATAGTATTGTAAAAGGAAGAGGGAGAGGGGCGGACAGAGGTCTTCTGTGAAAGTCATGTTCACATGCACACATAATATGCCTGATTGCAACCTGTGGTGAGAGTGATTCAGTCTCATTCCCAGGCCCAGCAGAATGTATGGTTTGTATTTCAGCAAGTTGATGCTCCTTGGCATTTCAGTCCTATCTGGAAACAGAAAAGAAAAAAGAGTTTCAGTGGTCAGTTAGTGACACAAACATCTATCCAGATCAGTCTATTCTGTGCTCTCTCTATTATCCAGTGAGCATTCATGTATGTGTGAGGCAGGCAGTACCAGCATTCCCGCAGTGAGACAGTGTTGCAGCTTCCAGTGACTAATAAGGGAGACAGCTCCACAGTTCCATCTATTTAAACCAGTACACGTCGTGTACCAGCAATCCTACACAGGCAACTACTGCATATGTAGCTGAGAATGATGGTGAGGATAATGACAAACAATTCAATTGTGATCATGAAAATATAGGAGAAAGCTGCTAGGACTTCTGCCTTAGTACTATTAATATATGTCTACACTTTTGGCACCATTTCTGCTATAACGTTGTTGACTTTCTTTCATCTTAATTGTTGTGCCTAGTCCTCCTTTCCTCCCAGTCTTTATATTGTCATGGTTGTAACATTTCTGATGCTGACTGGTAGTTTTTCAGATTTAGGTTTTATTTTTTCATGACTTTTTTTAAACCTATTTCTGCTGGTGGGTTGATTTCCTAAAACTATTACCAAAGATAATCGTTGATAAATTAGGCCCATGGTATAGAACAAGTAAACAAGGGGATGAGGTAAAGAACTCCCTTCCCAGGCTTAGAGAATCCAACATTTATAGTAGCTTGTTCAAGAAATAAATCTTTTTTGCCTGCAATTTTTCACTACTTCAAAGGATGCCTGGGGGATCACTATCTTTTTTTATATATATATTCTTCCATAAGTGTATCTGTTCTGTAAACCCAAAGTATTATGGGGTGTCCAATGACATTAATACTGCTGCTACTGTTTCTATATATACAGAAAAAGAGTCTTCATGATTCTCAAATAATGTTGTTCTAATCTTTAGGGAGTCATGTAACAGCTAAACAAGCGTTGAATTTCATTTCTGAGCATAATTTACCTTTTCAAAGCATTTCTAAGAAGGCTTATATAAGGAGTCCTTGAATAAAGACACTGCTTGATACTGCTCAAGCTTTATTAATATGTAGGGTTGCAATTGGCTCCAGATTTTCAGGACAGGCTGATCTAGCCCTGGTTTTAATCCCTCTGCTTGCATGGATTTGTTGTCTTGCTTTTCCAGTCTAATCAATAGGGCACTAGAACTTCATGTCCATGTAGGCAGTGGGGTTAAAAACCAGGACTGGATCAACCTATCCTGAATATCTGGAGTCAGTTGGCAACCCTATTAATATGTTGTCTTTCCAAGGTTAAAACTCAGCATTTGATTTGAGAAACAACCCCTTTGTGTAATGGACTGACAGGAAAAGAGCACTGTAGTGTTTATCTAATGACAGATAATATCTCTAGATATGCTGGATTATGATTAGTATATATGTTTTCTATCAGGCCGATATAGTACACTGCGCTCCAACGGAGTGCACTGTTAGCCTGCTATTGGACGCGCGTTTTCCCTTACCCCTTATTCAGTAAGGGGAGGAAAACGCGCTTCCAACCCGCGGCACCTAATAGCACCCTCAACATGCAAATGCATGTTGATGGCCCTATTAGGTATGCACGCGGGATACAGAAAGTAAAATGTGCAGCCAAGGCGCACATTTTACTTTCAGAAATTAGCGCCAACCCAAAGGTCGGCACTAATTTCTTCCGGCACCGGGAAAGTGCAAAAAAAAGCAGTAAAAACTGCTTTTCTGTGCGCCCTCCGACGTAATATCATGGCGATATTAAGTTGGAGGTCCCAAAGAGTAAAAAATAAATAAATAAATAAATATTTTGAATTCGGCCCGCAGCTGTCGGGCCGAAAACCAGACACTCAATTTTGCCGGCGTCCGGTTTCCGAGCCCATAGCTGTCAGCGGGCTCGAGAACCGACGCCGGCAAAATTGAGCGTCGGCTGTCAAACCCGCTGACAGCCGCCGCTCCTGTCAAAAAGGAGATGCTAGGGATGCGATAGTGTCCCTAGCGCCTCCTTTTCCCCGTTTCTACCGCGCCGCCTAATTTGCATACTGCATCGCGCGCACCAGCGAGGGGCCGGTGCGCGCACCGGGAGAGCGGGCGTTCGTCCGCTCTCCCGCGGACTTTACTGTATCGGCCCATATATTAGAAAGGTCTTTAACTCATGTGGAGGAGTCTGTTATGGCTATGCAAAATAGGCACCATACCTAGCTCACAGTTAAATCAGAGAACAAGATGAGACTCTCTTTTTTATTTTTTTAAAATAAAGGTTCAATCACTAGACTCAAAGGAGTGAATTTTCAAAACTTTACATGCATAACAACTAGCATAAATGCACATAAGTTTCATCCACTTGCGTATTCCATATTTTATAAAAGTAAAAAATACGAACGTAATTTCACTTTCGTGCACACATATATGCATGTAAAAAAGGGGTGGTCAAAGGGCATTCCTGGGCGGGGCCATCAATTACATGCATGTTATTTTAAAAGACACTAACATATATAGGGCCTGATTTTCAAAAGCATTTACAAGCTTAAAACTGGGTTTTACATTTGTAAATGCACTTTACCCATGTAAGTGGGCTTTTGAAAATTGCTACAATATGTCATTGAATTGTTAATAAGTTTTACCAGGATTAAGTGTACTTAATCCAAGTAAGTGGCTTTTGACAATTGCTAAGATAGTATGTTACATTTACATACATAATTCCTTTGAAAATTCACCTGAAAGATTTGTCAACTTATTCACGCATTTTTACACCTGTTAATTATCTGATGTAAGTGATATTAAACAAGTTTATTGTGTAATATTACCTCAGTGGGAAGTCTGGCTGAATTGGGGGAGATAAGGCTGAAAAATCAGGAAGATTTCAATGTCCTGGTGAAGGACTGGACAAACTGGCAGAATAATTGATATACTGGTCAATTTCATTTAATAACATATGTTTTAAAATTGGCTGACTTATGAACATAAATCAGGACTTATACGAATAAGTCCTACTTTACTTTCATGCATAAAATATATGCGTAAATATTTTTAAAATAGGTAGGAAAAGTGTGCGCGTTTGGTCGATATGTGGTCACAATGCATTGCATGTTTTCGCACATAAGCCTGCATATGTGCGAATGTTATGATTTAGAGATAAGCAAATTTATATAAAACATGCATATATCATACTTGTGTGTTATAAAATACTTGTGTAACTCTGCTTGTTGCCATATATAAGCATACATACCACTGTGCACATTTGTTTGAAAGTTATTCTCCTTATTTTTAAAAATTGTTTTGGTATTTTTACTACCCTTAGCAGAAGACATGGAGATTACTACCCTTAACCAAGATGCCTTGATGCTTTTCATGCTTAAGCGGCAGTGGGGAAAAGAGAAATTTGATTCAGATGACAACTGAGAGCCCCCACTTCTACAGTCTGGGATTCTGAAACTCAGATATATGGGAAAGAGCACAGGACTGCTTCTACATCCAAGTCCTAAAGGGAATGAAGAAAGTGTGCATAGGGGTAACTTGCAGGTGCAGCAGTTACTGCCCTCAGCAAAATGCATGGAGATAACTACTCTTAACCAATGAGCCTTAATGCTGTTAATGCAACTGCAACATTGCTCACCACTTCAACGGCAGGGGGAAAAGGAGAATGGATTCAGACAACAAAAAGAGGGCCCTAACTTCTATGGACTGGGGTACTGATACGCAGACAGAAGGAAAAAAGTAATGAACTGCTTCTATGGCCAAGTCCATAAGCAAAGTACATCAAGCAGCACTGTTTGAATTCTCAAGAACATAAGAACATAAGAACATAAGAAATTGCCATGCTGGGACAGACCAAGGGTCCATCAAGCCCAGCATCCTGTTTCCAAGAGAGGCCAAAAACCAGGCCACAAGAACCTGGCAATTACCCAAACACTAAGAAGAACCCATGCCACTGATGCAGTTAATAATCCAACAAAAACATATAAGGGAATAATTGCTCGGTGGTACTCCTGTACGGTGGTAGTCCTGTGAGGATGACCAATTTATGGTTATCCTCTTGTATACCTCTGTCTATTATTCTTTTATTAAGTTTTATTTTACCAACATTTTCTGCTTTTTGAAATTTTCCGTTTTTCTTATACCGGAACAACTATCAGAGCCACATTAAATTGTGGAAAAGATTTATCGACGACATCTTTGTCATATGGCATGGAGAAGAAGCGGAATTGAAACTTTTCATTCAATGGCTGAATAGTTGTAATCCACATCTACGTTTCACAAGTCAACATCACAAGAATAATATACCGTTCTTGGATATTCAAATTATGCTCACAGTAGAAGGATTTCAATTCACCATTTATCGGAAACCCACAGACAGAAATACATTGCTGCATTACTCATCTTTTCATCCAAACCATCTTAGAAATAATTTACCAGTCGGGCAATTTCTCAGGTTGCGAAGATTGTGCTCCACTACCACAGAATTCAAGACACAAGCAGTAGACATGACTAGTAGATTTTTGCAAAGGGGGTATCCAGCAGCCACAGTGAAAAAGGCATACAAACGGGCCAGATGGGCCAACAGAGAGCTCCTCCTTCAGCCCAAAACACACACTGAAAATGAGAAACTTATCTGTGTATTACCACACACACCGCAAACCCATATTTTAAAAAAAAGTATAATAAAGCATTGGCCCATTCTACAAGTTCATCCCAATCTGAAGGAAAGACCCACCTTTGCTCTCACAAAAGCACAAAATTTAAAAGATTTGATTGTACACTCTAACTTACTACCTGTTCAAATTCAAAGTCAAGATACACCAAGAGGACAAAAAGCCTGTGGCAAATGCAGTGCATGTCAGTTCATGCATGAAGGCACGGAATTATCCATCCCTGGCCGAAGGAAATACACCTATAAAGGTAACTACACCTGCGACTCAACAAAAGTTATCTATGCACTTTGGTGCACCTGCCACAAGGTATATATTGGCAAGACAATGCGTAAAATCAAAAATAGACTTCAAGAACACGTTAGTCGACTGAGACATAAAACGGAGGGAGCTCCTTTAACAGAACATTGGCAACAAATTGGGCATCCACCAGAAGAATTCAAAGCGGCAGTCCTTTTTCAACTACAAGAACATCCAAGGGGAGGCGATCTGAACACAAGATTGACACAGATGGAACAGCAATATATATACACATGGGACACAGTGAACCCAAAGGCACTAAATCGGGAAATTGATTGGACAATATTTTGGTAAGCTGAATCATCAGCATCACTGATGGTGCAGAATAATTATACAGACTAGATATTCAGTGATGCAGAAAAATTAATATTTTGGAACAGCAATATACATACACATGGGATACAGTGAACCCAAAGGGACTAAATCGGGAAATTGATTGGACAATATTTTGGTAAGCTGAATCATCAGCATTACTGATGGTGCAGAATAATTATACAGACTAGATATTCAGTGATGCAGAAAAATTACACAGACTAGATATTCAGTGAACCCAAAAGACTGAATTGGGAAATTGATTAGACAATATTTTGGTAAAGCTTCGTGATCAGCACTAATGATTACGCAGAACAACAGGATCTGCCTATCATTAGAACAAAAGTTGAAGCATCAAATTGAAAGAGATCAGCCCCGTCTGAGAGACTCGCCTGTAAAAAGGGAAAAACAAAATTGAGAGCAACTAGACCCGCCTGGAAAACGCCCCGGGCGGTATCAGACCCGCCTACCAAAAGAAAAGAAAAAATTGAAAGCGATTAGCCCCGCCTAGAAGACGCCCCCGGTTGAATTTGGCCCGCCCGCCAGTAGGAAAAATTGAAAGCAATCAGCTCCGCCTGGTAAACGCCCTATGATGCTTCAAAGCCGCCCACAGAACAACAATTAGCTCTGCTCACACCGGAAATTCAAAACACAATAGTGATTAGTTACATCTGAGACGTCCTCGGTTTGGAAAAAGAGGAGGAGGTAGGTTGCCCAAGCAGGTCTATATAAACGGCTAGAATAAAGACGACGCCCAGATAAGCTGACTACTTCCAGATTGACTACAGGTACTGACCCCTGCTTCAGCTGACCATTCTGGACTGATCCTCTGGCCTTGATCCTCGCTATCCACTCGGGCACTCTATTCTGGCCTCCTGCGACCTCTAGACATTCTTGCTTGGACATCAACCGCGCACCCTTGTTCGTGGTGGGCACTCCCCTGTGCTTCCTCTCTAGGAGACCCTGCGAGGCTCACCTAAGACCAGGTGGCTCAGGTAACCAAGGGCTCAACCTGAGGGAACACCGGGGTGCTATTGGCGAAGCTCCATATATCCTCTGTCTCCTCCTGTGCTCCACCTCCTGGTGGCAGGCACTCCTAGGTCCAACCAGAGGGCCGTACCCAGGGGCGGATTGGCCTATTGGGGGATTGGGCATCCCCAGGTGGGCCGGTCACTCTAGTCACGTGGTCTGCCGAGCGTGGCTGTGACAGAGCCGCGCTCGGCAGACCACGTGGTATCTCCGGGGCCGGCCGGGGCAGCAAATCCCCTGGCCGGTCATCAGCAGGAACCCACCCCTGGCCGTACCAATCCTGCACCAGGGCAAGGGTCTATCTCCAGCACAACAGATGGACCATTTGGTCCTTTTCTGCTGTCATTTCTATGTCTCTATATATCACATTGATGTCTTTGTAGCAGTATTTTATTGATAGTCTCAAAAGAATTGGTGTAAGCAAGTTAACTGCATAAGTCTTCTCTGGTTAACTCACACAGGATATTCAGTGGTATGACTATTAGGGATATGCAGGGGAAAATACTTTGAGATGTTTTTTTCCCATGAATTTTGGTTCATGGATTCTTAGATTTGTTTTATTCGTGGAAAAATTGAATTAAGCAATTAAAAAAAAAATGGCCAAAAAATGAAAATGAGGCTTCCTGGGGCCTTCCACCCTCCAGCCCATAAAAATGCCAGGGCCAGGATCCTCCTCTGCCCCCACTTACCCAATCCAGTGAGGATTGGGTAAGTGGGGACAGAGGAGTCTTGGCCCAGACCCAGGCCTGATGCTGTGACCTCACCTGGTGGCTGCATTGTGATGTTGGGTCCTCAGCCCAGGCCTGATCCTGGGTCAAAGTCGGAGCCTTGACCCAAGCCCAACTCCTTAACCTGACCTGGAGGCTGGGTTCTGATGCTGGGGCCTCACCCTGAACCCAGGCCAAACTCTGTGATCTGACCTAGAGGCTGTGCCCGACACTTGAGCGTTGGCTAAGGTTGGATCCCAGACCCAGGTCTGCGACTGCAACCCAGCCTGGAGGCCGGGTCTCGATGCAGGGGCCTTGGTCTAGGCTGGAGCTTGGACCCAGGCCCAACTCCACAACCTGGCCTGAAGTCTGGTCCTGACACTAGTGCCTCGGCCCAGACACATTGCCATACATCAAAATGCTGCCATCCACTGGGGTAAATGCCCCAGAGTTAATTAGCCCTGGTGCAACCCCAGCAGACAGCATCAGAAGAGAAGACAAGGATGATGCAGGAACAGATGTGATGTCTGGGCTGAGGCCCAGTCATTGTGATTCGGCCTTCAGGCTAGGATCTGGTGTCGGGCCTAGGTCCAGGCTGAGGACCTGGCAGTGGGACCGGCCCTCCAGGCCAAGTCATGGCAGCAGGCCTGAGTCCAGGCTCTGGCCTAGGCCGAAGCCATTGAGTCAGGATACATCCTTCAGATCAGGTCATTGCATTGGGCCTGGGTCTGAACCGAGGCTCGGCCTTGCCATCAGATCTGTCTGATGCCTTGCCATCAGACAGATCAGGTAAGAACTTTTTTGGTTCTCGACCGAAGGTCTGGCATCGTGCTCAGGCCTAGGCAGCGGCCACTGCTAGTTGATGCTCCAGCTTTGGGACTAGGATTAGGCCTAGACACTGGGGTCATGTTAGGATGTAGCCCAAAAAACAAAAAAGAAGTCGGTCTAACAAAGCTGTGAGGGATGCAAGAGAAGAGATGCCGAGTATCCTCAAAAGGTTTATTCATAAAACAATATTCCATAATTGCCTGAGTTTTGCCCAGTGGGGGGGCTGCGAAACAATGCAACAAGGCTATAGCAAAAGCCAGAAGAATGCTGGGCTGCATAGAGAGAGGAATATCGAGTAAGAAAAGGGAAGTGATTATTCCCTTGTACAGGTCCTTGGTGAGGCCTCACCTGGAGTACTGTGTTCAGTTCTGGAGACCGTATCTACAAAAAGACAAAGACAAGATGGAAGCGGTACAGAGAAGGGCGACCAGGAAGGTGGAGGATCTTCATCGGATGACGTACGAGGAGAGATTGAAGAATCTAAATATGTACACCCTGGAGGAAAGGAGGAGCAGAGGCGATATGATACAGACTTTCAGATACTTGAAAGGTTTTAATGATCCAAAGACAACGACAAACCTTTTCCGTAGGAAAAAAATCAGCAGAACCAGGGGTCACGATTTGAAGCTCCAGGGAGGAAGATTCAGAACCAATGTCAGGAAGTATTTCTTCACGGAGAGGGTGGTGGATGCCTGGAATGCCCTTCCGGAGGATGTGGTGAAGACCAAAACTGTGAAGGACTTCAAAGGGGCTTGGGATAAACACTGTGGATCCATAAAGTCAAGAGGCTGCCAATGAAGAGTGGGTGACTCGCCAGAATGATGGCTACTGCCTGGAGACAATACCCTTATTCAATAAACGTACACATGCTTACTGTGACTCCAACATCATTCTAGCTTCAACAGCAAGAGGAAATGTGGAATAAAGGATTTGCACTCACAAAGAGGGGAGTAGCTGGCTTGTTACGGCGGTTACTACCCCAAACCAAATAAGCCCGATACTTCAATTTCAATGCATATACAGCATAGTTCTCTGCTTCAACGGCAGGGGAGAAGAAAAACTGATACTACACACATCCAGCAGAGCTCTCTGCTTCAACGGCAGGGGAGAAGAAAAAAGGGTTCACACTCACAAAGCGGGGAGTAGCTGGCTTGTTACGGCGGTTACTACCCCAAACCAAATGTGCCTGATACTTCACTTTCGATGCATATCCAGCATGGCTCTCTGCTTCAACAGCATGGGAGAAGAAAAAACTGATACTTCAAGCATATCCAGCATAGCTCCCTGCTTCAACGGCAGGGGAGAAGAAAAACAACCAATAAGGGCTGTATAACATAGTGTGGGTAAAACAAATAAGCATGGGTGTAGCTTGCTTATTGCAGCGGTTACTACCCCTACTACCCCTAACTAATCAAGCTAGATATTTCACTTGGATGCAGCTCCATCACTGCTCTCTACATTAATGGTGGGGGTGGAAGGGAAATAGAACCAAGAGCTAAGAGAAACAGATAAGTATGAGAGAAAAAATGTGTGAAGCTTGCTGGGCAGACTGGATGGGCCGTTTGGTCTTCTTCTGCCGTCATTTCTATGTTTCTATGCTTCAGGGGCTACAATAAAATAATTATTACAGAAATAACATCAATTACAATTATATTCATAGACACACAAACATGAATTACAGCTGGCAAAAACTAATATATATACAAAAGGAACAATCATAAAAAATCAACTTATAAAAAAACTCATGTTAAAAAATGAAAATGAACAGTAGGCGGACAAGAAGACCATGGCACAGTAATGTAAATTGTTTTTTTTTTACCTGTAAAAAGCACATTATATCAGTGCACTTTAGTATTCCCATGCCTAGTAAAAGAAAAAGTGTAGGTAAATTCAGTCTACTTTTAATGAAGGCATTGATATAAATATGTGAACAGTAGCATATCTATTTACCACATTCAAATAGAAAGTCAAAACAATGCTGGCTGGTCTGTATGTATTTTGTTGATGCGCTCTTTCAAAGTTTTCCGTAAAGACACTTTTTAAAAAAAAAAGGGGGAGATGTGATATAAAATCAAAGAATGAAAATGGTAAAAGCAAAATAAATATAAAAATTAAAATACTAAAACATAAAAAATAAAGAATAAACAGTAGGGATGTGCAGAAGGAAAACATTTGTTTTGATTCTTATACATTTCGCCAGGACCCAAATTTGTTACATTCGTTTTCTGGTAAAAAAAATTCCCGATTCGTTTTCCATTAAAGTCAATGGGGGAAGTATTTGCAGCCTATTTTTGGCTGCAGAATTGGGGTTTTCTTATCAATTCTGATGAAACTTCTGGGGAGCAATCATCAGAAAGAGAAAAGAGCTCCAAGGTACTTAGACTGTGGCAAAGTGGCAACAAAGTGGCATGAATAGCCTAAGGTACTTTAAAGGGGCAAAGGGGTACCAAGAGTGGCAAGAAGAGTGCTTTAACAGAGGTGCAAAGCAGCAGCGAGAGTGTCAAAAACACACCACAGCTTCAAAAGAGAGCACCGATAACAGATGCATGAACCTTCGAAGACAGCACGACAGGCAGAGTGGCAAGACAAGTGGTATTAACATACTACAGCACAATGAAGGGGGAACATAGCAAGCAGAAAGAGTAGTACCAACACACTGAGGAACCATGGTAGTGGCAAGAACACCACAAGGAGTTGAATGAGTCATCTGGTATACGGGAGCAAGGCAGAGTGGCAGAAAGTCGATAGGGGCAAGACAGGCTGGCAGAGCGGAGGTATTCTGGTCCCTGTGGTGTTGATAGGGGAAAGACGACAAGGCTCAGCATGCGGCGCGACTGTCAACCAGGGTGTACTGTCCACCCGACCCATCTTGAAACTCGGACCAAGGTGTCTAAAACATGTGCTAGGACCTGAAACATGATGAACTATGCCTGGGTGGGGTGGAGCGTTGCTGCTGTGCACAGGGCCAGTGCAAGAGTATTAGGTACCCTAGGCAAACCTTACAGCCTGGTGCCCTACCCCCACCTCCCCATACACAATTTTAAATTAACACATATTTTACATGAAAAGTGACATTCTGAGGTAAAATTAATATATACGTTATTGTGATAATTTCATGCACGCTTGTGATGCCAACAAGAAAACTTTGCATCTTGGAATTCATATGGCATCATACCTATTGTGATATATTTCGGCATGGTCCTCCCATATCAACACATATCTGCCAACACTCAAAGAATAACAACCCTACCTATGAAAAAGAATACCACAAATATTACACCAGAATCTAAAATATCAGTATACCTCCTATCAGAAAAACAGAACAGGCCAAGCTAAAACTACTATTGATCCCTACAGAGAAACCACATATTAAAAGATTAAAAGAATGCTTCATCTCAGTCCTTGCATGTAGAACACAAACCCTCACCAAATACAGAATAAAGCCACATAAGGTATAAATAGAAATGTGCAGACAAAAACTGAACTGTAAAACACGTCACGCTGTCAGAAAATATTTTATTAATAATTACCTATATTCAGTGTAGTCAGTAATCAATCAGCCATAAGAAAAACATAAGCATTAATTCCCATATGCTTTTTTTCTCTCTTTTAAACCTCAGCACTAGGAAAAAGACTCTGTTGGATACATTCTAAACCCCCCCCCCCCCCCAGACCTTGAAAAGAACTGCTTTGAAGCTAACTCCTTATCTCTAGTGGAAGAAGACCCTCCAAGGTTTGAATTTTATAGCCTTATACAGCCTTACCATTTGGTTTCTCAGGCATGTAGAAAGAGGTCTCTTCCTTTAATTAAAAGCACCTGGAGTTTCCTGGATAGGAAGGAATATGTAATTTCCTATCTCTGCAAAGTAAAAAAACAAAAAAAACAGAGATTCCTTTCCCTTGTATTGCCTGGCACTGCATGAATGAAAAAATACAGGCAGCATTTTAATTGGGCAGGAAACTCCTATATTTTTATTTTTCATATCCTGATATTTATTAAATTGTTTGAACCTTTTCAAGGTTTCAAACCATTTTCTTCAAAGGCTAATTATTGAAGTATTGACAGAAATGAAACAGCTTATGGATTTTGGGGTTATAAAAATAAGAAGCAGACAAAGGAAGGGAACTACTACTTTGGCTTTTTCCTGACACGTGTAAAGCTGAGAGACTAACGCTTCAGATATCTGGTAAATATTTTATTTTCAGCATACAGAACCCTTCTTTGTTTCTAATTTGGTATATGTATTATAAATGCATTAGTTAAATAAAATAATGTCCTTAGTGGATATCTATTTAATCTTAATATTATCTGTTACCATATTAATGGTCTTCATATTAATTATAATGTATTGTTTGATTAGGATAAGATTTGAACACAGAAATGTTTCATAGAATTATTTAGAGCTTTTAAGATTATTTTTTTCTTTATTTGAAATAAAGAAGATATTTTTAGTACAAATTGACTGGTTTATTTTCTTGCATGCTGTCTATAAATTCTAAAGAAAATAACTTACATCTCTAAAATAAAAATAAACTTCTGTCTGTAAAGCAAGAAGGGTAGAAAAAAGAATAAGAAAGGGTTTTCATCTAAGCAGGATCCCCTGGTAACAACTTTTAGTTCTGCTAGTGGTAAACCCCAAAAATTATACTTTTTTCAACATGGGGTTTACCACTAGCAGAACTAAAAGTTTTTACCAGGGGATCCTGCTTGGATGAAAACCCTTTCTTATTCTTTTTTCTACCCTTCTTTTCTTCTGCCCACAGGTCTGGTCTCTAAAGAATGAAACTAATGAAATGTTGCATTTGTGGGGGTTTGCCATGCATTTTGCAGACCCACGAATGCAACAAATAGGGACATATATGCTGCGGAATGCGCATTCGTTCAAAACAGATGCACATCCCTAAAAAACAGGTCAATATAAAAATACTAAAATTACCATTTAAACTTGTAACAATGTACACACTTCAATTTCTGTCATTTGGACTACCTCCAAAAACACCAGCACAGAGCATTTGAGTTTGTTAACAGCAGGGGATCTATGGGACATTGACTCCGATGTATCCCTAAAACAAAGGATGTATTTCTTCAAAGAGAATCTATTTAAACCATGGAGATAAAAAATTTGTGGAAAATAAAAAATTTGTTTTACAGTAATATTAGACAGTCGCCTCTTTAAAGATTGACATAATCCTGACTTCTAAACTGCTAGGATGCACAAAGTACTTTAAAAAAACAAAAAACCCCCAACAAGTTAAAAAAAAACCAGGGCTAAACACTGTGTTACTGATGTTGCATGCTTACTGAACTAAAATGATTAAATATATAAACCCGAGTAAAACAAAAAATAAGAAATTGGTAGGGGTGTGCATTCATTTTCGCCGTATCGGCGATCCGCAATGTATATTGCACTTATCATTATATATGTGGGAGGCGAAACGCATTGCTACTCCCCACAAATATAACTTATTATCCGTTCAATGTGTTGCGTGGCGTGTGCTTTTTTTTTTGCCGCCATTTGCAATGATTTCACAAAATGTCAGCGCTCATACCCTGCATTCCGGTATTCATGCCAACCTGCCTGACCCTTTCCTGTGAGTCAGGACAGGTTGGCATGGATAACGGAATGCAGCATATCAGTGCTGACATTTTGTGAAATGCACTGAATGTAGCCAATCGCGCTGTCATTCAGCTCTCTCTTAGGATTTTACTGATGAGCCAGCACTATATATTCATCAGCACGAGGCGTGCCACAGACTTTATTTACAGGGGTGGTGTGGGGAGGTGGGCTTTGTGGAAGTAGACTGCACTGAGAGCAATTTTTGCTAGTTAGGAAAGAGAAAAAAAGCTAATTATTCTTTATTTGGCTGCAGTGTCTGTGCCAGCTAGCCCTGTTTGTGTTTATTTGAAGCAGTTTATTATTTAGGTGATCTGACTGAGATGCTGTGCCAGGGAGAGAAGCTGCTAGCAAGCACCATTAGGGTGTTGTGGCTGGGAGAGAGATATTTTTATCCATTTTCCTGGTGTGCCAGAAATTCCAGCTTTTTTAAACTGAGTTGAATTAAACAAAGTCACTAAGTCTCTCTGTGCACTGGGCTTCAGTGGGCAGTGGGTAGTTTAACAGACTGAACTTTATTATTGGGACAGTCTGTGCAGTGAAATCCCCAGTCTGCCTCTTTTGTGCTTACAAACAAGCTGTGTGTGTGTGAACACCACACACCTTACATTAATGCATAGTAAGGCACCGTGACAGTGGGCAGTGGGTAGGCACTAGTCAGTGACATTAAATCCATAATGTCAGGGAAAGCTAGATGTAGTCGAGTGATTGGGACTGGCAGAGGAGGCACTTCAAAGGACACTAATGCCACTCCCCCATTAGAGTTAAAAAGGCACTTGTCGTAATCTAAACTCTTTGTAGGGGCAGGCAGTTCCATCCCAAAAAAAATGAAATCTGACCACGATGCATCGCCATCGCCACCACCTGTTTCTGGCCCTGTAGTTTTGGAGGTGAGGGAAGGGGAGGCTGAGTCATGCCAGACAAAATATCGACACCCAAAAGCAAAATCCCACATAAGATTAAGAATCATCTTATGTGGGATTCTCATCTGAAACAGAAGAAGTAATAGGTGATGAATCTTTGGGAGGATCAGCTAGTCCTGTCTTAGCCTCCACTTCAGTGCAGCAGGTGAGAGATGAAACTGATGAGGAAGAGCAGTCAGCGCAGGCACAGGGGATGACTGAGGCCCCTGACATTGCTTCTCAGGGTGCACTCACTATCTCAGCTCCAGTGCCTGCTTCCACCCCCAAGGCTTTAGAGAAGAGAGGATCACGAAAGACATCTGCTATCTGGAGCCACTTTAAAGTGATGGAAGAACCGTGTTTTGCACAGTGTAATTACTGTGCCAGGGATATTAGCAGAGGCAAGCAAATGGGACATCTATCTAATTTTGGCATGACGCATCATATGGAGAGGCAACACCCAACAAGATTACTGCCATCTGGGGATGGTAGCAGTACCAGTCGGGGGACCCCTTCCAAGCAGTGTGTAGTGGGGTTCAAAAGCAGAAGAGTCAGCCCATGCCTTCATCTCCTTCTAGCAGTCAGGTGGCAAGCCAGCAACCCCCTGACATGTGGCAGAAGCAACAACCCACCATGGAGGAAATGGGGTGGAGTGCGGTAACGCTATCCCGGGGTAGGAGGCAGGCAGCCTCAAAAGTTGTAACCGGGACCATTGGGGAAATGATTGCCCTTGATGACCAGCCCTAGCAGTTAGTGGAGAATGTGGGTTTCAAGCATTTTCTGAAGGTCGTTGTTCAAAATTACAAAGCCCCCTCCAGAACCACATTTATTTATCTATTTATTTATTTATTTAGTTGGCACTTTTATATACCAATAATATTGTAAACAAGTTACAAATCACCTCGGTTTACATTCTAACAATAACCATTTGCACAAGGATGCATTACATTGAACAGGGATATCAAAAAACTTGGAACCAACAAATGGGGATAACAGGTAGATAATTAGGTTAGAGTCTTAAAGCTGAAAGACATTTGATGGCATGTCTGTCCTTAGCAGTGACTTGTTAGTGATGTGGATCAGCTAACCACGCTGCCTGACATGAGCCCGAAAGGTCATCCGGGTTGGGCAAAGGCTTCGCTAAACAACCAAGTCTTAAATTTTTTCTTGAAGGTGTTTGGGCATTGTTCTAGTCTGAGCTCCGGAGGGAGGGAATTCCATTGCAACGATCCCGACGTGGAGAGGGCTCTCTTCCTTAAAGTGGATTTAATTGGGTGAGCCAGCAGGGTGTCTCTGTAAGCTGATCTCACTGGTCTGGGTGGCATGTGAGGTCGAAATGGGAACTTAAGATCCAGGGGGGAGATATTGTGGATGGCTTTATGGATGATCGATAGAACTTTGTAGGAGATTCTGAATTTGATTGGGAGCCAGTGCAGGTTCCGTAAGATGGGTGTTATGTGGTCTCTTTTGTTGGACTTTGTCAGAATCCTTGCTGAAGCGTTTTGGAGCATCTGTAATGGTTTGATGGTATTGGCTGGGAGGCTGGCGAGGAGAGAATTGCAATAGTCTAGCTTCCAAATTACAAAGTCCCCTCCAGAACCACATTTAGCAGAAAGGTCATCCCCAGCCTCTACAAGCAGTGTCGCAGTCACATGCAAGCACTGCTAGCAAAGGCACAGGGGAGAGCGCATTTCACCTGCGATATCTGGATGGCCATGAATGCTGCACATTCTTACCTCTCCCTGACAGCACACTGGTGGGACCTGGCTGAGGCAGGGGCAGCCAGCAGCTCTATTACTGAACAAGATCAGGGTGGAGGTGGGCTTTACTGCACACCCACCTGACGGACCAGGCCCATACCGCAGCCAATATTCTAGCATTCATCAGACAGATGCTGGAGGGCTGGCAACTACTTATGTCCATACGTGGGCTTGACCTCTGTCCTCGACTGCTGTGCCTGTCATCCAGGCCTTATGTCCCTACAAGGGTGTGACCTCGATTGCTTTGCCTGTCCGTCCAGGCCTTATGTTCCTACAAGGGTTTGACTTACATTGTAAGCCCTCTGGGGATAGGGAAATACCTACAGTACCTGAGTGTAATTGACTATGAGTGCTGTAAACATTTGAAAATAGAAATATAAATAAATTAAGAAAAAAAAATTGCTGTGCCTGTCCATCCAGGCCTTATGTCCCTAGGTGGGATTGACTCTGTCCTCGACTGCTGTGCCTGTCTATCCAGGCCTTCTGTTCCTATGTGGGCTTGATCTCTGTCCTCGACTGCTGCGCCTGTCCGTCCAGACCTTGTGTTCCTACACGTGTTTGACCTCTGTTCTGGAATGCTGTGCTTGTTTGTCCAGGCCTTATGTCCAGTCCTAATGGCTAAACCCTCGTTGCAAAGGGAAACCTCAGTCTCTGGCCACTAAAACTAGTAATCCTTTACAGCATGGATCCTTAAATAAAACAAAGAGTTTTCTTTAGTTTCAGGGCAGTGAAGAGAACTTCCTCCGTCTTGCTTATGAAGTCATGATCTGTTTGCAAATGCTTAAATCCTAACAATTTGTACCATTATACATTCTAGTGGCCAACCTATTCCAGGGAGCCCTTTCCTACTCAAACAAAGGGAACTCTCCCCGGTGTTGCAGCCTATCTCTTAGTACCTGTTGATCCATGTTCAGAATGAGAAAAGATCTCCAAGGTACTTAGACTGTGGCAAACCCAGTGAGACTATGCTCACAGTAAGACCCTGCTCCAGGTCGCCACACTTTGAAGGCTCGTGCTCCACTCTAGGGGCCAACCCATTGCAAAGGGAATTCTCCACGGTGTTGCAGCCTATCTCTTAGTACCTATTGACCCATGGTGAACCGCTGTTCACATGCACCCTCCACCGCCTCAGCCTTGAAAACTCTCGTTTGTATATCAGCTACATCCACCAGATTGTAAAAGACCAGCGAGAGCTCACTGGACGCCAACGGAAACACCCCATTCTAGGGGCGAACCCATTCTAGGGAGCCCTTTCCTGCACAAAGAAAAGGGAACTCTCCCCGGGTGTAGCCAGCCTGTATCTTTCCTCTGACCCATGTTGAACCTCTGTTTGTTTAGATGGTAACCTCCTCCGCCTCGGCCTTGACAATTCTCGTTTGTATATATTAAAGTTTCATATCACCAAAATGCCAGGAAGAGTGCAGATGACAGCACATACCAAATCTTGATTCTTCTAAAGTATAATTCATCTGTATGTACTCTCTACTATCTGTCAGATCGATCCAGTAAAGTGCGGCCGTGTTTACCCCACTCCTAACTCACGTTCTACTCACTTTCCGGCCGCGTTAGCCCTTCCTGCGATATACTATCCCCTTTAACCTACTCCTACCGCGTCCTAAAATCCCCGGGCAACCCCTTCCGCACGCGGCATGTATATTGCATGCAAATGATCGAATTAGCTATTCCCTACCATCCAGTAACGCGCGCCCCGACTATCCCTTTTTTACCCTGCCGTTTTGCCACGTGTTTAACCTGCTAACTTACCGCCTACCCCTACCCCTGCGTTAGAGGCAGGAGTAAGGGTAGGCGGCAAACTTTCCCCCAGCTCCCGCTCTCCTGCCCTGGCCGCGTCCATGGGTGCTGGTCTCCGGGGCAGCCCCAGTCCTCTCCCCTCCTCCCGAAGCAACAAAAGCAAAAAAAATCGAAAAAAAAGTTGCAAGAGAGAGGGGAGAGAGGACAGGCAATCCTACGCTTGGGATGGCCAGTCCCTCACCTCTCCTCCCGAGGCAAGGCGTGAAAAGCAGCCTTGATCCGGGAGGAGGGAAGAGAGGACTGGCAGTGTGAAGCGACCAAGCGACTTACTTTTTTTTGCTGCCCTCCGGAGGAGACGGCCATCAGCAGAAAACAGATCGCGGCTCCCCTCCCCTGCCTCCCGGCGAAGATGGATGCCTGCACGGGAGAAAGTGGCCCCTGTGCGTGCAATTGGCCGCTCAAGACGTGACGTCACATGCCGTGACGCCAAACGTCGTGACGTCACGTCTTGAGCGGACAATTGCACGCACAGGGGCCGCTTTCCCCCGTGCAGGCGTCCATCTTCGCCGGGAGCAGCGATCCGTTTCTGCTGATGGCCGTCTCCTCCGGTAGGCTGCAAAAAAAAGTAAGTCGCTTGGTCGCTTCACACTGCCAGTCCTCTCGCCCCTCCTCCCGGAGCAAGGCTGCTTTTCGCGCCTTGCCTTGGGAGGAGGGGAGAGGGACTGGCCATCCCAACCGTAGGATTGCCCGTCCTCTCTCCCCTCGCTCTTGCTACTTTTTTTTTCGCTTTACACTGCCAGTCCTGTCTCCCCTCCTCCCAGAGCAAAGCTGCTTTCGCGCCTTGCTTCGGGAGGAGGGGAGAGGGCTGACAATCACCCGCCCGCCGGTTCCCACCTCGATGACAGCCCGCCGGCTACCGCCTCGATGAATTCGCTCCCGCCTCAAACGCGCGCCCGCCGGCTCCCACCAGTAAGTTAACTTTTTTTACACTTTTTTGTTTTTTACACTTTTGTTTTAATTTTCGCCTGCGCCTTGCTTCGGGAGGGGGGGAACCATCCACTTCCTGGTACCTGTCATTTCAAATGTCAGTTGAAATGACATTTGAAATGACAGGTACCAGCACACCCAGGATATTGTATAGGTGCTGTATTAAGCGCCTATACAGTAAAATGGGTTGTGCGGGCCTAACCTTCGCCTAACGCTTCGCAGACGCGGCTTGCATTTGCAAGCAATTTAAATAGAGTATCGAGCGGTATGTGAGCAGGACTGTGCGTGCGGGGAACGAGGGTGCGCCCGGCACTGCCGCACTCTTTCTAATGCGGCCTTGCTGTATCGACCTGTGTGTTGCAAGGTGCCAAGCACACTTTATTAGTACTTCTTCTTAATTTCGGAATAGTAAAGTTCTTCAAAGCCTCTGTTTCTACTAACACAACAGCTGGCATTTGGGATTTTACTTCACTTGATGAAGTCCTTTTTATTAGTGTTTTACCTCCAGTCGTTTCTTCCATTTTGAAATCAGCCTCTTTCTTTGCCAAGCTTTTCAGCCTCCCTGTCTTTTGTCAAGGATATTCTCACACTAATGTCCCTTGGGGTCCCGTGTGTAGCCTGCCTGTATCTCTCCTCTGACCCATGTTTAACCACTGTTCATATTCACCCTCCTCTGTCTCGGCCTTGAAAACTCTCGTTTGTATATCAGCTACGTCCACCGGATTTTAAAAGACCAGCGAGAGCTCACTGGATGCCAATGGAAACACCCCACTCTAGGGGCAAACCCATTCTAGGGAGCCCTTTCCTGCTCATAAGAAGGGAACTCTTCCCGGGGCTCTTGTTTGAATATTTGCTACTACCACCAAAATCGGCACCCGCAGAGGCTCCACCCCACCCAGGCATAGTTCATCATGTTTCAGGTCCTAGCACTCATGTTAGACTCCCTGGTCCCTGTTTGAAGACAGGTCGGGTGCACAGTACACCCAGTTGACAGTCCCGCCACATGCTGAGCCTCGTCTTGTCTTGCCTCCTTGTTTTTCCCTTATCAAACCACAGCGACCTGACTACCTCGGCTCTGCCAGCCTGTCTTGCACCTATCAACTTTCTGCCACTCTGCCTTGCTGCCATACACCAGATGACTCACTCAACTCCTTGTGGTGTTCTTGCCACTATCATGGTTCCTCAGTGTGTTGGTGCTAGTCATTCTGCTTGCTATGTTCCCCTTCATTGTGCTGTAGGATGTCAATGCCACTTGTCTTGCCGCTTTGCCTGTCGTGCTGCCTTTGAGGGTTCATGCATCTCTTATCGGTGCTCTCTTTTGAAGCTGTGGTGTGTTTTTGACACTCTCGCTGCTGCTTTGTGCCTCTGTTAAAGCACTCTTGCCACTTCTGGTGCCCTTTTGCACCTTTACAGTGCCTTAGGCTATTCATGCCACTTTGTTGCCACTTTGCCACAGTCTAAGTACCTTGGAATTCTTTTCTTTTCTGATGATTGATCCCCAGAAGTTTCATCAAAATTGATAATAAAACCCCAATTCTGCAGCCAAAAATAGGCTGCAAATCCTTTCCCCATTGACTTTAATGGGAACCGGAAAATGAATGCACGTATCAACGTATCGGGGCAGCATACGTCCGAATGCAATGAATACACCCCACGACGAATACGTATCCCGAATGCAACAAATACTTTCTGGCTGCACATCCCTAGAAATTGGTGTACTAAAAGAGAATCAAGGTAAAAAATATCTGTGCATGGACCTTTAAAAAAAGAAGCAATTTAAATCTAGTTAAAAACTGTCTGGGCTGAACGCTTGTGTTACTGATGGCACATACTTATTAAACTAAAATAATTTTAAAAAACCCAATAGGTTTATGTACTGAAAGAAAATCGATGCCGTAGACCTGAAGACTCTAACTACCTCCGCTTATTAAAAAATATGAACCATTACATTGCAAAGGATACCCACATGCCATTATTGTCCCGACGCTGAAAACCGCTTCTGATTTAATCTTGCATATATTCTAGTTCACAGACTGACATGAATTCATTTGAAAACAGAAGGGATACTGAATTCTAAGCGGTATTTAAACTTAAAAACCAGTGCGATAAAAACTGTCGATTATTCAGCAGTGGGCGGAGCAAGGAGCTACTAGTGACATATACTAAAACGAAGATAAAATGAATAAAAAAAGAGGGGGACATTAAAAGTTAAAATTTTAAAAACTAGTGTATGTGTCAAAAATAAAACTGAATAAAACAAGGTTTATGTATCAAAAAATGAATAAAAACCATGAAAGTTCTTAAACGGTAAAACAAGTGGATGTTGACTCCAAAAAACATAATTTAAAAAATGAAAAACCATTTTGTGTGACTTCTGAATAACATCATGAACATAGTTAATGTCTTTCTTCTGCAGGAAGATATAACTATGTCCATCAGCTTCAAGGACATTTAGGGCCTCATTTTCCAAGCACTTTACCGCGTGCGATAAATTCGCAAATCGCGTTAACAGGCTGTCTGGAACTATCGTGCACCGCGATAAGGGAAACCGGCAAATATTGTGTGAAAGAATCATTGTGTGCGGCGCTACTGTTTTCGTGAATGGCGAAAACATCGCCGCACGCGATTTTTCCCCACTGCACGAAAGAAGCCTCATTTGCATTGGTAACGCCCCCTAATGCGTTACCAATGCGATATTGGAAAATAAGGCCCTTAGTATTGAACATGGAGATTTAATAACCACCTGCATAATGATACTTTCTCCAACATGATAACGAGCTATATGGCTAACTCAAAGACAGTGTATTCCGTGGTGCTCAAACCGATCCTCAGAGCTCCCCAGCCAGGTAGGTTTTCAGAATATCCCTAATGAATATGCATGAGATTTGTTTGTTTGCACTACCTCCTGTGTATGCAGATCTTTCTCATGTACATTCATTAGGGATATCCTGAAAACTTAACTGGCTGGTGGGGGAGGAGGGCAAGGACCAGTTTGAGCACTCTTGAGCAAGAGAGATGATCTCCCACTTATGCCTGCATAGACATCTCTCCCCTGTTTCCTGAAGGGGATAACCAGCTGCTGAAAAAGCTCAATCAGGTATGTAACAAAGAATTTCTACTACTAATTGGACAGATGAAAAGAAAACTCCAGCCTCAGACACAGTACAGCCTGTGAAAGAAAGGGCTATGATGATGTGTGTAAAAGCAACAGCACCAAGAGCAACTAACTACTGACTGGAAACCTGCATCCTGCTTCCTTTGCTTCTGGCCAAACTGGAGAACAGACTAGCTTGGGTGAGAGAGAATTCCTGTTCATTTAGGTAGTGAGGCATGGAAAGATGATTCTGTGTGAAGCTGACTTGCCATAGGTTTAATTTTGTGCTTTGTTATAAAGTGGAATATAAAATAAATAGTAAGTAAAATATCAGGGTTATAATAAATATTATAGTTCCACTGGTTGGTCTTTTCTGTGTCTGTATCTCTAACACACGTCCTGCTAATCAAGTTAGTGGCTGTAACTAACTTTTTAAACAATCCATTATTTTAGACCTCAACATTCACTGTTTCATAGAGTGATGGTAAGAGGTTTCCAATTTCTTTTACCTCTGCGTTCACATTTTTTATGTTTATTATTTTCATTCCATCAGTTCTGACTTAATTATGTATGCTTGTTAAATGCTAGTTAACCTTCATGAGGAAACATTTCAAAGACTTTTACACCTTTTGCATGAATACACAAGGGCTAATATTGCAAAATCAGCCCTATATGGCTAAATGGATTTTTAGTGGACTGAAATATGTGCATAATTCCATATTGTGCATACTTTTAGCAGCATAGAACAGAATATTCTGGAGGAAGTTTTATAGGCATGATTGAAAACTTCATATGTTCAGCTAGTAAAAAAAAATGGGGCAGATTTTTAAAAAGTACGCCAGATTTTAATAGATATGCGTGTAGCCGCGCATATCTTTTAAAATCCAGGGTTGGCGCGTGCAAGGCTGCGCAAAATCGGCAGCCTGCGTGCGCCGAGCCGCGCAGCCTGCCTCCGTTCCCTCCGAGGCCACTCCGAAATTGGAGCGGCCTCGGAGGGAACTTTCCTTCCATCCCCCTGCACATTCCCCTCCCTTCCCCCAGCCCTATCTAAATCCCCTCTACCTTTGTTTGAAAAGTTACACCTGCTCGAGGCAGGCAAAACGCGCGCGCCGGCTGCACGATTCCCAGTCCCGGGAGCAGTTTTGGAGGCCATGCCCCCAAAACGCCCTCGGGCCAGAACCACGCCTGTGGCCCCACCCCAGATGACATGCCGCTGCGACACCCCCCTGACACGCCGCCGAAACGCCCCCCCCCCCCCCCAGGAAAGCCCCGGGACTTACGTGTGTCCCGAGGCTTGCGCGCGCCACCGAACCTATTCAATATAGGCTCAGTGCATGCAGGGGGAACTTGGGGCAGGTTTTCGGGGGGGTACACACGTACCCCTTTGAAAATCTGCCCCAATGTACATAGATAGGCCAAATGGTGTTATGTGTATACTTGTAACCATATAACAAGCTGCTATTCAAATGTGAAAATTAGGATTTTTGCAGGCTTAGAAGTAGATACATAGAGTGTCAAGTACCCTATTGAAAATGTAATGCTATATGTGATCAAAGAGTCTATTTCCTCAACTTCACTTTGTGAACTGTAATCTTCTATCCTTGAGGAAAATCAGTAAGGGGACTAACCAAAAAAAAAAGCAAAACAAATTTCGAACCACAACTCCTTTGTTGCTGATTCTGGTTTATGAATCCTAAATAACAAATCATGAAAGATAGATTTACCCACTTCTAATCTATAGACAACTCTCAATAAAATATCATGAATGTGATGGCAGTTCACCTGGCTGCTAACTCATTTTATTTCAACTATTAACTCTCTGTGCATAAAGTCCTTTAATTGATTTTACTAATAACCTAGAACAGGAAGTGCCAACCTTTTTTGGGAGCGTGGATCCCATTTCAACCTCCAACATTTTCACGGACCCCCATATGCTCCCCTTTCTTTTTTTACCTGTAGTTATGTGCCATATACAGAAAAGGGATTAATATAACAAAGAAATAATTATATGTACACCAGGCTCATTCATAACATATAATGCTTACTGATATAAATGGAATGCATGTAATTGCAAGGCACATCAATAAATGTACAAGAATGTACTCATATTCAATAATTTGGGGGTGTAACTACAGGCAGCCACACAGCTGGATCTGTCTGGATATGGACCTACATAGGGGAATAGACTGGTGGAGAGAGAGAGAAATTGGCAGGGTGGGAGAGAGAGACTGGAGGAGATGGACTGGTGGAGGGAGAGAGAGAGAAACTGACCAGTTAGGGATGTGCAGGAGAAGAAAAATTCATTTTCATTTTTGGTTCATTTTTGGGAGGATTTGTTTTCCATGAAATTTGGTTCATGGATCGTTTGATTTGTTTTCATTCATGTGAAAAAAGCAATTCAAACAATTGGGGGGGGGGCAATGAAAACAAGGCTTCCCAATGCCACCAACCCGCCTGAAAAAATGCCAAGGCCGGTATCCCTCCTGGCCCCCACTTACCTGGTCCTGTGGGAATCTGCAAGCTTCAGCCTACGCCCGCGCATAACTTTAAAAATCTACCCCTTCGTAAATAAGGTCCTTTGAATTATAAAATGTTCCTGGTAGTGGAGGGAGTTTGTGTTACTGTTACTGAGGTGACATCACAATTCAAATACTTTTTTTATGGTGATTGGTAAGAGAAAATGTCCTTGTTCTGTTCTGCATCCTTTGTTGGGTATTATAGAATGTGAGGTACATGCTTTATATAGTGATGTTTCCCACTCCTATCTAGAAAAAATTTTGATTTATGCAGCATTCTGGTAAAACCACCACTAAATTTAATTGAGAGTCTTAAACATTGCCATACATCAAAATGGCGCTGTCCGCTGGGGTGAATGCACCGGAGTTAATTAACTCATGTGCAACCGCAGCAGATGACAATTTATCTTACAAGTGCCAAAATATGAAGAGGACCAAGAAGTGGTTCTGAAGCCTGGACCGGACCCTGGACCAAGGCCCAGGCCTTGGGACCCAGCCTCGTGGTCAGGTTGTAATGACTGACCTGGGTACCGTCCAAGGCTCCAGCATCAGTACCAGATCTCCAGGCCAGGTTGTGGCATTGGACCTGTGTCCAGAACCCAGCTTAGGTTGAGAGCCCAGTGTCAGGACCCAGTTTCCAGGATGGGTTGTGTCATGGGGCCTGGGTCTGGACTCCAGCCTAGGCTGAGACCCCATTGTCAGGATCCAGCCTCCATGTCAGTTTGCAGCATTGAGCCTGGGTCCAGGCCAAGAGTTGGGCCCCAACCTTCAAGCTGGGTCACAGAGGCCCAGGCGTTGTGACCCAGCCTTTGGGTCAAGCTAAAACCCCAGCCTTGAGTAGGCCAAGGTTGCTGTGACCTACTGCACCCTACACAAGGTTAAGTCTTTGACGTGAACAAATCTACACCCGATTTTATAACATGTGCGTGCTGCCGCACGCATGTTATAAAATCCAGGGTCAGCGCGCACAGGGGGGTGCACAATTTGCAATCTGTGCACACCGAGCCGAGCAGCCTGCCTCCGTTCCCTCCAAGGCCACTTCCCTGATTTCTCTAAGCATTTCATCATTTTGTCCAGGTGGATGATAGTATACTCCTATCATTATACTCTTACCCAACACACATGGGATTTCTACCCATATAGATTCTACTGAGCATTTAGTCTCTTGTATGATCATTATCCTGTTGGACTCTATACCCTTCCGGACATAAAATGCCACACCCCCACCAAGTTGATCCTCCCTATCATTGCGATATAATTTGTACCCTGATATAGCACTGTCCCATTGGTTATCCTCCTTCTACCAAGTCTCTGTGATGACTTGAAGGCTGCATCATTTATTATTTTTCTGAAGAAGCAAGTACTGTACAAACCAAGTCATAGATTCAGACGAAGATGGATATTAGTTGTTTCTGTTTGAGATATGTTCCCTTCTTAATTCACTTATCCTCTGCAATTTCCAATTCAAAGGTTGCCTATACTGATGCAGTACTATACAATAATAAAAAAACCCAAATAGCATGAAACTCTGAAAAATAAAAAAATATAAATATAGAAATCTTGCTATGATTTCTGAGAGCATAAACCAAACCTATGCCTATTTATGCCTGTTGACAAAATGAACATTTACCATATTATGACTGACCTATTATCCTTTTTGCAGATGTTTAACAAGTTGTTTAATGTTAATGTCCCTTGTATAGGCAAACATGGGTGGTTCATGAAACACAGGATGTGTACTAAGAACATGCCAATTTTTAAGAATACCTTTTGTAATCTGTTGTGTTAATTCTGAATGTTGTAACACGTATATTAGACTTGGTGCTGAAGATTTATTTCTGTATTATAATAACTGTTCTTGATTGGAGTGCACTGCTCTTTTAAAGGCTTGATTAATGATCCGAGTGGGATAACCTTTTTCATGAAATCTTTCTTTCAAAAGATGAACCTGATCAAAAAATTCAGTTTTATCTGAACATATCCTCTGAATACAAAACAATTGCCCGACAGGCAAACCCTCTTTGAAGTGCCGTGGATGATGGTTTTCAAATCGTAAAACATTATTACTGTCTGTGGGTTTTCTGTACAAGGTGGTTTGTATGTCTTGTGCATTTTTCTTGATCATTATGTCTAAAAAAGACAAGTTTTCATGGTGATATATCAAAGTAAATTTCAAATGCATGTTAACTTGATTTAACCACTTGTGAAACAATTTCAAATCTTCTTCAATGCCTGTCCATATGAAAATCTGGACCACAAAAGTACATGTTTGAAAAAATGTGGATTTGTACAGGATGGTTTCCTCTAATTTAGTGACAAAAAGATTAGCTACATCGGGGGCCAATGGGGACCCCCATCGCTACCCCATGGATTTGTAGGTAATATTTGTGTTCAAATGAAAAAAGTTATTAAATAATATCAGTCATGTTAATGATAGTAAAACATCTGAGGAGATGCATTGTGGCATATCTCTACTTGATAAAACTTAATTTACAATGTCCATAGCCTCCATTTGGGGTACATTAGTATATAAGGCTTCAACGTCTAAACTGACTAGTAATGCATCACTTGATATTTGACCTACCTGTGCTAATTTCTTTAAATATCCAATGTATCCTGTATGTATGAAGTTGCTTTTTGTGCTGCTGGTTGAAGAAACAAGTCTACAAATTTAGCTAAGAGTTCTAGAAGGGACCCATTCGCTGAACTGATGGGTCAACATGTAGGTTTATTTAGTGTTTTTGAATCTTTGGAACCCTGTAAATCACTGGTGTCCTTGGAAAGGGAACTTGCAAATAGTTTAACTCTTTGGTGGTTAAAAAAACAATTGTGTGTGCATGTTTAAGTAATCCTTGTATTTCTTCTTGTAACTTTGGTATAGGATCAGATGGAAGTTGAGTATAGTAGGTTGAATCATTCAGCTGTCGAAGGATCTCTGTCTGGTAATCCTGACTATTTAATATGACCACTGTTCCCCCTTTATCAGCGGGTTTTATTATGATATCCCTATTATTAGATAGTTTTTAATGCCTGGCCGTTGAAGCAGAGAGCTATGCTTGATATGCGTGAAGTATCGGTCTTCTTCCCCTGCCGTTGAAGCAGAGAGCTATGCTGGATATGCGTGAAGTATCCGTCTTCCGCCCCTGCCGTTGAAGCAGAGAGCTATGCTGGATATGCGTGAAGTATTGGTCTTCCTCCCCTGCCATTGAAGCAGAGAGCTACACTGGATATGCATGAAGTATCGGTCTTTCTCCCCTGCCATTGAAGCAGAGAGCTATGCTGGATATGCATTGAAAGTGAAGTATCGGTCTTTCTCCCCTGCCGTTGAAGCAGAGAGCTATGCTGGATATGCATTGAAAGTGAAGTATCAGACTTATTTGCAAAGGTAACTTTTTTTGCTGCTTGGTAGAGTCATTTTCCTGTCTATTAAGCCATGAATAGATGTTGGAAATGGCATAATCATGTTTGTCTCTATTAAATTTTGATATTTTATTTCATTTGATGTCTGTTTTGAATTTATCTATAGATTGTTGTAATCCTTCTAATGATGTCTTAACTGTATCCAAAGTGGTGGTTTGTTTGTACACCTCTTCTATGACTACTATCTCTGCTTTTATTTCTTCAGTAACTGTTTTGGTGTACTCTATAATGAGAAGCATCAAATCTAATGAGCACTTATTTAATATTGCTGCCCATTTAGATAACAAATCAGTGCGATCTGTGAACATTAATGGTTCTTTATTGATGCGCAAGCCTCTGGGTATGATTTGCTGCTTAACATACTCTATTAATGTCACTCCATGTAATTCTGCTCTGGTACACCTCTTATGTAATTTAGTGAGATTTCCCAGCAAGTCAGAGGTAGTGGCTGATGCCGTTGAATCTGAGAAGAGTGAAGCTTCTTGTGTAATGTGTGCGACATGATGTGAAGAATAACTGAAGTGTCTTTCCAATCCATGAAAGCCATTAGTGATTGAGTACTTTTAGTAGGGATGTGAATCATTTTTTGACGATTTAAAACAATCGTCAGATATATTTTAATTCGTCAAAAATCGTTAGAGCCACGATACAATAACAATTCCTCCGATTTATCGTCAAAAAATCGTAAATTGGGGGAGGGGGAGGGCGGGAAAACCGGCACACCAAAACAACCCTAAAACCCACCCCGACCCTTTAAAACAAATCCCCCACCCTCCCGAACCCCCCCAAAATGTTTTAAATTACCTGGGGTCCAGTGGGGGGGGGGGGTCCCGGCGCGATCTTCCGCTCTCGGGCCATGGCTGTGTTAATAGAAATGGCGCTGGTGGCCCTTTGCCCTTACTATATAACAGGGCAAAGGTAGCGCCGGCGCCATTTTGGTTCCAGTCACCAGACGTCACGAGGACAGGAGATCGCTCCCGGACCCCCGCTGGACCCCAGGGACTTTTGGCCAGCTTGGGGGGGCCTTCTGACCCCCACAAGACTTGCCAAAAGTCCAGCGGGGGTCCGGGAGCGACCTCCTGCACTTGCGCCGTATTGCCAATATTCAAAATGGCGCCGGCGCTACCTTTGTCCTCACTATGTCATACGAACCAGTGGGGGGGTCCCGGCGCGATCTCCCGCAATCTCCCACTCTCGGGCTATGGCTGCGTTAATAGTAATTTATTTATTTATTTATTTACGATTTTCATATACCGATGTTCATTTCAAAAAGAGATATCACATCGGTTTACAATAAGGTACAATAGGTAATTCACTATCCCCTAAAAGAGCTTACAATCTAAAATTTTTGTACCTGAGGCTAAGAGATTACAAAAATAAAATCATCAAAATCAAAGTTCTTAACAATTAAGCAAAAGATATAACAAGGAGCATATTAAACAAATAACAGGGCAAAGGTAGCACCGGCGCCATTTTGGTTCCTGTCACCTGACGTCATGAGTGCAGGAGATCGCTCCCGGACCCCCGCTGGACCCCCAGGGGCTTTTGGCCAGCTTGGGGGGGGGCTCCTGACCCCCACAAGACTTGCCAAAATCCAGCGGGGGTCCGGGAGCGACCTCCTGCACTCGTGACGTCGGGTGACAGGAACCAAAATGGCACCGGCGCTACCTTTGCCCTCACTATGTCATATGTCATACGACCACCGGCGACATTTCTATTAACGCAGCCGTGGCCCGAGAGCAGGAGATCACGCTGGGACCCCCCCACTGGACCCCAGGTAATTTAAAACATTTTGGGGGGGTTCGGGAGGGTGGGGGATTTGTTTTAAAGGGTCGGGGTAGGTTTTAGGGTTGTGTTGGTGTGCCGGTTTTCCCGCCCTCCACCGATTTACGATTTTTTACGATTTAAAAAAAACAAAAAAACATGATGATCAGATTTCTCTCCCCCCCCCAGCCAAAATCGATCATTAAGACGATCGATCACACGATTCACATCCTTAACTTTTAGTACTATACAATAATCAAAAAACCCAAATGATGCTGAAGTTTAACTGTAAAGATTCGTATCCCTGAAGAAGAATAATTCTCTCCGAAACATTGCAGTGTTGGAGGTCAACAAGTGGTTCCAATACACAGTGGACTTTATCAAAAAGATAAGTACAGGATAGCTTTATTATCAAGAATCCTACATTATAGAATGACTGATGATTATGAAGCCCTAGCACCATATCAGGGTTCATTCAAAATAAGCCTGAAGTGCTATATGATGGTCACTCTAAAACTTCACAATAAGGTTTGGTTTATGCTCTCATAAATCATAGCAAGATTTCTATATTTTTTATTATACTGATGCAGTAGCAAATCTTGAAAACTATTGACAATGAACAATGTTAGCATTAATTTCATTCTCAGAGATCCAGATTTAGTAAAGTTTGAGTCCATTCATTTCAGAATCATTTTGGCTGTAGACCAGTGTTAAAAGATGTGGAACAGTTAGAAATCCCAAAGTACAAGACAATATCCACATATTGCTTTAAGCAAAGTACATGTGTGTAACAGCTGGTGAATATCAAGTACTTTCATGACCTATGATTTGTGTGCTGTTCAACATACTCACTTCATGGATTTTACTTTATTTTCTAAAATTGCTCATCAACATGTTATAGATATGACATATATAGCACAAAATATAAATGTCATCTTTACCTGAATACGTTTTCTTTGTATATTTGACAAATATACTCAGACTTAAACTAAAGATAGAAATGTAGAAGCTTTTAAACACATTTAAGTGCATCTTTTTTCAAATATACAATTGAGCTATTGAATTTGCTACTAGGGGATGTGGTCAAGGTTATAGCTGGTTTAAAAAAGAAAAAGGTTTAATCAAGAATATCTTTGGCTACATATGTACTGTTTTGTAATTCATTGTATATTTGGCAATTTTGTGCTTGGTACTTTTGTAACCATTCTGTCTGTTATTATTGCTTAACCTCAAAATTATAAAAAAAAAAAAAAAAAAAAAAGGTTTGTTAAAGTTTTTGGAGGACATGTTCATTAACAATTATTATCTGGCAGATGTGGGGATCACAACCTCTTACTTCTGGGAGAGATCACTCCCAGCACAAGTTTCTGGAGGACAGGTCCATTAACAATTATTATCAGACAGATGTGGGGATCACAACCTCTTACTTCTGGGATTGAGCTCTAAGCAATAAAAAATGGACTTTCCTATTAGCATCTGCAGATACTTCCTATTGACCTAGAAGTGGCCACTGTTGGAGAGAGGATGCTGAGCATGATGGATCATTAATGTGACCCAGCATGGAACTTCTTATGTTTTTAAAAATCCTGTGCAGGAGAGAGATGTATGAACTAAGTAAGACTGTTCTTGGGTTTCAAAACAATAGCCAGTTCTTTTAGATTAAGAATGTTGAAATAAACCCAATCTTCATAAGTAATTTAACCCCCAGCATGGCCGTGTTTCGCAGATAGGGCTATCGGGAGGGACACACAATGAGGATTCAAGAATTGTCCAACTAATAAGAAATTCCAAAACAAGATCCCAGAGAATTCACACAAATTGATGTTAACCCAATTTTAAAATATATGCAGCATACCAGAGAGGTACACAAAAACAGGACCTGTAGAAATGATCTTAGAATGGTCAAGAAACCATGGGAATGATTTTACATATTTAATTGATATCAAGTTAGTTTGACAAGATAGATCGCAAAGTGCAGTAGCGTCAGGGGCATAACCACGTTCAGAATAATAGTAGAGAAAGGAAGCTCAACCTGGAAGAAATTGAAATTTCGAAAGCATGCACCACTACCACCTATTTCTCTCCCTCCTGTTTTAAAGCAGATGGAAAAGAGGGGAGAGTATTCTAAAGTAGACAGGAAAAACGCAACAAGGGTAAGAGATGAGTAAAGCTCAAAACCAGCACTGTACTCTTCTTTATTTACTACCATTGAAGCTATGAAGGCAATATTTTCATAAACTGTTTTGGAGGAAGAATCTTCTATTAGATTCTGTGAATCACAAGATATTGAAGAGCTATAGAAGAGAAAAATATTTGGGAGGAGTATACTGTAGTATCTTAGTATGAAGTTCATAAATAGAGGAGATAAAGGAAACTGAGGATGGTCAGGAAGAGCAGACAGAATAGGTAAAGGGCATGAATGATGCCTCTGGCATTGCTCCTCAGGATCCACCCTCACCCTCAACTGCAGTGCTAACATCAACTTCCAATATATAGAGAAGGGGTTGTGGAAGAAATCCCTGATATGGATACTCTTCAAAGTGAGAGAGGACCCGTGTTTTGGCCAGTGCATTCACTACATGATTGATTTAAGTCGAGGGAAGCAAATGTCATAAGGGAAGGATAGTTAGCCTTTGGTCTGCTGTTAAGTTTATACAGCCTGTCTTATGTGAGCACAGGTCACAGGATAGGCCTTAACAAATGGCAGCTGATATGCCACAAGGCTAAATGTTCTTCCTGACCAGCCACCTTCCCCTTGGGTTGAACCCATAAATTCTGGTGGCAAGCAGGACTTTCTAGGCTGGGTACGAGAAAGGTACGTCAGTGGTCAGGTTGAGGTCAAGGCAGGCAGAGAGCAAAGTGAAGTCAAGGTCCAGTCTTGGGTCAAGTCAATGAAAAGTCAACCCAGAGGGAAAAACATCACAAGTAAGATAGGAGCTGGCAAGGCAGAAACAAGGCAGAACAAGAACATACAGAATCAAAACAGAAGCAAGGCAGGAACAATGTAGGTACACACAGGAGCAAATAAGGAACATGCTGGAGTAACTAGAACTGCAGAATGAGAGGAGACCTATTGCAAAGGCATTGAGTGGTAGTTCTGAGCTTTCTTTATACTAGGCAGGATGTGATATCATCAGGGTGTGTTACAGGAACTCAAAGCATCAGGGCCTACGAAAAGGGCTCAGGAAATTTATGTTCCTGGGATACCACATGATGTCTGAGGTGCTTCAGAGTAGAGGTGAAGGGTATCTGACAAACACTGATATGGACTTTCACAGAAAGGTGGCAGCATTTATTAATTTGTATTTCACTTTTTGGCGCTTCAAAATGAATTATATTTAGGTACAATGGGTATTTCTCTATCCCCAGCAAGCTTACAATCTAAGGGCCTAATTACTAAGCATTTTTCCCATACACAAAGAATGGGAAAAAAGCCTTAGTAAATCAGACCCTAAGTTTGTACCTGAGACAATGGAGGATAAAGTGACATGCCCATGGTCAAAAAGAACAGCAGTGAAAATTGAAACCTGGCTTGTAGTCCACTGTTTTAATCAGTAGACTACTCCTCCATTCCGCTACTAGCTGTGAAACCCCTTCTGCCAGAGGAAATAGGCTAAGCAGAAGACATTTCTCCAAGCTGAGCCCATGGCCCCTACCAGCAGCCAGGTGTCAGACCAGCAACACCCTGCCATGCATCTGGAGTGGCAACTCACCATGGAGGAAATTAGGTGGTGTTTGTTAGCTCTGTCCCAGGGCAAGAGGCAGGCACATCAAAAGTTATAATGAGAAGAATTGGGAAAATGATTCCCTTGCTGACCAGCCTGTGCAGGTACTGGAGAACGTGAGTTTTCAGTGTCTCCTGTAAGTGTTACCCCGTATTACAAAGTCCCCTCCAGAACTGTATTTAGTAGGAAGGTTATCTCTAACCTGTACAACCAATGCCATAATTGATTTCAGGCACTGCTGGCTAAGGCAGAGGGAAGTAGTGTGCATCTCAGCAGTGATATCTGGAGCAGTACAAATGCTACATACACTTACCTCCCCCTGATGGCACATTGGTGGGACAAGGCTGAGGCTGGGATAGGCAGCAGCTCTTGCAGGGATGGAGCCTGAGGGTGCAGATGGGCTTTGCTGTATGCTCGGTTGATTTATAGCCCCTCATACCTCATTGAATATTCAATCAGCCATAAGAGATACTGAAGGGTTGGCAGCTAGACCGGAGAGTCAGGAGTCTAAACAGAAGGTTTTTTTTGCCACAGATAATGCTGCAAATATGTTAAAAACAACAGACAATGGGGGTTTCAGGGTATGTGTTGTTTATCACACTAGCTGCACCTGTCAGTGAAGGACCATGGGAATGTATTCCTGCAGGTGCTGATAAATAAGTGCAGAAAAATATCAGGGCTTTTCCATAGAAGCCTGAAGGCAGGGCAGCTTCTCAGCTGAAAGCAGGAAGAATTTGGGATGCCTTACAAACATCTGATTCAAGATGCTGGCACCCACTGGAATTTCACCTTTATGATAATGCAGCGGTTAGTGGAGCATCAGACACCTCTTTATGATTTTGCTCTATAAACAGAGATAGGTATGCAATGTCCCCTGGGGTAGCATGATGGGTAGTCATGAGGCAGCTGGTACAAATCCTCAGTTTCTTAAAGGATGCCACAAGGGAGCTAACTTCCAAAAGAGCCACCCTTGGTGGGGGTTACCCCTATAATATTCTGGAAGAAAATCTGGAGGGCTTTTGTCAGCAATAGGGAATTGGAACACTGGTGTTGTGGGTTCGGGACTTCTTGCAGCAGCAGGTGGAAGAGAAACTGAAACCTCTTACAGAAGGAGATGCTGGAGGGTGAGGTCTGTACAAAAAATATTCCACTCTACTATCAAATCAACATGCAATACTTTAAAAATGCCACTTACAATAATTTAGGAGACTTCATATAACAGCACTGAGACTGCACCATATATTTTGGTGTTGTGCCGACAGTGATATAATCTTCAGTCTATAAAAGTCTCACTTCACAAATTAGTAATTTTTTTGAAGTCATTTTTGTTGCAAGTAAAATATATCTTAAAAATATCTTAAATCCAGAGGGATCGCTGAGTTGCGTGTATATTCTCTTATATTCATGCAAACTTGTAGAGACACCTAAGCGGTGAAATAATTGCTAGCAGTAACGTTGAATGCAAACAAATATCTAAAATCTGGCCAAACGTTTCTTTGATTTCTTGCCAACCTAATGTTGCAACATTTTGAAACTCTTATTTTCTTCTTCATGGGTTAGTAGGTCTGCTGCAAAACTGTAGGTATCTACCGACTGTCACTTTCATGAGGCAATCCTTGCAGAAAATATCATAACAACCTCTTCTAAACCCATACTGACTTTGGTAAAGAATGCACAGATGCTGTGGTGTCCGATAGCCAAGGCAGCGCTATAGTTCCTGCCCACCAACCAGCATGCCCAGTGAACATGTCTTCCCAATGGCAGGAGACATTATGAAACCTCTTCACTCAAGGCTGCAGCAGAGTTAATGTAAAAGCTGGTCTTTTTGAAAATAATTACCTCCATAGGGGACTTGCTGCTACCGCTTTGCATACCTGTCATATCCCCTATACTATGTTAGGGGTCTTGTTGCCATATGCCTTATTCCACTATAAGGGTCTTGCTGTCACATGTCTACATGCCTTACCTCTTATACCACCATAGGTTTCTTACTGCTACTGATCTGCTTACCTGCCATTGCTATTATGTACCAGCATGGGAGTTTTGGTGTCTCTGTGTTTGCTCTTGATAGTTTGTTGGTTATACTGAAGTGTTTGTTTTCCCCAGAAAAAATAATGTGAAAAATTTAAAAGAAATATAGTGTTGTACTTTGGACATTGAAGCATGGGCCCTTGGTCACTGTAAGAGATGGCACCTCCCACAGGGAGGAGCCCTGTGGGGATTTGCAGTGATAGGCTAGCTCAAGGCAGAGATAGACACAGAGATATAGCTTTATTGTACTGCAACCGAGATGGTAACCTGAGGATTGGGTGATGATTCCAGCTAGGAGAGGAGGAACCAGATGGTAATGTTCTGTCTGTAGATTGCAGGATGGAAAAGGCAGTTCTACAGTCTCACCAGGCCCACGGTGCAGGGTAGGCCGAGGATCTAGAAAGAGAGATGAGACAAGGCAAGACAGAACTAGAGCGGCAGTACTCACTCTGATGCTGGTGGTTGTAGTTGGAGAGAGCCCTGAGGAGCGGAGGTCCCGGACGAACAAGGCCCCCAAGGAGCGGGTACCATAGGCATCCTGGTAGAAGGTAGATAACCCTTCAGACGTATTAGTAAAAATTTGTAACCTATCATTAAAATCATCCATTGTACCTGAAGACTGGAGGATAGCAAATGTAACCCCAATATTTAAAAAGGGCTCCAGGGGCGATCCGGGAAACTACAGACCGGTTAGCCTGTCTTCAGTGCCAGGAAAAATAGTGAAAGTGTTCTAAACATTAAAATCACAGAACATATAGAAAGACATGGTTTAATGGAACAAAGTCAGCATGGCTTTACCCAGGGCAAGTCTTGCCTCATAAATCTGCTTCACTTTTTTGAAGGAGTTAATAAACATGTGGATAAAGGTGAACCGGTAGATGTAGTATACTTGGATTTTCAGAAGGCATTTGACAAAGTTCCTCATGAGAGGATTCTAGGAAAAGTAAAAAGTCATGGGATAGGTGGCGATGTCCTTTCATGGATCGCAACCTGGCTAAAAGACAGAAAACAGAGAGTAGGATTAAATGGACAATTTTCTCAGTGGAAGGGAGTGGGCAGTGGAGTGCCTCAGGGATCTGTATTGGGACCCTTACTTTTCAATATATTTATAAATGATCTGGAAAGAAATACGACGAGTGAGATAATCAAATTTGCAGATGACACAAAATTGTTCAGAGTAGTTAAATCACAAGCAGATTGTGATAAATTGCAGGAAGACCTTGTGAGACTGGAAAATTGGGCATCCAAATGGCAGATTAAATTTAATGTGGATAAGTTCAAGGTGATGCATATAGGAAATAATAAACCATGCTATAATTACTCAATGTTGGGTTCTATATTAAGTGCTACAACCCAAGTAAGAGATCTAGGTGTCATAGTGGATAACATATTGAAATTGTTGGTTCAGTGTGCTGCGGCAGTCAAAAAAGCAAACAGAATGTTGGGAATTATTAGAAAGGGAATGGTGAATAAAATGGAAAATGTCATAATGCCTCTGTATTGCGCCATGGTGAAACTCCACCTTGAATACTGTGTACAATTCTGGTCGCCGCATCTCAAAAAAGATATAATTGCGATGGAGAAGGTACAGAGAAGGGCTATCAAAATGATAAGGGGAATGGAACAGCTCCCCTATGAGGAAAGACTAAAGAGGTTAGGACTTTTCAGCTTGGAGAAGAGACGGCTGAGGGGGGATATGATAGAGATGTTTAAAATCATGAGAGGTCTAGAATGGGTAGATGTGAATCGGTTATTAGGGATGTGAATCGTGTCCTCGATCGTCTTAACGATCGATTTCGGCTGGGAGGGGGAGGGAATCGTATTGTTGCCGTTTGGGGGGGTAAAATATCGTGAAAAATCGTGAAAAATCGTTAAAAAATCGAAAAATCGAAAAATCGAAAAACCGGCACATTAAAACCCCCTAAAACCCACCCCCGACCCTTTAAATTAAATCCCCCACCCCCAAATAACTTAAATAACCTGCGGGTCCAGCGGCGGTCCGGAACGGCAGCGGTCCGGAACGGGCTCCTGCTCCTGCATCTTGTCGTCTTCGGCCGCGCCATTTTCCAAAATGGCGCCGAAAAATGGCGGCGGCCATAGACGAAAAAGATTGGACGGCAGGAGGTCCTTCCGGACCCCCGCTGGACTTTTGGCAAGTCTCGTGGGGGTCAGGAGGCCCCCCACAAGCTGGCCAAAAGTTCCTGGAGGTCCAGCGGGGGTCAGGGAGCGATTTCCCGCCGCGAATCGTTTTCGTACGGAAAATGGCGCCGGCCATACGCGTATGGCTGGCGCCATTTTCCATACGGAAAATGGCGCCGGCAGGAGATCGACTGCAGGAGGTCATTCAGCGAGGCGCCGGAACCCTCGCTGAACGACCTCCTGCAGTCGATCTCCTGCCGGCGCCATTTTCCGTACGAAAACGATTCGCGGCGGGAAATCGCTCCCTGACCCCCGCTGGACCTCCAGGAACTTTTGGCCAGCTTGTGGGGGGCCTCCTGACCCCCACGAGACTTGCCAAAAGTCCAGCGGGGGTCCGGAAGGACCTCCTGCCGTCCAATCTTTTTCGTCTATGGCCGCCGCCATTTTTCGGCTCCATTTTGGAAAATGGCGCCGGCCGAAGACGACAAGATGCAGGAGCAGGAGCCCGTTCCGGACCGCTGCCGTTCCGGACCGCCGCTGGACCCGCAGGTTATTTAAGTTATTTGGGGGGGGTTCGGGAGGGTGGGGGATTTAATTTAAAGGGTCGGGGGTGGGTTTTAGGGGGTTTTAGTGTGCCGGCTCACGATTCTAACGATTTATAACGATAAATCGTTAGAATCTGTATTGTATTGTGTTCCATAACGGTTTAAGACAATATTAAAATTATCGGACGATAATTTTAATCGTCCTAAAACGATTCACATCCCTGTCGGTTATTTACTCTTTCGGATAGTAGAAAGACTAGGAGGCACTCCATGAAGTTAGCATGGGGCACATTTAAAACTAATCGGAGAAAGTTCTTTTTTACTCAACGCACAATTAAACTCTGGAATTTGTTGCCAGAGGATGTGGTTAGTGCTGTTAGTATAGCTGTGTTTAAAAAAGGATTGGATAAGTTCTTGGAGGATAAGTCCATTACCTGCTATTAAGTTCACTTAGAGCAGGGGTGGGCAGTTCCGGTCCTCGAGGGCCACAAACCAGTCTGGTTTTCAGGATATCCCTAATGAATATGCATGAGAGAGATTTGCATGCTCTCTGCCTCAGTTGTATGCAAATCTATGTCATGCATATTCATTAGGATATCCTAAAACCTCGACAGGTTTGTGGCCCTCGAGGACTGGAATTGCCCACCCCTGACTTAGAGAATAGCCACTGCCATTAGCAATGGTAACATGGAGTTGACTTAGTTTTTGGGTACTTGCCAGGTTCTTATGGCCTGGATTGGACACTGTTGGAAACAGGATGCTGGGCTTGATGGACCCTTGGTCTGACCCAGTATGGAATCTTCTTATGTTCTTAACCCTGAAGGATATATAGGAGCAAAGCAAGGCCCCGAGGAGCAGGTACCTAAGTCGTCCTGGAGCGAGAGTACACAGAGCGGGAGTGTCTGGTAACAAGGAGAGATCAGCATGGAGGATTCCTTGATAACTTGTATGGTGAAGAGTGACTGGAGATTAAATAATAGCGCTAGTGACGTCATGCGGTGGGGATGCCTCCGAGGTTCCCACCATGATGCACATAAAGGATGGGGCTGCGTGAGTGTGCCCTAGGTGACTCCTGGAGAAAGATGACAAACGCAATTGCCCATGCCAGACCGGGAATGCCGGAGGGTTCGGTGTGGAAAAGTGGAGGCAGCCATCTTACCAAAATAAACAGAGTTAGGCAGAAAAAAGTTAAGCAACAGAGGGCGCAGCCATCTGTGACCGGGCGCAACAGTACCCCCCTTCCAAGGGCCCTCTCCAGGGGGTTTTGGCTTACGAGGATGAGATTGATGGAAGCGACGGAGCATGTCTTTATCCAGGATATTAGCCATGGGCTTCCAGGAGTTCTTCTCCGGTCCGTATCCCTTCCAGGAGATAAGGTACTCCCATCGTTTATCTCATTTTTGTACATCCAGAATGTCAACGGTATATGCAATATCTTCTGCATAAAGTGGTGTTGGTTCCGAAGCTTTGCTGGAAAATTCAGACAGTACGAGAGGTTTCAGTAGGGACACGTGAAAAACATTATGAATTTTCATGGAGGGCGGTAGCTTCAAACTGTAAGTCAAATTCCCAAGGTGTCGGAGGACAGCAAAAGGTCTGACGTACTGCAGATCAAAGTGTGCAGATGGCATTTTCAAGTGGAGGAACTTTGTATTAAGCCATACCTTATCCCCAGGCTGAAATTGAGGAGCCTTCCTGTGATGAGCATCATAAGTCTTTCTCCCGCCTTGAGGAGTAGATCTTTAGTCTGCTTCCACAATTGTTGTAATTACATAACGGTGGCTTGAGCTGCTAGAGATGTCATGGAGAGTGGCAGAGGTAATGGAGGTAATGGTTCGTGGCCATACACCACTTGAAAGGGTATTGTTCCCATGGCAGCAGCTGGATGTGAATTTAGGGCGAATTCGGCCCAAGGAAGTAATTCTGCTCAGTCACCTTGTCTAGTATTAACATAGGAGCGTAAGAATTGTTTGAGCGTCCGATTCATTCACTCTGTTTGCCATTGGATTGCGGGTGATAGGCCGAGGTTAGATCCAATGCAATATCTAACTTCCGACACAGAGCTCTCCAGAAGTTTGCGGTAAACTGGATGCCTCTATCAGACAAAATATGTTTGGGCTTGCCATGGAGGCGAAAGATGTGCTTCACGAATAATTTAGCCAGTTCAGCAGTGGATGGTAATCCTGGCAGGGCCACAAAATGTTAATTAGAAGCCAAGATGTCCAAATTTTAGATTCTTCATTGAGGAAATAATATCTTTAAAAAGCCCGACTCAGGCCGAGTTTCGCCCTCTCACAATGGGCCTGCATCAGGGGCTACAACACATAAACGGATACATAAATACTAATAAATAAAACAAATCATAAAAACACATCAACATCAGACATAAATAATGGTAACATGAAAAAGTGAAAACAGAATGAGGTAGATCTTAAAAAAGTATGCCGGATTTTATAAGATACGCGCGTAGCCGCGTGTATCTTATAAAACCTGGGGTCGGCGTGCGCAAGGCTGTGCAAAATCGGCAAGTTACCCCGATGTTTGTATACTCATACTGCTCAGATCAATGCCTTGTTATATGTTGGCTGGATGTAAATCCTATTTCTTCATCTCCCCCCCCCTCCCGCCCTTGAAGCAGTGAGCTGCTCTGGATATGCTTTCCAAGTGAAGTAGCAGGCTTAATTGGTTTGGGGTAGTAACTGCCGCAACAAGCAAGCTACTCCCTCGCTTATTTCTTTACCCAGACTGTGCAATTCGGTCCTTGGTTATTGTCTGAATGTAAATCCTCTTTTCTTCATTCCCCCTGCCGTTGAAGCAGTGAGCTGCGCTGGGTATACTTTCCAAGTGAGGTAGCAGTCTTAATTGGTTCGGGGTAGTAACCGCCACAACAAGCAAGCTACTCCCTCACTTATTTCTTTACCCAGACTGTGCAATTCAGTCCTTGTTGGTTATTGTCTGAATGTAAATCCTCTTATCTTCAATCTCCCCTGCCGTTGAAGCAAATATAACATTGATTTACGCTGGATATGCATTAAAAGTAAAGTATCAGGAGCGCCAGGCGAGCACCTGACCCAAATCCCCGCCCCCACTGACGTCATCAACACCGGTGAACACCATCTACCAGCAGGAGTCACTCTTCTAATGGCTACTCTACCACGAACAGCTCAGTGGCAGGCACCCGAACCCTTTCCAATTGAAAAGAAGTGAAAAGAAAGGAAAGGAAGGAAATTGAGAGGGGCAGGAGAACCAGACAAGCACCCGACCCAAAGCTCCGCCCCCACTGTCATCAACACCGCCCCTGAGCCTCACCTGAATCTCACCTTTTAAAAGAAGAGTGAAACCTATGCATCGCACGCCTAAGGAGCGCGACAAAGGGGCACCCCTCTTTGTGTACCCCTTAGTGCAAACCTTAGGACTTCACAAACCAGAAACTCCTACTATCAATACACCTCTTTGCAACTGTACAACTAACCGAAATGGAAACCACCAAGCTCCCTCCAAAAAATACTTGGAACAGAAAACCAGGATTCTTAAGAAAACAAATAAGTTCAATTTCTCAAATTCAACATACAGAAATCTAAAGACATACTCCAAATGCATATTCCTATCATTCATCCTCATTAATGCTCAATCAATAGTTTAAAAAATGCCTATCATCTCAGATTTACTCTCTGATAACAAACCAGATTTCATAGCAATCACTGAAACCTGGATAAAAGACTCTGACAATGTCATTATTAATCAAATAGAAGACCCATCATACAAATTATTCACAATCCTCATACCAAGAAAAAAAGGCAGTGGTCTAATGCTAATCATCAAGAAAAACTTTCAAATGAAGCTTACCACAACCAAGGCATGCTCCCCTTTTGAAATATCCCTATTTGACTCTGCAAAACTACAAATCTGTCTAGTATACTGTCCTTCCGCAACTTTGGAATGAAATTGCTCCCCATTTATTGAATTAATGATTGCCAACCTAACCCTCAATAAACCAATTATTATCCTTGGTGACTTTAACTTACACATGGACACATGCCCCCTATCAAACACTTGCAAAACAATCATGGATGCTCTTGCAACATTGGGAGTAGAACAAATAGTCAATGGATCAACACATAAAGCAGGTCACACTCTTGACCTTATTTTCATCAACATCAACATCTGGAACTCACATCACATAAAAATCACCAAAATCCCATGGTCAGACCACTACCTCATCCATATCACCCTTACTCAGAACAGTATACCCACCACAACAGAAAACTACAATAAAACCATTTCATATCGCCTCCCCCCCTTTGATAGCGAAACACTGCAACAAAATCTCCAAGATGAACTCAAGAATATTGATCTTTCAAACTCTGAAACAGCAACGACATCATGGATAAACATTACCAAATCCATAGCTCATAGAACAAACCCAATCATCACAAAAACGTTAAAGAATCCTAAATATAACAATCAATGGTACAATGACACCATAAAATCAGCTAAATGAGAACTCAGAAAAAAAGAGATTCTGGCGAAAGAATAAAACCTCTCCATCACTCAATGCATACCGATCCCATTTAGCCAATTACAGAAAACGTATCCATAATACAAAGAGAGAATTCTACTCAACCAAAATAATCAAATACCAACAGAACCCTAGAATGCTTTTCACCATAGTAAAAAAACCTCATCAAATCACCTAATGAAACAAGAACACCTCCAAACACATGTCAAAGCAATGACTTTGCAGAATACTTTACTGGAAAAATCAGAAAACTATTAAACAACTCTAACATCTACAAAACATCACACATCCAATTTCCAATACCACCTCTGGAAATAACAACAACCTGTAATGATTTTGACTTTGCCTCAACTCTTGAAATCCAAAGAATAATCAGAAAAATGAACCCAGCAAACCACCCCATTGATAGCATCCCCATTCAAACAATTAAGCTACTTGATATCTCAATAATAAAATCATTAACGGACATAGTAAACCTCTCCCTCACTGAAGGGATATATCCTGAATGCCTAAAATCTGCAATCATCAAACTGCTAATAAAAAAGAGCAACCTAGATCCAGAAAACATCCAAAACTACAAACCTATATCTAACCTACCTTTCATTGCAAAAATCATAGAAAAAATCGTTCACTCTCAACTATCAGAATACTTAGAAACAAACAACATACTTCAACCCACACAATTTGGTTTCAGAAAAAACTTAAGCATGGAAACATTACTCCTTTCACTTAATGACACAGTTCTTCGAGGATTTGACAAAGGACAAAGTTACATTTTAATACTCCTGGATTTGTCAGCCGCCTTTGACACAATCAACCATGCCATTTTATTTGACAGACTTTGTTAGGGAAATAGGAATATCAGGCACTATTTTAAAATGGTTCACCTCATATTTATCCCAAAGAAGTTTCCAAGTAATATTCAACAACAACCTATCAAATAAAGTGAACCTAAATACAGAAGTCCCACAAAGATCTGCATTGTCAGCAACACTTTTCAACATCTATCTCCTACCTATTTGTCACACACTGGATAGTCTGGGCCTGACCCATTTCCTTTATGCTGACGGCATCCAAATATTAGTCCCAATCCAAAATACGCTAGAAGAAACCTACAAGAAAATAACCACTTATCTCTCAAAAATCAAGCAATGTCTCTCCAACCTAAAACTCATAATCAACATTGATAAAACTGAATTAATCATCCTCGACAAAAAAAATCAACGATTCACCCAGATAATCACTCAAAACAGAAAACCCAGAAACAATAATCTCTCCTGTTGACCATGCCAGAAACCTCGGAATTACAACTGACAAAGAATTATCCTACAAAACCCATATAACAAATAAAATCAAAGAAGGTTAACACAAATTATTGACACTCAGATGTCTCAAACCCTTCCTCACGCAAAATGACTTTAAAACAGTTCTGCAACTACTACTATTTGCAAACCTGGACTACTGCAACGCCCTACTCCTTGGCCTCCCTTTTACCACCATACGCCCACTACAAATACTCCAGAACACAGCCACCAGGATTCTTTCAGGAACCAAGAAACAAGAACACATTACACCTACTCTCATATCCTTGCACTGGCTCCCAATTAAATACAGAATAGAATACAAAGTTTTATCAATCCTCCACAAATTAATCACAGGGCAACAAAACCATTGGCTAACTGAACACATTGAACTACATGCTCCAAAAAGGAACCTTCGCTCAATGAATAAAGGCCTCCTCAAAATTCCTCATGCAAAAATCACGCACCTAGTATCAACCCAAGGGAGAGCTAAATCCATCGCCAGCCAATCTCTATGGAACTACTTACCCCTAAATCTAAGAATTCAAGTTGACACCAAAACTTTCAAAAATAATTAAAAACCTGGCTTTTTACCAGAGCTTTTTCAGAAGATCTTAACTACCAACACGAACAAACTCCCAACCAGACAACTCCAAAGAAACCATAGACACCATCCAATCAACTTATGATGGACTAATAAAACCACGAACTCTACAACAGATATCTAAGAACCTTTCCCTATATAATCTAACCCTCTATTACCCCCCAATTTTACCTAACTTTATCTTTAAATTGTATTTGTTAAAACTCTAATATTATTCTCCTAATGTAAACTGTTATGATGGCAAAACCGAATATACGGTATACAAAACATGTTAAAATAAAATAAATAAAAATAAAATTGGTTTGGGGTAGTAACCGCCGCAACAAGCAAGCTACTCCCATGCTTATTTGTTTACCCAGACTGTGCTACCTTGTTGGTTGTTGCCTGAATGCAAATCTTCTTTTCCACATTTTCTCTTGCCATTGAAACATAGAGAAATGTTGGAGTCGCATTAACCGTGTGAACGTTTATTGAATAGGGGTATTATTCACCAGGTAGTAGCCATCATTCCCGCAAGCCACCCCCATACTTCTTCTCTTCATTCCCATTCTCCAGGCTTTATGGATCCACAGTGTTTTATCCCACGCCCCTTTGAAATCCTTCACAGTTTTGGTCTTCACCACTTCCTCCGGAAGGGCTTCCAGGCATCCACCACCCTCTCCATGAAGAAATACTTCCTGACATTGGTTCTGTGTCTTCCCCCCTGGAGTTTTAAATCGTGACCCCTGGTTCTGCTGATTTTTTTCCAGCGGAAAAGGTTTGTCATTGACTTTGGATCATTAAAACCTTTCAAGTATCTGAACATCTGTATCATATCACCCCTGCTCCTCCTTTCCTCCAGCGTATACATATCTCTCCACATAAATCATTCGATGAAAACCGTCCATCTTTTTGGTTGTCCTTCTCTGGACTGCCTCTATCCTGTCTCTGTCCCTTCGGAGATACAGTCTCCAGAACTGAGCACAATACTCCAGGTGAGGCCTCACTAAGGACCTGTACAAGGGGATAATCACTTCCCTTTTCTTACTCAATATTCCTCTCTCTATGCAGCCCAGCATTCTTCTGGCTTTAGCTATCACCTTGTCATATTGTTTCGCTGAATTCAGATCGTTAGACACTATCAGCCCAAGGTCTCACTCCTGCTCCATGCACATCAGCCCTTCTCCCCCCATTGAATACATTTCTTTCAGATTTCTACACCCCATATGCATGACTCTACACTTCTTGGCATTGAATCTCAGCTGTCATAACTTTGACCAGTCTTCCAGCTTCCTTAAATCCCGTCTCATTCTCTCCATTCCTTCCGGCGAGTCTACTCTGTTGCAGATCTTAGTATCATCCACAAATAGACAAACCTTACCTTTTATCCCATCTGCGATATCGCTCACAAAGATATTGAACAGGACCTGTCCCAACACTGACTCTTGCGGTACTCAGCTCATCACTGCTCTCGCTTTAGAGAAGGTTCCATTTACCATCGCACATTGTCTTCTGTCCTTCAACCAGTTTGCTATCCAGGCCACCACCTTGGCACTCACACCCAAGCTTCTTGTTTTATTCACAAGCCTCATGAGCGGGACCATATCAAAAGCTTTGCTAAAATCCAAGTAGATGACATCGAGCGCTCTTCCTTGATCCAATTCCTTAGTCACCCAATCAAAAAAGTCGATCAGATTTATCTGACTGGACCTTTCCTTTGGGAAACCATGCTGCCTTTGGTCCATCAATTCTGCTGCTTGTAGATAGTTCACTATTCTTTCCTTCAGCAGTGACTCCAATACGTTTCCCACCACCGAGGTGAGGCTAACTGGCCTGTAGTTTCCAGCCTCCTCTCTGCTCCCACTTTTGAGAGGCGAGACCACCATCACTCTTCTCCAATCGCTTGGCACCACTTCCATTTTTAGGGATCTATTAAACAGGTCACACAACGGAGCCAACAGCACATCTCTGAGCTCCCTCAGTATCCTGGGATGAACCTCATCAGGCCCTATGGCTTTGTTCACATTCAGTTTACCCAGCAGCAATTTAAAGTTCAAATAGGGAATTGAATAAAAGCTCATGTCACAGAAAAGAAACTGATGACAGATCATTCTCTTGTACTAAATCTGAGAAGCGGCAAGTGCTTGTACAGGAATACAGAAATATTCCATTCAACTCTGCCTTGATGCTGTATCCCTTATCCTTCACCTTAGGAGTCTTTCTTCTACTCAACATCATTGCTGCTACCCCTTTGCCTACTTGACAGCACCTGATGTATAACACTTTGTGGGGGATATGCTCTTAATTTGCCTATCAGCCATTCCTACTATATACGAGCATAGGAGATTTAGTGCCTCTATATTTGCTGTTTCAATTTCAGCCTAGTTCTCCCTCTCAAAAAATGTGAACCCTCTCCCCCCTCCCAAAGTTTCTCCTCTCATCCCACCTCTTTTAAGGTGTTCCATCTTCCTATCAAGGGCTGTCTAGGCATTTGAGCTGTTTGTGATTCATTGCATACCTTACCTTTGTAGTCCTGTGCTGTTTGCAATTTACCACACTGGATGCCTTGGTTGTCTGGATACCTTTATGTTCTTTTTAATTCACTGCACTAAACATCTTTGTGATTTATGCACTTTCGTGCTGTTTGCGATTGACCGCTTTCCTCACCTTTGTGGTTTAGATATATTTGTGCTGTTTTTGATGCACTTCCCTTCTCACCTTGGTAATTTAGACACTTTTGTGATGTTTGTGGTAGATTGCACTCCTCATCTTGTGGGTTAGACAACTTTGTGCTATTTGTGGTGGATTGCATTCCTCACCTTGGTGTTTTAGATAACTTTGTGCTGTTTGCTAATCCCTACACTGTATGCCTTGGGGTTTTGATGTCTCTATATTGTTTGCAAATCCATGCACTGTCTTGGGGGTCAGCACTTGTTAGCATATATTAGCACCTTCAAAAGAATATAAACAGGTTGGAGTGAATCCAGAAGGTGGCTACTTAAATGATCAGTGGTCTTCATTCTACAGCATATGGGGATAAAGTTAAAGATCTAAACATGTATATCCTAGAGGAAAGGCAAGATAAGGAAGATATGATAGAGATACTTAAATATCTCAAAGGTTTCCATGCACAGGAGGCTAACTTCTTTTAATGGAGAGGAGGATCTAGAATAAGGGGGTCATGGGATGAGGATGAAAGGGGTGTAGGGTAAAACCTAGTGACTCTAAATAAGGATATGCGTAAATTTATTTATTTATTTATATGAACTGAGACCTACTGCTATGCACATGGATTGAACTAAATTACAGGCTAAGCAACACAAAGTTGAAGTCTTCAGCCATGTAATGAACTTGGCAACTTCTTAAGAGACTGTGATTTACACAGAGGAAAATAAACTACATTTGTTCTTCCATATCAGATATTTGTCAGCATTTTGCAATGTGAGAGGAGAACCTTGGACAAGAACTGTGCACACACCCTTGGTAAAAAAAATTTGTATCTGGCCATGAGACCAGCTATGAATGGGTATTGTTCTGCACCATGTTTTCTGATGAACATCATTAACCTGCAATGAGAATATTCATATTCATTTGGACTCAAATGACATCATTTGCACTCCTCCTATCATGTGTCTATAGAAGGTGGTAACATCAAATCAAGTTCAATGTTGGCTCCTATGGCACTTAATAAGCAATGAAGTTCTGAACAGAGATAATGACTCTGAATCATACAGACTGTGGTCTTTGCTTCCAGAACTTTGATTGCTGCAGTGCATTAGATCTTCAAGTAAGACTGAGTTTAATGCTCAGTAGCCTGCTCCAAAGCCGAGAAGCAGGAGTCTTGACAACTATCCCTTGAAATAACTAAAGCTAAGAACTTCTTTACCCTCTTTCTGCCAATATAACTCACGGAAATGTCTATGAAACCTTTGGGTTCTGTCACCCACTACATGAGTTTGCTGGATTTGTCCCATGGTATTGAGACAGATCCTGGAATTTTGTGGGACCCACAATAGCTAAGGGTGAGATAAAACTGGCTTAATTACCTTTCAGCTGGGTTAACTAGTTTAGCAACTGCATAATTAACAAGTACAAAGTTGGCTTGGAGATAACCAATATTTCTGTTATCTTTCATTACAGTGCTTTGCTCTGTAAAACTGTAACAAACTAAAACCAGAGCAAATAAATAAATATCTGTACCATAATTAAACCTTGTAAATATATACTGCTACAATAAAAATGATTGATTACTTCACAAAAGGTGTAAGCAACTGCTCCCTTTAAAACTAATGAATTTGTATCATAAGGTAATCAGATTAAAAGAAGATAATCTACTGTAGTCATCTACCCTACAGCTATAGGGTGAGGGTGAAAGCAGGAGTTACCTTATGAAATATGTCTTTACAGAGAAGGTAGTAGATTCATGGAACAGCTTCTCAGTGGATGTGAAGGGGGCAAAAATGGTATCTGAATTTAAGAAAAATATGAGATAAATACAGGCAATCTCTGGTGGAGTGATGGGAATTATAAGGGCTAGATAAATTGGATGGAGGGGCAGGGTGAATGGTCTATATGGTCCTTTTTTTTGTCATCATGTTTCTATGTTTCTATATACCAGATAAAGCCATAACTGATTTAATGAACCATTTGCAGTTTCACTGATTTGACCATGTGTACATAACACTTGCATGGTTCAATTTTTAGTTTGACAGAAACATATACTAGTCCACTTGTAGGATCAAGCATTTTCTTCCTACTGAGACAGGCTTCTTCTACTTCAGCTGTCTATGAGATTCCTTTAAAATCCCTTTTTCATATGCTATGTGATGACTCTTCCTTTTGCCCTGGCCATCCATTGCACTGCATACCTGCTGTACTACTACTTGGGTTTTTCAAACCATTCATCCTGCACTTCAGCCCTTGAGGTACATCTTAGGTGTTTTATAGCTACCTTTCTTGCTGTGTTGCTCTGCTCTATTTCAGTTTTTAATCACCAGTGTCACTGCTACCACTGCCACCTCTTCAAGCAAGTCTTGATACTGTAGGTTGTTTCCTCCACTGCTCCAGCTATCTATGAGGTTCCTCCCAAATCCCCTTTTCCTATAGTATGTGGCAACTATTGCTTTAGCGATGGCCATCTGATGCTTTACACAGTCTTATCCATCCAGTTATCTTTAATGGTTTCCTGTTCTCTTGGAAATTATCTTCACACTCTGTTTCCTTACAGTTCTTGTGATTATTGGTCTCATCTGATATTTTGACTGGTGACAATAGCAAAAGTCAGGAGATGCAGAAATGCAGCATCCAGAATCAGCAGGGCTGTGCTCTTCTATTTTTACTGCTTCTGAGATAATGGGGGCACTATTTGCAAATATTAATTTAGAAGAAGAATTGTATGCTGGATTCCCTGAATCACAGAACATGAAATAGCTATTGGCTAAAGAACATTCAGTGCCTCTAGTCAGTAGCATAAGAGCTTTCAGTGAAGAACAACTCCAAAGCTGAACAGCCAGCTCTTTTAGAAATGACATCAAGCCACCTCTAGGGATTTCATCTGGCCTCTCCCTTCCTAAGTTTTCTACTAAGTTGTTTGGTGCCCTTTGCTCCTCATTTGGAGTCTTGGGTTGATCTTGGAGATGTTGTCTATCTGGGTATGTGCTTTGAGCCTCTCATGATGTTTTGAGGTCTTCATGCCACTTTTAATTGCTTTTGCTTTCGATTATTGCCTTGGAAGATGTTATGGTGCTTGGTTCCCCCTTCATGGTGCCTTGAGCTATTCATGCCACACTTGGTGCCACTTTGCCCCTCTCATACAGTCCTGGAGGGTTCATGCCACTGTTATTAGTGCCCTCTTTTGAAACATTGATGTGTTATTCCCACTCTAGCTTGCTTCTTTTTTTTGGTTATCCTGGGGTGTTTTGTCCCCAGAGAAAAAATGAGAAAAATAAAAACAAAATATGTTTCTTCTCCTGCGAATTCACTTGATTTATGGTTCTTTGTTGTTCTACCTCTCCACAATCACAACCTCGTTCTCCCATCTTGTTTGTTTATTAAACTGGGGTGTTTTGTTCACAAAAACCCTCAGTCAGAAGGAAGAGATACAAGCAGAACAGAAAACAAACATGCAGAGAAGAGACCTTTACATGTTCTAAATGTAGTAAATATTTCAGAAAGGGAACTAATGCAACTCCAGAAAATAAAAAAAATGGAAGAGGTTGGTCTTCAGCTATGGAACATAGAGAAACATTTATTAATAAAGCAAACCTTATAAACTACTAGGAAAGCCACTCTGAAAAGATACCATTTTCATGTTCTTATTGTGACTAGGTTTCAATCAGAAAGCAAATTTCACAAGAATCCCAAAATCTTACACACAGGATGATCAATTTAAATTAGAGAATGGTAATAAAAGCTTATGTCAGAAAAGTGATACTGAGGGCAGATCTTTTTCTTGTACTAAATCTGACACGTGGCAAGTGCTTCCACAGAAAGATAGACAACATCCCCCATGCCACTCTGTCTTACTGCTATACTTTTTATCTGTCAGCTTAGAAGTCTTTCTTCTACTTAGCATTGGTGCTAAACCCAGTATTCTGCACATTGGGGATTCTGCTGTCACTCTATCTTGCAGTCATACCCCAGATTTTGTAAATGTTTTTCTATACTGGTATGTATTATTTAAACAATTTCTTAATGTTGTACTTGCTATTTTCATCACTGTTTATGTTGTTGACTTTTACATTTAATTTCTTCATTGTACAATATGAGATTTGTTGTGTGAGTGAGTCCCATCCAATGCAGCCCCATCAGTGAAACATGTCTGTGTTGGGGGACTGTACCTTGCAACAAGCTTTATTAATACATTTCCTTGGTGCTTACTTTGAAGACTTACAGGAGAACTGTTCTATTAACTTTGAAACACCATTACCTGCCTTCACACATTTTTCCTCTGCTTCATACCACAGACTTTATATCTTGGAGTGTTCTTGCTACTGTGGGGAGCTGGTTAAAACCACTCATGATGCTTTAGTGTGTTAATGTCTACTTAGTCCCTTTATTGGTGCCTTGGGGATTTTCCTGACACCTGTTCTGCTTCATTACCCATTCATTGAGCCTTAGGGGTTTATGCCACTCTTAATGCTACTTTGCTTCTTGTGCCACCTTTGGGGATTTATGCCACTGTTGGTGCCTTCTTGAAGCCTTGGAGTGTTCATCCCCCATCTTGCTGCTTATTTGCTCTTCTGATGACTTGGAGGTAACCCTATGCTCCTTTATGGTGCCTAAGGCTATTCATGCCACTTTTGGTGCCACTTTGCCACAGTGTCAGTGCCTTGGAGTTCTTTCCCTTTCTTGATGATGTCTTCCTACAATTTTCTTTAGAATTGATGAAAAAACCCCAGTTCTGGAGCACAAAATAGGCTGCAGTTTTTAAGAACATAAGAACATAAGAACATAAGAAAATGCCATACTGGGTCAGACCAAGGGTCCATCAAGCCCAGCATCCTGTTTCCAACAGTGGCCAATCCAGGCCATAAGAACCTGGCAAGTACCCAAAAACTAAGTCTATTCCATGTAACCATTGCTAATGGCAGTGGCTATTCTCTAAGTGAACTTAATAGCAGGTAATGGACTTCTCCTCCAAGAACTTATCCAATCCTTTTTTAAACACAGCTATACTAACTGCACGAACCACATTCTCTGGCAACAAATTCCAGAGTTTAATAGCAAACAAATGAATGAATAAACGGATATTGTTTTTTCAGTTTGAAACTAATGAAATGAACTGAGCAGTTCACGAAATAAATGAGCAAAATAAAATACATTTTTTTTCCTCTGCACATACCTAAAATTGTATTTGTGGTTATAGTTAGTTTCTTAAGCAGCACAGTAGCTCAAGCTCTGACTCTCTTAATTATTTATTTGCGTTAGACTTTTTTTTAATAGCAAGTAATTTCACCATTGCTTATTTCTGGGCTTCCAACTTAGGGAACCTATTGTTTCTCAAAAATTTCAGTCTTCATTCACAGGTAGTAAGACTTTTTTCACCATTTATGTCCCATAATATAACAGTCCCAGGCTGAAAGGCATAAACCACTTCTAGCTGCAGACTCTTGTGAAAATGTCTCCTATAGTTAATGAGAAGATATTGCTACTGTGAAATAGCCAAAACTCTTTCCCTCTCAACCTAGCAGCTTGAAGAGCAAGAATTGGGTTTAGAAATTTAATTTAAGTGTTCTGCATGGCAGTACTTAGTGTTAAAATTGTAGACTTGCTTTGATGATATCATGAAAACTCATTTGCTTAATGGGGAAGCAGGAGAGTGCTGATTTGTTCATGAAGCCCAGATTGGACAATTGATGGGAAATAATGTACCTGTCTTGTTATTTTATTAAAAATTCTTATAATCCTCTTATAACTAAGGAATAAGTCCTTTCTTTTAAATCAATGATCCTGAAATTAGATACTCTATCCTTGAATGATGGCACTGGTCTCTGTGTAAATTAAAATATGCACATACAGACATAGGGGCTGATGCAATACAATGTGCTCAGCCGAGCACACTGTTAACCCGTAGTTGGACATGGGATAAATAGGCGCTAATCCACCCCCTAATGCAATATTTATTTATTTATTTATTTGTTTGTTTGTTTGTTTATTTATTTATTTATTTATTTTAAAACATTTCTATACCGTCTTTTAAAAGCGAGAACGCTCACCAAAACGGTTTACAAAAAAGTTTAAACAAAAAGATAAGATAGTAAATTAGTAAATTAAATTAAAATAACAAATTAATTAAATAAAATAAAAAATAATAATAGGAGAAAGAATGAAAAGAAAAAGGAGAAAAAGAAAAAGATAAATTACAATTGTTTCTTATAAACCCTACCTCTAATAAACTTAGCTAATTATTTAAAATTAACTATACTAACTTAGTTAAAATTTTACCAAAGTAAGAAAAGAAAAAGACAAAGTATAGAAATAAAATAAATATCGATAAAGAACGGCATTTTTGAGGTCTATACAAGAACCTATGCCTAGGTCAACAAGATCTTCTTTAGATATACGCTGACAACGTAGGGGGGTTAGCACCTATTTAACGTGCGTCTAATGTGGAGTGAATGAGTAATAAGCTCATTCACATGCATTTGCATGTGATGAGCGCTATCTCATTCACTCCGAATGCAAAAATATAAGGATTGGATTTTAAGAATTATGTGCGGGCGTAGATTTGTGCACGCAAACCGGCGCGCACAAATCTACGCCCGATTTTATAACATGTGTGCGCAACTGCGAACATATTATAAAACCTGGGGTCAGCGTGCACAAGGGGGTGCACCTTGTGCGCGCCGAGCCCTAGGGAAGCCCCAATGGCTTTCCCTGTTCCCTCCCCCCCCCCACCTTCCCCTCACTTCACCTATCTAACCCGCCCCCCAGCCCTACCTAAATCTCCCCCATACCTTTATTTTTGTATTTACGCCTGCCTTCGGGCAGGCATAGGTTGCGTGTGCCGGCACTCGGTCACTCCCCGCCCCTTTGTTCAAGCCCCGGGACATATGCGCATCCCGGGGCTTGCGTGCGTCACCGGGCCTATGCAAAATAGGCTCGGTGCACGCAGGAGCAAGTTTTAAAGAGTTACGCACGTATATTACATGCGCAACCCTTTTAAAATCTGCCCCTAGATATGCGTCTCAGATGCACATTTATCGCTCAGATATTAACGCCTGCCTGGAGCAGGCGTTAATAGCTGAGCGCATTGAAAGAAGTACAGGAAAGCAGAAAAAACTGCTTTTCTGTACTTCTTTTTTAAAGTAAAAAAAAACAACTCTGCAGACTGTCGAGTTATGAAGACCAACGCCGGTAAACTCTGCCTCTGTTTTCATAACCGGCCGTCTGCCAGTAATGAAAATGGCCGCCGATCAACTCGGCAGCTGTTTTCATTACTGGCAGACAGACAGGTTATGAAAACCAAGGCTGGGTTTACCGGCATTGGTCTTCATAACCGGCAGCCGTGACCTCCTAATTTGAATATTGCATGGCGCCCCCCTTACGGGTGCCATGCGTGCATTAAAAAAGCGAGCGCTGAAAAGTTAGTGCCCACGTTCAGCGTACATAATTGCATTGGCCCCAAAAATAGTTCTTATTTAACATTCATGTCTGAGCCTCTGAACAAAGAAGTAACTCTTCAGCAGTACGAAACAAGGGACTGAAATCAGTAAGCTAATGCTTTTCCTTCACCTCCTTTCCAACTTCTAAATCTTTTTAAGTGGCCCATTTTTCACTGCCCTTTCTGTTCCTATTAATATATGCCTGTATGAGCAGTTTGATATTGTATGTTGAATTTGTTGATCACTAATAGTTAACAGTCTGATGTAAGTTTTACCTGTCAAAAGACATTAATACCTTTGTACCATCACTGAAAGAAACAAAGCTTTGAGGTTAAGTCTGATGAAAGTGGATATTAATCTCAAAAAAAGGAACAGATTAGTCCTGCATTATTCTTTGCACAAAATCTGATAAATTACAATTAGCATAGTAATTAAAAGTGAATTAATATGCTGATTAAGTTTGGTAGATTTGAAACAAAAATGATTCTCTCTAGCACTGTTAATCTGCTCATGACAGTTCATTAGTTTTAAATATTCCCTATCAAATCCAACATAACTAAGGGCTGAATTCACACAAATTTCTGACTCAGAAAATTTCATGTTAGAAACTCAGGGTCCAATAATTAAAAATAAATGTTTATTTAAGTTAACCGGAAAAGACTTATTTGGTTAAAATAAATGGTATATTCAGCAGCATGGCATGCAAAATGTTTTGGTTTGGTTCTTTTTTTTTTTCATGTATTTTTTTCAAATGTTTTGGTTTGTTTAATGTTTATTTCAGTTCAGTTCATTTGCTGAACCAAAATAAACATTAACCCCCCCCCCAAAAAAAAACCAAACAAACAACAAACCCCTGAACTGCCACCTCTTTGGGGAACCATATCAATTTATTTTTCCTTTTACTGAATATTTATTTTTCCATCTTATAGATATTTTGCCAATTTTATGGCTTTCTTTAGTTTAGCTATCTGTTCATCCATTTCACCTATCTTTTCCCATCCCAACAGCACTCTTTAAGGTACTTGGCGATTTTAACAAAATCAGTATTTTTGAAACTCAGGATTTTAAGTTTCAAGTGATTCCTCTCTGCCTTAGTCATTAAGTCAAAACATACCATCTGATGATCACTGGTTCTCAGGTGGGCACCTTTGTGGACATTTGTGACACTTACTCCACCTGTAATTACCTGGTCAAGTATCATTGCTTCCCCTGAGGTATTCATTACCATTTGTCTGAGCAGAGCTCTTTGAAAGGCATCCACAATTTCACTACTGTTCTCCAGTTTATCAAATGGAATACCCCAGTCTGATTCCAGCAGGTTCAGATGTGCCATTTATTTGAAAAGAATGCAAATACTTATAGAGAAAGAACTCTGTTCCAAACCATTATTATTACTTCTCTAATATTGTTCAGGAATCTGCATAAAGTACACCTATTTACACTTGCATTTATAGGTCCGGCGCTCTTAGAGCTTTGAAAATCCGGCCCATAATGTTAAATAAATTTTTATACGGTAAAAAACAAAAGGCTCCTAAGGATTGTTTGTAGTACAGCTCAAACTAAATATTTGTGCAATTTTATGAATTTAATAAATTTTGTAAACGCCGCATCAGCAAGCCTGTCGACGTGTTCAATCTCTTCGACATGAACCGTCCGGTCTGCACATCATTTGTGGCTATGCGGCTGTATGTTATTGTATCAAAACGGTCTAATTTTCTCAAATGTTATCCAACAAGTGTTGTATCAGCCAACTCTCTTGGCATGACCAGCCTGTTAGGTTGAATTTCTATTTCTATGTCTGTCCCAGATATCCCGTCGAGGATTTAAAGTACAGTATATACTGTGAAAAGCCTCAGCACTGTTTACAAGAATCCTCTGACTTTATCAGCCTAATGTAATCGACCCGACAGCGGCTGGTGTTTCGCTGTGGAGCTGCAGCTTCATCAGGGGTAGTTGTCTGCTTATGGTGAACCAATAGTCTCACAAAAACATCGATGTTTTTGTGACCATTGGTTCACCATAAGCAGACAACTACCCCTGATGAAGCTGCAGCTCCGCAGCGAAACACCAGCCGCTGTCGGGTCGATTACAAGAATCCTCTGACTTTATCAGCTTAATGTAAACAGTGCTGAGGCTTTTCACCGTATATACTGTACTTTAGATCCTCGACGGGATATCTGGGACAGACATAGAAATAGAAATTCAACCTAACAGGCTGGTCATGCCAAGAGAGTTGGCTGATACAACACTTGTTGGATAACATTTGAGAAAATTAGACCGTTTTGATACAATAACATACAGCCGCATAGCCGCAAATGATGTGCAGACCGGACGGTTCATGTCGAAGAGATTGAACACGTCGACAGGCTTGCTGATGCGGTGTTTACAAAATTTATTAAATTCATAAAATTGCACAAATATTTAGTTTGAGCTGTACTACAAACAATCCTTAGGAGCCTTTTCTTTTTTACCGAGTTGGATTACAAGTCCTAACTGTGCTCTTTGTTTAGAAATAATTTTTTATCCCATTTCCTCTTTTTATCTGTAACTCCTCATTTGTACGAGCTCACCTTTTCTGGCTGCAGGGGTAGGAAAATGCATCAGGATTAAGTCCAATGGGGATGAGCAGCAGTGGGGAGGTGCAAGGGAGACTTGTATTCACTCAAGGAATGAATTCCAGGTCCATACCATAAGTGTTGTTCTGTAGTGATTTTTATTTTTCCCTCTAATTTGAACCCTAATAAATAGGCACAAATAAAACTATTCTAGTACATTGTTTCTAATATTTATTTTTAATATAATATTACATGGAGAAGACCACACTTTGAACAAACTCTCAGTGGGTATTCTACAAATCCCAGTACATACAATCAGATTTCTATACAGTTTCTATTTACAAGCTCAGCATGATAAAGCAAAATATTGCTAGCATTTTATCTTAACTTGAGAAGTCACAAATATCTTTGGTCCTGATTAATCAATAGGTCAGCATGACCTGGATTTTAATTGCAATTATCTACAAGCACAATACTGTTAATAATAGATCTTACATCATTATATCTATTTTCTACCAATTATAATTATCTTTTATCTTGTCCATGGAGCTAAAAAATCTAACAGTATAGCCTTGGGTAGGTTCCATATATTTTATTCTCGTTATAATATAAAACAGTAGCTTCTACTTGTGCAATCAAATAACTTTTGTCTATTCTGATCTCTAAGATTACTTAAGCTAAATTGGACTATATTAGACAGAGAGATACAATAAAACTCTTAGGGGCAGATTTTAAAAGAAGCGTGCGCATGTCCATGTGTGCATGCTTTCCGGTGTGCACACATGGATGCACCAATTTTATAACATGCGCATGCCGGCATGCATATGTTACAAAATCCGGGGGCCGCATGCACATGCGCACCAGATTTTATAATTTGCACGTGCCAAGCAGGGGGGCCTAATCTTACAAACATGGCGGGGACGAGATCGGGCCTCTCCCAGTTCCCTCCCAGTCCACTCCAATTAAGAAGTGGACAGAGAGGGAATTTCCCTACCCCCCTACCTAATCTCCCTTACCCTTCTCCTGTCTTCCCCATCTCCTAAACCCTTTCTCCTAACTTTTAATTTTTTTATTTCGTTGCTTACTGCTCTGTTGCAGCAGTAGCAACTTGCACGCACTGGCAGTCCCTTCGTCGGTACAGCGGCTGTACCGGCTGCTTCCAGCCCCGCCTCTCCATGCCCCCTGGACCGCCCCTTTCCTTTAGCCCAGCACTTCTGCGCGTACCGGCCTTTACATGTGTGGCTGGGCCTTGTTGAAAATTGGTTCAGCACACAGAAGGTCTGGCCACACATGTAAAAAACAGAATTTAGGTGCGCGGGCCAATAAAAATCTACCCGCTAGTTTCCTCAGTTCCAAAACAGAGAAAATAATTTAGTCAAAATCCATAAGGTAATCACAGATCAGGGAAAAGTAGCAGAAAATCAGCACACAAGAAAAATAAACAATGGTTACAGCTTCTTCCACTCTCAGGCATCAGTATTTTTTACTGTTGTACTCAAAGTTCTGCCATATCAAATGTTACCTCTTTTCAAAGCACAGGGTTCCATTTCTTTTACAGATCCCAAGAGACAGTGCTGGCAATCCCTCTTCCCACTGACAACTCTTTAGTCTAGCTGTAGGCTTCCCAAGGCAAATAAAGAAGCCCCCAAAGTGCAGATGAATGCTCTTCTTCCCAGGAGCCCTTCTTGGGCTTCCTCAACATACTCAGGCTTCTACTTCACAGGAATCCTCCGAACCACTCCAGTTTCTTCACCAGGCTGTAAGCCTTAGGCTGTTTCATTTTCTACTCCAGGTCCCTGTCTTGTGGGAATCTCAGCCCAGTTCTATTGCACCTCATCAATCCAAAACAGCAATTTCTCTGTGCTTGTGGAAGCATCTTTTATAACTACCATCCCAACCCTGATGTAGAAAGGAACTTCTGTCACTCTACAACTTGTGCACACCTTCAGATACTTCCCAAACTCTAGAAAGTTCCTAATTTTAATCACTACATTACACTTTATAGTAAGGCCTGAGTTGCCTTACATATCTTTTATCTTTTCTTGTTTATATTTTTGCTTATATATAAATGTATTTTATGTGGAGCACTCCCTCCCCCTTATTTTTCATTAGTTAATGAATCTTCTACCCCAGACAGGATTTGTGGGTGGTACAGAAGTCCTTACTGCCTCTGAGAGCTATAGGGATGACTCTGCTCAGATTATCACTCAGCAACCTTCTGTGACTGGCTAAGGTTGCTGCTTCAGCAGAATCTATTCTCTGCCTCTTCTGGATTCAAATGCAGCACCTCTGATGTGTGCCCATAGAGGTATAACTTGGCAGAGGGTGGGGAGAGACAAGAGTGAGCAGGACTCTCAGGTACAATGGGAAGAAGTGGTTGATGACAGGGGAAGAACTAGGCTCCTGCTCCTGTCCTAAGTCCTACTCTGATCCTCTTTCCCTCACTTTGGTCCTCCTCTTTTCCCTCCAGTTTGGTCCTCCTCTCCCTCTGCTTGAACACTATCCAACTGCATGAAATTGCTTCAGTGTCATGTGTAGTGGTGCTATGTCCTGAGTTATATAGTAAGAGATATGAAACTTTATGCAAATGTGCCATACCACCTGCCACAGAATTTTGAATAACATGCCAAATAATTTGTTAACTCTCATGAAGGAATCTTGAAAAATTGTTGCAGGAAACCAGGAGCTATGACTTTAGCAAATCACATTTGTTTTAAGACCAGTAACTATTGCTTTCTCCTTTGAACAAGTCATGTGAATGATGTGAGATCAGCAAAATGAGTTCTTATTTCAGGAGATAACTTGGTCCTCAGGTTTTCAAGCATCTTTATCATTTATATGCCAAGCTAGCTATCTAGTAATGCAAGCCAAAGATATGTCAGACTTATTCACTAATCTTGATTATAGGACTATCCTGTCTCAGTAAAATAAAAATGTAAACATTAAAATGAAGTTACATTTCTTATCTGAAGTATAATTTATGTCCATACTAACACTGAGGATCTAATTAATTTACAACATTAGGTTTAATTGCCATGAATTGAGTCAATTTTACTTACCCTTGCAAGAACAAGCTATTGTAAAATAAATCTTTTGATGATGAAGATAAGAATGAGAGAGAATCACGAAAAGAGAAGGGCTTCCATCTGTATCCATATACCTCTAATTTGAAACCATTTTTACCTGTTGTATAATAATCTGAATTTTCTACATTTATCAAATACAGCATTTAAATGTTGAGCATATTCAGCTAAGAGTATGATAAGGGAAAGGTAATAGTCCTAATTCTAAAACATTTATCATTTATAATTTTTTAATATCAGCTTCTTAAATAGGAACAAGCAAGATTATGTGGATGTGAGTAAATGTATGCAAACAACAAAGTCAATGCAACCTCATTTGATCTTTTTCTTTCTTTTGACCCAATAGCTTTCTCCCACTCCTTTAGGCTTCAAACTGAATTGAACATGGTCCAACTGGCTTTACAGCTGCATGACTACCAAGGATACATACACACACACACACACACACACACACACACACACACCAACACACACCTATCTCCTGTCTAGCCCCATCTCTCACAAGGCATAGTGCAATACTGCCAAAAACTCCTCAGGCTGACCCACAAAATTTGTACATTTTAAACTGATTTGAGCACCATAAAAAAGGAAATAGGCAGAAAGGATATTGGCAGCATCAGTTTAAAAAAGTAAAGGGTATAATTATTTACTTGGTTTGAAAAAAGATTCTGAATTAACAATAGTAACCTTATCCACAGAATTCAATAATGCATATTCAACATTTTATCTGTAATTATCAACTGCTTAATGCATTGACAAAGTGATTCTTGTGATCCTTTTGATGGTACTTGCAACAATCATCCTGTAACCTGTCAAGACAAATTATTGTAAGTCAACAGGGTGTCAACTGCAAAAAAAGAGATGCAGTGAAAAACTTTTAGAGTTTCCCAGAAAAATATTAGCAGGTCATATCCAAAAGCTATTTAGATGGATAACTGAAAAGATATCCATCTAAATGGTCAGCTGGCTATATTCAAAGCCATTTGCAGCTAAATTCTAGCCTCATAATGACTTATGCAGCTAAAATTTAGCCGTATAAGTCGAGGGTATTCCAGGGGCGAGCAGGAGATGTTTCCAGGCAGAGCAGAGTTAAACATAGTTATGTTTGGAACTTATATTTACTCGATGAATAGTTGATTTTTATAAATGAGTTTTGTATTTGTATATATTTTAAATATTGTTTAAAAATATGAATGTTTTCAATAAATGTTATGCACGGCGGTCTGCAGGCCAACCCTGCAGCCTGCCACTCCAACCTTTCCGTCGGGCCCAGCCACGTGGTCTCGCGCTGCCGTGCTCTTCCTGTCCATGGTGGGCCCGCCAGGGCTGTCTCTTCTGAGCATGGCAGAGAGCTGCACCATGCTGCTCTGGCCTCTTGTTCCGTGAGGCAGCAGGATGCTGTTGGGGCTGCTGCATGGGGCTCCTCTCCCTCTGGCACTCCCTCGATGACATCACCAGAAGTGGCCTTGGCAACCAAGTTCCTTGCTTGTAGTATTGCTGGCACTCCTGCTCCTGAGGCTCTTCTGAACAGTTTCTCTGGGCTTCTGGTTCCTGTTTCACCGTTCTAGCTGCCTGGCCCTTCTTACTTCCCGGTTGGATCTCGGGATCTGGTTCAGACCTGGTCTCAGAGCTTCCTTGACTTGATCCTATGGTGTGACCTTCTGCCTGGTTTACAACTCCATCTGATCGCCTTCTGTCTGGTTAACGACCCCGTTGGATCGCAGCCATCCTGACCTCAGCCTGTACCTGACACTGTGCTTTTCTGCCCCTGGGCTGTCACCCTTGCACCACGTCAAATTCATTCTTCTGGAGGCCCATGCCTACATCCATCCAGCCCCAGCACACGAGGGATCAACCTAAGGGGAACGTGGGATGTATTGGTGAAACTTCAGCTGGGCTTCTGCTTTGACTTGTTCTACCTGCCGATGGTGGGGACTTGCAGGACTCCTCCCTGCAGTTTACATCAATTTCCCCTCAGTCTAAGGGTCCATTTCACCTACAATAAAATCTTTACTTTTTTTGCTGTGAATCTTTATACAAAATTATGCAAATTTGCCACATATTGTCACAGAACTTTAAAAATCCTGCCTCAAAATTTGCTAACACTTTTTGCAGAATATTGAAAACTCTGTTGCAGTAAACCAGAGGCTCTGCATATAATATATTACAGTAGTTGATCAGTGAGACTGAGTGCCTGTGTTAGCATCACTAAGGCCTGGATTCTCTAATACCGCCGGGCTCTTTGAATTGTGCGGTACAGGGGGGCGACTCGGCGGGCCTGCAAAAGCAGGCAGCGATCGCACCTCTGCGGTGCGATCGCTGCCGGCTTTCGCGCCCAATAGCGCCATCATAAAAGGTGGTGCTATTGGGTGCGAAACTGGCAGCAAAAAGGGTTCTTACCTTTTTGCTGTCTGCGATGTCTTCACAGTATCTGCCCCAGTGCTGCCCCGACTCCTCCTGTTCCGGTCTTGACGCCATCCCTGACTCCGCCCCATTTAGTGATCGCACGCGAAAAGTCCCTTTTCGCATATGATCGCTTTGGAAAATGACCCCCTAAGTCATTTAAATGGAATAAATACTACAACTGCTTAAGTAACTGTAGTTGCCCAAATGCTTGTTTAGTTACTATAGAAATTTAAATTTCCAGGAGCAGATTTGCATATTAGCACAGCCCCAAGTCCCTTGCCTTTGTACTGATTGGAAGAACAGTACCATCTATACATAACATAGTTTTTTTTTTTCTGAAGTGTGTTTATCTGTCAAAAAGTACCTATGTTTTGCTTGAATTCAATTTGTCTATTCTCTATTAGCCAAATGGCTTTTTCCACCATTCATTAGTTAACCTTTCATAACATGTCTCCTGACTTCTTCTCTAGGGAAAATAGAGTTGAAGGTCATTCACAAATTTGTGATATTATCTTGAACTTTATATTAAACCATTGTGTGAGGTCATTAAAGACATTGAAAAGTAAAGGGCAAAGAACCAATCCTTGTGAAATCCCCAAGACAATAACCATGGTTCTGAATAGCAATGTCAAATGATCACTTTCTATTCTCTGTTTTGAAGAAAAGAACTAAACCAGGCAGAAAGTTGTCCCCTGGCAGAAGTCCCTCAAACGTTGAAGTAGTATGGCATGATTTACACAGTATCAGATGCAGTTGACATGACTAGTAATATCACTTCTATATTATCCTCTATCTAGTTCCTATTAAAACAACTAAAACAGTTTCATTACTCCTATGTAGGGATGTGAATCGGGCTTCAGACGATTGAAAATATCGTCGATATTTTCAAAATCATCAGAAATCGGGGGCTCCCCCGAAACGATAGGAAAACCCCACGATATTGATCGTGGGGGTTCTCTTATCGTTTTGGGGGAGGGCGGGAAAAATGGCACACAAAAATAACCCCTAAACCCACCCCGACCCTTTAAAACTAATCCCTTTGCTTCCCCCACCCTCCCGACCCCCCCAAAAAACATTTTACAGGTACCTGGTGACCAGTGGGGGTCCCGGGAGCGATCCCCCACTCCCGGGCTGTCGGCTGCCACTAATCAAAATGGCGCCTATGGCCCCTTGCCCTTACCATGTGACAGGGTATCCATGCCATTGGCCGGCCCCTGTCGCATGGTAGGAGCACTGGATGGCCCACACCATTTTTAAAATGGCGATGGCCATCCAGTGCTCCCTCCATGCGACAGGGGCCGGCCAATGGCACGGATACCCTTTCACATGGTAAGGGCAAAGGCCATCGGCGCCATTTTTATTAGTGGCAGCCGACGGCCCGAGAGCAGGAGATCGCTCCCAGGCCCCTCACTGGACCACCAGGTACCTGTAAAATGTTTTTTGGGGGGTCGGGAGGGTGGGGGAAGCAAAGGGATTAGTTTTAAAGGGTTGGGGTAGGTTTTTTGTTTACCGACTCGGGTGCAGCCGATAAACAAAACCGCGATTGGGCCCGATGAAAAAAACCCACATGTGAATCGGAACCGGAATCCGAACTGATTCCGGTTCCGATTTACATCTCTACTCTTATGTGGTCAACAGCCAGATTGGAAGAATTGGATGTAAAGTCTTAAAACAATTGAATAGGTTTGATATTGAGTAACAGAGCTACATTTATACAATAAGGGGTAGATTTTATAAAGTTGCATGCGGGCATCCATGTGTGCGTTCTACCCGGCGCACATATGGATGCCCGATTTTATAACATGCGCGTTCAGGTGCGCGCATGTCATAAAATTGGGGGTCGGCATGCGCAAGGGGGTACATAATTGTGCTTGAAATATGGCAGACAGAATCAGGATGTGAAAAAAAGCCCATGGTGGTTTTGGGGTATGGCAGTGGAAGGTTGCTGCTGCATGTGGTACCAGAGCTCTGTAGTGTAAGAACCCAGTGTTTTTGTTGTGGAGGAAGCAGGAGGAGTGAAACCCCAATATTGTTGCGGATGCATAAGGAGGAGTGAAGCTCCAGTATTGTTGTAGGGTATGTGTAAGCAGGAAGTAGGAGGAATAAAATCCAAGTGTTGTCATTTGGGATGTGTAAGGAGGAAGCAGGCTGAGTCAGGTCCCAGTGTTGTCATTGAGGACATGACAGGAGGCAGCAGGATTGGTCAGATCCCACTGTTGTCATTGGCACTATTTGGGACACAACAGGACTCGGCAATGGTGTGTTATAGCCCTTGGAATGGCTTATCAGGCCTGGATGGGAGGAGCAGTGTGGTTGTTGAGGTATGGCCCAACTGGCAATGTTAGGGACACAGCAGGACTCAGCATTCCATGTGTTCCAGCTTTAGATCTGGCATCTTGGGCCTGGGTGGCAGCAGCAGCTAGGTGACTGTTGAAGAGTGTCCCAAGTGGTGGTTTTGGGGACATATCAGGACTCAACATGCATATGTTCCAGCCCAGGATCTGGGTGGCAGTACCAGTGTGGCTGTTAAGTGTATCCCAACTGCAGTATTGGGGGCACAGTAGAACATAAGAACATAAGGTATACCATACTGGGTCAGACCAAGGGTCCATTAAGCCCAGTATCTTGTTGCTAACAGTGGCCAATCCAAGTCACAAGTACCTGACAAATACCCAAACATTAAATAAATCACAAGCTACTATTGCTTATTAATTAAAAGCAGTTTATGGATTTTTCCTCAAGGAACATATCCAACCCTTTTTTAAACCCAGTTACACTAACTGCTATAATCACATCTTCTGGCAATGAGAGCTTAACTATGCACTGAGTGTTTTAAATGAGCTACTTGCTAAGTTTATGGAGTGCCGCCGGTACATCTATTATCTAAGAAAGTAAATAATCAATTTATATTAACTTGTTCAAGTTCTTTCATGATTTTGTAGACCTCTTATCATATCCCCCCTCAGTCGTCTCTTCTCCAAACTGAATAACCCTTAACTTTTTTTGCCTTTCCTCAAAGGGCAGCTGTTCCATGCCCCCTTATCATTTTGGTTACCCTTCTATGCACTTTTTCCAGTGCAACTCTATCTTTTTTGAGATATGGCGACCAGAATTGCAGTCTCACCATGTAGCGATACAGAGGCACTATGACATTCATCCTTTTATTAGCCATTCCCTTCCTAATAATTCCTAACATTCTGTTTGCTTTTTTAATTGCCACAGCACACTGAGTCGACAACTTCAATGTCTTATCCACTATGACGCCTAGATCTCTTTCCTGGGTAGTAACTCCTAAGATAGAACTATCATTGTGTAACTACAGCAAAAGCTTTACTAGTACCCACTTTTTACCTCAAACCCTGTTTCCCCAAGCCAAATTCAAACCCAAGGCCCTTGGCACTCAGAAAACAAACTCCTCACTGCCCAAGCCACAGGCATGCACAGGATTCAGCATTGTGTCTGTTCCAGCCCTGCATCTAGCATCTCAGGCCTGGGCAGCAGCAGCAGTGTGGTTGTTGAGGTGTGGCCAACTGGTGGCATTGGGGACACAGCAGGATACAGCATTGCATGTATTCCAGCCCTAGATCTGCATTCTCAGGCATGGGCAGTATCAACAGTGTGCATGTTGAACTGTGGCCAACTGGAGGTGTTGGGAACACTGTAGGACTCAGCACAGCATGTGTTCTAGTCCTCAATCTGGCTTTTCTGGCCTGGGCAGCAGCAGCACTGTGGTTGTTGAAGTGTGGTCGAACTGGCATAGCTGGGGACACGGCAGGACTCAGTATTGGTGTATTGTGGTCCATATAATGGCTTCTCAGGCCTAGAAGACAGCAGCAGTGTGATTGTTGAAACATGGCCCAACTGGCTGGCGGTATTGGTGACAATGCAGGTAGATGCAGACAGTCACTGGATGTTACTGGATGCTGGATATAGGCTCCATTGCTGGTATTTGAGGCACAGCAGGCAGATAGGCAGATTAGCTACAGGACCTTCAAATTCCTTTCATTCATCTTGTCACTCGCATGGCAAATCTGGAAACCCAATAAAGGCAGATTAATTTTCAGGAACACTAGCTTCTCCATCAAGAGTGATGACAACCTGGAGTGATGAGGTCTTATGATGTCCCCTGTCATGGAAAACACTCTTTCACTGGGGACACTTGGTGGGCAAGAGAAATAGTGATGAGCCACACTTGATAGGTTGGGCCATGTGCTGTACTTGTGGGACCTATATGCCAGCACTTCTGTGTCCATGTCCTCGATGGTCTATGCGATATTATATCACTGAGATTTGGCCTGCCATCTTCTTTGCTACTGTTGAACATGTGTCTTTCTTTCCAGCTGCTTTTGTGATTGCCTCGGACAGACTATTTACGTTTTACTGTGGAGGAGAGAGTGCTAGGTGGTGATGACAGGGTGCTTTTACTTGTGCTATTGTCTGACCTGAGCAATAATGGAGTTTCCTCCTGCGCTACATTCCTCCTCTGCTTCAACCTCTGGCACTCTTGTTGACAGACTTCCTCTGTCAGCAAGTTCTTCACATTTGTTAGATTGTTGCTCTGTAGTGCGAGTCTCCCTTTCACAAATGGATCAAATATTGTAGTGAGCATGTATCTCGGGTTTGTGGACAGAGATCCTAGTCTCTCTGCCACTTGTTTGTCCAGGCACACCAAACAGTGCAGCATCTCAGTTCAAATTCCCTCTTCTTGTTGAAAGCCCTCTAATATTTCTATTGGATGTTTACTAAAGGGATGACATCTCCCAAGGTTGTGCTTGCTGCACTTAGCCCCTCTGTGGCATCCTTAAAGAGCTTCGTGATTTTCACAAGCTGTTTCATGGCTGACCAATCATGATGCCCTAGGGGAGCCTGTACAACTATCTCCATTTCCCAAGACAGATCACATTCTCCACTATCTGCAGGGGCTGATCGTCAATAGTCCTAGTCACCAATTTGGATGCTGCCTGCCTGTTTCTCCATGACAGTGCCAATGAACACCACACCATTTCCTCCATTGTGGGTTGTTGCTTCTTAAGTATAGCTGGGAACTGCTGGTGATGGCCTGCCAACTGATTGGTAGAAGGAGCTGAAGGCTTGGAAGCAGCTTGAGGAACACTTGTCCCTTTTTCTAATATAGCCCTCTGGTTTGCAGAAGGGGCCTCCTGCCTACTGCTACTACCATCCACAGGTGCATATTGAAGGAGATGCTGCTTCTTCAGGTACGGATCCTTCCCAGAATTACTTAAACGGCCAACTTGCTTCCCTCAGTTGATATTCTTCTTGCAATAGTTACAATATGCAAAGCGTGGGTCCTTCCCAATTTGACAATGGCTCCATATCACAAATTTCTTTCATGATCCCTTACCTCTGTCTGCATCCTTGGGGATGGATGATGTGACACTGAAGTGGCTGTGGAGACAGATGGAGTCTGAGAAACTGGGGCAGAGGATTCACTCATCCTCTCTTCGTACACTGTCAATGTGCCCTGCTTTCCCTCACTGACCAGCTCCTGCCTCTCTCCTCTATCAATGAAGTGGGGGCTAAAACAGTACTTATTTATCTTCTAATTCAGGGTCTTTAGCTAGCATCTCTCTCACCTCTGAATCAGGAAATCCTTTAAAGGGAGATTAGTCAAACTCTGATTCAGAAGAAAAGGATGTCATAACTGCTTTTGCTTCCTTTGCTGCACCAGTGGTTAATTGTGCTGCCAGTGCTTAGGTTTTACCACTTGCACTTCAACTTCCAAAGTCACTGGCAGTGGTTGTACCCTATGGCTACTGCCTAGCCTTTCCCTCTCCTCAACACAACAGGTTCTGGCTGAGATAGAGTTGGTGTTGGCATATCTTCCTCCTCAAATTTCAATTTCCTGTGATTTGATGTTGACATGCCTGCCTCTCCTGTTGATGTTTTGGATTTTAAAAATTAATATTTGTTTTTGTTGGTGGACTCACTGTAGTTTTGATAAAATAATCCTTTCCCAACTGCAACTTCCCATGGTCTTCTTTGCCTGACATGATGTGATTTTTATCAGGTGCTGTACCTGCCTATTGGGATTTTAATGATGGATTGGACAAAAGATGTTTTAATCTTTATTATTTTCAATCATGGGAGTGAGTGATCACTCTGTGTGTAAGGTTCAACAACACACAAAGAGTGCATTATAATACTATTTTAGTAATTTTGAAATTTCCTCTGCTGACTGCACTGCACACACACACACTTACAGCATTTTTCACTATTCTTTTCTTTTTGTAATATAGGCATGAGTACATAGTATACCGTACATTAGTAAAAAACAGTAACAAAATTAATCCATAAAGATCCTGGCTGTAACTGTGGTTTTGACTGGCACAGACTGTTTTCTTTTTGGATTCACTGATTCTGGTGCACAGCCACAGACCCAGACAAACAGAGAGCATAGAAAGTCTTACTACCTTGGGCACTCTAGCACAGCTAGAATAGTACTGTCTAGATTAGCTGCCTGACTGGTACAGCTGCTAGTTCATGGCAACAGATCCACATTTAAATAAATCACTGCACTGTGGACAGAAGATTCAGTTTTCAACCTCTCCCCCTCAGGGGAGACGAGCCTTGATACACAAACCTTCCTCTTCCATAGCAATTTTTATTACTGCTAATAAAAATTAAAAACCTGTGCAGATGAACACACACAACAGTAAAAAGGATTTGAATAGAAGAATGTTTCTGATGTTGAACAAGAGAGCACTGTTGATTAGCACTTGAGTATATAACAACACAGCTCACACAACAGCTAGCAATGTTTCTTCCTTAAGTGAAAGATCCAAATGGCAGTTGAAAAACTCAGCTCATACTATAAGAAAAATAGACAGAGCAGTGATTCGCTGAGTTAGAAAAATGCTTCACTCTGATACGTTCCCTTACCTTGTCAATCTGGTTGCCTTGACAACAGATACTGGATTATTCTCTGATCTTACACATAAGTGATTGGCATTAGGACTGGTTGCTATGCAAACTCCCATATGACCTGACCAGGTTCTATCTTTACAATGCAGCTAATGGTTTTCAATCGGAAACAAAACTAAATGAAATTAAAGACATATATTTAATTTGTGGGACTTGCTCATTTGTTTTCAGGGGACAATGAATCAAACAAATGGGGAATATTTGTAATGGATTGGACATTCATTTTAAACAGATGAACATCCCTAGTTTAAAAAAAGGGCTTTTTGAAGCAGCTTTTGGTCCCAACCATTAGCATCTGCCAACACACCATCCAACCCTCCAGTCTTATATGCAAATTGCAGACAACTGTATTATGTTTAACCAGAAAAAAACCTCCATGCAACTTGCACAAAACATTTTGACTAAACAAAATCTACCAGGCAAGTTTGCCAGTTTACTATTGCCTAGCACCTCCCTAATACTCTTTTCTTTGGTACTAAAATGCCCATTCAGATTTGCTATGTTTTTATCTTTTTTTTTTACGTATTGTAATCTTAACTAATTGTAACTCACTTTGAACTCATTAGGTGATGTCATAAAATAAATGATGATGATATTGATGATGAAGAAAAAGAATAAATACTGATAATTAGTATAGTATGGACCACTTAAATATATGTGCAATAATAAATTAGATTTATAGCCTTCCATTAAATAACTAAATTAATTTTACAGATTAATACAATCTTATGAGGGAGAGTTTTCTAGAACATTTTTTATTCCTTGACTGCAGGAAAACTTTAATAAGATAGAGAAGATGGTAAAACATTACCATTATTAGGCACTAAAAACTGAGTAAACCAGATACAGAGAAAGTAAAATAGCCTGCCTAAGGTTATTCAGATTAAGCCACATCTCAAGATTTTTCCAGACATGCAGTTTAATAATCCAACCTGACAATGATCAGAAACATAAAGCCAAGTCAACACTTCAGTGGCTGCAGCAGAAGAAAGTAAAGGTTCTGGAATGGCCATCATAGTCTCCTGACCTCAACATCATTGATCCATTTTGGGGAAAACTCAGACATACAGTTCATGCTAGACAACCAAAGGATTTACAGCATCTGGAGACTTTTTGCAAGAGGAATAGGCAGCTTTACCACATGAGAAAATAATGGCTTCATTCACAACTATCACAAAGGAATGCAAACCATTATTGATGCAAAAAGGAGGCAATACACGATATTAAGAACTAAGGGTATGCAAACCTTTGAACATATTGGAAAGCCCAATTGTGCCCCATGTGCAGCTTCCTGGCAGATGAATGCAAATTTTCCTCCAATATTTTCTAATAAGATGATGCACTCATCCTGCCATCAAGTTTGACTAAATTCCTTGGGCTGCTATAGCTCAAACGCCCCCAAAACAGCAGAGACCCACCTCCATGCTTCATGGTATTGTTTCATAGGCCTTGAGACATAGCTTTTAAGGATATAATCATGAAGTTGAATTTTGGTCTTATCACTTCTAATTATTTTGCTCCAGAAGTTTTGAAGTTTCTCTAGGTGTTGTTTGGCATATTGTAAGTGGGCTGTTTTGTGGCATTGGTGCAGCAGTAGCATTTTTTCTGCAACTGTACCATCATACAGCCCATTTTTGTTCAAGTATCTCCTTATTGTGCATGGTGAAATACCCACAACATTTTGTTTCATAGCAGCCTATATTTTTAGTAAAGTTTGCATGTGTAATTTTATTTTGCATCCTGACAAATTTGCCTGGCCATGGCTTGGTATTAACTGAACCCATAATTTTTCACTTCTTGATCAGATTTAGAATAGTAGTGATTGGCATTTTCAAATCTTTGGATATCTTTTATATCCTTTTCCTGATTTACAAAGTTGATCTACTTTTGCTTGCGGATCCTTTGACAGTTCTTTTGTTTTCACAATGCTTCAGTAACCACCAAAGTTAGTGCAGCCCTGGATGAAAAGCACAACGGTTTCTCAAGATCTAAGAAACTCATAGACTGTTTATACACTGACACTTATTGCAATCAAACTTCTCTTCATTGCCATCTCAACCTGTGTTTGTCAACTTGAATGTATATTATCAGCCCATACATTCAAAATTATGCCAACTTTTGAACAGACCATTTTATTATTTCCTTTATTGCTATGGTTTGTTTAATGATTGTGCTATTCTGTGATGCATAATAGTTTAATTTGAAAAACATTAAAAATAACAGATGTGTTTTGTCTGATCACTCATGTTTTCTTAAAATGTTACACATCTTACAAATTCTGCCAGGGGTATGTAAACTTATGATCACAGCTTGTATAAGGCAATTGAAGAGCTATTAAACTAGATCATAGGAGAAAGCCAACAGTCATTCAGTAGCACATCATTCAGAGAGCAACATCTTCAAAGGAATCTGGTAAAACTGTGAAGTTAGAATATTCTGATAGAAATGCTGTAGTTAACGCAAAGTAGCCTAGGTGGATTTAAATAAAGACAGACAAATAGGAAAGATTCCAGATTTCTTATATCATCTTCTAGTAAGCAGATTGGGAATACAAATAAAGAACCAAATAAACATATTCTAAAATTTCTGTATGTGATTGCTAAAAGTCTAAAAAATATGATTGAAGACTTAGAATGTATGTCACTAAATGACAATATGGATATAATAGTCATCTTGGAGACCTGGTAGAAGAAACATTTATTTATTTATTTGTTTATTTATTTTAGTTTTTTCTATACCGGCATTCGTGAGAGAATCACATCATGCCGGTTTACAATAAACAGGGGAGTGATAGAAGGTATAGTGAACGACATAAATAACAGGTGCTGAACAAAAAACAGTTACAGTTACAATACAACAGGGATAAGTACAACTAGGAGCAGAGAAAAAATGATAGGAAAATTAACATAATATATTAACCGAAATTTGACGAGGTACATTTACAAAAGATTATGGTATTTGCTAGGTCTTGTCTATTTGAACTTATTGTAGTTTTTTACGTAAGGGTGGTGATAGGAAGTAATAGTTTTCTGCATATGGGTAGTAATTGGAAGATGGTTAGAGGAGAGTTATGATTTAATCCGAGTCTGGGAAGGCTTTTTTGAATAGCCACGTTTTGAGTCTTTCCCTGAAAGTTGGGAGGCAAGGTTCCTGCCGTAGTTCCGGTGGGATGGAGTTCCAAAGAGGAGGTCCTGCTGTGGAGAAAGCCCTGTCTCTGAAGGTTATATGAAGGGAGGTTTTGGAATGAGGTACCTGAAGAGATTCCTTATAGTACTCTCTTATGGGTCTGGAGGATGTGTGTTTTTGAAAGGGATTTGTAGGTTGAGCAGAGCGATTTGTTGGATAGCTTTGTATATTGTGGTGATGGACTTATATAATATTCTATAATGAATCGGCAGTCAGTGTAGGTCTTTGAGGATTGGGGAGATGTGATCTCTTCTCCGTGTAGGGTACAAATGATTTTGACATGATAAAACAGACTAGAATTTGTGAAGAGAGAGCCTTACATGTTAAGTGTTAGGATTCCCGGCCATGGCCACCCTTACCTGCCCCGGGAGGCGGCCAGTCCTGGCTCTCCCGCTCGCTGCGGCCAAGCGCCGAGCCCTGCTGGTGCAGCCTGCCCACATGGCACAATATGCTACCGGCTTGACATCTGCCCCTCTGGGTGCGCATGCATGATGTCGCCGGTGATTTAAAAGGCCCGCAGCAGGAAACTTCGCTGCGGCCTGGGGAGATGACGTCACCCAGGGTGGATATATATACCCGGCCCTGACTCCAGCACTTTGTCTCAGCAACGGGTCCTGCTCTGCTTCTAGAGTGCTTAGTCTGCGTTGTTCCTGATCCTGTGTTCCAGCCTAGCCTTCTGATCCTGTGTTCCAGTCCTGACTCCTGATCCTGCGTTTCGGTCCCAACTCCTGTTCCTGTGTTCCTGCCTCGGTCCCTGTTCCTGCTTCAGCCCTTGGACTGACTTTCCGGTTTTGGATCTCTGCCTGGTAATCTGACTCTGCTTGATCTCTGCCTACCTGACCCCCACCTGGTATTCCATTTTTGCTTGACCTCTGCCTGCCCTGACCTCCAGCCTGTTTCCTTGTCTTTGCTTATCTGCTGCCCATCCTGACTTTTGGCCTGCTACTGGTAACGCCTGTCCGCTGCCTGCCTCGACTTCTGCTTGCCTAATGCAGCTTAGCCTTCTCCTCTGGATTCCATGAAGTGAGAGATCCGCACCTAAATCCTGCCAGCCCCAGCACCCAAGGGCTCAACCTGCGGAGAATGTGGGCTGGTGAAGGTGAAGCTCCAGTTGGGTCTTCTTAGCCAGCACCGCTTCTTGATGATGAGGACCACTAGGGGCCCTCACCTGGTGGTAGCATCAACCTTGTCTCGGCTCAAGGGTCCACATCGCAACAGGTTGCTGAGGCCATGGACCTGGCGGATCTGAGCAGCCTTCAAGCAATCCTCAGATTGGCTCAGAGGCTCCAGCAGCAGCAACAATGCCTGGATGTGCTAGCCGCTTTGGTGGAGCATCTAACAAATTGCCTTGACTCAGCGCCGATGCCCGGTGCCCTTTTACCCACGCCCATGGGAGCACCCATTTATTTCTACAGCAGCTCTCCACCTTCCGGCACCTCCTCGCTACGTGGGGGACCCGAGACAGTGCCGTGGGTTCTTGAATCATTGTTTCATGCATTTTTCCTTACAACCAGCCCAATTTGCTATTGATCAGATCAAGACCACTTTCATTCTGTCACTGTTGGACGGCAAGGCCCTAGCTTGGGCCTCTTCCTTGTGGGAACGTGGGAACCCCCTGCTTCAGGATCTCCTCTGCTTCATGCAGACCTTCAAACAGGTGTTTGATGAACCAGGGAGACAGTCCACAGCTGCCTCTGACCTTCTTCATCTCCGTCAGGGCTCACGCACTTTGGCGGAGTATGCCGAGGAGTTCCACACTCTAGCCTTGGAACTAGGGTGGCATGAGGATAGCCTCCATAGCATCTTCTTGGAGGGCCTGGCCTCAAGGATCAAAGACAAACTGGCTGCTCGGGAGCTTCTGGAGGACTTGGAGGCCCTCATTGACCTGGCTGGGCACATTGACCACCACCTCCAACAACGTCTGCGGAGTTGAAGCCGAGCCGTAAGGCCATCTCCCTGGTGCCATCCTTCTCCTGGCTTTTGGTTCTGTCCCCACTGACCGATCCTGATCAATCTCAGGGAAAGGAACCCATGCAAATCGATCAGAGCCACCTCACCCCAGGGAAGAAACAGTGGCGGACCTTAGGCTTGTGCCTTTACTGAGCTGGCAAAGGACACATGCTGGCAGTATCCGGAGAGGCCAGGAAACTCCAGAGCCTGGGCATCACTGGGGAGATGACCCTAGGCTACATTAACCCTGCTCCCCAATGCACCGCTTCCGTGACTATTATCCATCCCAAGGGATCCTTTTCCACTCAGGCCTTCATCGACTCTGGAGCTGGAGGAACTTTATCTTATCAGACTTGGCCAGGCAACTGGGCCTTCCTGTGACACCCAGAACACCACCTCTGGTGATTTCCTCCATCCTAGGGGATCCTCTACCGGGCCGGATTAGCCAAGTGACCACAACTGTGAAGCTACACACTGGGATCCTCCACGAGGAGGAGATCTCATTTTTCATCTTGGAGAAGGCCATACACCCAGTGGACTTGGGCCTCTACTGGCTTCAGAAACATGCTCCCTGTATCGACTGGGAGACATTACAGCTGGCCTCCTGAGGACCCAATTGCCACACATCTTGCCTCTGCGATATGCCTCGCCCGAGGCTTCTCCTAGCCACTACGCCTCTGGCCCTGCCCATGCAGTATGTGGATTTCGTGGACGTGTTCTCTAAAGAGAAGACAGAGACACTCTCTGAACATCATCCATTCGACTGCTCAATAGACCTTCTTCCAGAATCTATGCCTCCTCGGGGTCAAGTGTACCCCCTGTCGCTCCCTGAGACCCAGACTATATCCCAGTACATCCAAGAGAACCTCAGGATGGGCTTCATCTGCCCTTCCACTTCACCTGGGGTTGCCAGCTTCTTCTTTTTGGTGAAGAAGGATGGGACCCTGAGACCCTGTATTGACTACCGTGGATTAAATGCCATCACCCACAGGGACAGGTACCCGTTTCCACTCATCCCAGAGCTGCTAGACCACCTACAGGGGGTGAAGGTATTCACCAAGTTGGACTTCCGTGGGGCATATACCTTGTATGTATCAAGCCCGGTGACGAATGGAAAACTGCCTTCAACACCTGAGACAGCCACTATGAGTAATTGGTGATGCCATTTGGCTTATGCAATGCCCCAGCTGTTTTCCAAAACCTTATGAACGAGGTATTTTGGGACATGCTAAATACTAGCATCATCGTCTACTTGGATGATATCCTTATCTACTCCAAAGACTTGACAACACACCGCTTGGAGGTCAGGCACATCTTGCAACACCTGCATAAGGGGAAGGGGGAGTCTCTTCCGAAGGGATGGGCTCCACCTTAACCAAGGTGGAACCAGACTGCTGGCGCTAACTTTTAAAAAGGAGATAGAGCAGCTTTTAAACTAGAACAAAGGGGAAAGCCAACAGTTGCTCAGCAGCGCATGGTTCGGAGAGAGGTATCTTCAAAGGATACTAATGATGCATTAGAATTAGGGCATCCCAACAGTGCGGTTCCAATAATAAGAAAAGTAGTCCAAGTGCCTGTAACTGAAAATTCACCTGAGCTAAAAAATTCTAACTTATCCGTATCAATTAAAAAGCAGAATGAAAATACAAACAAAAAACAAACTTTGAAATGTTTGTATGCTAATGCCAGAAGTCTAAGAAATAAGATGGGAGAATTAGAATGTATAGCAGTAAATGATGACATAGACTTAATTGGCATCTCAGAGACATGGTGGAAAGACGATAACCAATGAAACAGTGCTATACCGGGGTACAAATTATTAGGGATGTGAATCGTTTTTTGACGATTTAAAAAAATCATCCGATATTTTTTAAATCGTCAAAAATCGGTACAGAGCACGATACAATAGACATTTTCACGATTTATCGTGAAAAATCGTTACTCCCGTTAGTTTTCACTAACGGGAGTTATTTGGGGGGAGGGCGGGAAAACCGGCACACCCAAACAACCCCTAAACCTACCCCGACTCTATAAAACTAATCCGTTACCTTCCCCCACCCCCCTGAACCCCCCTAAAACCTTTTACAAGTACCTGGTGGTCCAGTGGGGGTGCGGGGACTGATCTCCCGCTCTCGGGCCATCGGCGCCATTTTGGCTGCCACTCAAAAATGGCGCCGATGGCCCGATTAAAAAAAACCCCACCCGACCCTTTAAAGATGACCCCTTAGCTTCTCCCACCCTCCTGATGCCCCCAAAACATTTTTAAATTACCTGGTGCTCTAGTGGTGGTCCCAGGAGTGATCTCCCATTCTCAGGCCATCGGCTGCCAATCATAAAGATGGTGCCGATGGCCCTTTGCCCTTACCATGTGACAGAGTATCCGTGCCATTGACCGGCCCCTGTCACATGGTAGGAGCACAGGCTGGCCGGCGCCATCTTTAAAGATGGCCAGTACTTTAAAGATGGCGCCGGCCATCCAGTGCTCCTACCATGTGCTCCATCTTTATGAGTGCAAAGCAAAACACAAGAAGAGGACCTTTTCAGCAAATAAATTTGTTTATTCATATATATCAATAACCTATCTAACATTAAAATCTATCTAACACACTCATCCATCTTACATACACCCCCATATAAAATCAATGTTCATCAATAAACATAAAATATACTGTATACAATGTATATAATAATGTAATTATACAGTGTAAATATTCAAACCAAATTTTTCGATGCTTAACAATTTATGTAAAGTGCTAATGTTATATAAAGTGCTAATATTGTAAAACAGACTGATGTTAGTCCAAAAAGTCCAACAAAGATCTTCGTTTTGCCAGATTTATCTCAAAGGCTTCTTCAGGGATGGACTTAAACATCGAAAAACAACCAACACATGTTCCCAAAAATATTCTCCTAGTTCTTTTCAACAGGTGTCTTTATGAACGTCATCAACTCTCGAAGAGCCTTCAAACAGAATATTTATACGATCAATCACCATTATTCATACCATGTCCCGACAGGGAATACGTCATCTTCAAAAATCTAAGTAAAGATTAATAAAAATATGTAAAAGCCATCTCATCCACGGACAAGTACCTCATTAACATGCAAAAAACCAAAAGATTTCTACTTCTTTACTACCTATTTACTCAGAATATATCCCGATCACAGACCCATTACATCACACACCCCAATACCCACTCTCAACTCCTCGTATAGTAACTTATAGAGACCACGTCCCCATTTAATGTTAAATTCTACAAGTCATTACAACCCAAAATCTAAAATCGGGGTAACCTACAATACCTTCAGAATTCTTCAGCAATTTGCTCACACGGTCAATCCCGATTATTCATACCAAGACCCAACAGAGAATTCACCATCTATAACAAAAAAATGTCTAATTGGTCAGATCTTTTCCCAATAAACCAACATTCCCACGTTCACTATCGAAAAATACAGTACCTTCAAAAATTCTTCAGATGAATAATTATACGATCAATTTAGAATGTTTCATGACACCTCCTTTCCCGGAAAAGATTCACCATCTATAACATGTAACATCAATTAATCAAATGATTTCCCATTAAGCTAGTGAATATACATCTACTCACCAACGCGATCTTTCAACACACCTACCCGGAAGTGATGTCTACTTCATGTTTGAAAAAGAACGTAATGAACCTACATCTCCCCTTCCTTTATATATAAGAACATAAGAACATAAGAAAATGCCATACTGGGTCAGACCAAGGGTCCATAAAGCCCAGCATCCTGTTTCCAACAGTGGCCAATCCAGGCCATAAGAACCTGGCAAGTACCCAAAAACTAAGTCAGTGGCTATTCTCTAAGTGAACTTAATAGCAGGTAATGGACTTCTCCTCCAATAACTTATCCAATCCTTTTTTAAACACAGCTATACTGCAATCAGCTGACCCACACTATCCGTACCTTTAAAGACAAACTCAAAACCTTACTCACAAAAATGCATTCCATTCAACCGGTCCCTTAAGTCTGTGTGGAATCGTGGTGTTCCATTTGAAAATAAAGCTTTGTTCTGCACACCGCAAAGCCGCGGATAGATCTCCACCATTCTTCAAACAGATTTTTTTAATAACAAAAAATCTGATATCCTTCCATGAATGATCAACCTCCCTCCAGTGATCAACCAGAGGGGCATGTTCTTTTAGTGCCTTAATCCGGCCGCGATGCTCTATAATACAAGTTCTCACTGGTCTACAGGTTTGTCCCACATATATTAAGCCACATGGGCATTGAATAATATACACAACCCCACTGCTTTCACATGAAAATAAACCAGGTAACGCATAGGTGTAATTCGTATTTGGAGGATGAAAACTTTGACAATGAAAAACGTGTTGACAAACCAAACAGGAGCCACAAGCAATCTGACCCTGAACCTGATTGCTCTCAATGCCCTTAAGAGTGGATCCCTTCAATCTTTCAAGTAAGGATTGAGGTTTTTTTATGGCAAAGATAGGGAGTTGGTCAAAGATCTTTAACAGAGATAATATATACCAATGCTTCAAAATCGAGCTTTTTATTTCAGAGGTTTTCATAGAGAAAGGAACGGTACATATAACTCTCAAAGGACTCTCTTTATTACTGGGTAAAAAAAGGTTCTCTCTATTCGCATACAGAGCTCTTTTGTATGCCTTCTTTATACAAGAATTAGAGTACCCCCGGGCTCTAAATCTATCCCACAATATTTGAGCTTGGATCTTAAAATCCACTGTAGAACTACATAAACGTCTGTAGCATAAAAATTGTCCCACGGGAATGTTGTTTTTTAACCATTTAGGATGGAAACTCTCATAATGTAATACGGTGTTTTTGTCTGTCTTTTTTCTGTATACCGTAGTGACCAATTTCCCTTCATGATTAAAGACTTGTGTATCTAGACAATTGACTGTATTAGGATGTATGGACGTGGTGAATTTTAAATGAACATCACTTGAATTCAGAATCACTAAAAATTGATTAAGTTCATCTCCTGAACACACCATACAAAAAATAAATCGTCAATATATCGCTTCCAACACAAAACCTTTGAAAACCATTCAGAAGAGTATATATATCTCTGTTCAAAATGGGAAACGTATGGACAAGCTACACTAGGTGCCATCGGGGATCCCATAGGGATCCCCTTAACCTGTAAATATAACTGATCGTTATAACTAAAGATGTTAGAAGTGAGAGTAATCTCCGCAATGGTCAATAGAAATTGAATCCTATGAGCAGAAAGATGATTTTTCTTAAGTTCAATTTCCACCACCTGTAATGCTTCCCTCTGCGGTATACTAGTATACAACGCCGCAATGTCTGCCGTAACCAACAACCAATTACTATCTACACTGGGGAGGTTAGACAATTGTATGAGAAAATCTGACGTATCCCGTACATAAGACTTAATATTAGATACATTAGTTTGTAAATTGTGATCCAATAATTTGGCCAGAGGTTCCAAAATTGTACCGATTCCAGCAACAATTGGCCGACCTGGTGGTTTCTCCAACGTCTTATGAACCTTAGGAAGAATGTAAAAATAAGCCGTTGTAGGATGGGCTACTGTCAGGAATCTATATTCTTGTTCCGATATAATCTTATTTTTAACAGCTTGATCTAAAACTTCATTAACCTTGATATACAACTCATCCAAAGGGTCAACCTCTAATTGTACATAAGATTGGGAATCGCCAAGCTGCCTTAACACTTCCTCGTGGTAATCCCGTTGGTCCATCACAACTACACCACCTCCCTTATCCGCTGAAACAATACATATTGATGTATCCTCCCGCAACTGGTCTAAGGCATCCCATTCATCCTTAGTAAGATTAAATGATAAGAACTCTTGTTTACGTTCTATCTCTTCAACATAAGCTAATACCAGCATTTGAAATGCTTGTAAAAGGGGGCTCGGAGCAGTGGGAGGTACCCACTTAGAAGGTTTATACAATTTGGCAGGTGCATTCTGAACAATGTTATCCACAAATAATTCTTTTAAATGCAGACGACGAAAACATTTTTGTAACTCAACCCTAGTAAATAGAGGATCATGTCTACATGTGGGCACAAAAGATAAGCCCTTATTTAACAGGCTTACCATAGCAGGAGTCAAACGCTTCGAAGATAAATTAAATACAGCACTCTGTGCTGTAGACTCCAATTCTATCATCGTAAATTGTAATTGTTCGTGATGTTGCCACCCCATTGGAATCTGGGGGTTCGATTGTTCTTGCCACCCCTGGGATGCTGTTCTAAAAAAACATTTTGTGATGTAACCGGTTCCTGACCATGCTCCCTATTTTCGTTAAATCTCACATGTCTATTGTCTCTCTGTCCCTTCTGTGGACCCGGATCCCCCTCATCCGAGTCCTCAGAAGATGAGAAATCTCCTCTTTTCTCTTTCCTGATGACTTCTTCACCTGCATCCAGTGATAGATGTAACCGGTTGTATAGTCCCTCTCGTCTCTTCTAAATTTATTGACCTTAATAGTTTTAGTTTCTTGTTTATACTCATCCAACTGCTCCTGTAATTCCTTAAGTTGATTATCTAATTTCTCCAAAGGTAACTCTTCTTTTATCCTAGTTAACTCAACTTCCATCTCTTTATTGATCTCTGTAATCTTGGTTTTAGTATTTTCAATAATCAACAACATTAAATCGTGTGAACATTTGTTGAGGATGGCATTCCACTTATGAATGAATGCTTCATCCTCAACAAATAATGACGGTTCTTTATTAATTCTGAGACCACGGGGAATTCACTTCACATAGCAATACTCAGCTAAAGTTGCCACATGTAATTCCATTCTTAAAATTTTTTTGCGATTTTTCGCATAGGAATCCCAATTCCCTATATTGCCATCACCCGAGGAAGAATCAAATAAATGAAACCCCGCCAAAATATTCTGAGCAGCTTGTTCAGTATAAAAGTGCTTGTTCTCGGTACCTTCCATCATCTGCCCAAACAATGGAAACCTATGGTATTATCACACAAGGGTCAAAAGACAAACAAGCAACCTCTTCATCACAGTAATGCAAAACACAAGAAGAGGACCTATTCAGCAAATAAATTCATTTATTCATATATATCAATAACCTATCTAACATTAAAATCTATCTAACACACTCATCCATCATACATACACCCCCATATAAAATCAATGTTCATCAGTAAACATGAAATATACTGTATACAATGTTTATAATAATGTAATTATACAGTGTAAATATTCAAACCACATTTTTTGATGCTTAACAATTTATGTAAAGTGCTAATGTTATATAAAGTGCTAATATTGTAAAACAGACTGATGTTAGTCCAAAAAGTCCAACAAAGATCTTCGTTTCACCAGATTTATCTCAAAGGCTTCTTCAGGGATGGACTTAAACATCAAAAAACAACCAACACATGTTCCCAAAAATATTCTCCTAGTTCTTTTCAACAGGTGTCTTTATGAACGTCATCAACTCTCGAAGAGCCTTCAAACAGAATACTTATACGATCAATCACCATTATTCATACCATGTCCCGACAGGGAATACGTCATCTTCAAAAATCTAAATAAAGATTAATAAAAATATGTAATAGCCATCTCATCCAAGGACAAGTACCTCATTAACATGCAAAAAACCAAAAGATTTCTACTTCTTTATTACCTATTTACTCAGAATATATCCCGGTCACAGACCCATTACATCACACACCCCAATACCCACTCTCAACTCCTCGTATAGTAACTTATAGAGACCACGTCCCCATTTAATGTTAAATTCTACAAGTCATTACAACCCAAAATCCAAAATCGGGGTAACCTACAATACCTTCAGAACTCTTCAGCAATTTGCTCACACGGCCAATCCTGATTATTCATACCAAGACCCAACAGAGAATTCACCATCTATAACAAAAAAATGTCTAATTGGTCAGATCTTTTCCCAATAAACCAACATTCCCACGTTCACTATCGAAAAATACAGTACCTTCAAAAATTCTTCAGATGAATAATTATACTATCAATTTAGAATGTTTCATGACACCTCCTTTCCTGGAAAAGATTCACCATCTATAACATGTAACATCAATTAATCACATGATTTCCCATTAAGCTAGCGAATATACATCTACTCACCAACACGATCTTTCAACAAACACCTACCCGGAAGTGACGTCTACTTCATGTTTGAAAAAGAATGTAATGGACGTACATCTCCCCTTCCTTTATATATATTCCCGGCAATCAGCTGACCCACACTATCCGTACCTTTAAAGACAAATTCAAAACCTTACTCACAAAAATGCATTCCATTCAACCGGTCCGTTAAGTCCGTGTGGAATCGTGGTGTTCCATTTGAAAATAAAGCTTTGTTCTGCATGCCGTAAAGCCGCGGATAGATCTCCACCATTCTTCAAACAGATTTTTTTAATAACAAAAAATCTGATATCCTTCCATGAATGATCAACCTCCCTCCAGTGATCAACCAGAGGGGCATGTTCTTTTAATGCCTTAATCTGGCTGCGATGCTCTATAATACGAGTTCTCACTGGTCTACAGGTTTGTTCCACATATATTAAGCCACATGGACATTGAATAATATACACAAGTCCAGCGGGGGTCTGGGAGCGACCTCCTGCACTCGGGCCATATTGCCAGTACTCAAAATGGCGCCGGCGCTAGCCTTCGCCCTCATTATGTCACAGGGGCCGACCGCCGGCCCCTGTGACATAGTGAGGGCGAAGGTAGCGCCGGCACCATTTTTAGTACTGGCAGCCGCTAGCCTTTGCCCTCACTATGTCACAGGGACCGACCGTGAGGGCAAAGGTAGCACTGGCGCCATTTTGAATACTGGCAATACGGCCCGAGAGCAGGCGGTCATTCCGGACCCCCGCTGGACTTTTGGCAAGTCTTGTGGGGGTCAGGAGGCCCCCCCAAGCTGGCCAAAAGTCCCTGGGGGTCCAGCGGGGGTCCAGGAGCTATCTCCTGCACTCGTGCCATTGGGTGCCAGCAATCAAAATGGCGCCGATAGCCTTGCCCTTACTATGTCACAGGGGCTACCGGCACCATTTTGAAACGTACCGAGGGTGTGAGAGTGCAGGGGATGGATCCAGGACCCCCCGCTGGACCACCAGGGAGTTTTGGAAAGTCTTGGGGGTTCAGGAGAGTGGTGGGGTTGTTTAAATTGGTGGCCGAATAATTCGGCGAAAATTCATTGTATTCGTGGAGAATCGCGATACGTTTCGCTTCCCCATGAATACAACGAATATTGGCACATCCGTTGCGGATTGCCAATACGTAGGGACCGAATGCACACCCCCTACTGAATATCTTTAATCTGAGATATTCAATGGAACATTTATCCCACTGAATATCCCAAATAACTTTAGCTGGATGGGTTAGCCAATTTTCAGCTTACTAAATATTGGTCTCTTACAATTCTTTTTAAAAGTAATCTCTTTCTTAATAAACACCATGTTATAACATAGGGTAGTCATGGAGTATGTACAAGAGTCAGAACATTATTGAAAACCAGATAAATAAATGAGGAAGAGGGAAAAGCTAGTGTTAGAATTTTGCCTGTTATACAGCCTTATCCTTCTTTCATGTCATCTCCCTCTAATAGAGTCCCTAAGTATGCCTCGTCACTAGCCTTTTCAAGCTCCTCCTCACTGCCTTGTCCAAGCCTTGTCTCCAGCTTGCCTTGTCCAAGCGTTGTCTCAAGCATGTCTTGTCCATGCCTTACCTGTGTGGACTCACCACTATGTTGCACTGCTGCTGCAAAGACCTACTGGCCCCAAAACCCAAGGGCTCAACCTGCAGGGGAGGGGGCTGATTAGGTGGAAGACTGGCCTTTGTCTTCTCCCGACAAAGGCTGGTCCTCCACAGTTCCATGCTGTTCCGCAGGTGGATTTCCCGGACTCTGGGGCCCATAACAGGTACAGCATTAGTCGCAAAAAGATGACACAGAACACTGGGGAAGAAAATAGCTATAAACAAGAAAACTTAAAAATAACTGCCAATTAAAGAATTACCAATTAAACAAACAGTATAATGTAGATTCATAAAGAATAATGTGAATAACCTACATTAGGCAAGCTTATGTATTATAAAGTTTGAAAGTTAAAATAAGCGCACACCTCCATCTGCGTGCGCTACCCAGTTCCCTCTCAGTCCACTCCAATTAAGGAGCGGACTGGGAGGGAACTTTTCTACCCCCCTACCTACCCTCCCTCTCTCTTCCCCAACCCTTTTGAAGGGCCTACCTTTTAGTTGGTTTCTTGTTTTTGAACTTATGCCACTGTACCGGTGGCTTCCAGCTCAGCCCCGCCCATTGGACCGCCCCTCCCTGCCCCCGGGACCACCCCTTGATAGAGGCCTGGTTCTTGTGCATGTAACAGGGGTTACATGCATGGCCGGGCCTCTTCTAAAATGCACGCAGCATACTCAAGGCCTGGCCACGCGGGTAACCCCCGATTTTTACGAGTGGGGGGGGGGGGGGGCGTTTAAAATCCGGGCTTTATTTATATATTTATTTACCATTTTTATATACCATCATTCCAAAAGAAGATCACAATGGTTTACATGATCAGCAATCATATTCTTGATCAACAATCACATACTGTGTGGCAGCATTCACATTCTAGGTTAACATCATAACAAATACACATTCTAGTTCATATTCATACAAATGCTAGGACATTGCATTAACAACTATATAATCTAGTCCATATTTATAAATTTTTTGGTTGACACAAATCCCAGTACTGATTCTGCTAATATTACACTTTACATCGATTATTACTTGTTGTTTGCTCTGCTGCTTTTGCCTCTGGTACTGACATTGGAAATATCATTGTATTGGTATTCTATGTTAGATCGTATGCATTTCTAAAGAGCCATGTTTTCAGTTCTCACTTGAAACACTTTACGTCAGACAACAGAAAGTAAGACTCTGGAAGAGAGTACCAAAGCTTGGGGCCTGCTATGGAAAACATTCGATCTCTTATTTGCATTAGGTGTGTGTTCCAAGTAGAAGGCACCGTCAGGAAATTTTTGTTTTGTGATCTTAGGGCTCTTTGTGGTGCGTAATGTTGAAGTGTCACTCCAAATAAGGATGGGTTAATATTGTTGATAATATTGAAAATTAGAATTCTGGATTGTACCAGAAGCCAGTGCAATGCTATCAGCGAGGGCATGATGTGTTCAAATTTCCTTATCCCTAGTAATAGTCTAGCAGAGGAATTTTGAAGTAGCTGTAGTGGCTTTAGTAGACCTGAGGGTAGACCTTGTAATAGGGAATTACAGTAGTCTAAGTTTGAGAATATTAGTGTTTGTAGGACAGTGCGGAAGTCCTATGTTGTTAGCAGTAATCAACAAATGATAAGAAAAAGAATATTAAAAGGCAAATAAAAATGCAATAAATAAATTTGCATACTTCACAAAATATGAGAATGGACAAAGAAAATTTTGAAAGGCACAAAAAAAATTCTTTGTATCGCAAATTATAATAAAGCAGATGCTTATCATGCTTGGCTTGTTCTTGCATAGGACTATATAAACCTTGTACATAAGGTTCATTGAATATAATAATATGCATTATACAAACTGAGGTTTTAGTATAAAGAAATACTTTTGCATTTCAGATATTGTATGTCATTCTTGAATGACTTTTTTACTAACATGATATTGTAGAGACATTCAGTTTCAGTGTAAAAGTAATCACCGGTTTTGCTCATGACCTTTTAAAACATAAATTTGTTTAAAACTATGAAATAAAGTTTTAATTAGATCTGAGACTAGAGTGTGAAATTAATACCCTGGTTCATCACTAATGCATCTGGTTCAGTTGGTATACAAAGCAAAATGTTTTGTTCTGCATTATACTATTATAGTACAGGAATCCCTCAGGATGCCTAAAAGATACATTTCATATTTTTTTGGTTATGTTAAAATTCTCTATATTGAAACTTATTTCTCTGTTCACTTCCAGAAATAAGAAATAACCAAAAACTAGATTTTCTTTTTTTAATGTAGGGTCTGTCCTCATACTGTGGATCCCCTTGCCTTCTTTTGATTCATTCTATCTATCATTTACCTCTTCCTGTGAGTGATAATCATCGTTCTCTAGATCAAGGGTGACTAGCCTTTCACATAGCAAGAGCCAAGAAATTAGAATGCCCAGTACCAAAGAGCCATATATTTTCTAAAGGTGTGGGGTGTAGGAGAGTCCCCCTTCCAATAGTATTTCTCTTTCTCTCTCAATCTTCACACTCTATGCCCACCAGTCTCTCTCTATCTCAGTCCCATCCTGTACCCTCCCCTAATCTCACAATTCTCCCACCAATCTCTCTCTCAATCCCACACCCTGTCTCACCAGTCTCCCTTTCAATTTCCCAACCATGTTTCCACTAATCTATCTCTCCCATCTTGTCTCCCTCAATTGTTCAGTCCTCCCAGCAGCCTTTCTCTCAATTCCCCCACCAACTCTACTGGTTTCCTCAATCCTCCCACCCTGTCACCACCTATTTTTGATTAACATCTCCCTTTCTTTCTCCCCATGCTCTACCAAATATCTGTTTTGTCTATCTTTCTTTGTTGTCCCCATCAGTATTTCAATTCCCCAACCTGTCCCCACCAGTCTCTCTTTAAATCCCATCCTGTTTTCCCCAAGTTCTCAATTCTCACATCTTGTCCCTACCTGTCTTTCTCTCAGTCCTTTACCCTGTCCCTACCTATCTTTGATCAGCATCTCCCTCTCTTTCTCTCCCCCCATGCTCCTGCCAATGTCTATCTCTCTCTCTTGTCTCCACTAGTCTCTTTCCAAAACCTTCATCTCATCCCCCACCAGAATAGTGACAGGAAATCAGTGAGCCCAATATTAATATCTCCATCCCCACCCATTGTGCTACTTTGCCCCCAACTCTCCTCATTTTCTGCCTATCACCAGTATCTCCTCTGCCACACCCTTCATTTTATCTCTCTCTCCTCTGCTCCTAGTTCTTCTTCCTTTCTCTTTCTCCACCTCTGAATCCTCACTTCTGGCTTTCTCATATATACCCTCTGTCATCATGCCTTCTGGCTTTCACATACCCACCTTTTACCCCCTAACATTCATCCCTTTCATGTCAGTCCCCTAGAAGCATTCATATCTTCTTGCACTACCCCCACCCCATGTCTATCTTTCAAAACCTTACCGTCTCTTGCTCTCTCTCCACCATATCACACCTTTGGCTTCCATTATCATTCTCCCTTGCCAGATAGCAGAACAGATAAGATCCCTCTATTCCAGGCAGCCAGTGAGGTAGGGGACTGGATAGGATGAAGTGTACTGGAGCAAGAAGCCCTCTGGCTCTTCTTTGCTATCTTGTCAGCTCCAGGCTCACCCCTCCCCCATTGTCCTTCACTGTTGCTGGTTACAGACAAAGATGTTGGGGGGGGGGGGGAGGGGAGAGGATCAGAGGTGAGATTCCTGCTCTAGCCCCTCCCATCCTATTCTCTGCAGTACTGCTTAACTGCCACCCCTGTTCTAGATCCCTCCTGTTAAATCGGCACACTTAGAAGACACCTTGCACTAACGGGCGGATTTTAAAAGCCCTGCTCGCGTAAATCCGCAGGGCCTTGCGCGCCGGCGCGCCTATTTTCCATAGGCCGCCGGCACGCGCAGAGCCCCGGGACGCGCGTAGGTCCCGGGGTTTTTGGAAGGGGGCGTGTCGGGGCGTGTTGGGGGCGGGACCCGATGACGCGACGTTTCGGGGGCGGGACCGGGGCGTGGCGCCGGCCCGGGGGCGTGATCCAGCCCCCGGGTCGGAGCACGGCGCGCCAGCAATCCGCTTCTCGCAGGCGTAAATCTATGGACAAAGGTAAGGGGGGGGTTTAGATAGGGCCGGGGGGGTGGGTTAGGTAGAGGAAGGGAGGGGAAGGTGAGGGGAGGGCGAAAGAGAGTTCCCTCCGAGGCTGCTCGGATTTCGGAGCGGCCTCGGAGGGAACGGTGACAGGCTGCGCGGCTCGGCGCGTGCCGGCTGCCCAAAATTGGCAGCCTTGCATGCGCCGGCTACGCGCGTATCTTATAAAATCCAGCGTACTTTTGTTTGCGCCTGGTGCGCAAACAAAAGTACGTGAATGCACTTTTTTTAAAAAATCTACCCCCTAATGTAATGAAACAGGAAATCTAATTGCAATATCCCATTTCATTTCAAATGAGTGTACATTCTTATTAAATACCCACACATGTTTTGTGGTTACAAATTTCTATACATGCGGGCGGATTTTAAAAGCCCTGCTCGCGTAAATCCGTCCGGATTTACGCGAGCGCCGTCCGGATTTACGCCGGCGCGCCTATTTTCCATAGGCCGCCGGCGCGCGCAGGTCCCGGGGTTTTTGGAAGGGGGCATGTCGGGGGGCGGGACCCGATGGCGCTGCATTTCGGGGGCGGGGCGCGGTGTTTCAGGGGCGGGACCGGGGGCGTGGTTTCATCCCGGGGCATTTCGGGGCCGTGGCCGCGCCCTCCGGAACTGCCCCCGGGTCGAGTCTCGGCACGCCAGCAGCCCGCTGGCACGCGAGGATTTACGTCTCCCTCCGGGAGGCGTAAATCAGTGGATAAAGGTAGGGGGGGTTTAGATAGGGCCGGAGGGGTGGGTTAGGTAGGGGAAGGGAGGGGAAGGTGAGGGGAGGGTGAAAGAAAGTTCCCTCCGAGGCCGCTCTGATTTCGGAGCGGCCTCAGAGGGAACGGAGACAGGCTGCGCGGCTCGGCGCGCGCCGGCTGCCCAAAATCGGCAGCCTTGCACGCGCCGATCCAGGATTTTAGAAAATACGCGCGGCTACGCACGTATCTTATAAAATCCAGCGTACTTTTGTTTGCGCCTGCTGCGCAAACAAAAGTACGCGATCGCGCTTTTTTTAAAAATCTACCCCATAGCGTGGATACAGATGGAGAAAAGCCATTTGTGGGTCACTACATTTAAACTTAAACTTGTTTAAAGAAAATGTATATTTTTATACTTTTCAGTATTTTAAAAGACTGAATTATGTCAAGAAAGCATAGTCAATATAGCTTTATGTCTAATAAGCACATCACTGCTTATGGAAGGTACAATGGATGGAAAAAGAAAGCAAATACATAGAGATTAGAAAATACTGAAGAAAGTTCGTATACCATCTGGGTAAGAAATACAAAGTACTCCTTTACTCGGGATACTTTTTGCCCATTCATCAGGTACTATAATATTTGGTCCAAGAGTGACTTTAGTGTGAGAGCGTGCATACATTTGGCACTGAATGAAAAATGAAATCTCAGCTGATCAATATGACTGTCTTTGTAGACAGGCCGTTTCTTTACCGTGCCAGTTTCAGCACAATTACAGCAATATGATACTTGTCAACAACCTCTCTCAAAGCAAATAGGTTTATTCCTACCACATGTGTATTTGTGAAGGGCAATTATCAGAAGTTATTTATGTGGGTAATTGACTATTTACCCATGTAAATCAGCTGTCTGAAAATTTCCCTCCCTCCCCGTGTATTTTACCCTAATTGAGCAAAGGCTTTCCTGAGAGTTGAATTAAGGTGGGTAGTGCTACAATACAAGCAATTTTGCATTTTCAACTTCCCATAAAATTTTAATTTTGCCTCCAGAGCCTCCCTCCTGCACCTTCCTATATTGATCATACACACATCTACCACGATAGCCAGCTCTACCTAGCATCCTCTAAAATCCTATCTAGGTGATGCATAAGGTCTACCATCTTCACACCAGGCTAGCTACTTACTAGGTGATCCTCATGCCAACTAGCCACCCAGCTATTTATTAGAGATGTGCAATTGTTTTTGCCGAATTGAAATATTTCAAAGAAATAATTAGTGTGGGGGGGAGGGGCACCTTTATTTAAAAAAAAACCAAAAAAAAAACCACCCAACCCTTAAAATTTAATTATTTACAACCCCCCACCCTCCGGACCCCTCCCCAAAACTTGCCCAAAATCTGTGGTAGGCCATTCATTGCTCCTTCCATGTGACAGGGGCCGACCAATGGCATGGTAGTCCCTGTCAACTGGTAAGGGCAGAGGGCCACCACCCCAAATGCTGTGCCTGTCTGTCCAGCCCTTCAGTCACTACAAGAGCCTGACCCCAAATGCTCTGCCTGTCTGTCCACTGTCCAGCCCTTATGTCACTACAAGGGCCTGACCTCAACTGATGTGCCTGCCCGTCCAGCCCTTATGTTACAACAAGGGCCTGACCCCAAATGATGTGCCTGTCGGTCCACTGTCCAGCCCTTACGTCACTACAAGGGCCTGACCCCAAATGCTGTGCCTGTCTGTCCAGCCCTTAAGTCACTACAAGAGCCTGACCCCAAATGCTCTGCCTGTCTGTCCACTGTCCAGCCCTTATGTCACTACAAGGGCCTGACCTCAACTGATGTGCCTGCCCGTCCAGCCCTTATGTTACAACAAGGGCCTGACCCCAAATGATGTGCCTGTCGGTCCACTGTCCAGCCCTTACGTCACTACAAGGGCCGGACCTCAACTGATGTGCCTGCCTGTCCAGCCCTTATGTCACTACAAGGGCCTGACCCCAAATGCTGTGCCTGTCTGTCCAGCCCTTAAGTCACTACAAGAGCCTGACCCCAAACGCTCTGCCTGTCTGTCCACTGTCCAGCCCTTATGTCACTACAAGGGCCTGACCTCAACTGATGTGCCTGCCCGTCCAGCCCTTATGTCACTACAAGGGCCTGACCCCAAATGCTGTGCCTGTCTGTCCAGCCCTTAAGTCACTACAAGAGCCTGACCCCAAACGCTCTGCCTGTCTGTCCACTGTCCAGCCCTTATGTCACTACAAGGGCCTGACCCCAAATGATATGCCTGTCGGTCCACTGTCCAGCCCTTATGTCACTACAAGGGCCTGACCTCAACTGATGTGCCTGCCTGTCCAGCCCTTATGTCACTACAAGGGCCTGACCCCCAAATGCTGTGCCTGTCTGAGTTTAGTTCTAGTATCTCTAATTTCAGTTTCATGTATTTGTGCATCACTTCTTTCCAGAATATTCTTTTTCCTGTTTTACAACATTTGGAATGTAAGAACATAAAAAGCTGACCTAAGATGTTTGGAGCTTGCATATTTCATATGCTCAATAGTTTTCATGACCTTCATAATATGGGCCATTTTCCATAAATCTTCCTTAGGTGCCAACATTAATGTTTCTAGTACTATAGAAAACTGGTGGTAGTTGTACTCTAGTTCATCCTCTGTGTTCCCATAGTTTTCAGAGGCACTGTGTAGGGTTCAAAGTCAACATAGGTTGATATTGTAGATTTGGACTTGAGTATCAGTTTTCTTATTTCTGAGAACTATTCAAGTTCCTTTGTAATCTGCAGAAGTGCATAAGTACAGATAATAGCTTCTGGGTATTCACAAATAATCTCAGCTCAGTTCTTGCTTCACAAATGGCAGTCTCTATTGCTCTAAAAGCATCCTCTATTGAATTATCTTTCACAAATGAAAAAGATGCCATTTTCTTTGGGCAGTGAACCAGTTTAGGAAGAAGTAACAGATCAAACCACAACATAGCTAAACAAAGGAAAGGGAACTCTCCCCGGGTGTTGCCTATCTCTTAATACCCGCTGACCCATGTTGAACCGCTGTTCACTTGGAAACCTCCTCCGCCTCAGCCTTCAAAATTCTCATTTGTATATCTTGTCACACAAGACAGTAACCAGGATACGTCTAACTTACCCACTAATATTAAACTATCCTTCTCTTCTCAAGTCAGAAACCTCGGAGTCATCATGGACAATCAACTAAACCTTAAGAGATTCATTAATAATACCACGAAGGACGGATTCTACAAATTACAAGTGCTAAAACGACTCAGACTGCTCCTCCATTTCCAAGACTACCGGGCAGTTCTCCAAGCAATTATTTTCTCAAAAATCGACTACTGTAACTCCCTCCTACTTGGCCTCCCAATCAACACAATAAAACCTTTACAAATGCTCCAAAACGCCTCAGCCAGAATTTTAACGAAATCCAACAAAAGAAATCATATTACCCCCATCTTGAAAAACCTACACTGGCTCCCAATCAAGTTCAGAATTTCCTACAAAGTACTAACAATCATACATAAATCCATACATAAGCTCATTCCTCTGGAACTCAATACCCCTCTGCAGCCACATATACCCTCCAGACCGGTGAGAACAGCCTATAAAGATACTCTCCTCGCCCCAACCATCAAATCCTCATTAAATAAACGCACTCTATCCACAGCAGGACCCGCGCAATGGAACTCTCTACCTCCAGACCTCTGGAAAGAACCTTGCCCTATTGTCTTTAAGAAGAGACTCAAAACTTGGCTATTCGAACAAGCCTTCTACCCACACCAATAATTGTACTCTAAATCTTTTCAAATTTATGCACCTTGGAACGTATCTACTGTACAGTCAGCCAGATCATATCGAAATACTACATTATTTATTATAACTTCTTGTTAGTTAACCCCCCAGTTACTTAATCCAAGTTTATCCTCCTGTTCGATGTAATTGCACTCTGTCGTGCATGTTTAATTGTTACAATATAAACCGAATTGATATGTAACATTTGCTACATGAAATTCGGTATATAAAAATGTTAAATAAATAAATAAATAAATAAATAAATCTGCCACATCTAACAGATTTTAAAAGACCAGCGAGAGCTGACTAGACACCAACGGAACCACCACACTCTAGGGGGTGAAGCTATTCCAGGGAGCCCTTTCCTGCGCAAAGGAAAGGGAACTCTCTCCGGATGTCACCTATCTTTTAACACCCACTGACACATGTTGAACCTCTTTTCACATGGAAACCTCCTCTACTTTGCCACACTTTGAAGGCTCGGATCCCACTCTCGGGGTGAACCCATTCCAGGGAGACCTTTCCTGCGCAAAGGAAAGGGATCTCTCCCCGGATGTCACCTATCTCTTAACACCTGCTGACACATGTTGAACTGCTGTTTACATGGAAACCTTCTCTGCTTCGGCCTTCAAAATTCTCGTTTGTATATCTGCTACGTCCACCAGATTTTAATAGACCACTGAGAGCTCACTAGGTGCCAATGGAACCACCACACTCTAGGGGTGAACCCATTCTAGGGAGCCCTTTCCTGCACAAAGGAAAGGAAACTCTCCCCATGGCTCTTGTTTGAATATTTGCTACTACCACCAAGATCTGCATCCACAGCAGCTCCACCCCACCCAGGTATAGTTCATCATGTTTTAGGTCCTAGCACGTGTGTTAGACTCCTTGGTCCGTGTTTCAAGACAGGTCAGGTGGACAGTACGCCCTGGTTGACAGTCACGCCACATGCTGGGGGCCCTGTCCCCCTTCACTCCACTCCCCTCTTCTTGGGGTCTATCTGAGAAGCTTGTTTGCTGTTTGAGCTCTCTCAGAGTGTCTCAAATCTTTATTCAATTGCTATTGCTAGTTTGCTAAAATTAATTTTCTATTGCTGAAAAAGATATTTGTTCTTTTTTCTGCTGTGCCTGCCAGGCAGCCAGGCTTTTCTTTTCTGCACTTTTTTAATTGAACTACTTTTGAATATCAGTCTCGTGCCAGTATTTAGCCTTAGATGGAGTTTACCACCTATTTTTGGCTGCATTCATAAACCATCCGACTCCGAGAAGACATGGTCCTGGTGCACCGGGGGCCACTACTACAGGCCTAACACCATCTGCGGGCTGAACCTCATGTTGTCTTGCCTTCTTCTCTTTCCCCTATCAACACCACAGTGACCTGACTACCTCAGTTCTACCAGCCTGTCTTGCCCCTATCAAAACCACAGCAACCTCACTACCTCAGCTCTACCAGCCTGTCTTGCCCCTATCAAAACTAATGGGACCAGACTACCTCCGCTCTGCCAGCCTGTCTTGCCCCTATCAACTTTCTTCTACTCTGCCTTGTGCCATACACCAGACGACTTACTCTACTCCTTGTGGTATTCTTGCCACTGTCATGGTTCCTCAGTGTGTTGGTGTTAGTCTTTCTGCTGCTTTGTCCCTTTATCGGCACCTTGTGGATTTTCTGACACTCTTTCTGCTTGCTATGTTCCTCCTTCATTGTGCTGTAGGATGTCGATTCACTTGTCTTGCCACTTTGCCTGTTGTGCTGCCTTCAAGGGTTCATGCAACTGTTATCGGTGCTCTCTTTTGAAGCAGTGGTGTGTTTTGACACTGTTGCTGCTGCTTTGCACCTCTGTTAAAGCAATCTTGCCACTCCTGGTACCCCTTTGCCCCTTTACAGTGCCTTAATCTATTCATGCCACCTTGGAGCTCTTTTCTCGTTCTGATGATTGCTCCCCAGAAGTTTCATCAGAATTGATAAGAAAACCCCAATTCTGCAGCCAAAAATAGGCTTTAATGGCAAACAAAAACGAATGAAACTAATAAACAAATTTATTTTTCCCCTATGAACATAATGAAGCAAATTGTGGTCCCCACAAAACGAAAATATGAAACAAAATGAATTTTTTCCTTCTGCCAGCAGAAGCATCTCATTATAAATACGTCGGGAAGACTAAGCGTCTTCTTAAGACCCGGATGATCGAGCATCGATCTAACATCAAGCATTCGCAGGCTGATGAACCTCGTGTATCTCACTGCACTTCATTTGGACTTCGTTTTGAAGATCTCTCTTTTTAAAAGCAATAGTTCTCGATCACCACTGCACCGGAGCACTGGTGTGGTGGTGATAGAGAACTATTGCTTTTAAAATCTGAGCAACGGTGGAAATACAAATTGAATACTGTTATTCCCAATGAACTCAATACTGAGCTGGACCTACTTACGTTTTTGAGGAGGTTTCTCCTTTTTTGATTGGTTCTTTGATTGCAGTATGTTCTCTCTTAGAGTTTGGTTTGAATCACTATTCACTTACATATAATTTGCATTTTAGTGACATCACATTTTACATTACATGACTTCTGGGTATTTAATGAGACACTTCCTCACTGGCTTCGTTTCCTCTGTTCCCATGAAGAAGACATTAGAGATGCTGACTCCATCTTGAGACGGTAGCCTTGGTGTCCAGGTAAGTACTTTTGCCTCTATTACTTATACTGTTAAACTAAATATATGTTTTTTTACATTATTTTTAGGCAAAGATTCTTGCTATATTGTTTTCCATATGCACCTGATGAAGCATTATTGCGAAACAACGGCCGTGTAGGACTGCTTTCATCAACAACACTAAAGAGATTGCTGCTGACACTTTCTCTATGGATTAGAGTTAAAGACAACTATATATATTTTTATTAAAATACAAAAATAATATAAAAACATTTTTCATAGATTTTTAGATTTGATTAATAAAAATTAAAAATTAAATATTTTTGACAGTGAAGATGAATGATTAAAAGACCTGTTTTTCTGAAAGCACACAACATCAGGCTTGCTGACACCTTCACTTAGGCTATATTGAATATATATTTTGTGGTTCCCCCTAATTGCTACAGTTTACTACGTGGGGTACTATGTTGACTCTCTTTGATAATATATTGTGGTATGTGATAGAGTATATGATAGAGAGCCTCAGACTGCCTTAACGGACCGGCTCCAGCTATCTGGCCCGGTCCACCTTAAGACAGACAGGTAAGGGATCCTCGGGTGTGGGCATTTCCCTGAGGTAAGGGATACAAAGGTGAGGCCCTAAGAGAGTTAGGCCCCAGGGAGAAGAAGGAAGCTGTAATGGAGTGCTGTGCTCTTTCAGAAAAACTGTTCTTGCATTGTCAGTCTGCTGAGGTACGCAGCCATTTTGATTCTGTCTTGCTGAACTTTTTGTAATAAACTGTTGAAAAGCAGAACAGACTCCACCTGGTCTGTTCTCTGACCTTCTCCTGTCTTAGACCACTCCAAGGGCATCACACATGGTGGCAGAAGCAGGATTACCTATTCTAAGCGTCACAGACAGGGACTCACACTAGCCTGGCTGCAATGGTAGCCACACAGGATTTTTTTTTGTTGCTTGTTGGTACCGGCTAAGGAGAGAAGCTCCGCCAGAGGGAGGGAACAGAAGAAATGAGTTAGAGCTGGTGAAGCCGGCTTTTCTTTTGTTTGGAAGAAGGGGAAATGTTTCCGATCTTGAAGGGGCAGGAGCTCAGAATAGCCTCTGCAGGAACCTCCCCGAGAAATGGAGCAGCTACTGCAAGCCCTGGTGGAGGGACAACAGCAGCTCCGGGCAGCCGCTCAGACCCAGTATGCACAGCACCAGCAGCTACTGCAACAATTGCAGCAACACCTGAAAGCCCAAGCACAGCTTAATGGCCAATTACTATGAAGGACACCAGCACCAGGGACCGATGGGGTACACACCGGAACAGAACAGAGTCCAACTCCATCAGCACTGGAAATTCTGTTGACAAAGATGGGGCCCCAAGATGACCCAGAAGCATTCCTGGTCACCTTTGAAAGGGTGGCGGAGACCATGGCCTGGCCTAGGTCCCAGTGGGTCATAGAGTAGCCCCACATTTAACTGGTGAGGCCCAGGCCACATACCGGTCCCTTGACAACCAGCAAGCCCAAGACTATCAGGAGGTCAAGGCTGCCATACTCGATAGACTGGGACTGTCTAAGGAATCTTATCGGAAAAGTTTCTGGGGCTTAACCTTTACACCAGGAGAGACACCCCGGGTTCTGGCTCAGAAATTAAAGGACCGGTGCTAGCGGTGGCTAGAACCCAATAATAAAAGGGGAGTTGAAATTGCGGAGACTGTCATGGCAGAACAGTTTGTGGATGTTCTCCCCTCCCGAGTGAGTGAATGGGTGCGGCGACAGACAGTAGGGTCCCTGAAGGATGTGGTTTCCCTGGTAGAGCGTTATTTGAATGCTGCAGACACAGGCTATGGGCTTACTCCAGCAGAGAAGAATTCCCAAATAAAGGGCTTAGAGAAAGGAAGAAGAGAATTGAGGGGTGGAACCCTAAGCTGCTATATCGGCTGAGAAGTGAAGAGTCTCCCTACCTCACGAGACCCTGATAACGCATTAGAGGGACCTGAGGGCAGAACGAGTAAACACCTAGAAGCAGTGAAGCCCAAAGGAACCTGCTTCAAATGTGGAGAGAGGGGGTACTTTGCTCGGGACTGCTATTGAGTGGAGGATGAAGTTATGGACGTCAATTTGGTGGCCCCTTACGCCTGCTCATTTGTGGACATTCCCTGCTCGGGGTTTATAAGCTTTGTGGTTCTGGTGGAGCTAGATGGTGATTCGACCCGAGCCTTAGTAGACTCGGGAAGTGTAAAAACTCTCATTCGGAGGGAACTGGTCAAAAGAACACAGATTGATTATGAACAGACAGTGACCCTCGCTTGTATACATGGAGACCAAAGACAATACCCAACCAGTCAGGTCTTATTGAAGACTCCAGTGGGACAAGCGACAGTAGAAGTGGGAGTGCTCCCCTGGATACCATATCCGGTGATACTGGGACGAGATTATCCAGGCTTTGGGACTCTTTGGGCCCGGCTCATGAGGGGCCCAGATGACTTCAGCGAGGAAGAGACCTAATTTCTGGAGGTCTTTCCGTTAGAAGACCTGGACTTGTATATTAATAAACCTAAGATACCAAGCCTCGTAGACAACTTAGGATAGAAAAGTATAATTATTCCCAAGGTTTAGAGGCAGTCGTGGAGTTAGAGGGGGCTCCCCAACCCATAGAGGTTCCCTCAGACTGGATAGGCGAGGGAAACCCTGGGAATTTTAGGCAGGCCCAACAAGAATATGGGACACTAAAGGGGCCCGGGAGAATATACAGATAATAGATGGGGAATTAGTCTCTGGTGTGGAGGGTCAAAAGCCGGCCCCCCCCTTTTTTGTACTCAAGAAAAATCTAGTATACAAAGTAGTAAAGGGGAATCTGGAGGGCGAAATGGTTGAGCAGCTTTTGGTTCCCCAGCAGTATCATCAGCAAGTGTTGTGGCTCGCCCATAGTCACTTTTGGGGAGCCACCTAGAGGAAGAGAAAACACGAGAAAATATTTTAGCCCAGTTCTATTGACCTGGCTTATATCGACACGTTCAGGACTATTGTCAGTCCCGCCCTACCTGTCAGCTGACAGACCGGCAGCAACGCACGTAGCTCCCCTAGTGTCTATGCCAATTATAGAGACACCTTTTGAGAGGGTCGCTATGGACTTGGTAGGCCCCTTAGAGAGGTCTAGCCGCGGAAACAATATATCCTGGTCATTCTCGATTATGCAACCAGGTATCCAGAAGCTATTCCCCTACGAGATATGAAGACTCAAACAATAGCCACGGCCTTGGTGGAGGTGATTTCCCGGGTGGGGTTACCCAAAGAGATATTAACTGACCAAGGGACTTCGTTTGTCTCTAAAGTGATGAAACAAGTTTGCACATTTTTGCAGGTAAAAACCCTGTAGACATCAGTTTACCATCCACAAACTGATGGGCTCGTGGAGCGTTTTAACAAAACTCTCAAACAGATATTGAGGACGTTCATCGCGGAAGATGGCAAGAATTGGGACTTACTCTTGCCATATATATTGTTCGCCATTCAAGAGGTCCCTCAAAGTTCGACCGTGTTTTCCCCGTTCGAATTATTGTATGGTAGAAGACCATGGGGAATCCTGGATGTAGTATGAGAGACCTGAGAGGAGGAACCCAATTCTGGACGGAATTTGGCCAACTATGTGATCCAGATGCAGGACCGACTGGGGAGGGCAGGAGAGGCTGCCCGACTATGCCTGGAAAAGGCCCAGGTTACCCAAGCCCGGCAATATAACCAGTCCGCTGTTCCTCGGGTCTTCCAGCCGGAAGACCGTGTATTAGTGCTACTACTGACGTTGGAAAGTAAAATGCTGTCCCATTGGCAAGGTCTGTATGAGGTGCTGGAGAAGATGGGCCCAATGGATTATAAAGTGGCCCAACCTGACAGACAAAAGAAGGCCCAGCTCTTCCACGTGAATCTACTAAAAAAATGGGTTGCTCTGACTTGAAGTCTGGTCCAAGAAGAAGACTTTGGTCCAGATGTTTCACAAACGTCCGAGCTCCAGATGATCCCATTTGGGGACCAACTTTCCACAATGCAGAAAGTGGAGCTGGATAAACTAGTGACTCAGAATAAAGATATCTTCTCGACTATGCCTGGGAGAACTCACTTAGCTTGTCACGATATTATTACAACCCCAGGAGTAATAATTAAACAACAGTCCTACCAGATTTCTGAAGCCAGGAGGCAGGTGGGTAGAAGCTGAGGTGAAAGAAATGCTTCGACTTGGAGTAATAGAGAAATCCAATAGTGATTGGTCCTCGCCTATTGTAATGGTACCTAAACTGGATGGTAGTATCCGGTTCTGTATTGACTTCCGGAAGGTCTATGAGGCTTTGAAGCTGGACGCATACCCGATGCCCCACATAGATGAACTCCACGCTTGATTTCACAAAGTGGTACTGCCAAGTTCCCCTGGCACCAACTGCGAAGGAGAAGATGGCTTTTTCAACACCGAAGGGACATTTCCAGTTTACAGTCCTGCCGTTGGGACTTCATGGGGTTTCAGCTACCTTCTAATGCTTGGTAGACCGCTTACTATGCCCACATCAGGGTTATGCAGCGACCTATCTTGACGATATTGTCATTTACAGTGGAGACTGGGAGACACACCTAAGGCAATTACAGGCCATACTTACAAGTCTACGAAAGGCTAGATTGACATCCAACCCCAAGAAATGTAAATTAGGGGTTCAAGAAGTACAATATCTGGAATACTCCCTTGGGAGAGGGAAAGTCTACCCACAGACAAGGAAAATAGAAGCAATTACCCGAGTCCCAGTCCCACAGACAAAGAGTAAGGTGAAAGACTTTTTAGGCCTCATCAGTTACTATCCACAGTTCTTACCAAACTTTTCAGAAAAAGCGGAGCCCCTCACATGAGTATTACAAAAGAAAGCCCCAGAGAAGGTTAGATGGTCTGCAGAGGTGGAGGAAGCCTTCCAGGGTTTAAAGAAAGACATATGCTCAGAACCTGTTCTACTAAGTTCGGACTTTACCAAGCCCTTTATAGTTTAGACAGACGCATCAGAGGTGGGGCTAGGAGCCATCCTCACACAAAAGAAAGGAGATGAAGAACACCCAGTAGCCTTCATTAGCAGAAAGCTACTACCCCGAGAGAGATGCTACTCAATGATAGAGAAAGAGGCCTTAGCTGTCAAATGGGCCTTGGAGGCTTTTCGTTATTACCTACTGGGCCGCCAGTTCACACTAGTAACAGATCACCAACCCCTTGTCTGGGTCGTTCGGAATAAAGAGTCCAATGGATGAGTAATGAGGTGGTTTCTGGCACTCCAAACATTTGACTTTAAAGTCCGACACAGAGCACGGAAGGCGAATATAAATGCAGACTTCATTTCTAGAGAAGTCTCCCTTGTACAGGCAGGCTCTTAACTAAAGAAGATTGAGCTGAGGGGGAGGGAATGTGATAGAGTATATGACAGAGATCCTGAGACTGCCTTAACGGACCGGCTCCAGCTATCTGGCCCAGTCCACCTTAAGACAGACAGGAAAGGGATCCTCGGGTGGGGGCATTTCCCTGAGGTAAGGGATACAAAGATGAGGCCCTGAGAGAGTTAGATAGGCCCCAGGGAGAAGAAAGAAGCTATAATGGAGTGCTGTGCTCTTTCAGAAAAACTGTTCTTGCATTGTCAGTCTGCTGAGGTAAGCAGCTATTTTGATTCTGTTTTGCTGAACTTTTTGTAATTAAACTGTTGAAAATCAGAACAGACTCCAGTCTGGTCTGTTCTCCGACCTTCTCCTGTCTTAGACCGCTCCAAGGGCATCACATGGTAATTGAAATCTCCCATTATTACCGCACTACCAATTTGGTTAGCTTCCTTAATTTCTCTTAGCATTTCACTGTCCATCTCACCATCTTGACCATCTTGAATTGTTTCCTGCTGAGTAATTTGTGCTTCCAGGGCACTCTGCAGCTGCTGTTGGCCAATGGCAAGAATTTGGATCATTTGCTCCATTTTAAATGATTTTCCAAGTTTAGGAGAACAAACAAAACCAAAAAACCTGCTTGCCTCTCCAGGCCTTTCTTCTGCTTGACTCCTCTCTAACCAGGCGGGGGATAGCACACACATGGATGTGCCGATTTTCTAACATGCTATTCATGTTATAAAATCCATGGGCCATGCACACATGCACGCTGGATTTTATAATCTGCACATGCTTGTTGGGCAGCGTGCGCAGGGAGGCCTAATTTTGTAAAAGTACACGCGGGGATGAGATCGGGCATCTCCCAGTTCCCTCCCAGTCTGCTCCAATTAAGGAGCAAACTGGGAAGGCACTTTTCAACCCATCTAACTGAACTTCCTCCCTCTTCTTCTCTCCTCCCCGCTCCCTATTCCTATCCTATCTAACCCCACATTTTTTATTTTAACTTTTGCTCCTCTTCAGGAGCAGTAGCAACTTGCATGCGCCGTTCACTTCTCCAACACAGTGGCAAATGGCCGCTGTCCCGGCCTCCTCCAGCCCCACCCTTTCCTGCCCCTTTCTCTGGGCCCAGCACTTCTGCATGTAACGAGGGTTATTCATGTGATCGGGTTCCTTTGAAAATGCACTTGTCATATGCAAGGTCTGGCCACGCTCGTAACCCCATTTTTTACGTGTGTGGCCATTTTAAAATTCGGCCGATAATTTTTTTAATGTGTGTGGGGAGCAGAGGTGATAGTGCAAGGTTGTAAGGTTTGCCTGGGGCACCTAATACCCTTGCATCTACTGTAAGAGATTGGCAGTTGGTAGGGTTCCTGGGAGTGTTTTAGGTTTGCCAGTTCCCTAGGAACCCTGACCCCTGCTTTCCCCCCTTCCTTCACTATACGCTGTCTATAAGACAGCGTATAGTGTCTATAAGACAGCGTATAGTGGAGCATAAAAGTAGATTAAGGACTAAGAAGACTGGGGCTCCCCTAGTAGCTCATTGGGGTGAAGTCAATCATAATGTTGAACATATACGTTTTTTTGTGATTCAGCAATGTTATGTGCGACAGCAAGGAGATGTTACCAATGTTTTGAGGAAAATTGAGCAAAAATTCATATACCAATGGGACACTATCCATCCTAGAGGTTTAAATGAGATGATCGAATGGGAGGCGTTTTATGGCACATAAATTGAAGATTTATATTAGATATAAGTCACCTCAGTTATAAAGTGAGTGAAGATCTATATATGTTTTGGCATTATGTGTTGTGATAAGGATCGTTATGTTTAGTTGGGTTGAATAAACGTCAAAAACGTAATGGTGACGTTAAACACGTAAACACGTGATGAAACCACATGTCATATTATAGGATGTAGGAGATTTAAAAGTTGGCGTTTGTTATAGTTAGGCAGCAGCGTTTTGGAAAGGAGGGAGTAGCAGCGTATTTGATTAGACCATGGTAACACTTTGAATGGTAGAGATTGTCCGGTTATGACTTTGAGGTTCGGTGTCATCTGAAGGTTTAAAACTGGTAAGTGGAATGATGCGGCGTAGTAGAAAGTTGTGATAATATAGTGGTGATATGATAAGTATTATATCAATTTGTTGTATGTGTTGTAGGATCCCAAGGTACTGTCTGTACTTGGAACGAGGAGGTTTTAAATACGCTAGGAGTATGGCTATGAAGCCAGTTACTGTTATACACCGCGGATATAAATCATGCAAAAGATTCGTCTGAGTAAGGCTAAGGAGTTACCGGTGTCTCATTGAAGGTGTAGATACGTGGGAAATATTGGCGTATAAATGCGGGTAAGAACATATCTGGGCACTATTTAAGATTGATGACTGGTGGTTTTGTGACATTTAAATTGGTTGTTATTTTGATTTAATATATTTCAGCTAGAGGCTGTGTGAGAAGTATATGCACGGAGTGGAGAATTATAAGATACTGCTTTGAGAATATCGTTGTGAGCTGATTCGAAATTAGAAATTACATTATGATATACGTCCAGCAGAAGGATCATTTGTAACTACATTACAGCAAGAACATGGTTTTTAAATCATAATATAATTGACCCCGACCTGCAATAAATGGAGGTTCCCTGAAGAAGCCTGTTTGTGCAGGTGAAACGAGAAATCTCATCAGAATATTTGGATATATGTTAATGGGGGAATATTTGGATATATGTTAATGGGTCTTTCTGAATGTATAATATCATATATGATGTACATGTATTGTGGTTTTATGGATGAATGGGATGTATGAGGTATGAGTGTGGGATCAATAATGTTAATTGATCAAATTTTAGAATTGATTCTAAATGCATAAATGTCTCACACATGTATATATGGCATATATTTATAAATTTTGTATACACAATAAAATTATATAATGGTTGGGCTTTAGATTTTGCCTACTGTCCTCTGGTATAGTTATCTTGTTCATATAACAGATAGAGGTATTGCACGTATGTAATGTACCTGCTGAGGTTCCCCCCTTCCTCAGCATTTCAAATCACTGAAAGGGCAGACTCCAGGGGGGACCTCTCTCCCAACCCCATCAGTAATTTGACTTATGTTGAACTTGGGCGGGGGAGGGGGCGGTCACTATCTTATCTCTCTCCTCAGGCAGCAGATTGTCTTGAGCTGCCCCTGTTAGGAGAGCTTGCTATTGGTATGTGGCTAGCCAGAGCTAATGCAAGAGGTTGAAACTCGTGCTCTCAGTTATCTCATCAGATGATCTAGGCCCATATGACAAGGAGAACTCCTTCTTTTACCTATAAGTAAGGATTTATATACTGCCCAGAAGAAGTTTATTTAGAATGTACTGTTTACAAGAATTACTGCATTACCTACTCCTTTGAGACCCTTTTGTTTTTGATTGTAAGCACAGATTGAATAAAGTGTGGTCTGTTTACCAATTCTGAGTTAAACTTCAAGGCATATGCTCCTTTATTTTGAATATAACAGCTTGTTTATAGTACACCATAAAATTGTAATATAGGTTGCATGACAGCCCAAGCACTAAAACTGAATGAAAAGTCTGGCATTTTATAAAAAGTAGAGTAATGAATGCTGGCAGAGGTGATCTAACTGAATTCTTTTTGTAGCAAGCATGAAAAATAATTTCCATCTAAAACAAATCTTCATAATCATGTGCAGCAGATATTTTTGAAAGTGAAAGCATATATGCATCTTTAAGAAATGCAGTGATATCTTTTCTTCATTTCTGTATTTTGCAGTTTTCAGGATAGACAGAGTACACATTCCTCTATCTGCCAACTCTAAATATTGTCAAGAACAGTGACTATGTTATATAACCCTTGAAAGTAAACACTTGCCAACTGGCTAATGATGTGTATATGGGACAATGGCAGGGGTAATCCTTCAACTGTCTAATAAGGAGAATGACAGAGACATATTTATGTGTACCTATATTCCCAGTAGCCACAGAGTTGTTCATAATTGAAAGCCTGGAGAAACACAAACATATAATGTGCTTCTTTGGGCCTACTGTAGCTTGGACACGGCTATTCTTTGTCTGCTGTCATATTCCCCTAGGAAAAAGTATCAGTGCAGCATTATATTTTGTACACTGGCATTGCATTAAAAGACAAAATAAAGAAAAAATATTCTAGACAGTCTTACTTTTTGAATAGTCACTAGAGTAAAAGTTGGAGGTATAATACTTGTGTGACTTTTATTTTCTATTCTTTGCTCAAGTTCCATTAGAACAAAACATTTACATCTACTTTACTTTAACTGCTAATTTGTGTTTTATTGTTAAGAAAAACTGTGATCACAAAATCTTAACATTTATAAGTAAAAAAAGGTTTTTCTTATTTTTCACAAAAAGCATCTTGAAGACACAGTTTATTTATGAGTGAGATAAACAATGTTTCTGTCTTTCTGAAAAGATCAGGAATAAAAAGGAGAATATAAATTACAGGCCTCAGAGGTGACTAAATCAATGGAGTCACTGCTGAAGCAGAGGTTAGTAGTATAGTGACTAGAATCCAACCGATTACAAGATGAGGCAGCATGGTTTTACTAGTGGTAGGTCTTTTCAGATGAGCCAAGTCAATTTCTTTGACTGGGTGTGAAGAACCCCTCAGAGCTAGAAGGTAGTAAATCTTAGCCAACCTGCTACCCCAAATGTTTGCCACCCTAGGCACAGATATAATGGGTGCCCATTGACAAATCAGGGCTGAAGGCAGGATGCGATGTCATCTGAGCATGTCACAGGAAGTCCTACCAGCAGGAACTATAAAAGAGCTCAAAAAATTCAAGAAGTTCCACCATGTTCCTTGGATGTAGCATGATGCCAGAGGTGCTTCAGATCAAAGGTGAGGGGTGTTAGTGTGATCTGGGGGGTGATTGTATATGATGATCTTAAGATGGCCAAACAAGTAGATAAGGTGATATCGAAAGGCAGAAAGATGTTTGGGTGCACAGGGAGAGGAATAGCCATCAGGACAACGAAAATTATATTGCCTCTGTATAAATCTCTCATAAGATGTCATTTGGAGTATTGTGCACAATTCTGGAACCTGTACCTACAAAAGAATTTAAACTGAATAGAGTTTGTCCAGAAGGCAGCTACTAACATGGTCAATGGTGTTCATCATAAAGCATATTGGGATAGACTTAAGGATCTAAATATTTATACTCTGGAGGAAAGGAAGGAAAGAAGAGATTAGATAGACATTTAAATAATTTCAAGGAATAAGTCCACAGGAGAAGAATATGCAAAGAAATGCATAGGGTCAATATTGTCATTTTCTAAGATGGTACTGGGTGTCAGGAACAAGTGGGAATTGTTTCTGTCACCAAGAAGACCAAGGTCCCCAAACTGCATTTACACTATTTTGGTGGAATAAGGGAGCAGGGTTTGAAAGGGTGGGACTTAAAAAAGGACACTTTTAAATTACATTTACAGTTCACAAGAGCATTGGGGGTTGTGATTGAGAGTGGGGAAGTCCACATGGACCAGTAGGGATGTTTTGAATACACAGTGGCAAGGAGGAGGTTCAGTTGGGCTGCATGACCTCTTTAACACCATGGCAGTGTTGAGGATCCTGGGGTAGCATCTTCTATTGTTTCATCCAGGAACATACACAATTCCTGGCTATGACAATGCACAAAATATTTCTTGTGAAAGGTTGATGATGCAAATAAGTTCATTAGTATCCATAGCAAACTTTTGCAAAAATTAATTATTTATTTATTTTGGACTTTTATATACCGACATTCATGTGGAGGATTACATATCATATCTGTTTACAATGAAACACAAAGAATTGCAAAGAGCATTACAAAGAACAGGGTTACATAGAACTGGGAGCAGGGGATAAACTAGTTATATTATTTATTTATTTATTTATTTATTTATTTATTTATTTATTTAGGGTTTTTATATACCGACTTTCTTGATATATCTATATCAAATCAAGTCGGTTTCCATTTAACACAACTGTCGCCGGGAGGCGTTACATTAAACAATAAACATAGTATTGAACGGAGAACGTGTAGCGTTACATTTAACAATCAATAAGGTCGTTACATTAAACATTAAACAGTAAACATAGTATTGAACAGAGAATGTGTAGAGTTACTTTAAAACAAGCAATAAGGTCCTGATGTTCCTGAGGGTATTAAGTTAGCGGTAGACTTTATATTGTGCTATTTTGATCTTTGTCCTGTGTCGAAGTGATCCTGCAATTCCGGGAAGGCTTGCCGGAAGAGCCATGTTTTAAGGTTTTTCTTGAATGTTAGATGGCAAGTTTCGAGTCGAAGATCTGGCGGAAGTGAGTTCCAAAGGGTGGGCCCCGCTGTGGAGAGTGCTCGTTTGGCTAGCGAGGTTTTAATCGGGGGAGTGTGTAGAGAACCTTTGTAGTTATATCTGATAGGTCTTTTTGATGTGTGAAGGCGGAGTTGCGAGGTAAGATTTAGGTGGGCGCTTCCCATAATATCCTTGTGGATCATTGATAATGTCTTGAATGTTATTCTAGCTTTTATGGGAAGCCAGTGGAGGTAGTGCAGAATTGGAGTGATTGGGTCTCTTCTGTTGGAGTTGGTGAGTAGCCTCGCCGCGGCGTTTTGTACCATCTGTAAAGGTTTTATGGATGATAGTGGAAGACCTAACAGGAGAGAATATTTAATATTAATAATAATAATTTTAATATTGGAAACTGTTAAAGAGTGAGCCCCATAAAGAGTGGGATAGCTCTTAAACAATATCCAATCCAACGGAAACAAGAACTCTTAGACAATATCCAATCCAATGAAAACATATGAAAAACAATGATACAATATCCAATCCAATAATATCCAGTCCAATGAGAACATATGAGAATAAAGGTACAAAGATAAAACCTATAAGATAATCAAATAGTACTCTAACAATAACCAAACCAATGAAATATATGAGAAAAAAGATACAATAATAAAAACCTATAAGATAATCAAATAGTAAGAGCAGTTCAATACCACAAACACTGAGCATAGTGTGTAAAGAGAATTGATTAGTGATCAGGGATGAGTCTTCCTGAGGACTAGGTGAAGAACAACTGGTTATGGAAAGGCTTGTTTGAAAAGCCAGGTTTTGAGGGGGTTTTTTGAAAGTTAGTGGGCATGGTTCTAGCTGGAGATCTGGGGGAAGAGCGTTCCATTGAGAGGGACCCGCAGTAGAAAGGGAATGTTTCCTAAGGGCGGTCTTAAGTGGGGGAGCGAAGAGGGAGCCTTTGTAAGCAGATCTAACAGGTCTGAAAGATTCATGGAAACGAAGAGGTAAGTTAAGATCAAGAGGTATAAGGTTGAGTGTGGCTTTGTGAATTATCGTGAGGACTTTGTAGAGAATTCTGAATTTGATAGGTAGCCAATGTAAGTTTTGGAGTATGGGCGTGATATGCTCTCTTCTGTTGTTGTTGGTCAGGATCCTTGTGGTGGAGTTCTGTACCATCTGCAGAGGTCTGATTGTAGTTGCTGGAAGACCTAGGAGGAGCGAGTTACAGTAGTCGAGTTTTGAGAATATGATGGATTGCAGCACCGTACGGTAGTCATGGAAGTGGAGGAGGGGCCTTAGTTTTTTCAGGACCTGTAATTTGAAGAAACAGTCCTTTGTGGTTGTATTGACACATTTTTTTTAGATTAAACTGATTGTCCAGAATGACGCCCAGGTCTCTGACATGCGGGGAGAAGTTCAATTGAGAAGTGATTGGGATGTTGGTTAGTCCATAATTGTCGTCTTGGGAGATGATAAGAATCTCTGTCTTGTTGGTATTAAGGACTAGGTTAAGGCTAGAGAGGAGGTGGTTGATTGCTTGGAGGCAATTGTTCCAGATGCTGAGGGTTTTGGATAGGGAGTCCTTGATAGGGATGAGTACATGTATGTCATCAGCATAGATGTAGTGGGTTAACTTGAGATTGTCAGAAGCTGGCAGAGTGGAAGGAGGTAAATGTTGAAAAGGGTTGGAGAGAGAGATGAACCTTGTGGGACTCCCAGGGTGTAGCTGACGGGGTGAGATTTCTTGTTGTTAATTTTGACCTTGGAGCATCTGTTACTAAGGAATGACTTGAACCATCTATGTGCCGTACCAGTGGGCCTATAACCCATGGAATATAGTGTGGGTTAGCACATTGGCCTCTAAATGATGCTTAATTCACCACCTGTATTATCCCCTTTTTTCTGCTGGTTATATTTCTTCCTATGCACCAACAATTACTCTTACTCTGGCCACTGCCTTATAATGCACATTCAGATCATTAGATGCTGGCTATCACCCCAAGGTCACTTTCTTGGTTGGTGCACATTAGCCTCTCATCTCCAATTGCATACATGTCCTCTGGATTTCTGCTAACAAGGTGAATCAGATAAATATACCACTTGTCATAGAAAATGAGCAGAATGAAACAATCTACTTTTAGGGACTGGCCATTGTCAGAGATAGTATGCTGGGCTCAATGGACCTTTGGTTTGACCTAGCATGGCACTTCTTATTTTGCTTATTACCAGGGGCAGATGATTGTCCCCTTACTTATTATGTAGTCAGTAGCAATAATGAATAAATGCATATTTATGAATTAATTTTGAGAAAATAAAGTTTTAAAAATAGAATAATTATTTTGAATTTATGAATACATATTTAAAGAACTTCACTAAGGTTGAAGCATAGTTTTCTTTTCATTGAGGAATAAAAATAAATATTTGAATCAAATATGTGTATATATGTACATATGCATTCATATAGATACTGAATAAGTAAGATCTATTCCAAAAAAACACCATTAAATGTTTTAAAAAATGGTTCAAACATTTTTCACTACATTTTTTAAATATAATGGATAATTGAAATCAATGTGAAGACTTTTTTTCTGTTTTAGAAGTAAAATAGAATATATGTTATGAAGAATTAATTATGCCAACTATTGGGGCTATTTAAAAATGTATGAACCATAATAAATACTTTTTCATGGTATGAAGTTCAAATGGAGTAGACTTAGAAGTACATGTAAATACGAAGGAATATAAATTTACTATTTTATTTTTTTAATTATCAATTTACAAACATTACAAGCAGAGCTCAAAGTACAAAATATATAAATATCAAATATACAATGCAATAAAATTAAGCACCAGAAACAATGCTGCTATTGCATTTTAATATGTTATATCAACAAAATATCAATATCGATCACAACCCAACTCACTCAAACTACCTAAACTCATTCATGCCCAATTAACATACATTTATTAGCTATATAAATAAATGAATAGTGTCACATATACAAAAATATAATGATAAATCAGAATATTTATTTGATGAAACCCATGATATTTAATTGAAAATTGTCCATAATCTGTTCCTACAAAGTCAGGATCTACCTTGTTTTGCCTAAGTAAGGCTTTTTTAGGGGATATTACTCGCTGCATACTGAGAATGCTGCAACTTCTTCTCATAGATTGTAGGTGATTACCCAGTGTTCTTTCTCATCCAAATGTAATCAGCAAATATGCAGACTTCCATAAGTTTCTCTTCAACATAAGAAATGTTTATGAACCATAGCAATGCTGCACTGTTCCTTATTAAGACACGTTTGTGTCACTTAATCATCAGTACCATCTCCAAACCAGTGTTCCAAAAGCCTGTGGATGATTCATTTAAACTATACTGGCCAGCCTAGAAGATCAGTGACAATGTTGTGCATTGTCTTGCAGAAGGACATGAATTTGATCTTGGATCACAAGTTCCACTTCCCTGGGCTGGACATGCCATGCAAGCAATACTCATAGCCCTGATTGGGGGGGGGGGGGGGGGGGAGGGAATCAGTCATCATGCAATGGCAATATTTAGACTGGATTAGGGACCATGATTGCAGAGGTCTGGAAGGTGTCCTGGTGAATGATCATCAGCCAAGGATTGTTACTGGACCAAAATAAATTGGGAGAAAAACAGAGAAAAAAAAAATCCACAGGTAGTTATGAATGAAGTTTCTTAGGGCCTCATTTTCCAATATCGCATTGGTATCACATGAGATACCAAAAAGGGGTGTACCTTATGCTAATAAGCATGTGTATCACAAATTGTGATATCAGCTATGTGAAAAGCTGTTATTGCAAGTTGCACTATTAGCCCAATTTGGGTTACATTGCCAGTATATATTGTGGTTCATGATGTTTCCGGACAGGCCTATTTCAGTATGCTGTGGGGAGAGAGAGAGAGAACCTTGCTATAGTGCCTCCTCCCTAGACAGGTATTTGTATCCCTATGGGAGGCCCACCTAGTAACTCGAGGTGAGGGTTAAGTATTAGTGTAGGGGGGTAGGGGCCACTTTGACATTCAACATGAGATGTACGAACAGAACATGGTCTCTTGTGAAGATTTGCTGGCCTTCGGAGTGAGCAAACTCACTCCAAGATGAGATTTGTGCAATGTTCTCTCCACCTAGCTTGATGGACTCTCTACCTGGGTAACAACAAGCTAGGTGGAGAGAACATTGCACAAATCTCATCTTGGAGTGAGTTTGCTCACTCCGAAGGCCAGCAAATCTTCAGAAGAGACCACTGTTCTGTTCGTATGTCTCATGTTGAATGTCAAAGTGGCCCCTACCCCCTACACTAATACTTAACCCTCACCTCGAGTTACTAGGTGGGCCTCCCATAGGGATACAAATACCTGTCTAGGGAGGAGGCACTATGACAAGGTGTGCGTGTGCTCTCTCTCTCCCCCTCCCTCCCTCCATACTGAAACAGGCCTGTCCAGAAACATCATGAACCGCGATAAACTTTTACCGGCCTCTAGCACACAACGTAACGCAAATGAAAGAGGTGTAGTTATTGGCCGCATTAGGAGCCGCGCTAACACTGCGGCTGTTTCGCGCCACACAATAAATCCTCCCTACTTTACATTTGCTCTGCCCCCTGAATACAAAATTAAAAATTTGCATTCGCAAATCGCGTTAACGGCTGTTAGCGCGATTTGCGGAATTATCACCCGCGGTAACTCCTTGGAAAATGACCCCCTTAGTGCCAGCAAGAGAAAAGTGCAGGTTAAAGGAAAGCAGTATTATAAATTAGGAATGTATGGCAAGGGCACAGAGGATCCTTACAGGCAGGGAATTAATATAGTAGCATAGGGGCTGATATTGAAAAAAAACTCCTAAATTAATCAAATCACATTAGGGCCCGCGATAACGCCATAATGCCCGCAGTAAATAATGTATCATGAGATGTGTATGCAAATTTTAAAATTCTTCTCAAATGGGAGGATTTAGGGTGGAGTAAATTAAAATTAGTGGTGCTTAGTGTTATGTGTGATAGTATAATGCATACTATTGTGGGTTTTAAAGCTGGAAATAGCCTCGCCATTTTTACTGGTGTTATGTCTGCAATAGCTATGTGTTACTGCTGAAATGGGATTTGTGATATTTATTGCAAATCCTGTTTTAGGGGAGGGGAGAGAGGAGGGTTAGAGAGAGAGAGTGCCCCCTAGGAGGGAGGCACACATATTAGTCTACTTTTTTTTTACCACTGTAAGAGAGGGCATTCTGAACGGGGGATGAGGTTTTGGTGGTGTGCGAGATTTTAGGGTGCAGTTTTACATGCACAGTCAGAGGTATGAACAGCACAGGTACCATCAGTAATGATTTTGCGATTTGGAGTGATGAAAGGTACACAAAGTTGAGATTTGTACAATGTACTCTCAACCTAGCTTGATGCAATCTCTACCTAGCTGTACCTATCATCACTTCAAATCACATAACATTTTCACTGATGGTAATTTTGCTGTTCATACCTTTGACTGTGCATGTAAAACTGCCCCCCCCCCCCCAAAAAAAAACAAAAAAACAAAAAAACAAACCTAGTACACCACCAAAACCTCGCCCCAAGTTACTAGTTGCCCCTCTTACAGTGGTGAATATATAGTTAACTTATATGAGAGCCTTATAAAAAATCTTTCTCTCTCTCTCTCCAAAATGTGCATTATTCTTGCAAAATGATGAATCTAGGTCTTAGTTTCCCTACCCCACTTTTTAGGGTCCTAAATTTAGAATCCTAATGAAACTAGGATCCTAGGTTTAGGCCATCAGCTCTAGTAAATTTTTAAAAGGTCCAATTTAGGGGTTTAAACCCTTTGAAAATTGATCCCCATGTAACGAACAGTAAAAAAAAAAATAATTAAATGGCCCATCTAATATGGGCAGATTAGATGGGCCTCACTGTCATTATCTGCCATCATATTTTATGTTACTTTATTAATATTCATGTGAGATGTACCTAAATTAAAGAAAGTATTGTACGAAGTTCACACCCATGAAGCAATGCTGGAGAATGAAACTTGACCCATGGGTGAACTTGTATGCCCAAGTCAACATATCTAACCTACCCACTGTATCTGATTCTAACTCACCTTGAACTCAGATATGGAAAGGCAAGGAATCAAATATAAAATCCAATCATCATAGAACTGTGCTGTTTTATTGTTTATACTATATTTGCCAAATCCAGTGTTCTCTGATGCATTCAAAGGGAGAGAGGGTCATGTTTTGGTGTTCTGTTTGTTTTGAGAAAGTCTGTTTAGTGGACCCTTGGCCCGGCTGTCTGAACAGCAGAGTCCAGACGATGGAAAAGGAGCTGGGAGGCGGCACGGATCTGGCGTGGATGTAGGAGCGTTCGCCCTGGAAACCCGAGACCCCCCCAGGAGGAGCCCGTAGGGGTCCGGGTCGCTGGGACTTAGGAGGTCTGGTGATCAGGGCTGGCTGAGGACGAGAAGAGTCAAGCGGAAGTCCAATGGTCAAGGCTGGCGGAAGACGAGAAGAGTCAAGCAGAAGACCAATGGTCAAGGCTGGCGGAAGACGAGAAGAGTCAAGCAGAAGTGGATTCACTGGAGCGGGAACAGGAACCAGCAGGAACGGAGCAAGGCAGGAACCACAGGCAGGAACAAGCAGGAACGGAGCAAGGCAGGAACCACAGACAGGAACAAGCAGGAACGAAGCACGGCTGGAAACACAGGAACAAGGACCGGAACAGGCAGGAACGGAGCAAGCTGGATCCAGGGAAGCAACTAAGTACTCACAGGAGCGACCTCGTTGCAAGGCAAGGCAGGAGAGACTGAAGCTGCCTTATATACCCAGCCAGGCTCTGTCGTCAGCAAAGGGGCGGTTCAGCACTTCCGGGTGCTGGACCTACAAGAGCCGTCCCTTCGCGCGCGCGTGCGTACCCGGCCGGGGGGAGGAGTCAGAATCGGCATCGACGGCGTCTCCACGAGGGAGACGCCGCTGCCATGCGGCCGAGAAGGCCCAAACCTCTGGCGGAGCGCGGCGGGCCCGGGAGCCTCGGGAGGAAGGTAAGAGCCCGGTCGCTAGTCTGGCGACCGGGATAGCAACAGTACCCCCCCTCTTACGCCCCCTCTTTAAAGGGCCAGGCTTGTCAGGGTGGTCCAGGTGGAACTGATGTAGAAGAGCTTTATCTAAGAAGTTACGAGCTGGTTCCCAAGTATTGTCTTCGTCGCCACACCCCTCCCATGCTAGCAAGTACTCCCAACGCCTGTTAACAAAGCGAGTGTCCAGTACCTCTCGTACTTGAAAGGTGGGATCTTCTGCTGAGGGCGCCGGAGAGGAATCAGGTAGCCTAGGATGAAATTTAGAAAGTATGACTGGCTTCAGTAGGGAAACGTGAAAAACATTGTGAATACGCAGGGAATTGGGAAGGCGTAGCCGATAAGACACCATGCCCACTCTCTCCGCAACTCGGAAGGGTCCGCAGAACTTGGGTGCCAACTTCTTCGACTGTTGTCGGAGATGGATGTGTCTAGTGCTGAGCCAGACTTTGTCTCCTGGGAGAAACTGTGGCGCAGTTCTTCGATGCCGGTCGGCAAATCGTTTAGAGGAGAGTGCCACCCTTTGGAGCCGGTGCTGTATAGAAGTCCAAAGCCTACCCAGTTGGTCAGCGGTTGACTGGGCAGCAGGTGAGGAGATGGGTCCTGGTAGCGGCAAGGGTGGTTTCAGCTGTTTGCCGTACACAACCTGGAATGGAGATCTTCCGGTTGCGGCGTATACCTGATTGTTGTAGGCGAACTCCGCCCAAGGTAGGAGATCCACCCAATTGTCTTGCTTATGGTTGATAAATGCTCTCAGAAAGGACTTCAATGAACGGTTCATGTGTTCTGTTTGGCCATTGCTTTGTGGGTGGAATGCAGTCGAGAAGCTTAATTGTACTTTGAATTTTTTACATAACGCTCTCCAATATCTGGCGGTGAACTGGGGTCCCCGGTCGGAGACTATATCCAGAGGTAAACCATGTATGCGGAATATATGCTGAACAAACAGCAACGCCAGTTCTGTAGCGGAGGGAAGTTTGGGTAAAGGCACAAAATGAGCCATTTTAGAAAAACGGTCCACAGTAACCCAGACCACAGTCTTGCCTTGAGAAGGTGGAAGTTCTACCACAAAGTCTGTAGGAATATGCGTCCACGGTTCTGTAGGAACGGGTAATGGTTGTAACAACCCCCTTTGGGGACCAATTAATGGTTTCTGTAGTGCGCAGGTAGGACAGGAACTTACATACAGAGAAACATCCCTACGTAGTCCAGGCCACCAATAGAAACGGGCTATGAGGTCTAGTGTCCTTTGTACTCCTGCGTGGCCTCCGGTTAAAGAATCATGACCCCAACATAGGACCCTTTTACGAAGTCTAATAGGCACTGGAGTCTTAGAAGAAGTGTCTAGCGGAGTGAGATTTAATTGAATACTTGCGGGATCCAGAATGTGCTGCAGGGACTCCTCCTCCTCAGGTTGAGAAGTACGAGATAGAGCGTCGGCTCGAACATTCTTTTCAGCGGGGCGATACTTAAGTATGAAGTTGAAGCGGCTGAAGAACAATGACCACCTAGCTTGACGAGGGTTCAACCGTTGGGCCTGAGCCAAGTACTGTAAATTCTTATGATCCGTATAGACGGTCACCGGGTGATTAGCCCCCTCAAGCCATTGTCTCCATTCTTCAAATGCGAGTTTAATAGCAAGAAGCTCCTTGTCACCAATGCTATAGTTGCACTCGGCAGGAGTGAATTTCTTTGAAAAGTAGGAACAAGGCATCAGCTTGCCTGAAGCATCGTGCTGACTAAGAACGGCCCCAACCGCCAACGTAGAAGCATCAACTTCCACAACGAAAGGGCGCTGTGGATCTGGATGGCGCAAGCAAGAGTCCCGTAAAAAAGCCTTCTTTAAGTCTTCGAAGGCGAGACAAGCTGAAGTAGACCAAGCATGAGTGTTGGCACCCTTGCGAGTGAGTGCGGTGAGAGGAGCCACTCTTTGGGAATAGTGTGGTATAAAGTGTCTGTAAAAGTTGGCAAAACCAAGAAACCATTGGAGAGCCTTTAACCCTACTGGTTGAGGCCAATTAGTGATAGCTGCAACTTTCTCCGGGTCCATTTGAAAACCAGAAGAGGAAATAATGTAACCCAGGAACGGAAGTGTCTCGCACTCAAACTGGCACTTCTCCAATTTGGCATACAAGTGATTGTCTCTTAATGCGTGCAAGACGCGTTTGACATGACGGCGATGAGAGACGAGATCTGGAGAGTAGATCAAGACGTCGTCGAGATAAACGATGACAAAAAAATAGAGCATTTCTCGTAGTACCTCATTCATTAGGTTTTGGAAGACAGCGGGCGCATTACACAGTCCGAACGGCATTACAAGGTATTCATAATGACCGTCCCGGGTGTTAAAAGCTGTCTTCCACTCGTCCCCGGGACGAATACGAATGAGATTGTAGGCTCCACGTAGATCAAGTTTTGTGAAAACTTTAGCACCTTGAAGTCTGTCCAAAAGTTTAGGTATAAGAGGAAGCGGATACCGATCCTTCTTGGTGATGGTATTTAATCCTCGGTAATCAATACACGGTCTGAGGGTGCCATCTTTTTTGGCCACGAAGAAAAAACCTGCCCCCGCCGGCGAATGAGATGGGCGGATAAAGCCCTTGGCCAGATTTTCAGATACGTATTCCGACATCGCCCGCGTCTCAGGGATAGACAAAGGGTAGACTCTACCTCTCGGGGGAATGGAGTCTGGAAGCAGGTCAATAGCACAATCGAACGGACGATGAACTGGAAGAAGTTCCGCTTTCTGTTTGGAGAATACATCCGCAAAACTTTGGTACTGAGGTGGCAGTTCCAAGAGAGTCTGACAGAGTGGAAGAGTTGGTTTCAAAGGTAATTTCAAACAGTTGTGAAAGCAATAGGAGCTCCACTGAGCAATTTGCAGAGAGTCCCAGTGAACAATTGGAGCATGTTGTTGCAACCAAGGGAGACCCAATACTATAGGGTGCACCGACTTCTCCAGTAGCATAAAAGAGAGCCTCTCAGTATGGAGAATTCCGGTCTGAAGTGTGATAGGCTCTGTAATCTCTGAGATGTCTCCTGATAATGGAGTTCCTTGGATTGAAGTGACTCGGAGCGGAGGCTTCCGGGGTAAAGTAGGAAGCCCCAGTTGACATACCAAGTCTTTCAGAATAAAATTCCCCCCAGCTCCGGAATCTATAAAGGCTAGAGTCTGGAAGGAACCCCCTGGGTACTCCAGGGTGACAGGTACCGTACATTGAGGAGCAGGACTAAGGCAACCTAGAGAGATCTCCTCCCTCTTCCCTAGGTTCAAGCGTTTTCCGGCCGTACGGGGCACTGAGCCAGCAAGTGACCCTTAGTACCACAGTACAGGCACAATCCTAGGGTGCGCCGTCGCCTCCTCTCTTCTTCGGTTAACGGTGTTCGCCCAATTTGCATGGGTTCCTCAGAGGCATTGGGAGAGGGAGTAGACTGTGGCTTGTGAGGCGAGGAGAGAGATCTTGAAAAGGTGGGTGCCAGGGAGACTGGTCGTCGAGGCGGTCGGTCCTCCCTCGCTCGCTGCTGTAACTGCCGATCGATTCTCCCTGCCAAATCTATGACCTCTTTCAAGGTAGTGGGAATATCCCGTGTCATCAGTTCGTCCTTTATACGACTTGCGAGATCCTCCAAGAATATGCCACGCAAGCAGTCATCTTGCTACCCCAGCTCCATGGCCAGGGTGCGAAATTCAATAGCATAGTCCGCTAGGGAGCGTGAGCCTTGCCTCAATTGCAGAATTTCCGTAGTAGCGGTAGTCTGGCGTGCTGGTTCGTCAAACGTTTGTTTGAAATGATCCACGAATCTTTGCAAATCTTGGAGTGAGGCATCTTGGTGTTTCCATAAAGGCGAAGCCCATACCATAGCCTTCCCGTCCAGCAGGGACAAAATATAGGCTACTTTGATAGCATCGGAAGGAAATTGTCCCGGCAGCAGGGTAAAACGAATAAAGCACTGATTCAAGAAGGCCCTACAAGTCTTGGCGTCCCCAGAGTAACGTGTGGGAGCCAGAAGTTGGGTCTGTACGGACGGATGTGGTATAGGTGCAGGAGGCGGAGGTGGTACCACTACGTCCAGAGGCTGAGCTTCCAGGCGACTTGCCAGTCGATCCACAGTAGCAGCCAAAACTTCTATGCATTGCTACTGTTGCTGTATCCTTTGGGCCATTCCCGGAATGGCCTGCAGGCCGGGAGTATCCGCCGGGTCCATGGCCTTGCAAACTGTTGTGAGAAAGTCTGTTTAGTGGACCCTTGGCCCGGCTGTCTGAACAGCAGAGTCCAGACGATGGAAAAGGAGCCGGGAGGCGGCACGGATCTGGCGTGGATGTAGGAGCGTTCGCCCTGGAAACCCGAGACCCCCCCAGGAGGAGCCCGTAGGGGTCCGGGTCGCTGGGACTTAGGAGGTCTGGTGATCAGGGCTGGCTGAGGACGAGAAGAGTCAAGCGGAAGTCCAATGGTCAAGGCTGGCGGAAGACGAGAAGAGTCAAGCAGAAGTCCAATGGTCAAGGCTGGCGGAAGACGAGAAGAGTCAAGCAGAAGTGGATTCACTGGAGCGGGAACAGGAACCAGCAGGAACGGAGCAAGGCAGGAACCACAGGCAGGAACAAGCAGGAACGGAGCAAGGCAGGAACCACAGACAGGAACAAGCAGGAACGAAGCACGGCTGGAAACACAGGAACAAGGACCGGAACAGGCAGGAACGGAGCAAGCTGGATCCAGGGAAGCAACTAAGTACTCACAGGAGCGACCTCGTTGCAAGGCAAGGCAGGAGAGACTGAAGCTGCCTTATATACCCAGCCAGGCTCTGTCGTCAGCAAAGGGGCGGTTCAGCACTTCCGGGTGCTGGACCTACAAGAGCCGTCCCTTCGCGCGCGCGCGTACCCGGCCGGGGGGAGGAGTCAGAATCGGCATCAACGGCGTCTCCACGAGGCAGACGCCGCTGCCATGCGGCCGAGAAGGCCCAAACCTCCGGCGGAGCGCAGCGGGCCCGGGAGCCTCGGGAGGAAGGTAAGAGCCCGGTCGCTAGTCTGGCGACCGGGATAGCAACACTGTTTACATTGTACCTCCTGAAGGAAAGCAACAAAAGGCACCTGTTCTCCAATTCCAGGCAATATGTTTGGTATTTATAAAATTTGCCTCAGGTACAAACATAAGGCTATTTACTAAGGGGCCGAGTTGGCGTAAGTTTGAAAACAGAAAAAAACAAAAAGGTAGGGCCTTCAAAGGGGTCGGGGAAGAGAGGGGAAGAGGGAGGGGAGGGTAGGTGGAGGAGGTAGGAAAGTTCCCTCCCAGTCTGCTCCACTGGGGGAGGCCCAATCTCGTCACCACGCAAAAACTGGGCAAATCTACCTCTCCCCCCCCCCCGTGTGCGCCACCCTGGATTTTATAACATGCGCATGGCCATGTGCGCGTGCCAGGTAGCGCGTGCACATGGAGGCGCGGGCGTATTTTTTTTTAATCTACCCGTAAATTCTTAAGCTATAGGTAAGACTTTAGCAAACACTGTTTGCTATTGTTAATTTCTTTTGTATACACACAGATATTTTGCAGATATTCTTTTCTGAAGCCCAGCAGTGTCCCTTCAGGTTTCTATCTCTTTTCTTAGAATAGCAGAAACAGTACTGATGGCCTGTAATGCATATAGATTTTTTTTTGTCCTGCTTTCATTTAAACCAGGTTTTTTAAAATCACATCTCCTTTGTTTACCAATTAGAAAGACTAATTGTGCATTTGCCCTAGTTCATTTTTCCTTTTTATAAATTTGAAGGTGCTCCACATGGCCCTTTCTAGACAGTTTAAGAATGACTAGGATTCATATCCCAGTATAAAGGTCAGAGCAAAGCCTTATCTACAATTTAAGCATTTTAACACACAAAAAATGTAGATAATATGGCACAATTTTCAAGTGTTTATAAATATATTAGTAGACATACCTCTTAATCAAGAGCATATGTTTTAGTAGTTACATTGAAAATTAATATTGATGTTTATTGAGGAAAATTATGGAAGAAACCAGGCACATAGTTTTCTTGGCATGTTAAAGGGATGAACAGATGTTTACAGTTTGGCAAACAATAATTTGATGACACCTAAACATTACTAAATTCTTTCTGCTGTAGGTGTGGCACAGGTGCCACTAAATGTGCACTGGTCCTATATTTAATGGGACTACATGCTTAAATAGAATTATACTGTACAGCGTTAGAAAGTTTAAAAGTGAAAAAGTGCAAGATGATCAGTTGGGAAGGTTGTGGTCTGGGCAAGCCTGGAGAAAAGATGTTTTGGTGGGAGGATACTTTGGGGTAACCCTTCCTCTAAGGAGATGTTGAGAGAATGTTTGTTTGTTTGTTTTTTAAATAGAGGTTAAAAGTTTATCATTTTGCTTGAATTGGGAAAATTCCTTAGGGGCAGATTTTAAATACTTGCGCGAGCGCGTACTTTTGTTTGCACAGCAGGCGCGAACAAAAGTACGCTGGATTTTATAAGATACGCGCGTATCTTATAAAATCCGGGGTTGGCGCGTGCAAGGGGGTGCACATTTGTGCAACCTGCGCGCGCCGAGCCCAGCGCGCGCTGCCTGTTCCCTCCGAGGCCGCTCTGATTTTGGAGCGGCCTCGGAGGGAACTTTCCTTCGCCCTCCCCCCACCTTCCCCCTCCCTTCCCCTACCTAACCCACCCCCCCGGCCCTATCTAAACCCCCCCCCTTACCTTTGTCGGCAAAGTTACGCCGACAAACCATGATGATTTGATTACTGTTACTTCTGTGTTTTAAAATAAATGTTTACATTTTGGAGCACAAGTAATTTTTGGACAGTGAAGTCTACAGACTATGTTTGGAAGTGTCTTTGGCCAGTTTGGCCTTCAGGGAAACCTCTCCTCAGCCTACATACTTTGAGAAATTGTTCTCCACCCTTGGAGAGATAGCCAAATATTCCCCAGGGCTGAGAAGGTGGCCCCTTGGTACAGGAGTTATATATTGTAGGCGTGTGCATTCATTTGCAACATATTGGCAATCCGCAACTTATAGGGCCATATTTGTTGTATTCGTGGGGAAGCGAAACGTATCGCGATTCCCACGAATACAACAAATCTTCACCGAATTATACGGCCATCTAAAGGAGCAAATTTAAACAAACCCCCCCCCCTCCTGACCCCCCCAAGACTTGCCAAAACTCCCTGGTGGTATAGTGGGGGTCCGGGAGCGATCTCCTGCACTCAGGCCGTTGGCTGCCGGTATTCAAAATTGCGCCGATAGCCTTTGCCCTTACTATGTCACAGGGGCTACCGGTGCCATTGGTCGGCCCCTGTGATATAGTAAGGACAAAGGCTATCGGTGCCATTTTGAATACCGGCAGCCGACGGCCCGAGTGCAGGAGATCGCTCCCGGACCCCCGCTGGACCCCCAGGGACTTTTGGCCAGTCTTGTGGGAGTCAGGAAGGTACCCCAAAACTTGCCAAAAGTCCCTGGGGGTCCTGGAGCCATCTCCTGCATGCGGCAATGGCTGCCAGTATTCAAAATGGCACCGATAGCCTTTGCCCTTACTATGTCACAGGGGCTACCGGTGCCATTGGTTGGCCCCTGTCACATGGTAGGAACACAAGATGGCACCAGCCATCCATTGCTCCTACCATGTGACAGGGGCCGACCAATGGCACCAGTAGGCCCTGAGACGTAGTAAGGTCAAAGGCTATCGGCGCCATTTTGAATACCGGCAGCTGACGGCGTGAGTGCAGTAGATGGCTCCTGGACCCCTGCTGGCCCACCAGGGAGTTTTGATAAGTCTTGAGGGGGTCAGGAGGGTGAGGGGTTGTAGTTAATTAAATTTTAGCCAAGAAACGAATAAGAATGGAACACATGAATGGATCGGGGCCCCCCCTTGCCGAACGCCGTATCTCCCCCCCCCGCCCCCCCCGAATACGAATATTGAATGTAACGTATGCGGTCCCTCTGCACATCCCTAATATATTGTCCCCTTAAATTTCCATAAATATACAGTATGTATCCTTAGTAGGTGTCTGGAGTAAGGAGTGATTTGGTATATTTCATTTTGTAGAGCACTGCTTTGTGAGTGTGCAGTGTGGAGTGACCCTTAGAGCATTATAAGCAGATTAGAACTCTTGAATTTAGCAGGTGTTCTAGAATATTCTGCTTGGGTAGAGGAAGAAGCAGTATCTCTTGCACAGAGGGGAGAGGGTCTTGCCTAAGGAATTCTAGAAAGGAGTAAATGAGGAGGTAAAAGCAGAAGCTTTTCTCCCCAAAATTGTTGGAGTGCCTTAAGAGAGAGGACAAAAGAGTATAGAAACATAGAAAATGACAGCAGAAGAAAACCAATCGGTCCATCCAGTCTGCCCAGCAAGCTTCACACTTCTTTTTTCTCATACTTATCTGTTTCTCTTGGCTCTTATTAACCTTAGGTTCTATTTCCCTTTCACCCCCACCATTAATGTAGAGAGCAGTGATGGAGCTGCTTCCAAGTGAAATATTAAGTTTGATTAGTTGGTTAAGCGGCAGCATAGCTCTCTGCCGTTGAAGCAGAGAGCAATGCTGGATATGCGTGAAGTATTAGTTTTTCTTCTCCCCTGCCGTTGTAGCAGAGAGTTTAACGAAAACACGTGGAAGTAATTAGAAAGATCTTGTTTAAAGAATTCTCAGGGAAGGATCCTATCCTTGTGGACTGGAAGGATGTCCAAAAAGGATTCTAGAACCCAAACAGAGGTATCCTGAAGCATGATGGGCAGAACACTGATTTGTCCAGTCAGTTTAACTAGGTGTCAGCAAGGTGATACGCAATAAAAGTAGATGAGTTTGGCCTGCCAAGGGGCAGTAGGAAGGAGAAGGACTCTTGGCTGCAGAGGAGGAACAGGATTTTGAGGTACTGGACTATAAGAGGAATTTCTGACAGTAAGCAGTTTCTGTAGGAGAAACTGCCACAGGAAGGAATCGGAGATCCTTACAGAATGATTGCCATGAAGTGAAAGAGAGTTTTCAGATTTCTCCCCATACACATTTATTGACTGAAATTGTATGTACACAAGATATTTTATTTTTTGCAATAAAAGTTTTACTGTAATTCAATCCTTTAGTGTGAACATTAACACCCGAAGGGCCTTGAAGTAAAGCTTCCTGTCTGTTTACAAATTAACCACCCTAATTGTCCCCCTTCTTAGAAGAGATAGCAAAGGAGGGGGTTACACTGATGATACTTTAAAAACTATTGTGCATAGAATCAGTTTTCTATTTGTAAAGCCTTTAATACGGTTCTGCATAAGTGTATTGACCTTAAAGTGAGTGGATTAGAAACTGATTGAGAGGTGACAAAAGGTAGTTATAAATGGAGTTCACTCCAAAAAGAGGGGTATTACTAGTGGTGTGCCACAGGGATCAGTCCTTGGGCTGGTTCTTTTCAACATTTTTGTAAGATGATATTGCAGAGGGACTAACAGAAAAGATTTGCTTTTTGTGGATGGATGATACCAAAATCTGGAACAGGTTAGCTAGTTACCCAAGATGGTATAGAACACATGGGGAGGGATCTAGTGAAGCTTCAGTCAAGAGTCTGGCAGCTAAAATTTAATGCTAAAAAAATGCTTATTCATTTGGGCTTCAAAATACCAAGGGAGTTGTACAGTATAGAGGGCAAAATTCTTCAATACATAAACAAAAATACGATCTGGGGGAGAATGAATCTGATAATCTCATGGTGGATAAGATGATGGCAAAAGCCAGAAAGATGCCTAGATTCATAGTGAGAGGAATGGTCAACAGGAAAAAAGAAGAGATATTGTACCTTTATAAGTCCTTGGTTAAACCTCATTAGGAAATTTTGGGGCAGATATTAAAAAAAAAGCTGAGCCCCTAAATTTAAGCTTCTAAATTAGGTACCTAATTTTTCAACTGAAAATTCACATAAATGTACGACCCTAAAAGTTAGGAAGCCCGTATTCAAAAGCCATTTAAATGGATAACATTATAGCTATCCATCTAAATGGCTTACTTGGCTCTATTCAGCTCTTATCTGGCTAAATTCTAGCCAGCTAATAAGTGACATGGCTAAAATTTAGCCAAATTAGGGATGGTCAAGGGGCATAAATGGGAGAACTTTAGTTAGCTGGCTAAGTTAACTGGCTAACTCCAATATTTACAGTTAGGCAGGTGATTTAGCCAGCTAAATCCGGTCGAGTAAAAGAGTTGTCCTAAAGTTAGCCGGCTATAGTTAGCTAGATAACTAATTAACGCCTAGATTTATCAAAATGCTTTACTTATAGCAGAAAGAGCGCCTGCTATAAAAAGGGGTGTGGTTAGTGTAATTATACTGCTCCCGCATTGCATAGGTAATTTTCACAAGTTGTGATAAAGTTATTGCACCTGTGCTAGGTTTTGCTTCATGTGCTGATTAATCCACTGCAGGGGGCATTTCAGTGAAAAGGTTTTTATTGTATATGCTCTTTGGAGAGAGAGCGAGACTGACCCTGTAAAGAACAGTATGTTACTTTACTATTTATACCACTGTAAGAGGGGGCACTTTTAACACTGTGTGGGGTTTGGGGGATGAGGTAGGTTTGGGGGCAGTTTTACATACAAAGTAGGAGGTATGAACAGCAAAGTTGTCATCACTGAAGATTTTCTGCTGTTTGAATCGATGAAAGGTACAAGAGGAGTTGATTTGTACAAATGGACAAATTTCTCAGTAGAAGGGAGTGGGCACTGGAATGCCTCAGGGATCTGTATTGGGACCCGTACTTTTCAATATATTTATAAATGATCTGGAAAGAAATACGACGAGTGAGGTAATCAAATTTGCAGCTGAAGCAAAATTATTCAGAGTAGTTAAATAACAAACAGATTGTGATAAGTTGTAGGAAGACCTTGTGAGACTGGGAAATTGGGCATCAAAATAGCAGATGAAATTTAATGTGGATAAGTGCAAGGTAATGCATATAGGGAAAAATAACCCATGCTATAGTTACACAATGTTAGGTTCCATATTAGGAGCTACCACCCAAGAAAGAGATCTAGGCGTCATAGTGGATAACACACTGAAATCGTTGGTTCAGTGTGCTGTGGCAGTCAAAAAAGCAAACAGAATGTTGGGAATTATTAGAAAGGGAATGGTGAATAAAACGGAAAATGTCATAATGCCTCTGTATTGCTCCATGGTGAGACAGCACCTTGAAAACTGTGCACAATTCTGGTTGCCGCATCTCAAAAAAGATATAGTTGCAATGGAGAAGGTACAGAGAAAGGCAACCAAAATGATAAAGGGAATGGAACAGCTCTCCTATGAGGAAAGACTAAAGAGGTTAGGACTCTTCAGCTTGGAGAAGAGACAGCTGAGGGGGGATATGATAGAGGTGTTTAAAATCATGAGAGGTCTAGAACAGGTAAATGTGAATCGATTATTTACTCTTTCAGATAATGGAAAGACTAGGGGGCACTCCATGAAGTTAGCATGTGGCACATTTAAAACTAATCGGAGAAAGTTCTTTTTCAATCAATGCACAATTAAACTCTGGAATTTGTTGCCAGGGGATGTGGTTAGTGCAGTTAGTGTAGCTGGGTTTAAAAAAGGATTGGATAAGTTCTTGGAGGAGAATTCCATTACCTGCTCTTAATTAAATTGATTTACAAAATAGCCACTGCTATTACTAGCAACAGTAACATGGAATAGACTTAATTTTTGGGTTCTTGCCAGGTTCTTATGGCCTGGATTGGCCACTGTTGGAGACAGGATGCTGGGCTTGATGGACCCGGTCTGACCCAGTAATGCATGTTCTTATGCACTCTCTACCCTCTCCCCGAATGGCATATGCAATAAAAATAATTTCACCTACTAAGGCATTAAAACCCACGTTCCTCTATCACATATGACATTAGGAGTCACTCATTACTATAAACTCCTTCCACTTGCATAGCAAATGTCACATTTGCATACTAGTGCGGCGCATTGCGCTACTTAACACATATTGATAAATGACCCTGCAAGATAGCCAACTATATTCAATAGTGTGGCTGCACTGTTGAATATGCCTCCAAAGTTAGTCAGATAAGAGTATCTGGCTAATTTTAATATCGAGGCTGTGTCTGAACATAGACCTCTAGGTCCCTAAATTTAGGACTGCTATTTATTTGCCTATATTTAGGTTCTGAAATTAGATACCTAGTTCCAAAAATAAATGCTAATTTCTAAATTTGTTTCTATGCCCTAATTTTGTTCCGATAATCACCCAATTTATAGACTCCTAAATTTAAAACCTAGTGAAACTAAGAGCCTGAATTTAGGGATTTAGCCCTTGTAAATTTTCAAAGGGGCTAATTTAGTATCTTAATTTCAAAAGTTAGTGTTGCGTTCAGCAGGTTGCGGGTCCGTCCCATGACCTGCTGCCCTTACCTCTGCTCCTTGATCAAAGCCAGCCTCAGCAGATGCCAAGATTCTCGTGTGGAAGTCTGCCGCCAGCAATCCTCCTCCGCTCTGGGAGCTCTGATACTGCTGTCCCCCACTGGCATAGCAGGCTGCCACGCTCTGCCAGCCTCTGATGTCTGCACTGACTTCCTCTGCTTGCTTTGTAACAATCATCACCATTGGGCATGAGTTGACAGAGATCTTCTGCCTCCTTTGATCCAAATACCACCACTGAGGCCTAACGTATCCTGCATAAGCCTGTCTTGCTCCGACCTTGAGCACTGTGGCCTGACGCTTTCAGCTGCAGCACTCAATGCTCCGTTCTATCCACTCAGGCCTGATGTATACTGCATAAGCCTATTTTGCTCAACCACAACCCCTGGGACCTGACACTTCCAGTTTCAGCATGCCATGTTCCAACCATATCAAAACAGCAAGGCTCAGGATCCTTAAGAATTTCCAATAAACTTTACAGACCCTAAGAATGCTACATTTTCTGCCTGCAAAGGTATTTCTGAAATTATACATGGACCTGAGACTGACAACACTACAGCTTTGGGGGTGTTACAGCTACACACCTCACTGCATTGATCTACACCTGCCATTTCAATATTTAAAAATTATTAACAGACATCACTTCCTCTGCCACTGCTCCAAGCTATTCTTGTCACATTATAATGCCCACTCACTTTGCTGTTCTGTGCATGTGCAAGAACTGGAAATGTCCTTGGAGGTGTTACAAATGCCTTTCTCTCTGCATTACTCTGCTGCTGCCATTCCAAGTCAGTCTTCCTCCTACTCCAAGGTTCTTGCTAAATTTCCTTCCCCAACAGTACCTGCCCACTTTTCATTGTGCCCTAGACATACATTGCTTTGCAAACTTACTGAAACACTCCTCAGGATTTTAATATCATTGTTCATCTATGATACTCACTTGCTTGCCATCTCTTGCTCTCACCACGGCTATCCATTCTTTTGCACACTTGCTGCACTGCTCCATGAACCATAACTGATTTTATGGCCCACTCACAGATCCACTTTTGTATCTATCTACCTAGGATGTGCATGGCTTACTCCGTGACACAAACATACCCTACTATATTGGAGGATCAGCTAGGCACAGCCATATTTTGATAGGGAAAGGCATCCCTTCTACGGTTGTCTGTATGCTCCAATGAAATGACTGGCATCTCCCATGCCACTCTGCCTTAATGCTATACCCCTCATTCTACACCTTTGGATCCTTGTGTACCCTGGCCTTGCTGCCATGTGCAGATTTTACATCTTGGGCTTCTTAACTTCTTTCTGCCACTGTACCTTCTAGGCATGCTCTAGCTCTTATACTTTGAGGTCTTCTTGTCAATCTGCAGAAGCACAGATTGAAATTTTGAAACCACTTGGTCCCTTTATCTGTACCTTGGGATTTTTCCTGACATATTTTCTGCTTCACTTTGCCTTCATGGTGCCTTAGGGTGCTGATGACACATTTGATGCCACTTTGCCTCTCATGATGCCATCAAGCTTTCAGGTCACTATTGCTGGTGTCCTCTTTTTGCACCTTGGGGTGTTCTTCCTCTTCTTGCGGCTTCTTTGCTCCTCTCACAGTGCTTTGGAGAATGTCTGCCAATGCTGGAAGCCTGGTATCCCCCTTTCCCCTTTGTGGAGCCTTAGATTAGTATTTTGACACTTTTGAAGCCATTTTGCCATAGTCTAACTTCCTTGCAATTCTTTGCCCCTTCTGATGATTTCTTTTCACAAGTTTCATTAGAATTGATAAGAAAAACACTATTCTGGAGCTCAAAATAGACTGCAATGCTTCCCCCATAGCTTTTAATGGCAAATGAATTAACTAATGAAACAAATGAACCATTTTTTTTTTATTTGGAAACTAATAAAAAGAATTTGAGTACCAATGAAATGAATTAATGAACCAAAATTATTTTTTTTCTTCTGCACATACCTAATAGCTACTGGCCTTCACTGTAAAGGGTATGGGGAAAGACTTAAATATCTAAACATGTTTACCCCAAAGAAAAGGCGAGAAAAAGAAGATATGATAAAGACATTTAAATACATCCAAGGTATCGATGCACAGGAGGCAGATCTCTTTCAAAGGAAAGGAAGCTCTGGAATGAGGTATCATGGGATGAGCGTGAAAAGGAGTAGACTCTGGAGTATTATAAAGAAATATTTCTGTACTGAAAGTGTGGTGGATGCATGTAATAGCCACTCAGTAGAGTTTGTGGGTATAGATATTGTATCTGAATTCAAAGAAGCATGGGAGAAGCACAGGGGATATCTGAGAGAATGGTAGGGATTGTATAGCTGAGCAGTTGGTTTGGATGGGCAGACGAGATAAGCCACATGGTCTTTTTCTGCTATCATGTTTCTCTATTTCACTGCTTAAAGTGATCCAGACATAAATCTATTCACATAATAAAAGCTTTAATAAGCACATACCTCCACCTTGGTTCAAAAAACTCCCTACATTTCCAAACAGATTGTCGTCTTCTTGCATAGTTGGAGCTGCTGCCTCCTTTGATTTTTAAACTCAGACTTCCAAACAGTCCTTAGTGAAATGACTTATATTGTATTAAACTCTTCTAGTCTTTAGTAGATGAATGACATGTATAGAGAGACCAAGTGAACATGAACTTCACAATGAAGTGATATCATTTTGCAACTGTTTAACAAGAAGCCCTACTGCTGAAAGCTTTTAAAATGCAATTGCTAGAGAACAATAAATACTTCTTTCTCAGTGCATTATTTTATGTCTGAAAAAAATTCTATATTCATCGGATTACAAAAAGCAATAAGCTCCATTTGAATATCACAAATCAAAAGAGGGAGAAAATTTATAACAATATAAAGTACTTTAGTGGGAGCAAGCTATCTAGAGAACGATCAAATATGATTCACCAGGTGCTTCATCACAGATTCGCAATTGATCCACTGTAACAAGATAAAACAATCCCTTTCCAAAATACAGTGCACCAAAATACATGTATTTGATGCAGAACTGAGACAACTTACTGCATTTCAGCATTATAATATCTCAAAATAAATTTCTACTTTGATTAAAAATATAACAAAGAAAGCATATGCTACACATATGAAGATCTCAGAAGCAGGCCGGCACAGTTTCAGCTGGGATATAGTAAACAATGCAGGTGCTACCTATCTGAAGAAACAGCTGGATTGGAAGGTCCAGCTGTACAGACTCCCAGAATTGCAAACTGAAACTTGATCATCACAATGCTAACAATTGAACAGACAGCTAAAACTACATGAAAGGAATCAGAAATCATATCTGACCAATCAGAAACATACATCTTCCAAAGTAATTCAGTCTTGTACTCACTCTCTTTCTATTATATAATATATAATGTGCATTTATGTATATAGATTTTTATTTATTTATTATTTTCATATACCAACATTTGATTGAGATATCACATTGGTTTACATTCAAGCACTGTAGGTATTTCTCTGTCCCCAGAGGGCTTACAATCTAAGTTTTTGTACCTGAGGCAATGGAGGGTAAAGTGACTTGCCCAAGGTCACAAGGAGCAAAAGCAAGACTCGAACCCTGGTCTCCTGGTTCGTAGTCCACTGCTCTAACCGGGCAGCAGCAGCCTCTTCCTGTTCTTAGTCTCCTGGTGGAGTCTGGTGGAGGTGGCGTCAGCTGCACTGTCTTTGTCTTGGGACTGACTGTAGCCCCTAGGTCACTGCCCCCTTCCGGCTGCCACCCCATGCAAGTATATGGCTTGCACAGGGGGTTGCGTCGGCCCTGACCACAGACGTATTCCTATTTCTACAGCAATATACTTTAACTATGAATCTAAACATAGAAACATAGAAATGATGGCAGAAAAGGAGTAAATGGTCCATCCAGTATGCCCAGCAAGCTTATGGGCAGACTGCTGCATCTTGCAGGTTACCCCCATGCTTATCAGTTTACCAAACTGTAAAAGGCAGGGCCCTCATTCATTACTGTCTGAATCCAGTTCCCTGTTACCCCTTGCCATTGAAGCAGAGAGCAAATGTTGTATCAAAAAGCATCAGGCTTATTGGTTAAACGTAGTAACTGCTGCACCAGCAAGTTACCCCCATGCACTCTTTTCTTCATTTCCATTCTCTAGTTTTTAGGTATCCACAGTGTTTACCCCATGCCCCTTTGAAATCTTTCACTGTTTTCATCTTCACCAACTCCTCCAGAATGGCTTTCCAGGAATCCCTCACCCTCTCTGTGAAGAAATATTTCCTGACGTTGGTTCTGAGTCATCCTCCTTGAAGTTTCATTTCGTGATCCCTAGTTCTACTGATTTCTTTACAACCATAAAAGTTTGACAATTGTGCATCATTAAGACCTTTCAGGAATCTGAAGGTCAGTATCATATCTCCCCTGCACCTCCTCTCTTTCAGGGTATACATATTCAGATCCTTTAGCCTCTCTAACTTTAAATATATAGATCCTCAACCAATATTGATGATTTAAAACTACTGCAACCTACTTTAAATGTATTGTAATCTGCTTTGATGCTATTCATGGAAAAAAGCAGAACATCAAATGCCAATAAATAAATAAATAATAGTGTGTAGTGATCCGTAGTAACCCAGCTTGTTCTGGTTTCCGAAAAGGAGGTATATTGTTATTCTATAGGGATGTGAATTGGGCTTTGGACGATTGAAAATATCGTACGATATTTTCAAAATCGTCAGAAATCGGGGCTCCCCCAAAACGATAGGAAAACCCCACGATATTGTTCGTGTGGGTCTCTTATCGTTTTGGGGGAGGGCGGGAATAACGGCACACAAAAATAACCCCTAAACCCACCCCAACCCTTTAAAACTAATCCCTTAGCTTCCCCCACCCCCCGACCCCCCCAAAACATTTTACAGGTACCTGGTGGTCCAGTGGGGGTCCTGGGAGTGATCTCCCGCTCCCAGGCCGTCGGCTGCCACTAATCAAAATGGCGCCGATTGCCCTTTGCCCTTACCATGTGACAGGGTATCCATGCCATTGGCCGGCCCCTGTCACATCGTAGGAGCACTGGCTGGCCCGTGCCATTTTTAAAGATGGCGCCGGCCATCCAGTGCTCCCTCCAATTCACATCTCTATTATTCTAGGATTGGAAGTAATATTTGTGATGTTGGCATTTCACAAGCTCTGCATTTAGTTGCAGGGGGCAGGTCTCAAGGTAGTTTTCCTTTCCCATCCCACCCTAAGGAGACCCTGCTTGTGAATACTGGCACCTTTTATCCAGAAAAAGCACTGCATATACATAGAGAGAGAGAGAGAGAGAGAGGGACAATCAGTTTAAGATGAACAGAAAAAAAAATGTCAGATATCAGATTCCTATAATTGTTCAATAAACAATATTGTCTCTTCTTAATTTCAATCAATCTGTAAAGAAAATCTCTTTAAAAATTAGCTTGGAGGTATGTGGGCATTAGGAACGTGGGGGGTGGTGGTGATGGTCAGTGGGATTCTGGGTGGAGTGGTTGTTAAGGTATTTATTTCTGTACCACACATTGATATTTTTAATGAGACGTGGTAGTCCAAGTTTCCTAAGTAAGTACATAAATGTTCATTTATTAGACATGAAATAGAAACTTTTAGTTAAATTTCCAGTTTTGTTTCATTTTTAAAACAAAAAGAAGAAATGTTCGACTTTGCTTTTCTTTATTTCATTTTAGAATAAAATAAGGTTGTCAAAGATGAAAACCTTCCCCACTCCTTGGCCCTCCCCCAATCCTCCCTTACCCCCACTGGACCCTGTTATTCTATGGCCAGTGCTATTTTGCATGACAACAATTTACAATGGCACTGACCTTGGTCATTTGCCAGGGTTCACTCCTACCCAATGAACGCCTTCTCAATAAGAAGGTACAATGACAAACTTTCTAAACTTTGGGGGTATTTACATTGCATTATTTTTGGTTTTTAAACTTTTTTTTGCCTTTTTTGTTTTCATTTTTTAAGAAACAAAACAAAGAACAAACCAAATAAAGAAGATAAGGAAAAACAAAACAAAAACATGTCTGTGCACAGTGCGCAAAAGGTATTTGTGGACCTTCACACTTCCCAGACACTTTAAAATCTCCTCCCTTATAGGTTAATAAGAGGTTTAGAAATTAAGAATGTCAAAAAAATGGGAAAAGCTGTTTTTTTCTAAGATATAAAACCACTTTGCAGTACGAGTGCTCTGAATGTAAAAGCAGATAAGTAAGAACATAAGAAATTGCCATGCTGGGTCACACCAAGGGTCCATCAAGCCCAGCATCCTGTACTGTACAAATGAGTGCCAGATGTCCTTTGACGTATTTATTATAGTGGAGACGTGTTTTAAAAAATGCCCGACTCAGCCGAGTGGAGAGAGCATATCCGACTGCGGCTTAAGCGATATGCTCCAATTGCGGATGTTTTACCAAGAACTTATGTATAACAAGTAAAGATTGGTTTAAGACCACAGTAGGTCCAAACTCAATCAGAGCCCCTGAGGCAGCCACTAGAGGAATGGTGAAAAACGGCTGAGTCGGGCATTTTTTAAAACATGTCTCCACTATAATAAATACGTCAAAGGACATCTGGCATCTATTCCTTTGTTTTTCCCTCCACGGCTATCATAGATCACCTTCCTTTTTGTTTCTTGGCTCTGTGTGAACAGCTTAACAAAAAAAACTTTTTTTAAAGTAGTGTTTGTGGGAACTATGATTATTTATGACCGATATAGCAGTAGAAATGTCAGACTTGACTAAGTAAACTGCTTGGTGTTATGAAGGTCCCTTTAGTCTTCTGCAATGCCTTCTGTCGCTAACATCAATTATTTGTAAAATGTATTATCCAAGAGTTTTTTTACATTTGTTTGTTTGCTACACTATTGATTCTGGACTGTTTCTATGTGATTATGTGTGATATTTGTCATTTTTACATGTGAACTTTTGTGCTTGTGAAACTGTTTGCAAAAATTCTGCAAAATCACTAATAAGCTGATAAATCATACATCTCAGCTCATTAACTATTTCACAATAGTAAAATTACATGAGGAAAATTGTTGCAAAGCCACAGGGAAATGTAGTTAAGTTTTTGTGATAAAATTTGCAATTTTGAGCTGCTTGAATACTTCCATGAACCAGTAATATAAGAAAAAATTGCACTGTGCCAGTTCATTTCCACAAATCTACTCATGAGTGAGTACAGTGACCCCAAGGATTGTAATAATGACTTCTTGACAGCAGCAAAAAGACTAACTAAGACTATGAGGCATTTTGAGTATAAGCTCCTTCTGATCTAACAGGTGCTCACAGGTCAGGTCTTCTGGTTTGTATTCTTAACCTGTAGATGATTCTGCCATTTGAAGAATGCCTGAGTATCACCACAGTAGCCTTGAAAGAAAGCCAAGTTTATTTTACTGAGATGTCTTTATTTTAGAATATGGTGCCTAGCAATGCCTTTTTCCAGGAGGAGCATGTGCAACTATGGTATGCATTCTTCAGTATACATTTGCTAAGAATAATATTAGATTTACATGAATATTGCAGTGCTCTGACGAGCAACTACACTTGTGGAAAGGGAATGGAAGGATCTACTAATAGTGAACTAATAGGTAATTGTTTTTGTATTACTGGGTAGATTAATGCAAATAGCATGAATTAATGTGATTTGTGTTAATTAGCTTTTTGAATTATAATGAGTCAAATTGCATGCATTTGAATGCAGTACAGCCCACTCCTATTTTTTTCAAAGTAGTATGGAATTTTTTTCAATGAACAATAATGCAAATGTGTGCTTTACCATTAATATACATTAGTGCCTTAAATCAGTGGTGGCAATTCCAGTTGTCAAGAGCCACAAGCCAGTCAGGTTTCAGGATATCCCTAATGACTGTTGCGCTCGGGGGTGGACCCTTCTCCTAGAGCAGTGGAGAACGGCTCCCTGGTAGGGACCAGGAAGCACCTGCCCCCAGGGGGCGGAGCACTGGAGGAGACAGAGGCTAGGATGAGCATCACCACTGGAAGCCCGAGGTCCCCCCGGGAGGAGCCCATAGGGACCCGGGCCGCTTAGACTTAGGTGGGCCTCGCAGGGTCTCCTGGAGAGACAGAAGTCAGGCGTGCCCACAGACAGAAGAGGAGTGCGGTCAGGTTCGAGACTGGAGGTCAGAGGGAGCAAGGAGGACCAGAACAACGTAGGTGATGACAAGGCTAGGAACAGAGCCAGAATCTGGAGACGTGGTCAAGTAGGCAGAGGTCAGAATCTGGGAGTCAGTCCAAGGAGTGGTCAATGAAGCAGGGGTCAGGTTCCAGAGATCAGACGAGATCACAGGCAGACTGAGGTTGTAGGAGCTCAGATTCCTATGAACAATCGTTGAATGAGAAAAACTGAAAATCTCTGATTAACAACGCCAGCATTGAAACGCATTGAAACGCACAGCCATTTTAAATGTACTAATATTTGATACGCAATGGAATGCACTACGCACTTATATACTGACATTCAGTGAAACGCACTACCATTTTGTAATAATATTTTGTATTGTATTAATACGATTGCTGCTATAAAATGTCGATCATATCATGTCTGTTAAATGATGTGTGTAGTGGTCTCATTGTAAGCTACACCTACTTGAAAGAATGTATAAAAGCCCACTCCCGACGGGGAGTGGCATGCAGTTTGTTCTAAGCCTTTGTCTTAGCTGCATCTTGCTGGCAATAAAAGTCTATCTTTACGGATCAGTTGTCTGGACCTCTTTCCTGACTAAATTAAGATGGTTACATTGGCGAGCCAGCCAGGAGGTGCCGGGGATGCTATATTAGCCCCCCAGTTGGTCTAGCAGTTTGTGGCGGAGTGATCCCCCAGACTTACCTGGTGAGTGGCCACCGCTGAGTTCATTGATCAGGTTTCTGAGGGGACCATTCCATGGAATTCTTCTGAGACCTCTGGGCTTGGTGATCTGGAAAGAAGGCTTTCTTGACGATCGGAAACTGGAACTTTGCAGGCAAGTATTTTGGGAATTTTAGACCGATCCATTAACGGAGGATCGAAGGGGGCCCTGATCACGCCCCGCCAAGTGGCCGAGTAAGAACTAGGTTCTGAAACCCCACAGCGGCTTGGGAGGAATAAGTGAATAAGTTTCTTGTTGTGTGAAAGAGAGTGAATGGCCTCGCAGTTCTAGGCTGGGCGACCGCGTCCTAGTCGGGGCGATTGTGACCCTATTGTGTCTGGCGGATACGGACCCCTTACCTATCCGCTTTCCCTTCCCTCCTTTGTCTGTATTTCTATTCTAAAATGGGAGGGGGAGGTTCTACTCCATTAAAAACCATGACGGAACACTTTAGTGAAGTGTTCGATAAGCATAAATGCACAAAAGCAGGGATGATTCAGCGATGTGCATATAAGTGGCCGAGTTTAGGAGAATCCGTGAATTGGCCTCCGAAAGGAACTTTTGATTTTCAGACAGCCACAAAAGTTCAGAATATAGTAATTGTAGAAGGGAATCCGGGCTGTCCAGAAGATATACCATATATCGATGCTTGAATTGCAGTTATTCTTGATCCTCCGTCATGGGCGAAAAAGTTAGTGGAGGGAGCCGCCCTAACAATGGTGGCGCATATACAAAAATCGAAAGACCGGAAATCCTCAAACCGGAAGAGAAAGGAAGAGACGGCCATCTTAGCTATAAAAGAAGATATGCCATCAGCGGCGGCCATCTTTGTAGCTAAAGGAAATAATGGAAATCAAGTAAAAGTGAAAGTACAGCCTCCTTTAGTAAAACCCATATTAGCAGATGAACCGGAAGATCAAGCTCCACCACCGTACATTCCATTATATCCACAATTGATGCCGACTCCTGCTTATGAACAAGTCGATTCTTTAACAGAGCCTGCACTCGAAACAGAAACTGAGGCAGAGGCAGTGGGAATTAAAAAGGATATAGAAATATCTTCCGTTTCAGAGCGTACTAGAAATAAAATAAAAAATGCCAGCTTACAGCTACCAATTAGAGAAACTGCTACAATAGTGCCAGTACCACCAACGGAAGATAATGATTTTAATACTACACAAACAATAAAGCTATTCACATATGTACCTTTTTCATCTGCTGATCTTTTTAATTGGAAACAACATGGTCCTTCATATGCAGAAAAACCAGACCAGATGATTGATTTTTTATCTGGAATTTTTACAGCTCATAACCCTAATTGGGCTGACATTCGTCATTTAGCCTCCTTTCTTTTCACCACAGAAGAACGGCGACAGATTCAACAAAATATGGAGGAATCAGCTAGAGAAGGAGCTGGATCCGATGGAAATCCAGATGAAGCAATGAGGGAATTTGCCCCTCTCACAGACCCTTGTTGGGATTATCAGACGCCAATAGGGCGAGAACGTATAGCTGCTTACCAAAAAGCCTTTTTAGAAGCTTTGAAGAAAGGAAAAAGAAAAATTATGAATATGAGTAAAATACAAGACATTGTGCAGAAAAAAGAAGAAACTCCTGGAGATTTTTTAGAGCGTTTAATGGATGCCTATCGTAAATATAGTCCTTTTGATCCAGAAGATTCAAAAAATCATCCTATCATAGTAATGAGCTTTGTAGGACAGTCATATCCAGATATACGTCGCAAACTTCAAAAGACAGAAGGATTTGAAGGAATGACTATTAGTCAATTAAAGGCAATGGCTGACAGAGTTTATGGAAATCGAGAAATAGAAGAGAAAAAAGAAGATAAAAGAGAAGCTGGTCGTCGAATGAAAGAGAGTGTCAGTCTCCTAGCTGCAGCCTTAGAGGAAACTAATTTTGGAGATCAGAAAAGTTATTATCAAGGATATCCTAGATATAGAGGAAGAGGCAGATCACCATTCAGAGGAAGATTATTCAGAGGAGGATCATTTAGAGGAGGAAGAGTGCCTCTAGGACTGAATCAATGTGCATATTGTAAGCAAGAAGGACATTGGAAATCTAATTGTCCAGAAACACCACAACGAAAGGAAGAAGGACATAAACAACAACCTAAATCACGAGAACCTGAATGGCAATTGGCATTGGATGAGATGTCTGGAGATGATGGTGAACAAGATTCCTGACTAGACAAGGAGAATCTTCCACTTGACCCCTTAGTAGAAATAAAAGTGGGAGCAAAGACATTTAAAGGACTATTGGATTCAGGAGCACAGCGATCAGTTATGACTACTGCAATAACTACTCCAACATCTAAAAGTATTTCCATTGTAGGAGCTTCTGGAAAACCACTAGCAGCTCCTATTCTTCAAAATCGACAAATTCGAATTGGAGGACAACTAGTATCTCACCAATTTCTTTATGTTCCAGGATGTCCAGTGCCATTAATTGGTAGAGATCTTCTTTGTAAATTAAGAGCAAGTTTACAATTTGAACCAAGTGGTGAAATTAAAGCTTCCTTTGCTGATACACCAGTATCTTTAATTTGTCCTCTTCAAGAAGAATGGAGACTTCATCTCCCCGTAATTGAAAAGACAATCGAACATCGATACGTGAAAGAAACACCTCTCAATAAAAAACAAAGACAATTGATGGACAGTATACCTCAAGTATGGGCTGAAAATAACCCAGGAGGATTAGCTAATGAAGCTATCCCAATATGGATTGAAATGAAAGAAAATGCTCAGGTCATTAATCAACCTCAATACCCCATTCCATATATGGCCAGACAAGGAATACAAATACATCTTCAGAGATTATTTGATTTAGGTATCCTTAGACGAATTCGATCTGCCTGGAACACTCCTTTATTGCCAGTAAAGAAACCTGGTACTAATGATTACCGACCTGTACAAGATCTAAGAAAACTAAATATGCAAGTGGCAGATTTGGTAGCACTTGTGCCAAATCTGTACTCAATTCTAGCTCAAGTTTCTTCCAGCTCCAAGTGGTACAGTGTCATTGATCTCAAGGATGCTTTCTTTTCCGTTCCAATAGCTGAGAAATGTCAGAAAATGTTTGCCTTCACTTGGGAAAATGCCCAAACTGGAGAAAAGCAGCAATATACTTGGACTCGCCTACCCCAAGGATTTAAATATTCACCTACTCTGTTTGGAGAACAACTGGCCAGGGACCTGAAGATGTACCAGATCATATATGGGCCCGTTGTACAGTATGTGGATGATCTCTTGCTATTTAGGGAAACATACCATGAATGTGCCGTATCAACCCTTCATTTGTTGAAGACTTTATACTTGAAAGGGTATCGTGCAAGCAAAAAGAAAGCACAAATTTGTGAAGTGGAAGTAGAATATTTGGGCTTTCGTATCAGAGACGGCACTCGTCGTCTTGGAATCTCTCGTACAAGTTCTATAAGAGATCAACCTGTACCCACTTGTAAAAAAGAACTCCGTGAGTTTTTGGGAGCTGCAGGATATTGTAGACTTTGGATTGCTAATTATGCAATTATTGCTCAACCATTATAATGATAAACTATGAGGCAAAGAAGCAGAATCTCAGCCCTTCCAGTGGGAGAAACAAGAACTGACAAATTTAAATCAACTGAAAGAAGCCTTGATCTCACCTCCTGCTCTAGGGTTACCTGATATAACAAAACCATTTCATCTGTTCATAGATGAGAAGAAAGGAATGGCCATTGGGGTATTGACTCAAACTTTAGGATCATGGGAACAACCTGTTGCATATTTGTCAAAAGGAATGGACAATGTTGCTAAAGGATGGCCTGGTTGTCTTCGAAGCATTGCTGCTGCATGCTTATTGATACCTGAAGCTGTTAAATTAACATTTGGACAAACTCTACAAATAACAACTCCTCATACTATCTAAGGACTGCTTGAAACTCATGGACCAAAATGGATGACTAATTCACGTCTTGTCAAATATCAAGCTTTACTATGTGAAACACCTGAAATTCAAATACAAGACAGCAAAAACTTGAACCTGGCTACTCTTATGCTGGCACCCGAACCAGTTGTTCATGACTGTGAAGAAGTTATGGCTACAGTACACTCTAGTAGACCAGATTTGAGAGATCAACCTTGTCAAGGAGCCTGGACTTTATACACTGATGGAAGCAGCCAAATCATTAATGGAATACGTGTTGCTGGATATACTGTAGTCTCTGAAGATGAAATTGTCGAGGCTGAACCTCTACCTCCGGGAACATCTGCACAAAAAGCTGAATTAATTGCCCTTACTCGAGCTTTACAATTGTCAGAAGGAAAAACTGTCAACATATACACAGACTCTAAATATGCCTTTCTTACAATTCAAGTACATGGAGCTTTATATAAAGAAAGAGGATTTCTAACTGCAGAAGGAAAACAATTTAACCAATGCACCAGAAGTACATGAATTACTAAATGCAGTCTGGTTACCTCGCAAAGTGGCTGTAATGCATTGTAAAGCACATACAAGGAAATCAGATCCTATTGCTCAAGGAAATCAAAGAGCAGATAAAGCAGCAAAAGAAGTAACTCAAGAACATTTTCAAACAACAATAACAACATGCCCTCTTTTACAGTTTCCAAATGAAATCCCCATCTATACTATAGAAGAGAATGAATTGGCACAATATGAAAATTTTCATCAACAAAACGGATGGTGGATTATACAAGATGGGCGAATATGGATACCTGAAACCATTGCTTGGACAATAGTTAAAGAAGCACATGATTATACACACCTTGGTCGTGATTCATTAGCAAGATTACTGGAAAAAACATATATCAACCGAATCACTCAATTGACTAAACATGCAATTAATCAATGTATCACATGTGCACAGAACAATCCTAGAAATGGAACTGGTCCTGCTCCTGGGCATATCCTTCGAGGAACTATACCTTTTCAAGTCTGTCAAATTGGTTTTACTCACATGACTCCATCAAAAGGATACAAAGCCATATTAGTGGCAATCTGCACTTACTCTGGATGGATTGAAGCTATACCTACACGAACAGAAATGGCCAAGGAAGTTACCACTTTACTTCTATGTCAGATTCTACCACGTTATGGACTTCCAAGACAAACAAATTCTGACAATGGACCAGCTTTCACCAGTGAAGTCACACAACAATTAAGCAAAGTTCTGGGCATTAATTGGCATCTACATTGTACTTGGAGACCACAAAGTAGTGGATCAGTTGAGCGAGCTAATAAAACTTTGAAAAGTCAATTAGCTAAATTATGTCAAGAAACAAAAGCCAAATGGCCAGATATTCTACCATTAGCTCTGCTGCACATTCGATGTACTCCAAGAAAATCTGGTCTAACACCGTATGAAATGATGTATGCCAGACCACCACCACTTCCATCATTTCCTGAATCACTACAAATCCAAGGAGAAATGTTACTCAGCAAACAATTAAAAGGATTACATGATACAGTAATGGCAATTCGTACCTATACATGTGAAACTGAACCACTGATTCTAATTACACCAACTCATAAATTTCATATTGAAGATTCTGTATGGGTAAAAGAATGGGATGACTCTGATTGTCTCAAACCTCGATGGAAAGGATCATATACCATACTGTTGACAACTCCTACTGCTGTTAAAGTTTCTGGTTGTCCATCATGGATTCATTGGACCCGAATTAAACCTGCTTCCAATACTTGACGGGTTTCCAAGACTGGAGAACAACAACTAAAATTCACCAGAAATGTACCAAAAGCTGAAGCTGAGTAACTACTGCAATTAACACTGATAAAACATAACATCTGAAGAATAAAAATAATGTGTTTATTTCTTTTCCTTCTTTGCAGGCATAATAATACATGTCGACTTCATCTCTTTGGAAGTGGGCCATCTGTGCTCTTCTTATCATCATTTTAAGTATTATGGGGTGGATTTTAAGAGCCCTGCTCGCCTAAATCCGCCCAAATCCGGGCGGATTTAGGTGAGCAGGGCCCTGCGCGCTGGTGCCCCTATGTTCAATAGGCCTACCGGCGCGCGCAGACCCCGGGACTTGCGTAAGTCCCGGGGTTTGGCGAGGGGGGCGTGTCAGGGGCGGGCCCGAGCCGCGCGGCGTTTAGGGGGCGTGTCGGCAGCGTTTTGGGGGCGGGCCCAGGGTCGCGTCCCGGCTAGCTAGCGGCCCGCTGGCGCGCGGGGATTTACGCCTCCCGGAGGTAAGGAGGGGGTTTAGACAGGGCCGGGCGGGTGGGTTAGGTAGAGGAAGGGAGAGGAAGGTGAGGGGAGGGCGTTAGAGGATTCCCTCCGAGGCCGCTCCGATTTTGGAGTGGCCTCGGAGGGAACGGGGGTAGGCTGCGTGGCTCGGTGCGCGCCAGCTATACAGAATCGATAGCCTTGCGCGCGCCGATCCAGGATTTGCGCGGCTACGCGCGTATCTACTAAAATCCCGCGTACTTTTGCTTGCGCCTGATGCACCAGCAAAAGTACGCCTATTCGCGCGGTCTGAAAATCTACCCCTATATGCCCATCTGAAAATTCTTGGAAATGGTTCACATGTTCTATCTATATCATCAGTTCTGCTCTACTATGGATCATTTTTACTATCTTCAAAGAAGTATTCAATTCCTAATAATAATTATGTGTTCAATAACAGGATCTTTCAACTCTCCATTAAGTCAAAATTGTTCTGAATGTATCAAACAAGTACGCACCTCAAACCAAGATGGATTTCAACTTATTTCTACGATAATACATCAATCACATCCTCCACCATCCTGTATATCGAAACCTGCTTGTTCTCTAAATACTACTCAAGGATATCAATCTTTTCATCGATGTACTTTAAACAACAAAATAATTTGCCATTCTCCGACAATTCCTAGATATTATAACGTCACAATCACAGCAGGTCTTCCAAAAGACCCAAATTCTCGCAATACGCCAATTGGTGAAGGAATACTATACTATATTAATTCTACAAAAGTCATGATAGGAGAACCTTCCATTGCCACACTTACCTTTGATTCTTGTGAAGCAATTGATAAACATCCCAAGGCTGTTAAGTGTGGATCAGCTTCTTGGAAAGCAGAATATGTATTTAACCATAAATATCTTTGCCCATATGATCGAGGGCATAATCCTACTAATTGGTTGCTCTGTGCAGGAAATATCCAACTAACTGGATAGAAATTAGTATGTGACTACACAGGAGGAGGATATTCAGGTTGCACAGGATTAGGTAGATTGAAAAGAGGAACTGGTAACATCATCTTCCTTGACTGGATTATTAGGACTGAAGGATCCTCTTGGCAAGCAACATGGGGATTTGGAATCGATGGAACAGGAGAAGATCCTAAAACTTACATCACAATCACACAACGAAGAGAAAAACAACATCCTATTACACATCAAACTACAATAGTTGGATATCAATCATTCTTTGATGAAGTATCTCACCTCAATGAAATGCTTAAGAAACATACTACTTCTCTTCAAGCAAAGAACATGTTCATAAACTTGGCTGAAAATATAGCACTTTCTCTAGGAGTGAAGAATTGTTTTGTATATGGAGGTACAAATATCGGTGAACAATGGCCTTGGGAAGCTAAAGAAATCTTTCAATCTGACTGGGATGCTTTGAATTCTACCATAACATACAATCGAAAGAACAAACCTTATGAATGGGCCCTTCAGACTGATGTTATTGGAAGATAATGTTTGTCTCATGAATACTCCAATGCTTATACTATATCAGTTGGCAATTCACTGTGTACAGGAGTCCTTACAATGTCAGCAAATAATTATAAATGGTGGCAAACTGAGAATTTTACCATACCTACATCATTCTGGACTGAACCAATCATAAATGCTACATGGGAAGCAGCTGGAAAATCATCAACACAATTTATAGCCCCTGATGGATATTACTTTGTATGCGGACGAAAAGCGTATGAACAATTACCTTCAAAGTGGTATGGAACATGTTTTGTAGCATCAATACGCCCTAGCTTCTTTCTTTTACCACTTACAGTAGGTGAAACATTAGGTATTCCAATATATATATCAATGAAACCAAATAAACGATGAAGAAATACTAAAGTTCCAATTGGTGATTGGACTGACAAAGATTGGCCACCAGAACGCATCGTACAATATTATGGACCAGCAACATGGGCCGAAGATGGTTCATATGGATATAGTAGAATAGGCAAAAAGAGCTAAGCAAACCCAAAAGCGACAATCAGCAACAAAAAAAGGGGGGCTAGATTAATCTATAAATATTTCGCTCACTATTTTTTAATTTATAATTTATAATTTTTTATTTTTTAATTATTTATTTTTTAATTTTTAGTGTTTATAATTTATAATATTTTGTATATAATTATTTAAATGTATTTATTCATTCTTGGTTGAAAACGACTTACAACAAATATCCATTGCTGAAAGGAGCACAACTCAGGTGGAAGTAAAACTGCATCAGCAAGCCTGACGGCGTCTCTCTGAAATGTAAAAAGAGCGCCCGGTCTTCTCAATCATTTGCAGTTTCACTTAATAGTTACACAGCTTTTGACAGCTATAAATTATAAACACTAAAAATTAAAAAATAAATAATTAAAAAATAAAAAATAAAAAATTATAAATTAAAAAATAGTGAGCGAAATATTTATAGATTAATCTAGCCCCCCTTTTTTGTTGCTCATATGGATATAGAACACCCATCTACATGTTAAATTGCATTATCAGACTTCAAGCAGTACTTGAACTTCTTACCAATGACTCAGCAATGGCCCTTAATATTTTGGCCAAACAAAACACGAAACTCATCACTGCTGTGTATCAAAATCGATTAGCACTAGATTATCTTCTAGCTCAGGAAGGCGGAGTATGTGGAAAATTTAATCTCTCTAATTGTTGTTTACAGATTGATGATAAAAGTCAAGTTATCGAAGAAATTACTGATCGCATGGTGCGACTAGCTCATGTTCCTGTACAAACCTGGTCTGGAGCCCTTGATTGGACTTCATCAATGCCTAACTGGATATCATCCATTCCAGGATTCAAGGAACTATTCATTCCCGTAATACTCTGTTTAATTTCTTGTATTGTAATACCTTTATGTCTTCCTCTTTTACTCAGGTACTTGCGTACAATGATGGAAACTATAGCTGATCGAAGAGCAGCAGCCCAAATTATGATAATGAATCAATACACTTCTATTTCAACACTTCCCTCAGATTCAGAAGATGAAGAATCTTTTAACCGGAGTAACTAATCCTTAGAGTTAAGAGTTTACAAGGACCACCATTCTTGTTAGGGTTAAGTCCGGATACAAAGGTGGGGGGGGGGGGGTGCTCCTCTAGGGACCCCTTGTCTCAACCCCAGTGAAGTAACCAACAACCTAACAGAGTATTAGGGTCCGCATAAAATAATTATGGTACTAATTATTGTTTGTCTTTTCAGCTACCTCATAAGATGATACTTGTGCCTTCTAAAGAAGTTGAAGTATCAAAGGGGGGAATGTAGGAGCTCAGATTCCTATGAACAATCGTTGAATGAGAAAAACTGAAAATCTCTGATTAACAACGCCAGCATTGAAACGCATTGAAACGCACAGCCATTTTAAATGTACTAATATTTGATACGCAATGGAATGCACTACGCACTTACATACTGACATTCAGTGAAACGCACTACCATTTTGTAATAATATTTTGTATTGTATTAATACGATTGCTGCTATAAAATGTCGATCATATCATGTCTGTTAAATGACGTGTGTAGTGGTCTGATTGTAAGCTACACCTACTTGAAAGAATGTATAAAAGCCCACTCCCGACGGGGAGTGGCATGCAGTTTGTTCTAAGCCTTTGTCTTAGCTGCATCTTCCTGGCAATAAAAGTCTATCTTTATGGATCAGTTGTCTGGACCTCTTTCCTGACTAAATTAAGACGGTTACAAGGTCAGCAGGCAGGCAGGTCAAGAAACAGGCTGAAGTCGGAAGGCAGGCAGCAGGCAGGCAGGTCACGGAACAGGCTGAAGTCAGAAGGCAGGCAGCAGGCAGACAGGTCAAGGAGCAAGCCGAGGTCAGTACCAGTAAGACAGTCTGAAGGTACTACTTGGGGAGGCGGACAGACAAACAGGAACAGAAGGATGCTGGAATACTAGGATGCAGGAACAGGACTGGAATAGAAGAATCCTGGAACGAAACTGGAAGAAGACTGGAACAAGGTACAAATGCAGTGACAATCCAGCAAGGGACTAACCCGATTGCCAAGGCAAGGAAGTACAGGCAGGGTCTTCCTTATATTGGGGAATCAATCAGGGCGCGCCGCGGAGCTAGGACCCTTCCCTGGCCCTACAAGAGGCCGGACAGTCTGCATGGGCATAGGGGCATGGCCGATGCCACTGAGGACGCCGAGCTCCGGAGTGAGGCCTGGTTGCATAGTGGAAGGCCCAGCAACCACCGCCATGGGACGTCGAAGCCTGGAAGAGCTTGCAACTACCGCTAGGGAGGCCGACCCAGGACCTGCTGTGGAACTAGAAAGGTGAGCAGGCCCGTGTGCGGGCTGGGTGCGGACAGGGTGCGTAACAATGAATATGCATGAAATAGATTTTTAAACAACTGAGGCAGAGTGCATGCAAATCTCTCTCATACATATTCATTAGGGATATTCTGAAAACTCAATCGGTTTGCAGCCCTCGAGGTCTGGAATTGCCTACCCTTGACTTAGAGGTCAATTTTAAAAGTGTTGCTCATGCAAAAATGTCCACATACACGCGTATGGTCCACAAATGAGCAAAGCAAATTTCAAAAAGCTGCGAAGTATGTGAGTACATACCTGTGTGTGCACCAAAAATAAGAGAGCAGAAAATGGGCGGGGCATGACAGAGCATTGGCATTCCAGGGAAGAGCCCATACTTATGTGCATAACTCCATATTTTAAAACTGGAAGCTGGGGTGAATGTTGGTTTGTTAGTCGTGTAACTTTACTGCTGCTCCTGATGAGGAACAAGTCTGTAGATCTTGAGTTTTAGGGCTTACAGGACAGGGTGAGGGGATCTGGGTCAACTGGGGAGAGTGCAGGATGAAGAAACCAGAAGGGTCTTGAAGAACACAATATTAACTGGGCAAACTGATGGTCTAATTTGAAAACCTGGGATGACCCCTGCACGAGCCTGTTTTATAATCCACTTACATATGCACATAAAAGCTGGCAAAGATACGTGAATTACGTTTGCTTGAACTATCTCTTAAAATAAGGGATATGCGCACTGGAGGTAAAATATATGCATGCAAGGGTGAGCATGATTTAAAATTGTAGCATTATCTCCTCTCACGTGCTGACATGCATATGTGTATGGGTGTACAGTCACTTTTTTTAAAAACAGCCTGTTAATACAGCCATTTGACATGTATTAAAAAATTAATGCTGTTTAGTAAACAGTTTTCTGAGTTGACCTGATGGTGCAGGGACAGCGCTGTGCACCGCCATGTGAAGGAGATCTGGCTCAATTCCCAGATTAGGTTTTCCACACTCTGGGTCAGTTGGGACAGTGGATAATGTGGGATTCATGGTCATCAATAAGGGAGACAGCTGGTGGCTGGATTTAGGGCCCATGATACAAGGTTGCAGAATAGTCTTAGTGCATGTTTCCCAGTGCCAGGACTGATGCTGCAGTGACCATTCTAGGAACAGTGGGAGGGTAGTTGTAAATGAAGGCTTATAATACCAGAATCCCAACAGTAAATCTGATTGAGCTACAAGAAAAATGAGAAAGGAGGAACTGCTAGGTGAAAAAAAAAATAAGCCCATTAATGATAGTTTTTACTCAGCTATGATCCTTAAGACTTTGAACTTTTTCTTTTCTAAGACACAGCAATAGTGCAGTTTCTTCATACAGGTTTGCTTAGTGGCTAAGAATCATGATCTAAAACTCTTATTCTGTCATTGACCATGGAGATAAAAGGCTGAGTTTAAAGCAAATTGAATAGATGCATAGACAGGATGTGTAAGTGCTATCACAGGCAAATAGAAAGACTATGGTGCTCTAGCCTCAATATAATTAATGAATAATTAAAGGCTGGACATTTGGGATGTGCATTTGATTTCACTACTTTTAGTAGATTTTGCATGCACATATTTTATGCACAAAATTTGATTTTATATGTGTAAGTAAAACTTATGCAAAGGGAGGGTAATTTTCAAATAGCCGGAGGAAGTACCCATAGACTTTAGCTGAATTTACAAAGCAGATATCTGCATATGCTGGTGTAATTTTCTGCAGGTACATTTATGCGCAGACTTTCAAAAATCAAAAGTATGCCTGTAAATGCTTTCCCCACCCTGACTCCACCTTCTGGAACCCCCTACCATTAGTGTTAGATAAAATACAAGCATAACTGAGTTACTTGCATATTTCTCCCCAAACAGCCCCTTGGGTAACTTTATAAGTCAATTTACCATGGTTTATGTGCATAAATCCTTTTGAAAAATGCCACCATAAAATGGTGTTTATGCACATAAAATTCCAAAATAAATTAAGAGAACTGAAAAAAAAGATGAAACAAATGCAATTATTTCATTTATGATTAAACTCTTGTGGTACTCAGTTCTTGTCAAGCATTTTTGTTCATAATGTTGAAAATAACACCAAATTGTTAGACTGAATAGTGTAGCTGAAACAAAAGGTAGTGGGAATTCATTCTGTTCTTGTTTGCATACTTAATGCAATGAGCTGCTAATTCACATTTATTGATGTAAATTCACAGCAGCACATCTAATTCATGTATTCAAGACAGCAAAATTCAGAGCTCATAAGAAATGGGTCCAAACAAGTATTAGAATGAAGCACACATGAATGGATGAAAGAGTCTTTAATTAATCCATGAATTATTAAAGTGTAATGAAAAGTGCAGAAACTGCTCTGAAATGGCTCTCTAGGCCCTAAGAGCAGCATGCACAAATCAATGTGTTCACAAACTCAATGATGGATCCATAAGTACAAATTCATAAATGAATTAGATGTGCTGGTATGAATTGACAGTGCATCTATGAATCAATGAATTAATTTAGCCTTGTGGAACCTTTGAAATACATTGGCTGTTTATTGTGCCTTTATGAATTACCTTAACATTTTGAGTAATTTTTTTTTAACTGCCCACACAAGTATCTTTTACTTATGGACTTTACACTCATTTTCAGAATGAAATTAAGCACATAATTTCACTTTGAAAATTTGTTGGAGTCAGGTAAATAGGGTCCCTGGCTTCCAAAAGTAAAAAGGGTCCTGGTCTCCCGATGATTGCACAAACTCAGTAGGCCCCATTGAAAAGGAGGGGAGGCATTGGGGTTTCCTTCTTAGCATTTGTTGTTCAAATCATCATGAGAGGAATAATGCCCTCCATTTATTGGTTGGCTGTTGGGTTTGTAGAGAAAGAAGAGAAATTGCCATGGTAATGATTAGTTTGAGTGCTCCATTTGATCCCAAGGCTGAAGAGAGTTAAGGATGGTTAGGAGCACTGCAGTGGTAAAGATCTAAGGCCTATCAGAGTTGGTGGTGTGTGGCCTCAAGGGGAGGTGGGTACTGCAGCTGAGGCGAGCCACGGGTCTTCTGGTGTGGCATGAGTTGGCTGTGGGTGGAGGGAGGAATTGAGGGAGAGCAGAGCTTTGCTATAGCATGATTATCATTGGCAAGTGCAGTCCAGGTACCGGAGGCTGCCTCCCAGGTAGGCTGTGCTGAAGGACCAGAGATGGACCAGTAGCCAAGATGCAGGCACAGGAAGACTCAAAAGGCAGAACAGTGGAGCACTGCAGCATTGGAGACAGTGAAGGAGAGAAAGGGGGCTTGGTAAAGAAGATAGCAGGCAAGAAAGTTAGGATTAGGAAGAGGAACCTTGGGAGAAGATTTGTGCATTGGGGGCTGCTGATGCTGGGGGAAGCAGAGACTGACAGAGTTATAACAGTGTGAACAGGTCACAGGATGGGGATAGTTACAGGAAGGGGCAGGGTGCTAGAGGGATGGGGTTCAGTTGGGTTGTTGAATGAGCAGCAGTATTCCTTTGGGGAAGTGGAAGCAGGAAAAGGTTTGTGGAAGGGGTTAAACAGTTGTGGAAGGGGGAGAAGGTTTAGAAACCTCCTCTTTTTCAGAAAAGATAGATGAAATGACTAGGAGGATATGGGTTTTCTTCCAGCTTTTAGGGACCAGAGCTAGGCAGCAGTGCCATTAGAGGTGTGCTCAGGCTTATCTTGGAAGGAGGCTTTGTGGGAACAGAAGTTTGCTTAGTGCCTTCCTGGATCATAGGGCAGGCCTGTGAACCAGAGGCAGTTTTTTCCCCAAATGTTCAGAGAGGTCCAGCAGTTTCTTTTGTTGAGTGCCTCAGGTTGGCCCAGGAGGAAGCATAGTGAGAGAGAGGGAGAATGATATTGAATTGGATAAGATGTTTCCTATGGTTGGTTAATGTAGTGAGACATTACAAGCCTACTCATTACAATGTCTTATTAGCATATGCGGATAAAATTATAGGAGCCCACAGATTGTTTTGTGAAGTGGGTGTGGTTAAACTATAATGAGTCATTTAGAGATACAATGGAAGAAAATCAATATATGTCCTGGGGAATACAGGTCCATGAATTTATAGTTGACCCAAATAACAAACAAAAGTCATCTAGCAGTGGTGGTGGGATGGGGACATTCTCTTTGCCCTGCGGGTATTCTTACAGCTGCAGGGAAAGGTACAGATACAGGAAAGGGAGGTCCAGCTTTCTAAGCAGCTGTGGAAGGGCAGTCTGCTCTGCTGGTGATTTAGAACATAAGAAATAGCCATGCTGGGTCAGACCAAGGGTCCATCAAGCCCAGCATCCTGTTTCCAACAGAGGCCAAACCAGGCCACAAGAACCTGGCAAGTACCGAAAAACTAAGAAGATCCCATGCTACTGATGCAATTAATAGCAGTGGCTATTCCCTAAGTAAACTTGATTAATAGCTGTTAATGGACTTCTTCTCCAAGAACTTATCTAAACCTTTTTTGAACCCAGTTACACTAACTGCACTGGCAACAAATTCCAGAGCTTTATTGTACGTTGAGTGAAAAATAATTTTCTCTGATTAGTCTTAAATGTGCTACTTGCTAACTTCATGGAATGCCCCTTAGTCCTTCTATTATTCAAAAGTGTAAATAACCGATTCACATCTACTCGTTAAGACCTCTCATGATCTTAAAGACCTCTATCATATCCTCCCTCAGCCGTCTCTTCTCCAAACTGAACAGCCCTAACCTCGTCAGCCTTTCCTCCTAGGGGAGCTGTTCCATCCCCTTTATCATTTTGGTTGGCTTTCTCTGTACCTTCTCCATCGCAACTATATCTTTTTTGAGATGAGGCGGCCAGAATTGTACACAATATTCAAGGTGCGGTCTCACTATGGAGCGATATAGAGGCATTATGACAGTTTCCGTTTTATTAACCATTCCCTTCCTAATAATTCCTAACATTCTGTTTGCTTTTTTGACTGCTGCAGCACACTGAGCTGATGATTTTAAAGTATTATCCACTATGATGCCTAGATCTTTTTTCTGGGTGGTAGCTCCTAATATGGAACCTAACATCGTGTAACCACAGCAAGGGTTATTTTTCCCAATATACAACACCTTGCACTTGTCCACATTAAATTTCATTTGCCATTTGGATGCCCAATCTTCCAGTCTTGCAAGGTCCTCCTGTAATATATCACAATCTGTTTGTGATTTAACTACTCTGAATAATGTTGTATCATCCACAAATTTGATAACCTCACTCGTCGAATTCCTTTCCAGATCATTTATATATATAATGAAAAGCACCAGCCAAGTAGAGATCCCTGAGGCACTCCACTGTTTACCCTTTTCCACTAAGAAAATTGACCATTTAATCCTACTCTCTGTATCCTGTCTTATAACCAGTTTGTAATCCATGAAAGGACATCGCCTCCTATCCCATGCCTTTTTAGTTTTCTTAGAAGCCTCTCATAAGGGACTTTGTCAAACACCTTCTGAAAATCCAAATACACTATATCTACCGGTTCACCTTTATCCACATGTTTATTAACTAGAGATGTGAATCGTGTGATCGATCGTCTTAACGATCGATTTCGGCTGGGAGGGGGAGGGAATCGGATCGTCGCCGTTTGGGTTTTTTAAATATCGTGAAAATCGTTTAAATCGAAAACCGGCACACTAAAACATCCCTAAAACCCACCCCGACCCTTTAAAATAAATCCCCCACCCTCCCGAACCCCCCCCCCCCAAATGCCTTAAATTACCTGGGGTCCAGTGGGGGGGAGAGCGGGAAAACCGGCACACTAAAACAACCCTAAAACCTACCCCGACCCTTTAAAATAAATCCCCCACCCTCCCGAACCCCGCCAAAATGCCTTAAATTACCTGGGGTCCAGAGGAAGGGTCCCGGTGTGATCTTTTACTCTCGGACCTCCGGTGCTTGTAGAAATGGCGCTGGTGCTACCTTTGCCTTGTCATGTGACAGGTCAAAGGTAGCGCCAGCGCCATTTTGTTTTTTGTCCCCCGAGGTCAGGAGCGTAGGAGATCGCTCCCGGACCCCCGCTGGACCCCCAGGAACTTTTGGCTAGCTTGGGGGGGGGGCCCTGACCCCCACAAGACTTGCCAAAAGTCCAGCAGGGGTCCGGGAACAACTTCCTGCATGTGAATCGTTTTTCCATACGGAAAAACGATTCGTGGCAGGAGATCGCTCCCGGACCCCCGCTGGACCCCCAGGGACTTTTGGCCAGCTTGGGGGGGCCTCCTGACCCCCACAAGACTTGCCCAAAGTCCAGCAGGGGTCCGGAACGACCTCCTGCAGTCGAATCGTGTTGTCTACGGCCGGCGCCATTTTGCACCGCCATTTTGCGCAAAATGGCGCCGGCCGTAGACAACACAATTCGACTGCAGGAGGTCATTCCGGACCCCCGCTGGACTTTTGGCAAGTCTTGTGGGGGTCAGGAGGCCCCCCCAAGCTGGCCAAAAGTCCCTGGGGGTCCAGCGGGGGTCCGGGAGCGATCTCCTGCTGCGAATCGTTTTTCTGTACGGAAAAACCAAAGGTAGCGCCGGCGCCATTTCTACAAGCACCGGAGGTCCGAGAGTAAAAGATCACACCGGGACCCTTCCTCTGGACCCCAGGTAATTTAAGGCATTTTGGGGGGGTTCGGGAGGGTGGGGGATTTATTTTAAAGGGTCGGGGTGGGTTTTAGGGTTTTTTTAGTGTGCCGGTTTTCCCGCCCTCCCCCTTCCCCCGATTTATGATTTTTTGACGATAAATCGGGGGAATTGTTATTGTATCGCGGCTCTAACGATTTTTGACGCTTTAAAATATATCGGACGATATTTTAAATCGTCAAAAAACGATTCACATCCCTATTATTAACCCCTTCAAAAAAATGAAGCAGATTTGTTAGGCAAGATTTCCCTTGGGTAAAACCATGTTGACTGTGTTCCATTAAACCATGTCTTTCTATATGCTCTACAATTTTGATCTTGAGAATAGTTTCCACTATTTTACCCAGCACTGAAGTCAGGCTCACTGGTCTATAGTTACCCAGATCGCCCCTGGAGCCTTTTTTAAATATTGGGGTTACATTGGCCACCCTCCAATCTTCAGGTACAATGGATTTTAATGATAGGTTACAAATTTTAACTAATAAATCAGAAATTTCATTTTTTAGTTCCTTCAGTACACTAGGATACATACCATCCAGTCCAGGTGATTTGCTACTCTTTAGTTTGTCAATCTGGCCTACCACATCTTCCAGGTTCACAGTGATTTCGTTCAGTTCATCTGACTCATCACCCCTGAAAACCATCTCTGGAACTGGTATCTCCCCAACATCCTCATTAGTAAACACGGAAGCAAATAATTCATTTAGTCTTTCTGCAATGGCCTTATCTTCCATAAGGGCCCCTTTAACCCTTCAGTCATCTAATGGTCCAACCAACTCCCTCACAGGTTTCTTGCTTTGGATATATTTAAAAAAGTTTTTATTATGAGTTTTGCCTCTATGGCCAACTTCATTTCAACTTCTTTCTTCGCCTGTCTTATCAATGTTTTACACTTAACTTGACAATGCTTATGTTTTATCCTATTTTCTTCAGATGGATCCTTCTCCCAATTCTTGAAGGATGGTTTTTTGGCTAAAATAGCCTCTTTCACCTCACCTTTTAACCATGACGGTAATCGTTTTGCCTTCCTTTCACCTTTCTTAGTGTGTGGAATACATATGGACTGTGCCTCTAGGATTGCATTTTTAAACAATGTCCATGCCTGTTGAACACTTTTAACCTTTGCAGCTGCACCTTTCAGTTTTTTTGTATTTTCCTCATTTTATCAAAGTTTCCCTTTTGAAAGTTTAGTGTTAGAGCTGCAGCTTTATTTATTTATTTATTTAAAAGTATTTATATACCGTTTTATAAAAGTAAATTTTGTCAAAACGGTTTACAATGGGTAAAATAAAAATTAAAAGAAAAAAACAATCAAAATCAAATTAAATTTAAAAGTACATAAAAGTTAATTAGTAGCTAGAAGAAATTCTAGTATAAAAATAAGTCATTTACTCAAAGTAAAATAAAACATAAAACATTGTTGCCATGGGACTTACTGTTGCTGGAGGAAGGGAGATGGGAATGAGATGAAATGAGTAAGATGAATGAAAGCTGTAGATAGGTCGGTGATATATGTCAGCTGTTTAGTTTGGTCTTGGGTGAGAATATTAAATGCAAGTTGGAAAAGATAAGTTTTAAGTGATTTTTTGAAATGACCGCAGTGGATTTGGGAGAGAATTCCAAAGTATTTATTTATTGTCCCCCTTCCAGTTATTAGTTTAAATTTGATCATGTTATGATCACTGTTGCCAAGTGATCCCACAACCATTACCTCTCTCACCAAATCCTGCGTTCCACTAAGAATAAAATCTAAAATAGCTCCCTCTCTTGTTGGTTCCTGAACCAATTGCTCCATGAAGCAGTCATTTATTACATCCAGGAACTTTGTCTCAAGCAAGTCCTGATGTTACATTTACCCAGTCAATATTGGGGTAATTGAAATCTCCCATTATTATTGCACTGCCAAATTGGTTAGCTTCCCTGATTTCTCTTAGCATTTCATCATCTGTCTGACCATTTTGCCCAGGTGGACAGTATTATACTCCTATCACTATACTCTTACCCAACACACATGGGATTTCTATCCATATAGATTCTAAACTTCACTAGGAACTCAATAAAACTAAGATGAAGGCAGCAGTCCAGCAGCACAAGGGGGGCTTTCCAGTCTTTTGCATTGAGTGTCACATGTATGATTTTTTACCCACTGGTGAGAGATTGTATGTGTGCACTCGGTGCAAAGAGCTCCTGGCTTCTCAGGGAACGAGTCCGATATCTTGAGGCTAGAGTAGCAGACTTGGAGGAGCTGAGGCAGACAGAGAGGTACATTGATGAGACCTTCAGGGACATAGTAGCCAAGTCCCAAATCCAGTCAGGCAGCCCCAGTGCTGCCTTGGATCAGAAAGGTCTCCCTGGTGTAGCAGGAAGTGATCCTGTAGCTAGGACCTGCTCTAATAAGTCATCATGTTTGTTTCCAGATTTCAAGTTCTGGCATGCTTGCACAACCATTCAAGTCAGTCATCCTGCATTTAAATGCCCAAAGCAATCTAATTCAGGGCAGGTGGGAGGTTCCAAAATGAAACAGAAGTTTTTCTGAGGTCTCTCTCCGTAAAAGTTTGAGATGTTGAGTTGGCTGGAGAGATATCCTAACCAGGAAGATGAAGTGACTACCAGGACAGGTTCTCATTTGATTTTGCTATTCCATGTTTTGGCCCTATTAGTGTAGGTAATGTAGTTGATACCAGGTTGGTGACATATTTATCAGAGTTAATATGGGAGAAATTGAGTGATGAATAGTTCAAAGGCAGGATTATGGAGCCTTTTCCAAAGACACTTTTTAGGGTGTTGCACTTGTGGTTCTGAAGAAGGTGAAGTTCCATTTCATATTAAGTTTATCATACCCTGAAGGGAAGTCAGTGAATGATTTTGTATCCAGGGAACTGTGTTTTGTAAAATACATTCCCTTTGACTGTGCTGTGACCTTGGTGAGGAATGCGGGCAATGAGGCATTAATGACTAAAGCTCAGTTTCCCTTTGCTGGGTTTTTCCTTCATGGGAGAATATTATTTTGAAAAGTGCATGCTGTTGGGTGCTCTGTCACCTGAACTTGTTTTGAAAAATTCAGCATATTTGTGCAGTGGGCTATGGTATACAAGGTGGGGATAGATATTTGGATGATATTTTGTTTGGGATTTTCCAGTGTTGTCCATAGGAATGTTATTCCCATGGGAATCCCATGGGATGGGATGGGACGGCACACATTTGTATTTCCCATGGTAGTTGATACTTGATATTGTAAAATAAATTGTCATACTTAGATTATACTTTTGAGTGTTAAAGTTAATAAAGTTAATAAATTTTGTCGTTTTGCATGTCTCTTTGTACATGTAGTCTTATTTAGTAGACACTAAACGTAAACTTTCATAAATTTAATAATTTTATTTGAACTGTATTCCATATTAATATTGTAATGGGAATCCCATGGGATGGGACAGGCATAAATTGCCATGGGATGGGATGGGATGGGACAGAAAAATATGTCCCATGGACAAGCCTGGGATTTTCATAGCATTTGAGAAGAGAGAGGAGTATTATGTAAGGTTAACATTCTTAGGAACTTAGTTGGATTTAGTCTGCATGTCATTGTGTTTGTTTCAGACTAAAGTCCAGCTGTTAGGGGAATTTAAATTAGTAGTAAGGAAGGCAAAGAAGGTTACTTTGCAGCAGCTTCAGTCTTTGCTCAGGAGCATTAGTTTTGCAGGTTGGGTAATACCAATAGGAAGATACTTTTTTGGCTGTTATTAATGCAATATTTGAAATTAACTGCAAGGGGCACTATATTAGGTGTCAAAGGAAATAAAGGAAGATTAGGGGGTTTGTAAGCAGTGTCTTGCTCATTTCAATGGGGTGTCTATGTTTCCAGCATGAATTTAGACTTGCATTCAGATGTAGCAGTTGGGTTAGTTTTTGGGCTGTTATGTCAGGGTGCATGGTGAACGCCTCCATGGTTGAAGTAATGGGTAAAGAGCATTACCTTCTTGGAGTTATATCCTCTGGTTTTGGTCTTGACCATATGGAATGGCAGGCTGCCTGATAATAGGTAATATTTTGGTGCAACAATGCACAAGTAGTGGAAGTAATTAGCAGAGTTCCACATGTCCTAAGGTTCTGGAGTTGTTAAAGGAGTTTGTGCTATAGTGCATGTCACAGCTTGGGCCAGGCATGTTCCAGGTTTGGAGAATGTGTCAGCCAACTCTCTTATTTCAAGTGCTTTGTCTGTGCATGTAAAAGTCATTCATGCCTTGGCCTTTCTAGCCACTGGCAGTTTCAAATCAACTTTAGGTGATATTATTGGTATAACAGTCTGCCACTTCCATTGTATATACCAGTTTGTTACAGCTCTTTGCCGAAGAAAAATGACTACATTTCATGTCCTCATATAAGACAGTAGAAAGCAGAAACTATGATGGATGTCTTTGATACTGCATTTTCCTTTTATGCTTGATGCTATAGATTGTACCAATATGGCATTAAGACCAGAAATGTAGTCTGAAAGAGCTTATAGGAATAGTAAAAGTTTTCACTCTGTGAATATGTAGGTAGTGTGTAATGCCATGTAGTCTGAAAAAGCTTATAGGGATAGAAATAAGTTTCATTGCATGAATATGCAGGTAGTGTGTCCTAGTCAAATATCTTGGGTCATGCAATGTCTCACAGTTAGGACTGGCAGATGATTTTGAAAGAAGTTAAATTGCAAGGACTTGGCTCCCATGTAAGTCACTGCTTCTTCATTCCTGTCTTCAAGCTCATGACATGACTTAGCCATTAATAATCAGGGTTATGATGACCCTGGGGACTATACACACTGTTCATAATTTCTGTACTCAGGGCCAGGCACACAAGAACACTTAGACTCAACAACACATCCAGCTTATCACCCTTGCTTCTTTTCATTTATCCCAGGGCCTTATTTTCTAGGGGTGTGCATTCGTTTGCAACACCCCTAGAATTGATTGGTAGTCCGCAATGTATATGCCATATTCATTGTATTTGTGGGGGTCGCAAAACATATGGCAAACCCCCACAAATACAATGTATCACTAACAAATAAACCCCCATCCTCCTGACCCCCCCCAAGACTTGCCAAAAGTCCCTGGTGGTCCAGCAGGGGTCCTGGATCCTGCACTCGGGCCGTCGGCTGCCAGTATTCAAAATGGCGCCGATAGCCTTTGCCCCTACTATGTCACAGGGGCTACCGGTGCCATTGGTCAGCCCCTGTCACATGGTAGGAGCAATGAACAGCCAGCGCCATCTTGTGCTGCTACCATGTGACAGGGGCCGACCAATGGCACCGGTAACCTCTGTGACATAGTAAGGGCAAAGGCTATCAGCGCCATTTTGAATACCGGCAGCCAACAGCCCAAGTGCAGGAGATCGCTCCAGGACCTCCACTGGACCACCAGGGACTTTTGGCAAGTCTTGGGTGGGGGGGGTCAGGAGGGGGGGTTATAGTTAATTAAATTTAAAGGGTTGAGATGGGGTTTTTAGGGGGAAACAAATACATATGTAACTAATGAACGGATCGGGGTCCCCCGAGAACAGATGCGATGGATTTGGGTCCCGACGAATACGAATACCGAATGGGACAAATCCGTCCCTGCTGCACATCCCTATTATTTTCCTTCGTCGACAACTATGCAGTTACCTTGTACACTGTTTGGATCAGGGGCATTGTCACCTCTAATCTAAGGACTTAATTTCTGCCATACATACGCCTACTCCACATAATAGACATAAGGTCCTAGAAACTAACAGGCATGATACTGAAGGCCTTCCTTTCTGCTGCTATACTTTAAACCATGCTGTTCTTCTTAAAGAATAACTGCTGTACTTTACCCCTCTTTTTCTCCACTGCACAGGCTACCCACCAAAGCCCTAGCTATTAAACCACCTTAGACATCCAGAGAATCCTCAAGAAGAAAAGTACAATAGGTCTCATGAATACAGCAGGCTGGTCACAGAGGGAACCTTTGGCATATTACTTTAGATATTAGGGTAAGATAGGGGAATCTTACTATATAGCCCTGATAAGGTATGTCAGATCTTCATGACTTGCTGTATTCTGCACAACAGTGCTACACAGAGGGATTCTACCATCTGATGAGAAGAGAAAATGGTGATTCAGTTGCTACCTCTGAGCCAGAAGTACCAAACATGCCAACTCAATTGCTGTACTATTTCTTAGAGAGAGCTTGATTCAAGAACATTTTTAGGTGATTAATGACGATGTATTAATAGCATAAGGTAATGTAAATAGTGAACAGACCTTAATGGTGTTGTGTGTGTAACATTGGTTTTTCCCTATTGCTATTCTCCACGTGGCTCTAACAGATTGCCTTCAATCTATTGAAGTTCACCACAAACAGGCTATCAGCATGGAAAAAAATCTCTATTGCTAATTTCCTACCCCGTGCTGCCAAGTTGAGGGAATCAAGGAGTCAAGCAGTCATGAATAGCTATCTCCAATGAGATTATTTCCAAATAAACAGTTCATCACATAGTTGGATAAGTTTTATCTGTTTGGAAACTGAAAATGCAGATACCTCTTATGCGGTTAAAAAGCTCTTAGCTACTTAAGGCACTTAAGTCTGGATTCACTATTCTCGCAGAGAATAAAAAAGGTGGTGCTATTGGGTGTGCTACTGGCTGCGAAAAGGGTTCTTACTTTTTCGCAGCCAGCGATCTTTCCACTGCGTCCGCCCCGATGACGCCCCGACTCCTCCTCTTCCGGGACCGACTCCGCCCCGAGCTAGCTATCGCACGCTACGAAAATGACCCCCTTAGTGCCTGGTTCACTAAGGCTTTTCTCCCATTCTGTGTCTATGGGAAAATACCTTTATGAATCAGGCCCTTAGCCGGTTATATTTGAAACCTATCCAGATAAAAATATTGAGAGGCTGTTTTTTACATTTTGGATAGAAGGTCCACAGGTTAAGACTGGAAAGGCCCTTATGCTCCTTCTTGGAGTATCTACTAGAAGTTAATAAACCTGTCATCCTATTGATAGATTAATGTGAGAAAGTTGCCCAGGAGTATGTGAAATACATTAGATGTGATGTAGCACTTTCAATTGCAGGTATTTTACTGGATTCAGACGGAAGGTAATATGCAGGATGTTTAAAGGTGCATATTTTGTAGAACATTATGCAAATTTACAGACTATGCAACTATACAGATGAAACCAGCATAAGCAGACTTTTCACAAGAATCTAAGAAAAATAAAGGAAGGTTTCAGATTTTACTGCCATAGCATTGAAAGTAGATCAGAACTGCACAAATGACACTAGTTAATACTCAAAGATGAAGCTTAGTACACTTGCCCATGTAATCTTTAGGAGCAGAAATGCAATTAGAAACCAAATGTAAGTAAACAGCTAGTTTCTTCGTCTTACTGTTGACCTTACAGTGGATAGGTGCTCTGTGAGCAGAGTTAACTATGCTGAGGAGCAGTGCAGGAAAACATTATTAATACAACAGCAGGAGTTTTCTTTGACCTTTCAGGAGGTAGAGGTGCAAATCAATAAAATTAAGATGCAGACAGAAGTCCAGCAGCGAGCTGTGAGTTATCCAGTCTTTTTCACTGAGTGCCACATTTATGATTGTCTACACGTTGGCGAGAGGTTGTATGTGTGCACCCAATGCAAATAACTTCTGGATCTCAGAGAATGAGTCTGAGCTCTGCAAGCCAGAATGGCAGACCTAGATGAGCTGAGGCAGACAGAGAAGTAAATAGAGGAGACTTTCGAGAGCTTAATAGAACAATCCCAACTCCAGACAATCAGCCGTTGTGCTGTTTTGGAGGACCAAGGTCACCTGGCAGGAGACCAGCATTTTGATGTGGCAGGAAGTGAAGATGTAGTTAGAACCTATTCTGCAGTTGATGCTTTATCCTCTTGCACTGAGGATATATCGCTAGGATTGTGTGCCCAGGAGAGAAAGGTTAGGATGGCCATTTTAGTGGGTGATTTAATCATTAGGAATGTAGATAACTGAGTGGCTGTTGGGCAAAAGATCACTTGGTAACTTTCCTGCCTGGTGCAAAGGTAGAAGGCCTCACATGCCACCTAGATAAGATTTTAGAGAGTGCTGGGGAGAAGCCAACTGTCATGGTACACAATGGTACTAATTACATAAGAAGGTTCAGAAGGAAAGATCTGGAGGTTAAATTTAGGATTTTAGGTAGGAAACTGAAATTCAGAATTTCCAGGGTTGCATTCTCAGACATGCATCCCATTCCATGCACAGGTCCCTAGAGGCAGACTGAGCTTCAGAATCTCAGTGCATGAATGAGACAATGATGTAGGGAAGATGGTTTTAGATTTGATAGGAAATAGGGAACATTCTGGGGAAGGGGGAGGCTATTCCAATTAGATGGGTTCCACCTTAACCAGAGTGGAATCAGGCTGCTGGTAGAAACATTTAAAAAGGAGATAGAACAGCTTTGAAACTAGACCATGAGGGAAACATGACAGTTATTCAGAAGCCACATGGTTCAGAGGGCTGTATCTTCCAATGATACTTTCAAAATAGGGAGGTTAGAATATCCCAGTAGAGAGGTTGTATTTAAGACTGAAATAGCCCTGGCATATGTAGACAAAGAGCATTTACATGTGAATGACTCTAGACTGCCTATCCAAACTAAACATGAAAATATCTTCTACAAATATATATAATATAAAGGACCATCATATTAAGCTCATAAGGCTAAATTGTAGCTTAAGCCTTTTGATGCCTAAATTTTAATAATAGGTCCATATATATTTCTTTTAATTTAAAAAGACATTTCTCTTGTGATTTTGTCACTTCCCCATCTTCCCTACACAGGACTGTGAATGTATTGCATTGTCTTCCAAAAGGACAGAGAATGGTGAATATATTTATAAGGATGACTCTTGCTTCTGCCCGATATGACCAATGAGTGATCACTATAGTTACTTAAACAGAACAAGGCAAGAAAGAAATGTCTGGCCCACACCCTGGGATAGAACACTAGAACATTCTTTTGGCAACTGCACTGTTACAAACATAGTTACATGAGTTGTTAGTTATTATCTATAAAAATGGGGGGCTAGGAGGTTTTTGTCAGAAGCCTTACCTGTGGGTGGATGCAACGCGCAGGGACTTTCCCGATCGAGAGATTCCTGGAAAAAGCTGTCCCGGGGCTTCCCAGCTGAAGTGCAGCTTGGATGTAGGTATAAATTAGGATTGGTGATGTATCTTTCTTAATTATTGTTACATTTGTTATACAATAATGGCTGTATATATCTCCATTGGAAATCAATAAACAGTTGTTAGGACGCGAGCCGGTACTTGTGCCACTCTGGCAGCTCCGCGGCAGGGCATCGGTGTCTCCCTGCAGCAGTCGGTGTCTCCCTAAAGCAGCACAGCAGTATGCACTCCTTATTGTGGCCCCTCCCCCTCGGCGTGTCGGGCATCCTCGCCAGAAGTTCACGCTCTATGCGGGATCTTGGGGGATTTAAACACAGCATTGAAAAGCATCTCATTGTCTCAGCTACAGGCTTGCTTGTGCTGGTGCTGCTTTGCTGTGCATTCTTTTCTGTGTGCCTTGACCTTTGCTGGATCCTGGCTACTGCCTTGCCTGCTGCCTACCTCGACCCTTGTCTGGACTTGGATACTGGTTTGTCCGCTGCCTGCCTCGTAGGGGTGTGCATTCGTATTGAACATAAATGTAAAACGCTACTTATTTTTTTTTTTAACTTAAAAAAGTGATGAGACATAAACGATCGGATTTCCAACTTATTCAACATAGCTATGTTGAATAAGTTGGAAATCGCGATTGTTGATCCAAAATAAAAATTTAAACCCCTCACCTTCCTTAATCCCCCCCCCAAAGACTTACCACAACTCCCTGGTGATCCAGCGAGGAGTGAGGACGCCATTTCTGAAATCCTTTCCGAGGAGCACGTGACGTCGGCGCCACGTCGGAGTGACGCGGCGTCACGTGATTCCCCGCGGGTTCGCGCCGGAACGCTCGTTCGGCCCAAAAGGAACTTTTGGCCAGCTTGGGGGGGTCAGGAGGCCCCCCCCCAAGCTGGCCAAAAGTTCCTTTTGGGCCAAACGAGGGTGCCGGAGGGAACTCGCGGGGAATCACGTGACGCAGCGTCACTCCGACGTGGCGCTGACGTCACGTGATTCCCCACGGGGTCGCTTCCGGGATCCTCGTTCGGCCCAAAAGGAACTTTTGGCCAGCTTGGGGGTGTCAGGAGGCCCCCCCAAGCTGGCCAAAAGTTCCTTTTGGGCCGAACGAGGGTGCCGGAGGGAACTCGCGGGGAATCACGTGACGCCGCGTCACTCCAACGTGGCGCCGACGTCACGTGATTCCCCGCGGGGTCGCACCCCCCAAGCTGGCCAAAAGTTCTTTTTGGGCCGAACGAGGATCCCGGAAGCGACCCCGCGGGAATCACGTGACGCCGCGTCACTCCGACGTGACGCCGACGTCACGTGCTCCTTGCAAAGTTGGTCAGAAATGGCGTCCTGACCCCGCTGGACCACCAGGGAGTTGTGGTAAGTCTTGGGGGGGGGGGGGGGGATTAAGGAGGGTGAGGGGTTTAAATTTTTATTTGCACATATGGACATATACTCAACTCATTGAATTCTGTTTATGTCCATATTGACCGCAAATGGGACCTCCTTTGGACATATGGACATATGAACTTAAACTTTTGCTCTGCACATCCCTACTGCCTCGACCCCTGCCTGGACTTGGATACTGGTTTGTCCGCTGCCTGACTCGACCCCTGCCTGGACTTGGATATTGGTTTGTCCACTGCCTGCCTCGACCCCTGCCTGAATTTGAATTTTGGATTGGTTGCTGCCAGCCTCTGTTTCTGTCTAGCTCCCCCTCGGCGGGTGTCATCTACTCTAAGTCCTTGTGGATCGTCATGGGGCCCGAGTGTGTTCAGCAGCCTTCATCCTGAGGTAAGACTTTTACTATATGCTTTGGATCCACACACCGTAACAGTGACTTAATATTTAAACATATAGGACTGCTGCATGATTTAAAAATAGCAATACATGTGTCTCAATTGATTTTTCAACAAAGGGAACAATTGTATATTATATATTGTTTTGGACGATGTATTTCTTGAAGATCTAAAAAAAGAGAAATGAACATCAACAGAGCTGTAGCCAGGCCATTTGGCATCTAAGCCCAAGTAAAACAGTGCCCCCTCACCCTGAACACCATATACAGCAATACGAATGGGGAGTCTCTGCTAAATGTAGGGGGCTTTGATTTCTATTTTGACCCTGCAGTTTCCTCCTGCTCCTTTGGGCTTCCAGCTTAGTCAGTACCAATGCAGAGATCCAGGCGCTATGAGCTTTCATTCTCAAATACTGAGGATCTTTTTTCCCCTTATTTTATATCCTTTTCCAACTTATTTACTCCAATCATGGCAGTGTCAGTCCTGGGCTGGGGGCCATACACCAGGGCTCTCTTCAGAACCTGCAGTCATGGGCCCCCAATCCAACTACCAGATATCATCCCCCTCCCAGTCATGCCTTTCCTACACACAATTAAAAATTATGCATTCATAATACCAGATTTTACATGAAAAAGGACATTCTAAGGTAAAATATAATTTACAATAACATCTATATTATATTTGCATGCAGAAAACTCTGGAAAAAAAAGTAAAAGAAAAAAGGCATTCGTAATCCATATGTTATTAGGCTTATGGTAACACATGTTAAGTGCAGGTTTGGTTCTCAGAAAGCCACGAGTAAACTGACTTACAATATAGTAAGCCTCCCATACTAAAATAGTATTACATGCCAGCACTCAATAATAATCCTACCTATTAAAAGGCAACACTGTAAATATTACACCAGCCCCTAAAATACCAATACACCTGCTATTAGGAAAACAGAACAAGCCAAGATACTATAGACCAGGGGTCGGGAACCTTTTTGTCTGAGAAAGCCATGAACGCCACATATTTTAAAATGTAAATCTGTGAGAGCCATACAATATGTTTAAAACTAAATACAAGTAAATGTGTGCATTTTATGTAAGACCAACACTTTTAAAGTACAATAAGTCTCTGAATTCTTTTTAATAACATTGTTATGCTGTTGCTAACCAATGATGAATAAAGTACTTCTTACCATTAGTGTGACTTCTGGTGCTGCATGGTTTTGCTGATGGCTTCGTAGTCTGGTTGATACGTGGTGAGGTTAAGCTTCATTCAGGCGTTGAGACTTCCATCCATTAAACGTGATCTTTGGTTGGTCTTAATGTTCTTTAGATGTGAGAAAGACTGCTCACATGCATACGTAGAGCCAAACATTGTCAGTACAGCAATACTCACACGCTGCAGTGTGTGGTATGTGACGGGAAGCGCGTTCCAAGTTTTGACAATCAGCTGGTCCACGGATTGAAGTTTTTTCATTTCTCCCCACTTGTGTTTGCTCACCAACTCTGCTTGCTGTCGTGCAAGTCTTTACACATCTTCATTCAGTGACTTGAACTTATTCACCCACATGTCTGAGGCCTTCAGGTCAGCAGCTTGTAGCTCAAAATCTCTGATGGAGACACCGGGGATGTAACTCAGGTCGGCGCTGTCCACTGCACACTCGTGTGGATGGGTGATGAACCTAAATAGACGAGTGCGCTCACGAAATTCTCCAAAGCGCGCTTTGAATGACTGCAGGAGAATAGATGTGAAGCCTGCTAGCTGCTGAACATCAAGATGTTGAGCACTATTTTAAAACATAAGAAAGTTGATTGGAATCACCCACCGCATCATCAACAAGGTTGCATGTGCACTGGATAATCAGGTTAGACAGAGATAGCGTATCCTAGGAGACACATCACTGGCTTCCCAGTTACCAGTGAGTAGGCTGGCAAAAGTGTACAGAAGTTAGACAAAGCACAGTGTAGGAATTTAAATTTCACAGAGATTTAAAAGACATTCACATTACACAAAAATCAACTGAAGTCAGATAGTGCAGGGAAAAATAAAAAGAGAAAGAATAAGCATAGTATAAAGACAAAAATAATCAGCTCTGAGGACTATTTGGCGCTATGATGTCATCAAGTATTGAGACCAAGCAGACAGAAAGGAAAAAGACAGTTACAGAATCAGAGCGGTTGGTGTCTGATCATTGATGGAGAAGGATCTGTTAAGCCAGTCCTCTCAAATCAAGGTCTAACTAATGTAGATAAGTGCAGTTAAAGTGCAGTTATAGTGAATGTATGATTGATAGTAAGTGTAAAGGTGTGAATGATATATATTGTCTGTTCTGAAACAGTAGTGCTAGGGTTATGAATTATATATATATATTTTTATTATTAGTTAGAATATAAAGTTGAAATAAAACAAGTAACATACTTGTTGTAGTATGCAGAAGATCCTGGAACAGTGAAGGGAGTTAGTTTTAAGTTGTTTAAGATTAAGTTTAGGAGGAAGATTTCAAGATAAAAGAAAAGAAAGAAGAACTGGCCAGCAAGGAAAAAGCAGCAATAAAGATAAAAGAAAAGAAGGAAGAAAAACAGATAAGTGACTGTTGCATTGATGAACTCTGATGAACACTCACATTTAATAGTAATTTCATACTTGGGTTAATTAAAAGAAATATATAAGTACAGTGATAAATATATATAGAGAGAGTAATAAGAAAACAATTCTTATTTGTGATTGTATTTTAATAGTTCATGAAATTTTAATCTTATAAGGAAATAATATATATTAATTGTATATGAAGCTAATCATTTTTTTAAAATGGGAAATATAAATAAAATTGAGAGTTTGAATTGATTTGAATTGGTTATTCCAATGATTTTTAAGCGGTAAATAGTATTTCTGTATTTAACATCTGACTACCTTGCTGCCACACAACTACACTACTTGGCCACAGGAGTCTTCTAACAGAAGGACATTTATCCGGCTTACACCAGCTAGCCCTGTTTTTTTTTTAAGCACTTTTTTTAGTTGTTCTGAGACGATCTCTCTGTGCCAGGGAGAGAAGCTGCTAGCAGTGGCATTTTGTTTAAGTCACCCTCTGGGGTAGGTTGCAAGCACCATTTGGGTGTTGTTGGTGGGAGAGATATATTCAATTTCTAGCTAGTTTGCTAGAATTGCCATTGAAAAATATATTTCATCGATTTTCCTGCTGTGCCAACAATTCCAGCTTTTTTGTTAACTGCATTTGTTTAATTGAACTCACTCAGTTTCTCTGTGCGCTGGGCTTCAGTGCCAGTGGGCAGGCAATTTAGCAGACTCAAGTATACTGGGACAGCAGTGGTCTGTGTGTGCAACCAAATCCCCAGTGGGCCTCTTTTGTAGTTACAAGCTCGGTGTGTGCACACACATTACATTAGTGCATATCAAGGCACTGTGTCCAGTGGGCACTGGGTAGTTTAGCAGACTCAAGTATGTTATTGGGACAGTCTGTGCAGCCAAATCCCCAGTGGGCCTCTTTTGTAGATACAAGCTCGGTGTGTGCACACACATTACATTAGTGCATATCAAGGCACTGTGCCCGTGGGCAGCCAGCAGGCACTAGGCAGTGACATTAAATCAATGTCAGGGAAAGCTAGATGTGGTCGAGTGATTGGGACTGGCAGAGGAGGCTTTTCAAAAGGCACTAGTGCCAGTCCCCCATTAAAGTTAAAAAGGGACCTGTTGCAATCTAAACTCTTTGGAGGGGCAAGCACTGGCAGTTCCATACAGAAAAAAATGAAATCTAAATATGATGCATCACCACCACCTGTTTCTGACCCTGTAGTTTTGGAGGTGAGGGAAGGGGAGTCTGAGTCATGCAAGACAAAATGTCGACACCCAAAAGCAGCAGTGGGACAGCAGTTTCAACTTAGCGTTGACAATGTAGTGCAGGCACTGCTTGCTTCTGATTCTGAAGAATCATCTTGTGTGGGATTCTTATCAGAAATGGAAGAAGTAATAGCTGACGAAGTTTTAGGAGGATCAGTTAGTCCTGTCTTAGCCTCCACTTCAGTGCAGCAGGGGAGAGATGAAACTGATGATGATGAGGAAGAGCAGTCAGCGCAGGCACAGAGTGTGACTTAGGCCCCTGGCATTGCTTCTCAGGGTGTACCCACTACTTCAGCTCCAGTGCCAGCATCCACCCCCAAGGCTATATAGAAGGGAGGCTCACAAAAGACATCTGCTATCTGGAGCCACTTTAAAGTGACTGAGGACCCAAGTTTTGCTCTGTGTAATTACTGTAGCAGAGCTATTAGCAGAGGCAAGCAATTGGGACATCTATCTAATTTTGGCATGACATATCATATGTAGAGGCAACACTCAAGAACAGCACTGACATCTGGAGATGGTGGCAGTACCAGTCAGAGGACCCCTTTTTCCAGGCAGCGTAAAGTGGTTGAAAAGGAGCAGAGTCATCCCATGCCTTCAGCCTCTTCTAGCAGTTAGGTGGCAGGTCAGCAGCCCCCTGCCATGTGTTTGAAGCGACAACCCGCCATGGAGGAAATGGGATGGTGTTTGATAACACTTTCCCACTGAAGGAGGTAGGCAGCCTCAAAAGTTGTAACCAGGAGTATTGTGCAAATGATTGCCCTTGATGACCAGCCCTTGCAGGTAGTGGAGAATGTGGGTTTCAAGCATTTGCTGAAGGTCTTAGTTCCAAATTACAAAGTCCCCTCCAGAACCACATTTAGCAGAAAGGTCATCCCCAGTCTGTACAACCAGTGTCACAGTCGCATCCAAGCGCTGCTAGCTAAGGCAGAGGGGAGTGTGCATTTCACCTGCGATATCTGGACCGCCATGAATGCTGCAGACTCTTACCTCTCCCTGACAACACACTGGTGGGACCTGGCTGAGGCAGGGGCAGGCAGCAGCTCTATTACTGAACAAGTATCAGAGTGGAGGTGGGCTTTACTGCACACCCACCTGACGGACCAGGCCCATACCGCAGCCAATATTCTAGCATGCATCAGACAGATCCTGGAGGGCTGGCAACTATACCAGCAAGACAGAAATCCTCAGGCAGGGTTCTTTGTCACAGACAATGGTGCAAACATGGTTAAGGCAATAACGGACGGGCGCTTTAAGAACATCCGATGTTTTGCACACACTCTGCACCTGGTAGTGAAGTCAGCTTGGGGTTGGAGTCCAATGACCAAGAGAATTAATACCTGTATAGCTTAATTCAGAAGTGCAGGAACATAGCAGCACACTTCCACAGAAGTGTGAAAGTGGGGCAGGTTCTCCGACAAAAGCAGACTGATTTGGATATGCCTCACAAGCGTCTCATTCAAGACATTGCCACCCGGTGGAATTCCACCTTTATGATGCTGCAGAGGTTAGTGGAGCTGCAGACACCCCTTCATGAACTTTCTGGTTCAATGGACAGAGGTGTGCAGAATCCCCTAGGGCATCATGATTGGTTAGTCACGAGTCAGCTGGTAAAAATCCTGCAGCCCTTCAAGGATGTCACGGAGGAGCTGAGTTCCAGAAGTTCCACCTTGGCTGACATCATCCCTATAGTTAATTTCCTGGATGAAAATTTGGAGGTCTTTAAACAGGAAGAGGTAATGACCCTACAGTATGATTGTCTCCTATTGGTGAAGGACCTGCAGTTAGCAAAAGTCCTTGAACAGGAGCGCCATAAAAAGAGACAGATTAGGTGTGAAGCAGAGGAGTAAACAGCGGGCACTTCAGAGAGTTTGTGCTAGCCCAAGCAGGAGCAGCACTCTGTCAGTGACAGCTAGTACCTCCTCCACTTCCACTTCAGAACAACTTTAATGAAACACTGAGAGAGATTTTTTAAGTAAAATAAGTGGCGGTTTGGCGGTTCAAAGAAAAAACATAGCGGTTCTGGCAGTTGAAGATCACTACAGTGGCTTAACAGTACACACTTGTTCTAAAAGAAATTTGAACAAGTTGCAAGATAAGTTTATTTGATATGTCAGGATAGAAACTCTCAATGTGGGAGTGCATGAAGATGAAAGTATTTCTGCTTGCTTAGCAAATGCATAGTCGGTGGTTCAGCTTAAAGCTATTGTAGTTTCATGCTCAAGTCCAGTGTCTTGAAGTTGTTCACAAATCAACATACAAACTCAACAAAGTTTAAGCACTTTAATGAAACACTGAGAGAGATTTTTTAAGTAAAATAAGTAAAAAGGATAATTGACCAGTGACTGTACTGACTGGCCAAGTAGTCTCTGTCAAATATCAGATTCTACGCCAGTGCTGTGGTCTTATCCTTCCACATAAAAAAAGTTTTTTCTATAAAGATGTTGTTATAAAAATATATAAGACTAAAAATGAGAAAATAGTTTTAATTACACAAAAATAAAGGTTACAAAAAATTTTAACTAAATACCACAACTTCAATTATCATCAGGATTCAGTTTTGTGTCAACCTTTGGTTGTATTGACTGGGCAATAGTCCACCATATCTGTATCTTGTCAGCCCTGGAGGTATTTGCAGCCTGGTTGCTGAAAAATATGTTGTAATTCTCTAAGACCTCAGTGTGAGCTGCTCGTTATCCTCCATGATGAACTTGTAGGCCTGTCGATGTGGATGAGGTGCTGAATATGGACCTCAATATTTCCTCAAAATAAAAAAGTATCCACAAGGGTAAAATGGTGATTCCCTTTTTTTTTTTTTTACTTTTTATTTATGCAGTATCAATAATACATACAAGAATTTCTTGCATAGAATAATGAGGTATACCAAAGTATATCTATCTCATATACTAAAAAGGAAAATGGGGGGGACAAAATGAGCAGATAAAAGGAAAAAAAAATATTGAGAGACTGCCAGATACTATTTTAGCTGGCCCAATTCAAGGAAGAGAGTCAAGAAGAGCCCTTAGTTGAGATGGTTCAAAAAAGAGATAATTGGCATTACTAATTTTAACAGAGTATTTATAGGGATAATGGAGCAAGAAATGGCCCCCTTTATTTATAACTTCAGAGCGAATAGCAATAAACTTCTTACGACGAAGTTGTGTAACCCTGGTTAAATCTGGCTACATTGTTGTTCTATGGCCAGAAGCTCTGATAGTTCGATTATGGAGGAAAAAACACAATGTGGTATCACGATCCGCGGGAAAAGCGAAAGGCACCAGTAAAGTTCCCCGATGTTTAATCTCCGTTGTATGGGAGTCAATTAGTTAAAGCTAATGGCAAGTCCAAAGGTATATCATCTCTGGAAGCATCTTCATTCTGAGCTTGAGGCAGATAGTATGCCTTGGTTAAACAAGGCATTACAGAAGAAGGACCCTTTAGATTCTGGGACACATAATTCCGGAATAATTCTATCGGAGCAACGTTCTTAACAATAGGAAAATTAAGGACTCTCCAATTGAGAGACCGTAACCCATTCTCAATATTCTCTATCTTCTTAGAAGATATTATTTCAGATTGTACTAGTTGTTTTTGTATCTGATCCAGCATATCCACTCAAGATTCTAAATTCTTTATCTTTGTTTCTTGTAACATTATTTTGCTAGAACTGTCCTGGAGACATTTATTAGTGTCCACAACTACAGTAGTTAACCCACCAATCGATGCTTCCAAATTAACCAGAGTGTTCCACAGAGTATCCAACATTATAACTGGGGGTTTTGAAAAACAAATTTTACCAAACTGGACCTTGATGACCTCTCCTCCAGGCACAGCTCTAGTTGATGCGTTGGGCCCTGCCTTAACTGAGGCTGGAAATAAGGTAACAGCAGCAGCAGAAATTCCACTTATGGGCAACTCTTGTGCCCCAGCTGCACCTTCCTCTCTTACCCAAGATGGAAAACTTATCCTCTTCCAGGCGATCACCCGACTCACTCACGACTCTGTGCAAATCCTTTATTTGACCCGTCATGATCACGGGGACAAACTGAAGGAGGAGATGGTGTGGCCGGCGCTCCCGGGCTTAAGGAGATCTCGTTGGCCAGCACCGAAGACTTCCACTCTGCGTCCACCGCTGCAGCGGCCATCTCTCCGGGAGTTAAAGCTGGTGTCGGCATAAAGAACTCCTGAATCCGTGGCTGAGCAGAACCAGGCACGGAAGTACTAGTACCAATCTCCATTAGTCTGGCTTTGCGTTTAGTATGAGGCATCTTACATGAGGAAACCAAAATTCTAAAGAAAGCCAGGGAGAGGAATTCTTACGTGCATCTCAATAGATGGCCATCTCAAAAGGTGGCCATCTCAATAGGTGGCCATCTTGTCCCTTATGGTGATTCTCTGTATAAACTAACAGGAAAGTTCCTTTGCAAGCATGTCACATGGGGGAGCTTCCAACACACAATGACAGTGTGGACACACACGCATATGAGAACACAAGTGGACATAAGCTTGAATTTTAAATAATGCTCGCAGTTGCACATGTATGATTCAAAATACACCTAGGGGTAGATTTTTTTAAAAAAGCGCGTTCGCGTACTTTTGTTTGCGCACCAGGCGCAAACAAAAGTACGCTGGATTTTATAAGATCTTCTAAAATCCTGGATTGGCGCGTGCAAGGCAGCCAATTTTGGGCAGCCAGCGCGCACCGAGCCGTGCAGCCTGTCTCCGTTCCCTCCGAGGCTGCTCCGAAATCGGAGCGGCCTTGGAGGGAACTTTCTTTCGCCCTCCCCTCACCTTCCCCTCCCTTCCCCTACCTAACCCACCCCCCCCCGGCCCTATCTAACCCCCCCTACCTTTATCCACGGATTTACGCCTCCCAGAGGGAGACGTAAATCCACGCGCGCCAGCGGGCTGCTGGCGCGCCAAGACTCGACCCAGGGGCGGTTATGGAGGGCACGGCCACGCCCCCGAAATGCCCCGGGCCGAAACCACGCCCCTGGTCCCACCCCCGAAACGCCGCGCCCCCCCATCGAAACGCCGCATCATCGGGTCCCGCCCCCGACACGCCCCCTTCCAAAAACCCCGGGACCTACATGCGTCCCGGGGCTCTGCGCGCGCCGGCGGCCTATGGAAAATAGGCGCGCCGGCGCGCAAGGCCCTACTCGCATAAATCCGGGCGGATTTACGCGAGCAGGGCTTTTAAAATCCACCCGCTACTGTGCATAAGAATACTCCTAATTTTAATACATTACTCAAGCAAATGTACTTCATGTATCTTCCTTTGTTGGCATTAATGAGTGCAGGTCAGTGGATTTTAAAACATGTTGGCTCAAAGAATATTCCCAATTTTACCAAGTAGTCCACTAGTTTGACCAGTTTATTGTGAGATCATCCAAACCCCTATTAAGCAAGGGTCTATCTGTGTTCTGCATGTGTGGCCTAGGTGAGGTATTTTGCTAGCATGTAGTTTCTGTGTAGGGATCTATAGCAGCCTGGGTCTGTTTTCTTAATAGGAGATGTATTGGTATTGGACCTCTTGTAATATTTGCTGTGTTGCCTTTTCTTAGGTAGGGTTGTTACTATTTGAGTGCTGGCAGTTACTGCTGTTCTGATATGGGAGATTTACTATATTGTAATTTTATTTTGCTTATTCAATGCTTTTTGAGGGACAAGTTCACACTCCATACTTGTTACAATGGGCCCAATATCATAGGGTTTATTTTGTATTCTTTTGCATGATTTTCTGTTTAACCCCCACTCATAATTGAGAGTAGAAATTTCCTAACCCATAGGCACATTACAACAGCTGGTACAGAATGTATGCAATTTCTGTTAAGTGAGAATACTTTTATCTTTCCCTTGTGTCATTCAAATATAGCCATTTATGTTTTTTAAGTTATCTGGCTAACTTTAGATGGATAAATTGTCCTGTATATTCAGTGGGATATACTTGCTTAAAGTTATCCAGCTACATAAAGCTGGATAACTTAAAAATATAAACGGTTCTATTTGAATATAGACATTTATGTTTTTAAGTTATCTATCCATGTATGGCCGGATAATTTGCTACTTAATCCATCATTCCTAGTCCTGATTTTAACATAAATATGGGATCTGGCCATCTCCCCCTTCCACCCCCCCTTCCTCACTGGCTCAAGGACAAATTGGCCATCTATCTCCTGGACTCTTCCCATCTCCCCAAAAACCTTTTTTTTATGCAAGTCCGGAGTGAGGGATTCTCTGCCCTGCTCCTGGTGCTTCCAGCGCTGCTCTGACAGAGGCAGCGCTGGAAGCATAAGCTAGCAGATCCACTGAAACATATGAAGACTTATACTCCCATGCTTTCTGCAGCAGTCCTGGCTCAAGTGTCTGGAGTTGGCGGGATTTTGTCTTAAGTTCTTTAATGTCCTGAGGTTGGGGGTAGGGGTGAGAAGAAGAGATTTGCTTGGTGAAAACACTATCTTATATGAATCTTTTGAAATAATCCCTAACTGTGGAACACTGTAAATACTTCCTGCCCATCTCCAACTATCATTTCCTCATTGCTCTCCACCATGCAACTGATCTCTCTTCACAGACACTACCAGGAATCATTCCTATACTTCACTCCTCCTCAAAATTATATCCTGGCTAGGATGAATATTAGCAAATTATGAGGTAATCTGGTCAAAATACCTAAATGTTGACTATTTCTACATGCACATAAAGTACAGTTTCCTATACCCACTTACCACTAGACTCGACCTTAAGACTAACTAGGGATGTGCAGCCAAAACATTTTCGTTGCATTTGTGATACGTATTCGTCGGGGGTCATTTCCGTTCCATACGGACGTATGGAGAATTCCATACGTCGATCTGTCAATACGTTTTCCGGTTCCCATTAAAGTCAATGGGGGAAGGATTTCCAGCCTATTTTTGGCTGCAGAATTGGGGTTTTCTTATCAATTTTCATGAAACTTCTGGGGAGCAATCATCACAACAACAAAAGAGCTCCAAGGTACGTAGACTGTGGCAAAGTGGCACCAAAGTGGCATGAATAGCCTAAGGCACTGGAAAGGTGCAAAGGGGTACCAGAAGTGGCAAGAGTGCTTTAACAGAGGCACAAAGCAGCAGTGAGAATGTCAAAAACACACCACAGCTTCAAAAGAGAGAACCGATAGCAGATGCATGAACCATCGAAGGCAGCACGACAGGCAAAGCGGCAAGACAAGTGGCATTGACATCCAACAGGACAATGAAGGGGGAACATAGCAAGCAGATAGACTAGCACCAACACACTGAGGAACCATGAGAGTGGCAAGAACACCACAAGGAGTAAAGTGAGTCATCTGGTGTATGGTAGCAAAGCAGAGTGGCAGAAAGCTGATAGGGGCAAGACAGGCTGGCAGAGTGGAGGTAGTCTGGTCCCTGTGGTTTTGATAGGGGAAAGACAGGCTGTCCCAGGAGAGAGTTCCCTTTCCTTTGTGCAGGAAAGGACTCCCTAGAATGGGTTCACCCCTAGAGTGGGGTGTTTCAATGGCGTCTAATGAATACCGTTGGCGTCTAGTGAATTCCGTTGGCGTCTAGTGAATTCCGACTGTACTTACGCACTTCAGCTGATGACAAAGGAACTTGAAGAGCTCTCAGAAATAAGAATACTGCTACTCAAGTCCAAATCTGCAATATCAACCGATGTTGACTTTGTACCGTAGAGGTCAAACACTTGTAGGAACACAAGGCCTGGATGAACAGGCACAGCAATGGAGGTCAAACACTTGTAGGAACACAAGGCCTGGACTGACAGGCAAAGCAATCGAGGTCAAACACTGGTAGGAACACCAGGCCTGGATGAACAGGCACAGCAATCGAGGTCAAACACTTATACAAACACAAGATCTGGACTGACAGGCAAAACAATCGAGGTCAAACACTTGTAGGAACACAAGGCCTGGACTGACAGGCAAAGCAGTCGAGGTCAAACACTTGTAAGAACACAAGGCCTGGATGAACAGGCACAGCAATCGAGGTCAAACACTTGTAGGAACACAAGGCCTGGATGAACAGGCAAAGAAGTCGAGGACAGAGGTCAATCCCACCTAGGGACACAAGGCCTGGATGAACAGGCACAGCAATCGAAGTCAAACACTTGTACGAACACAAGGCCTGGACTGACAGGCAAAGCAGTCGAGGTCAAACACTTGTAAGAACACAATGCCTGGACAGTTGACGGTCAGGAACAGAGATTCATGTCAGGTACATGTGCTGCAGTGCTTATATTATCTGGCGCATAGGAGGCAATTGGAGCTGCTGCAAGGCTTTGAATTGCTTTTATTCATCTTGCCATTCACAGGGAAAATTTGGAAACCCAAGCAAAGGCAGGTTTACTTTCAAAAACACTAGCATTTCCATCAACTCTGGTGCAAGCCTTGAGCGGTGAGGGCTCATGATATCCCCTGTCATTGAAAAGACACGTTCACTGGGCACACTGGTTGGTGGACATGACAGATATCGCTGAGCCACTTTGGCTAGGTGTGGCCAGACAGTGGACTTGTCTGCCCAATATGCCAGCGGATCTGTCTGCATTTTCTCTATCGGCTCTGAGAGATACCATGTCACTGATAGCTGTGCTGCTGTCTCTTCCTGTGCTTGGGCGGTCTCAGAGTCACTCAATCCAGCTGCTTTCTCTCTCGCCCATTGCACAACTGATGAATCTTTATGGCCAACATGCCTTGGGCATTCTGACGTGGAGGAGGAGGTACTATCTGTTGCTGACACAGTGCTGCTCCTGCTTGGGCTAGCAGCACAACTCTGTGACGTGCCTGCTGTTTCCACCTCTGCTTCAAGCCTAATCTGTCTCCACCTATGGCGCTCCTGTTCACGGACCTTTGCTAAGAGCAGCTCCTTCACAAATGACAGACGATTGGTCTGTAGGGCGAGTTTACCTTTCACACGGAGATCACAGACAGAGGCGAGCATGTATGTGCGGTCGTCTGTTAAAGGCCTTAATCTGTCTTTCACCTGCTGCTGCAAAACGTCCAGACACTGCAGCACCTCAGCAGTCATTCCCTCTTCCCGTTTAAAGGCCTCCAAATGTTCATCCAGGAAATTAACTATATTGATGATGTCAGCCAAGGTGGCACTTCTGGAACTCAGCTCCTCCATGACATCCTTGAAGGGCTGCAGGATTTTTACCAGCTGACTGATGACTAACCAATCATGATGCCCTAGGGGATTCTGCACACCTATGTCCATTCTACCAGAAAGTTCATGAAGGGGTGTCTGCAGCTCCAGTAACCTCTCCAGCATCATAAAGGTGGAATTCCACTGGTTGGCAATGTCTTGAATGAGACGCTTGTGAGGCATATCCAAATCAGTCTGCTTTTGTTGGAGAACCTGCCCCCGCCTTGACACTTCTGTGGAAGTGTGCTGCTATGTTCCTGCACTTCTGTATTAACCTATGCAGGTATTCATTCTCCTTGTCATTGGACTCCAAGCCCAGATCTGACTTCACTACCAGGTGCAGAGTGTGTGCAAAACATCGGATGTTCTTAAACTGCCCATCGCTTATTGCCTTAACCATGTTTGCACCATTGTCTGTGACAAAGAACCCTGCCTGCGTATTTCTGTCTCGCTGGTGTAGTTGCCAGCCCTCCAGCACCTTTCTGATGCATGCTAGAATATTGGCTGCGGAATGGGCCTGGTCCGTCAGGTGGGTGTGCAGTAAAGCCCACCTCCACCCTGATACTTCTTCAGTAATAGAGCTGCTGGCTGCCCCTGCCTCAGCCATGTCCCACCAGTGTGCTGTCAGAGAGAGGTAAGAGTGTGCAGCATTCATGGCGGTCCAGATATCGCAGGTGAAATGCACTCTTCTGTCTGCCTTAGCTAGCAGTGCTTGAATGCGACTGCGACACTGCTTGTACAGGCTGGGGATGACCTTTCTACTAAATGTGGTTCTGCACGGGATTTTGTAATTTGGAAGTACGACCTTCAAAAAATGCTTGAAACCCACATTCTGCACTAGCTGCAAGGGCTGGTCATCAAGGGCAATCATTTCCCCAATGCTCGTGGTTACAACTTTTGAGGCTGCCTGCCTCCTACCCCGGGATAGCGTTACCGCACTCCACCCCATTTCCTCCATGGTGGATTGTCGCTTCTGCCACATGTCAGGGGGTTGCTGGCCTGCCGCCTGACTGCTAGAAGGGTATGAGGGTGTGGGCTGACTCTGCTGCTTTCCTACCACTGCACACTGGTTGGAAGGGGTCCCCCGACTGGAACTGCCAACATCCCCAGATGACAGTAATCTTGTTGGGTGTTGCCTCTTGATATGATGGTTCATGCCAAAATTAGATAGATGTCCTATTTGCTTGCCTCTGCTAATATCCCTGGCACAGTAATTACACCGAGCATAATGCAGGTCTTCCGTCACTTTAAAGTGTTTCCAGATCTGAGATGTCTTTCGTGATCCTCCCCTTTCTAACACCTTGGGGGTGGATGCTGGCACTGGAGTTGAGGTAGTGGGTGCACCCTGAGAAGCAATGCCAGAGGGGGCATCAGTCACCCTCTGTGCCTGTACTGACTACTCTTCCTCCTCCTCGATATCACTGTCATCTCTCCCCTGCTGCACATTTCTGGAGGCTAAGACAGGACTAACTGATTCTACCGAAGATTCGTCAGCTATTACTTCTTCCGTTTCTGATGAGAATCCCACACAAGAAGATTCTTCATCTGAATCAGAAGCTAACAGTGACTGCGCTACCTTGTGAACGCTAAGTGTTAGTCGAGACTTCTTTCCCCCTGCTGCTTTTGGGTGTCTACATTTTGTCGGGCATGACTCTGCCTCCCCTTCCCTCTCCTCCAAAACTACAGGGCCAGAAACAAGTGGTGGCGATGGTGATGTATCATGGTCAGATTTCGGTTTTTTTGGCATGGAACTGCCATCCCCTACAAAGAGTTTAGATTGCGACAGTTGCCTTTTTAGCTGTACTGGTGGTGTTGCACTAGTGTCTTTTTGGGTGCCTCCTCTGCCAGTCCCAATCACTCGATTGCATCTCTCTTTCCCTGACATTATGGATTTTATGTCACTGAGTAGTAACACTGACCACTGTCCCACAATAATAAGGTTCAGTCTGTTTAAAATGCCCACTGCCCACTGTCATGGTGCCTGGCTGTGCACTAATGTGTGTGGCGTGTACACAGAAGCTGCTTGCTTGTAAGCACAAAAGAGGCAGACTCCTTGGGCACTTGACTGCACAGACCCACTGAATAATAATAAGGTTCAGTCTGTTTAAAATGCCCACTGCCCACTGTCACGGTGCCTGGCTGTGCACTAATGTGTGTGGCGTGTACACAGAAGCTGCTTGTTTTTAAGCACAAAAGAGGCACACTGCCTGGGCACTTGACTGCACAGACCCAGCCTGTTAAACTTCCCAGTGCACTGAGAGACTAAGAAATTGGAATTAAAAAAAAGCAGGAATTTTTTTCACTCCAGAAAAATGGATGAAATTGAAAATAATAGAGATGTGAATCGTGTGATCGATCGTCTTAACGATCGATTTTGGCTGGGGGGGGGAGGGAATCGGATCGTCGCGGTTTTGTTTTTTTAAATATCGTGTAAATCGTAAATCGGGGGAGGGCGGGAAAACCGGCACACTAAAACATCCCTAAAACCCACTCCGACCCTTTAAAATAAATCCCCCACCCTCCCGAACCCCCCCAAAATGTCTTAAATTGCCTGGGGTCCTGTGGGGGGGGTCCCGTTGTGATCTTCCACTCTCGGGCCACGGGTGCGCTACCTTTGCCCTGTCATATGACAGGGCAAAGGTAGCGCCGGCGCCATTTCTATCAACGCACCCATGGCCCGACAGTGGAAGATCACAACGGGACCCCCCCACTGGACCCCAGGTAATTTAAGACATTTTGGGGGGGTTCGGGAGGGTGGGGGATTTATTTTAAAGGGTCGGGGTGGGTTTTAGGGATGTTTTAGTGTGCCTGTTTTCCCGCCCTCCCCCTTCCCCTCCCCCTTCCCCCGATTTACGATTTTTGACGATAAATCGGGGGAATTCCTATTAAATATCGCCTCTAACGATTTTTGACGATTTAAAATATATCGGACGATATTTTAAATTGTCAAAAAAGGATTCACATCCCTGGAAAATAATATATCTCTCCAAGCCAGCCCAACACCCTAAATGGTGGTCAGTGCTAGTTGACCTAGCACAGCTTCTCTTCGCTGTCAGAGAAGACCAAAATAAACAGCTTGAAAGAAACAGGAATAGTAGTAGCTGTAGCTGACCCTGGAACTGCAGCAATACAAAGAATGTTTTTCTTTCCTTTACTAGTAGCTAGCCTATCTCTTCTCTATTAGTTCTGCCTGTTCCCTCTTCCACCCAGCAGCCCACCTCCCCACAGCATCGCTGGAAATAACTGCGTGGCTCCTCGTGCTGAAGTTTATATACTGCTGGCTCATCAGTAAAATCCACAGAGAGCACTGAATGACAGCGCTATTGGCTGCATTCAGTGCTGCTCAGAAAATGTCAGTGTGGATACGCTGCGTTCCGGTATCCATGCCGATCTGTCCGACCCTTTCCTGTGAGTCACTGTGACTCACAGGAAAGGGGCAGACAGGTTTGCATGGTTACCGTAGGGGCGCCGCCATTTTGTGGTAATCATAGGTAGCAAGCAGCTAATGGGGGCGAAGAAAAGCGTGCGCCGCTGGGCGCACCGAATAAAACAGAAATCTGTTAAATACGTGGGGTGTTGCGATGCGTTTTGCCTCCCCACGTATGTAACAGATAGGACAAAATAAGTTGCGGATCACAAATACGTGGAGAACGGATGCACACCCCTAAGACTAACCCTTACCTCTGTTACAACTACTACTACTATTTAACATTTCTATAGTGTTACTTGATGTATGCAGCACTGTAGAAACAACACACAAGAGACAGTCCCTGCTCAATAGAGTTTACAATCTGATCAAGACAAACATACAGGTCAAGAGACTTGGGGAGTTACATATACTAAGACTACAGTTAAAATTAGTTAATGAGGCTGAAGATGAACAATTAGGGTTAAAATTTAAAAGCAGCCTCAAATGATGGGTTTTTAGGTGGGATTTAAACAGCGCACGAAAGGGAGCATGATACAAGAGCTTAGGAAGTCTATTCCAAGCACATGGTGCAGCCAGATGGAAAACATGGAGACAGGAATTAGTGGTAGAATAGAAGGGCATAGTTAGTAGTGACTTCCCTCATGAGCAGAGTGCACGAAGAGGGGTGAGCGAGAGAAGAGAGGAGAGGTAGTGAGGAGTTGCATAGTGAAGGCACTTGTAGGTGAATAAGAGGAGCGTTAACTGTATACAGGAATGGATAGGGAACTAATGCAGTGAATTCAGAAGAGGGATTATATGGGTGTAACTACTTTGGCAAAAGATAAGTCACACAGCTGAATTTAAGATAGATTGTAGTGGAGAGAGATGGCTCACTGGGTGACCTGTGAAGAGCAGGTTGCAACAATCTAAGCAGGAGGAGATAAGAGAATGGATAAGGGTTCAGGTAGTGTGTCACCAATGCTGATCTGCAAGTGGGAGATATGTCATGTGAATATAAACAGTGCATTTCAGCACCTGCCTACCCCTGGGTATGCTTTTGATCAAAGACGCACATGTTGGGGGCAAGCCCATGAGAACGCTGTGATTACACAGTACCCCATCAACCCCTTAGTACATTCCTATTGATGCCACTGCTTTTATCAAGAGAACCCATCTCAGCTCTAACTGAACATAGCAAGCCCATTGTGATGAGAATCAACAGTTTATAAGCCATGTACTACAGATCCCATACAACTTCTACCCAGCCTTCCCCTGAGATGAAGACAATTACCCCTGGATATACTGGACTCCTACCTATTGTAAGTCCTCCTGATGTTGATCCAGGCAGCCATCCTGGCCAGGATGCTCCTCCTGCTATGGGCTAGAAAGATAAAGTATCTCCTCCTGTGGCAGCACCTCCCAGGCCAGCAGCTCCTTTTCCTCCTGCATGAAATTCTCTTTCCTGCTGTGGGCAGCCATTTTAGAGTATATCTGCTTAGCTGATAGAGAGCATAGTTCCCTACTGGGGCTATGCCATGTGATTACTAAATTATCTAGCAAACTGATGATAGTTGAACTAAAACCAGATGTTTAGGATATCCAGCTAACTGGCAATATTCAACTATAGATAGACATCTAATTTATCTGATTAGCTGGCAATATTCATATATAAGTTTAACTATCTATATTTCTAGCTGGCTATATTCATATATTTAGACTTAACTAGGCACATTTATTAGATTTGAAAATATTAGCTTTTATGTCCATTTATATCTTGTCAGCTATATCAGTGCTAGCTGGCTTATTGAATATTGACCTCTACATTAAAAGCATGCATGTATTTTGCAACTATAAGGGCTACTTATAGATGGCAAGTACATTGCAGCTACTTTTTCAAATTTAATTATACATTAGGGATGTACATTTGTTTTGCACAAAACAATGAATGAGACTATTTTTGATTCATACAAATGGTATAAGCAGAAAATAGACCTCAGACAAATATAGACACAAATTTTTGTGAATATTCATTTTCTAACAAAATTCCCCAAAAAACAGAACTCCAGCTGGACCAGGCCTTGACCTAGTCCCATTCCAGGGGCCAGGCCTAAGGTTGGGTCCCATTGCTGAAACCCAGACCCAGGCTCAAGGCCTAGGCCTAAATGTGATACTGGGGCCCAGCTGAGGCCAGGTCCTGTTGCCAAGGCCCAGGCCTGGGTCTAGCCTTAGCCCAGGCCCAATGGCAGGGTCTATCCCAAAGCCAGATCCCTGTCACTGAGGCCAAGACTTGGACCTATGTTTAGGCCAGGCAGCAGGGCCAAGACCCATGCCCAGGCCCAGGTCTGATGTTGGGGCCCAGCTGAGGCTCAGTCCCAGGTCAGGATTAGACCTTATGTACTCTTCTTGCTTGATCTGTCAACTTAAAATGATGTCCTCTTCCTCGAGGTCACACTGCAGTGACATTACTGCAGTGATGTCCTACAGACTGGATGGTGCCATTTTGTTGATTGGCTGTACATTGGTCAGTATTGGGCAGGCCCTGGCATCTGGTCATAGGACCTGGGCTTGGGCACGACCATTTTTCTTTTATTTAGAAGTCAATGGGGCCTTACCCCATTGCTTAAATATAAAATAAAAAATGAATTGGACTAGTTAACAAAAGTTTTCATTCATTCCAAAATTAATAAAACATGTAGAGGCACCACCAAACAAAATGAACCGAATCAAATTTTACCAAGTTGCACATCCCTATTGTGCATGTACTGTTTTCCTCCCCTGACCTAAACATATCACTAGGAATACCTTCTGGAGGAAGTGGTGAAGACAAAAACAGTCAAAGAAATCAAAGGGACATGGGATAAACACTGTGGATCTCTAAAGCCTAGAGGATGGAAATGAGAAAAGTGTGCAGGGAGTTAACTTGCTGATGTGGCAGTTACTACCCTTAGCAAAAGGCAATGGATTACTATCCATAACCAATAAGTCTCGATGCTTTTAAAGCAACTGCAATGAGGAGAGAGTGGAGGTGAATTTTATTGCCTGCCTGGAGGTGAGCTGAATTGCCTCTGTTACCTGAGGAAAACTGGAACTGAATCGCTTTGTCTATTTTGTGATGTTTGGAGGTGAGACAGTTTGCCTGGGCTGAAGTGAAATTGAGACGTGAGAGCTTTTCAATTTTGATGGAGAACAGCTGTTCATGACGCACGACATGAGAGGGCGAACCCGAAAGCAAGCACCATTAGAACGGACTTTTCTGCAGAGCTGTTTGAGGAGAGAGTGGAGGTGAATTTTATTGCCTGCCTGGAGGTGAGCTGAATTACCTCTATTACCTGAGAAAAACTGGAACTGAATCGCTTTGCCTATTTTGTGATATTTGGAGGTGAGACAGTTTGCCTGGGCTGAAGTGAAACTGAGACGCGAGAGCTTTGCAATTTTGATGGAGAACAGCTGTTCATGTTTAATGTATTCAGATACTCTGTCCTTTACCTCAGGCTACCCTAGCCACACCAAGTTCTACCTCCTTGTTATATGTAACTTTCGCTTCTTGTTAAATGGTTGATCAATGTTATCCCCCTGTTATATGTAAACCGATCTGATGTGAATTTTTTTCATGAAGGTCGGTATAGAAAAGTGTTAAATAAATAAATAAATAAAATAATGACGCACGATGTGAGAGGGCGAACCCGGAAACAAGCCCCATAAGAATGGGCTTGATTGCGGCTCGCAGCTGATACTGGCGCGCCGCCAAAGCCACGCATGCCTAAGGAGCGCACGGTTGAGGCTGGCTTAGCCTGGCTTTGCCTGGACTTTGTTCTGGACTTTGATCAATAATTATTCTAAATTTAAATTTCACCTTGAGTTTCCAAGAGCTCCACATTATACCTCAGGTAGGATATTTGCTATTGTTTCACCTCTCAGTTCTCCTTCTAAGAGAGTAAACTTCTGAATGTTTATATGTTGCTATGGGCCTTCTGAAGCTATAAAGGGCCCAGAGCAAATACAATTAGTTAAATATGCCTCATACTAAAAGGAAGGCCAAGTGAAGGCTTTCTTCAATTTCCTCAAATATGGACTCTGCGCAACGGAGTGTTTCAGAATGGCTTGGAACCCCAGTAGTAAACCCTAATGGACAGACTGTGATAGAAGAATGAATAGAGTGAAATCCTACTTCTATGGTCCCTGAAACATCCTTAAATCCTGGGGCTCTGGAGACACCTCCCCCACCTGGCAGGGAAGGGATTATCCCTTCGGTAAAGCCGGGGATAGTACAAGATACTTTAAAGCCTCAAAGGTTTCTGGAGGAAAAAGAATTGTTTAAAGATACTAATTTAGAGACTGAATTACAATTTGCACAAGTCTCAATTGAATCTCTACAAGAAACTGATATTGATACTTATCAGTTACTCACTAACGGGCCGATACAGTAAAGCGCGGCCCGGCTTACGCGCTTTTGAACGCGAATTAGACGTGCATTTTAGATGCGTAAGATGGACGTGTGATTCAGTATATGCTCTAACGCGTCCTTAGTGAGTGCTGAAAACGACGTGTTGCAATTAGTGCCCGCCGCATGTAAATGGTATGTTAATGGTGTTTAATGACCGGATTAGCTATTCCCCTCAATACAGTAACACGCGCCCAAAATAGCGCGTCATTAACCAGCACATTTTCTGCGTCTTTACCCTCTATTTTTACCGCCTGCCCTGACCCTGGCATTTGTGTGGTGCTGTGCTCTTGACAGTCGTGAATATCCAACAGACAGCATCGCACAGTGTCATGGACTACATGTATATATTGGCTTTGGCAATCTTTTTCCTACGGGTGAGAGCGAGATTAAGAAATGCTCTGCGAGCGAATTCTAGACGGCCTATTAGAGACAACAGCCAACAGCAGAACCCGGCACAAAGACTGGAGGATGTATGTATATGTGGTGTTTTTGAATATCCAACTGTAGCATTTTTCTGTCTGGGCATCTCTGAGGCTCCGCGGGTCCAGCGGAGACACGGACACCTGTACGGACGCAGGGAGAAGGATGCTGCATCCAAACTTCCTCCAGTGTCTCGAATTAGACGTCTCTGGGGTTCCGCAGGTCCAGCGGAGACACGGACGCCTGTACTGGTGCCGGGAGAAGGATGCCACGCCAGGCCTTCCTCCGGCATCTAGCATTAGGCGTCCCTGAGGCTCTGCTTCTATTGTTAATGTATATTTGTTAAATGAATAATTGTTTATGTATATTTGTTAAATGAATAATCAAGATGTATTAGGTTATGCTGATTTTCTTGTGTTGTTTTTCACGCATGCACAGCGGGACAGAGTCGTCTGTGCACAGGACAGGGACATCGGTAGACCAGGACGGGCCTTTGGCAGACCTGGACGTATCATTCGCCCACGGACAACTATCTTTGGCACGTTGGAGCGAGATGTAGTCCGAACCTACTGGATGAGCTCACGGGCAATCCTGTTTCTCTATGAAGATCTGCGCTGTGACCTTGATCCCCTGGCCAATCGCCACCATGCTGTGCCAGGGTTGACGAAACTTCTTTGTGCCTTAAATGTTTTTGGTACCGGAAGTTTTCAAACCCCCGTGAGTGTCATTGCGTGTATGACACAGGCCTCCTTCTCACGGCATCTGGCACAGGTCTTGAAGGCTATGATGAAGCAGATGAGGAAGTACATCATGTATCCTACCGATCCAATGGAGCTGCAACAGATCCGCAGTGGGTTCATGGGTATTGCAGGGATGCCGAACATGTTGGGTGCTATAGACTGCACCCATATTGTGTTTACCCCCAGGTCGGAGGAAGAGTTACTTCCGGAATTGCAAGCACTTCCATTCAATGAATGTTCAAGTCAGTTGCGATGCACACCTTCGGATTCTAAATGTTGTAGCGAAGTATCCTGGGAGCTGCCATGATGCCTACATTCTGGCACATTCATCTATGGGGACACATTTCCCATATGGGAAGTATGGTGAAGGCAGGCTTCTTGGTAAGTGATATTGGCTACGGCTTGGGATTCTATATCTGGGATGTTCGGTAGACAATATCTGTGCATTTATATATGTGATGTGTTTAAGATATTTTTAAGATGTTAAGCGCTGTAAAGTTGTTTTTTATGCATTCCTGATTATTCCCCCTATAGATGATGGCGGCTATGGGTGTAAGCCCTGGTTGCTAACTCCACTTCAGTTTCCACGCACTGCAGCAGAAAAATGCTACAATGAGGCTCATGGCAGCACCAAAAACATTATCAAGTGGACTTTTGGAGTTCTGAAAGGACGATTCAGATGTCTGGATCAATCTGGGGAAGCCCTGCAGTACAGTGCAGAAAAGGTGGTGAACATCATTGTTGCCTGCTACATGCTACACAACATTTGTCAGCGATTCGGTGTGCATGCAGAGGCAGCAGAAAACTTGCCGCCAGATCCGCCTGTGGAACCGGCAGCTGAGGCAGACAACACCACAAGGGGGATTGATGTCCGAAGGATCATCGAATCTTATTTCTCATGTAAGTTCTTAACTGTTATACATTAATTTCTTCATACTGATGTGGCGCTTTTATTGTAGTACATAGCTCTGCAAAAATCTAGTACAGTATGTTTAATCTTGTGTTGTGTTTCTTTCAGGAGCTGTGATACATCCATCAAACCATTTCCCAGCAAGCAGAGAAGTTGAGTTAAATAACAAATAATAGTGAAAAAAATAAAATTTAGTTGGAATTTTCCCTTGTCTTCTCTGTGTTTTACATTGCATCATTTATAGTTCTTGAAGTATTAAATCAATAAATTGTGTTCCTATTTAAGCCTCAATAAATTGCTTCCTTTCCTTTTATTATTGCTTCTTACGTTATGTTATTTCAGCGTACATGATGTTCCGTGAACCAGCAGAGACATGGACATCGGGAGAAGGACATCGAGCCAGGCCTTTTTCTGACGTCTACAATTAGGCGTCCCTGCGGCTCCGCGGGTCCATCACAGACATGGATGCCTGTATGGACGCTAGGTGAAGGACGCTGCGCCCGGTCTTCTTCCGGCGTCTACAATTAGACCGTCCCTGCGGCTCCATGGTTCCATCGCCTGTACAGATGCCGGGAGCAGGTGGCAGGGTGCTTGCTCGTGGAACGGCACGCCAGGATGGCCATTTTGTTAATGCTTTACAGCAAGGGCAAGGATGCCGCGTGGGAGGCTTCCCAATTTCTCCGAGGGGGACGTCCGGCTCCTGGCCACCCTGATAGTGGGTGATGAAGGCCACCTATACTTCCGCCCTGGGTGCCCATGGGACCAGGACCGGGCCGATGAGGCCTGGCCGGTGCTCAGGGCGCAATATAACACCCAGTCTTTGTACCTGAGGGAGGTAAATTCATAGGCCTATGTTGTGGTTGGCAAAGGTCTGGTCTATGTTGCTTGTAAGAATGACACAGCTTATACTTCTAGCTAGCAGGAAAAAATACAAGTTAAATTACATTTAGTATTTTGGGGTTGTTTTGTATTGCTGTGGGTGAGAAAAGAAAAACTGACACTTGACTTGTTTGGTTTGAATTGTTTTTGTGCCTGAAAAGCAAAGTAAAAGTTTAATATCAACAGTGTGTTTCCTATTTCTGTTTTATTCTCGCCAGGTTGAGGCATTGAAAAAAAGGGCGAGGCGCATCAGGCGGGAGGAGCCCGACTACCTGCGGGCCCTGCAGGCCCACCGAAGAGCGGAGGAAGGTATGTGCTATTTGCAATTGAAATGTCATGGTTACCATGCAAGCGGTGAGGTCTTCTTTAATAATGGCTATAAGAAATTTAACATTTGTACCATTCTGGATCTTTGCATGCGCAGCTGTGACACTTTTGCTATTTCTGTTTTCAGAGAGCACCACCGAGGGGTCCTCCAGCGTGGAATCAGGTCCTCCAGCAGAACAGCAAGGTGAGCCTTTTATAGCATCGGCCTTGTAAAAGTATATGGGTGGCACACCGCTCACATTTGCATTTTTAAATGTCATGCTTACGGTAATGCTAGAGGTTAGGGTCCTGTTTAAAATGGCTATAAGCAAGTTCTCCTTCTTACCGTTCTGGATGTTTGCATGCACGGCAGCAGTAACGCTTTCGCTTTTTCTCTTTTCAGACACATCGGCAGAGGAGGAGGAGGAGGATGCGCAGCAACACCACCTAATTGAGCCCCTCCCCCTTATTGAGCACCCCCTTATTGAACTGCCCCTTATTGCCCCCCCTGTTATTGAGACCCCCTTGTTATTGATCCCCCCCGTTTTTTTGCCACCCCCCTCTCTCCTGCCCCACCTGATCCACCTGCTATGGGAGACAAGGAGTACATCGTCATTGACGTTGTCAACCCTGTCTCTCCTGGGCTTCCAGGGGTAGTTCGACAGCCAGAGGCCGGTGCAGCAGCTGGGGAAGGGATCTCAGCCTTTGAGGGGGCGCCTGGATGCTGTGCTGGCTCTCCTGGCACAGTTGATCCGCAGCCTGGAGGTCCAGGAGGGAATGGCAATGCAGGTGGTGACCATCCTGCATGACCTGTGCCATGGCCAGCGGGAGATCATTCAGCTCCTACGCACAATGGCAGGAGCTCAATCCCTGCTCGTCATGGTGCAGGCTCCTGCGGGACGGGCACCATCTGATCAACGTCAATGACGATGATCCTCCTCTTCCCCCATGGTACGATCCCTCCCCTTTCCTTCCCTACCCCATTATACAACTATTTTGTTTTTGTTAAATTTATGTACATAGTTCAAATATATTTTTTTGGATTTAAAATTTGTACGAGTGTCATTTCACTATTTATTTAGAATACTTATTGAATGAAACTATTGTGTGTTGTGAGGAGTGGCATGCCACATAAAAAAGAAACAGCAGTTTATGTACAAAAAAATGTTTATTTATTTAAAAATTACTGGCTAATGAAACAAAAAGCTGAGGTGACATCTCTAATGGCACCGATCAATTCTGTCATCATTGACTTCAGCAAAATCACGTGAGAAGCCAGCGCACCATTGATGTCAGCTTGGATCAACCTCATTTCCTAGAGCATCAAGTCATTGTGTTGATCCTGTCGAGAGGTGATTCCATTCATAAACTGCTCGCTTAGGCCATCTATTCTGAATAATGCATGTTCCAGGTCCTGTGATATTTCCTGTGCTGTTGGAGCAGCAGCCTATAGCAGAGATGGTTCTGATGCTAGAAATGGTTCCATGTCAACAGATGCCTCAGGTGGTGTTATAGATAGCTCCAGGGCTGCAGATTCCTCAGATTGTTGGCTCTCAGGAGTCACATCGAACAGATTAAGTGTGACCACTTCCTCTGTGGAGACGTTTTGGCTGGGGGCATCCGTGTTCGACATGGGGAATACAAAATTGTCAGGTGTATGAATGGATTCGTCGCTGGTAATGTCACCATCATTCACACAATCTGTGGAGAAAGATGGAGAAAGAGGTTGCAGTTAGAGTTGTCAGTTTACCCCTCAGGAACACAAAAGTCAACATCCAATGAACAAGATATATGTTTATGCCTACTTCGACTTGCCCCTGTGTCAGCGCCGAACTGTGTGTGCACGCCATTGACGACCTCTGGCCTCACAGTACTGAGAACCAGCTCCTCCACAGGTGTCAACACAATATTACAAGGTGGCCCTCCACTGGTCTCTTTGCTGCCGCGTCAATTTTGGCAGCCTTTTATTTTACCTCTTTTCTAGTGCCACGCCACCAGTGCTATACCTGTTTTACGTCCCTGGGCGTGACAGAAAGGGAGCTCACATCCTGCGCGATCTTCTCCCAAACCTGTTTCTTCGTGGAGCAAGAAACCTTGGACTGGAAGAGAACTTTATATTTGTCACAGACAGCATGGCACAGTAACTCCTTTTCTTCATCCATGAAGCGAGCGTTGCGGGTTCGCTTTTTGGATGGATGGCTAGAACTTGTGCCTTCCTGCTCCTGATGTTCACCATACTCTGCCTCGACCTGCTCAATAGTAAGTTTTCCAGCCATGATAATGCCTGAATGGGGAAAAAAAAGAAGAATTGGGATTAATGAATGTAGAGAAAGCATGACGGAAATTGACAGAAGCAGAATTAATGAAAAAAATATTGAACCAGAAACAAGAGAGGCCCATGGACAGCATCAAGCAACAGCCTGAACTAGTGCCTTCCAGCGGTTGCCGATCTCCAAACTCTGCCTCTACCCGTGCAATGGAATATTTTCCTGGCATGATTGTCTGAATAGGAGAAAAAAAAATGAAGGAAAGGGATCAATGAATGGAGCGATAATCAAGAACAGAAAGACCCCGAAGGAAGAGGAGCACATGCAGAGCATACAATAAAAAGTGAAAATCAACAAAAGAGAAGAGGAGCACATGCAGAGCATGCAATAAAGACATCCATGGCTGCTGCCTTGAGCGACCAGATGTGGAAGGTAGGGGCCTCCATTCATGGACATTCCCACCTCTTTCCAGACGTCTTTCCACATCTGGGCACTCAAGGCAGTGGCCATGGACATTGGAAGGCAGCGGGGCCTCTGATCATGGACGTCCAGAAAGAGGCGGGAACGTCCATGATCGGAGGCCCCTACCTTACACATCCGGGTGCTCAAGGCAGTGGCCATGGACGTTGGAAGGCAGCGGGGCCTACGACCATGGACATCCGGAAAGAAGCAGGAACGTCCATGATCAGAGGTTCCTACCTTCCACGTCCGGGTGCTCAAGGCAGTGGCCATGGACGTTGGAAGGCAGCGGGGCCTACGACCATGGACATCCGGAAAGAAGCAGGAACGTCCATGATCAGAGGCCCCTACCTTCCACGTCCGGGTGCTCAAGGCAGTGGCCATGGACATTGGAAGGCAGCTCTTTCTGGACGTCCATGATCGGAGGCCCCGCTGCCTTCCAACGTCAATGGCTGCTGCCTGGAACACCTTGAGCACCCGGACATGGAAGGTAGGGGCCTCCGATCATGAACATTCCCATCTATTTCCAGACATCCATGATCAGAGGCCCCGCTGCCTTTCAACGTCCATGGCCGCTGCCTTGAGCGCCTTGAGCGCCCGGACGTGGAATGTAGCGGGGCCTCCGATCATGGATGTCTGGATGCTCAAGGCAGTGGTCCCGGTGTCCATTCGGTGTCTATGCAGTGTCTGTTGGAAAGAACCATCCAATAGTATGCCCTTACCTGCTGAAAGCATTGCCGATCTTCCGAAAGATATCCAAAGGTACCGCTGTAACCGCTCTGTCCTGGCCTGAACCAAATACAAAGGGACTTTTTTACTTGGCGATGCGACTTATATACATGTCCAAGGTAGGATTATGATGCAGCGATGATGTCACAAAGGGGGAACAATGGGATAAGTTTACATATAGATGAAAATTTTGGAATGTAACATTTCGTTACATTTTCAAAATGACATTTCCCGTTCCATAGAAATGATGTGTATGGAAGCAGCGCACCCTGGATACTATATAGGCGCTCTATAACATCCTATACAGTAAAATCGATTGCGAACGCCTACCACTTGATAGGCACACTTTTGGCGCCACTTGGATTTGCGACTAATTTGAATACTGAATTGAGCGGATTGCGACCCAAAATGTGTGCACGTCAAATGAGCAGGCTCCAGACACTGCCGCACTTTTTTTACATGTCAGTACTGTATCGGCCTATAAGGTAGAAAGTACACCAATTGTGAAGACAAATGGAGCCATGCAACAGGATATTATTGGAACTGTGATACTAAAGCCTCCCAGTATTATATTGAAAAATGTATGGAACTTTATTGCAAAGCTAGATGCTTCAATTAAACTCGCTAGAAAAGTTAGAGAAACAAATAACTCTCTTAAAGAAAATTCAGAAACCGTTGAAGGTCATCATAAGAAAATCAAGGAGCTAGATAAGAGATGTGAGCATATAGAAAAAATTCAACAATATCAAATTAAAGTAGAAGATGAATTTCAAAAAAAGTTTGAAAATTTAGAGAATAATATTAGGGCTTTAAATTTAAGGATAACAAGCTTCCCTATATGAAAACAGTTGGGACCAAGGGAATTGTTTAAAGAATATGTTAAACAGATCCTTAAAATACCAGATGCAAATTATCCAGTTATTGTGAGGGCTTTTTTTGTAGGTATAAGGAAAAAGGAACAGGTTGGATTAGAACAAATACAAGTAATACCACAGAAAGATCAAAAAGGTTATGGACAGGGTCCTTTATTAGAATCTTCAATTAATATCTCAGATTTAATACAAAAATCACAAGAAGAATTAGATATGAAAAATAGAGGGACATTGATGTTACAGTTTGTCTTTATTATAGATAAGGACAATATTTTAAAACTTTTTTTCCGCAATCGATCTAAAACCTTTTACAGACAAAAAATCTGGATGTTTCCAGACTTGGTTAGGGCCACCCAGCTCTGTAGGAAAATTTTTCTCAATTTAAGAAAAGTACTAGATAAAGGAGGATTCTTTTTATTGAAATACCCCTGCAAATATATTATCAAGTGTGAGGGAAAAAATTATTCATTTCTAGACCCAGAGGAGCTTAGAAATTTTCTTGGGGAGAAAACATCCGGGTAGAATAGAAATAAATGGGGAACCCCATAACATTACCAATTAGATGTAGATTGAAAATTAGTAATTTCACTCATGGTATTTCTCACAGAGGTTACTCTTCTTTTTTCTTGTAGATAGTGTTGAACAAGGACAAATTATTGTTACTATTGTAAAGACATTTTTTATGTTTTTCCTTGATGTTTATTTTCCGTTTCATGTTCTGAAATTTCAGACAACAAATTGTATATGTAATTGATTATTGAAAATTCATAAATAAAGCAACTGCAATATTGCTCCCCATTAGACAGCTAGAGGATGGAAATGGATAGCATGCAGGTGGGGTAAATTGTTGATGCAGCAGATACTACCCTTAACAGATTCTCTCTGCTCAGATGGCAGGTGGGAAAAGAGGAATTGATTTCAGACAACAACTGAGGGCCCTGAATTCTATGGTCTGGGATACTGATATACAGACATAAGGAATAAAGCACATGACTGCTTCTTCAGCCTAGTCATAAAAAAACATGAAGTAGCATGCATGAGGTTAACTTGCCGGTACGGCAGTTACTATCCTCTGTAGAAAGCATGGGGATTGCTGCCCTTAACCAATAAGCTTGATGCTTTAAATGCAACTAAAACATTGCTCCCCACTTTAACGGCAGGGGGAAAAGAGAAATTGGATTTGGACAGCAACTAATAGGGCCCCGACTTCTATGTTTTGGGGTACTGATACGAAGGTATAAGGGAAAAAGCACAGGACTGCTTCTATGTTAAAATCCATAAACAAAGCACATCAAGCAACACTATATAAATTTTCAAAGAAACTAATCACCCACTAAAAGATGTTACCAGCTGAAATTTTTATGGGTATCATAAGGTTTGGGGATAACTGCACAGAGCGACAGTTGCTACCCTTAAGTGAAATATGGGAGTAACCTGCACAGAGTGGCAGTTAATACCTTAAGCTTGCTGGGCAGACTGGATGGACCATTTGGTCCTTTTCTGCATTCACTACTATGTTACTATATGTTACTATCACAATCCAGTAATTGTTGTGTTCTGGTGGTGTTGTGGGCCCTTGGTCATAGCAAGAGATGGAACCTCCCACAGGGAGGAACCCTGTGGGGAATTGCTGCGATAGACTGGCTCAAATGGTACACACACAAAAGTCAAGAGAATCTTTATGATACAACCGATAATGGAAATAACCCGAGGAGCAGGCAGAGTGTCTCCACACAGAGGAGGGTGGTCCCAGAGGAATGGTCTCGCTGATACTCCGCAGCGTGAACCGCGGTGATGAACTCTCACCAATAGATTGTAGATCCGGTAGTGGTCCGCAGAGCGGGGTATGCCATGAACCCACACTGTAGAAAGGGTGAGATAGAGAGACAAGCTGGAAAACTGGGGTACTCACTCTGTAGAGACAGGCAGATGAAGACAGGAACCTCTGAGGAGTGGAGGACCAGGATGAGGCAAGGTCCCCGAGGAGTGGGTACCAAGAGCATCCTTAGTTGGAACAAGCTGACCCCGAAGGGTAAAACAGGAATGTAGGCAAGGCCCCTGAGAAGTGGGTACCTGGGTCATCCGGAATAGAGTACAGAACGAAGGCATCTGTAACCTGAGAGAAATCAGCAGGAACGAATCCTGAGGAGTGGAATTAGGAAGAAGAGTCCTTGCTAACTCACCGGCATGTAGAGCAGGAAGGGCTTAAGTAGTCCTGCTGAGGTGATGTCATCTGAAAGGTGGATCCAAGTTCCTGCACTTGGCCCTTTAAATTAAAGGTATTTTCTGGCATGCGCGTCTTAGCAGTGTTGGGGGCAGGGCTTAGCCGATGGCAGCGTCCCTGCTGCGAAAGAAGGCTCTGACATGCTGTTGGGCTTGCCGTCTTGAGGCGTGGAGGCAGGAAGCCGAGCTCCGAGAAGGTAAGCACGGTCGACCACGACCACCGTGGTCGATCAGCATAACACTAATAGTACACATGCTCTGGAAGTCCATGCATGCTTTCAGCAGGGAGAAGGAAGATAATTTTCTGATAGGCCAATTTAGCAGGGTAAATAACTATTTATCTGGGTATGTGGCTTGTAGAATTGTCCTCAATAATTTTTTTGTGTTTTTTTAATATGGGATTTTTGGTGTTTTTTTAAAATTATCATAAAAATGGAAAATATGTTTTTATGATAAGTGTCTGGCATTAAGAATGTCTCTAGTGCCTATCATGTACACATAGCCTCCACAAAATAAGTACAAATTTTCTTCTTTTACTGTAAAATCATGACAAGAATTTTGTTAAATTTTTGTTTTGTCATCTTAGTTTATTTCTTTTGCCAATGGTATTTTGATGGTCATTTTCTCTATTTAATAACTGAAACATAAATTACCATCTATTGTTTACTTTGACAACTTTAAATATTATGTATGTATTTATTTATTTATTTAGGATTTTTTTTTATATACCGAAGTATAGCATTCTGCCTTCACTCCGGTTTACATTGGAACAACATAATACATACAGTTAACCTTAGAACATTGATTAACATTACATCCGAATTTGTATAATAATACGATATTACTTACTAGAACTATTATAACATTTCTATATAGTGCAAGTTAACCAAATTAACAGAGTAAGGGCTAAACAGCTGATTGATTGATCAGCGATGGGGTCTGAGATAGGATATCGGAGTATGGTGGGTGGGGCAGGTCAAGACTAAAAGTGGATTGGGGAGGGGTGGGGGTGGAAGGGAGGGGGGGTGTATAGCCAGTATGGTGTATAGCCAGTATGTGTTGTGGAAAAGCTAGTGTTTATATGTACTATTATACCCTTTACATTTTAATCTGAAAGCAATAATTCTCTCTTTTTTTAGCTATTAATACAACTGAAAACAGCTTTACTCTGATTATAAATGAGCAAATGATGGTGATTACAGATAATTCTGTAGAATGTCTGGCTGGGTTTTGTACATCAATAACCATGACAATTAATTAAACTAATTGGAAATGCCCAATGTGTTCTTATAGATAGGAGTAAAGTCATTGATGTGCTTTGTTTTTTGTACAATAGAAAACACACTTTAACATTTATTTTATATATTTTATTTTAATTTGTATTTAAAATTCATCACATGCATGATACATTTCTTATAGTCAGAAAAGGAGGAGATTAACATAGTACTTACTAGAGAAACAAAGATTTGTTTGATGGGTTTACATATAAAAAATAAAAACACTCCATCTTCTCAATTTAAATCAACACAATCCTTAGGATTATATTCCAAAGTCATTAAAGATACACAAAAATAAATCTGAAAGTGGATTTTTTGTTATTTTGTACCGAGCTGTCTGATCCTATGACAGGTGAGGAGATCTTCCAGTCTGCTCACTGGCTATTTTCTTCTGTAGCCCAGGGAGAGAATCCCCACTTTTATATCAATTCCTATTTTCTTTTGGGCCCTAGGGAGGGTATCCCAGGCCTGTATTTTATTTTATTTATTTAAAATTCCTTATATTCCACTACCTCCACAGATCAGTTTGGCATGGATTACAATAGATACATTCATAAAATACTGTACTGTAATGTACTGACTTTTTTCTCTCCTCTTGGCTCCTCAGGAGTGGATGCTTATGTCCACATCAAATTCTGTCTCTTCCTGTGCTCTGTAGAGAATATCTCCAGAGCCATCACGACTCCTATGGCCAACCAAGACTTGGAAAGTAGATTCCCAGACTTGCATTTACTATTTCTCTCCTTTGGGGGATACAAGGAGAGGATTCCTGGACCACTGCTCACCATAAGATCAAGAAACCTAAGTGCACTTGCACCGCAGACACTTTTCCAACGGCCCCATAACATCCACTAAATTACTGAATTAGATATTCATAGCCTACATGGCTAAGTAACATAGCCGGATAACACTTATCTGGCTAAATTACAAGAATATTCAGCAGCACGACTATGCCATTGAATATCCATGAAGTTACTAGTTAGCCGGTTAAGTTGAATCCATCTAGGTTTAGACCTGTTGTTGAACAGATCTAACGTATTCATCAAAATGCTTTGTTGTCACATGCCTACCACATGCAATAAACAAAAGGGGCGTGTTTATTCAAATTGGTGGCTTTCCGCCATGCAGAACGAGATAATACATGCCGTAGTATGTTCTCTATGCGCAGTTTATCACAGTGCGCGGTACGTCATCACACACTGCGATATTTTTTCCTAGTATAAATGCTCACTTCTTGCTCCTCCTTCTTTGAGGGTGTGTCGGGCATTGGAGTGAGAGGAGAGGAGGTTAATGGTGTTAAATGAGTTCTGGTGGTGTAGTTTTGCGATTTCTGACTGAGTTCTGCTGTTTTGTGTTGTCATTGGTTTCCCTTTCCCTTTGTATTTTGTGATATTTGTTGGAGTGAAAGAAAGTAAGTCCTGTATGTCATTTCTTGTGGAGTGAAGGAGGAGTGTGAAATGTGGAGGACCAGAGGAGGAGTGCGAGGAGCAGAAGAGGAATTTGAGGAGTGGAGGAGGAGTGTCACGAGAGGTTTGAGGGGAGTGAGGAGGAGGAGTGTCAGGAGCAGAGTGTGTATGAGGAGGAAAGCAAGAAGCATGATAGGCCTGGGAAGAGAAAAGAGAAGAAGGGTGAGGATAGCAGAGGGAGGAGGAGAGGGAGGAGGAGGGCAGAAGTGTAAGGGGGAGAAGGAGAAGGACTAGGGACAGGGGGACAAGTAGAGACAGGAAGGAGGGAAGGAGGGAAGGGATAGTGTGGGGAAGGGGTTAGGGAGAAAAGATTGGTGGGAGGAGCATGGCAACATAGGGTTAGAGAGTGAGGGCAGAAGAGAAGGGAGTTGGTAGGGCAGGGTGAGGTGGGGGAGAAGGAGGGAAGTGGAGAGCAGGATGGAGAGTAAGGGCAGGGAGGACACCTTTCTGGGAGAGTTAGTGGCACCCTCTTCAGGCAGCCAGACAGCAGTATGGCAAAGACTGTGGGCAATCAGGTTCAGTGTGGCAGAGAACGAGCTTCTCATCGCTGGTGTTCTGCAGCACTATACCAGTTTGTTCAGAAACAGAGCAGCCAAGATGTACAAAGCAGCTAAAGGGCAAATTTGACGCAACATTGCCCAGGCCATCACCCAGCATGGTGGCATTCAAAGAATTAGGGAGCAGGTCACCCATCGCTATCAGGATATCAAAGCCCAGCTGAAGGCCAAGCTAGCAGAGCCATCCAAATATGTGTGCCTGACTAGAGGAGGGCCCCTTGTCCCATTGTAGACATAGAAATGGAGCAGCCAACGTATTGAAAAGCCTGGACCAGATGTGTGTGAGGGTATGGATCAACAGCTAGACACCACATGAAATGCTGCCGGTAAGTTTACCTCAGTGTGCTGCAGCAGTCAAAAAAAGCAAACGAATGTTAGGAATTATTAGGAAGGGAATGGTGAATAAAATGGAAAATGTTAGAGATGTGAATCGTGTCCTCGATCGTCTTAACGATCGATTTCGGCTGGGAGGGGGAGGGAATCGTATTGTTGCCGTTTGGGTTTTAAAAATATCGTGAAAAATCGTTAAAATCGTGAGCCAACCCCCTAAAACCCACCCCCGACCCTTTAAATTAAATCCCCCACCCTCCCGAACCCCCCCCCCAATGCTTTAAATTACCTGGGGATCCAGCGGTGGTCCAGAACGGCGGCGGTCCGGAACGGCCCCCTCAATTGAATCCTTTTGTCTTCAGCCGGCGCCATTTTGCAAAATGGCCGCCGCAAAATGGCGGCGGCCATAGACAAAAACGATTCGACGCAGGAGGTCGTTCCGGACCCCCGCTGGACTTTTGGCAAGTCTTGTGGGGGTCAGGAGGCCCCCCCAAGCTGGCCAAAAGTTTCTGGGAGTCCAGCGGGGTTCAGGAAGCGATTTCTTGCCGCGAATCGTTTTCCGTACGGAAAATGGCGCCGGCAGGAGATCGACTGCAGGAGGTCGTTCAGCGGGGGTTCCGGACCGCCGCTGAACGACCTCCTGCAGTCGATCTCCTGCCGGCGCCATTTTCCGTACGGAAAACGATTCGGGGCAAGAATTCGCTTCCTAAACCCCGCTGGACTCCCAGAAACTTTTGGCCAGCTTGGGGGGGCCTCCTGACCCCCACAAGACTTGCCAAAAGTCCAGCGGGGGTCTGGAACGACCTCCTGCGTCGAATCGTTTTTGTCTATGGCCGCCGCCATTTTGCGGCGGCCATTTTGCAAAATGGCGCCGGCTGAAGACAAAAGGATTCAATTGAGGGGGCCGTTCCGGACCGCCGCCGTTCTGGACCACCGCTGGATCCCCAGGTAATTTAAAGCATTGGGGGGGGGGGGGTTCGGGAGGGTGGGGGATTTAATTTAAAGGGTCGGGGGTGGGTTTTAGGGGGTTTTAGTGTGCCGGTTTTCCTGCCCTCCCCATTCCCCCGATTTACGATTTTTTAACGATAAATCGGGGGAATTGGTATTGTATCGTGGCCCTAACGATTTTTGACGATTTAAAATATATCGGACGATATTTTAAATCGTCAAAAAACGATTCACATCCCTAGAAAATGTCATAATGCCTCTGTATCGCTCCATGGTGAGACCGCACCATGAATACTGTGTACAATTCTGGTCGCCGCATCTCAAAAAAGATATAGTTGCAATGGAGAAAGTACAGAGAAGGGCAACCAAAATGATAAATAGGATGGAACAACTCCCTTATGAGGAAAGACTAAAGAGGTTAGGGCTGTTCAGTTTGGAGAAGAAAACGGCTGAGGGGGAATATGATAGAGGTGTTTAAAATCATGAGAGTTCTAGAATGGGTAAATGTGATTATTTACTCTTTCAGATAATAGTAGGAGTAGGAGGCACTCCATGAAGTTAGCATGTGGCACATTTTAAACTAATTGGAGAAAAATCTTTTTCACTCAATGCACAATTAAACTCTGGAATTTGTTGCCAGGGGATGTGGTTAGTCAGTTAGTGTAGCTGGGATTATAAAAGGTTTGGATACGTTCTTGGAGGAGCAGCCCATTACCTGCTATTAATCAAGCTGACTTAGAAAATAGCCACTGCTATTACTAGCATCAGTAGCATGGGATGTACTTGCCAAGTACTTGTAGCCTGGATTGGCCACCATTGGAAACAGGATGCTGGGCTTGATGGACCCTTGGTCTGACCCAGTATGGCAACTAGGGATGTGAATCATTTTTTGACGATTTAAAACAATCGTCAGATATATTTTAAATTGTCAAAAATCATTAGAGCCGCGATACAATAGCAATTCCCCGGATTTATCGTCAAAAAATCGTAAATCGGGGGAGGGGGAGGGCGGGAAAACCGGCACACCGAAACAACCCTAAAACCCACCCCAACCCTTTAAAACAAATCCCCCATCCTCCCGAACCCCCCAAAATGTTTTAAATTACCTGGGGTCCAGTGGGGGGAGGGGGTCGTATGACATAGTGAGGGCAAAGGTAGTGCCGGCGCCATTTTGAATATTGGCAATACAGCCCGAGTGCAGGAGGTCGCTCCCGGACCCCCGCTGGACTTTTGGCAAGTCTTGTGGGGGTCAGGAGGCCCCCCCAAGCTAGACAAAAGTCCCTGGGGGTCCAGCGGGGATCCGGGAGTGATCTCCTGCACTCGTGACGTCGGGTGACAGGAACCAAAATGGCGCCGGAGCTACCTTTGCCCTGTCATATGGTAAGGGCAAAGGGCCACCGGCGCCATTTCTATAAACGCAGCCGTGGCCCGAGAGCGGGAGATCGCGCCGGGACACCCCCCCCCCCCCACTGGACCCCAGGTAATTTAAAACATTTTGGGGGGGTTCAGGAGGGTGGAATTGCTATTGTATCGCGGCTCAAACTGTGATGGGTGAAGTATGTCATTGTCATTAAGGTAGTCCATGAGTTGGTTATTTACAACTTTCTCCAAGATTTTAGAGATGAATGGGAGATTAGAAATGGGTCGGAAGTTAGCTGGGATTTTCGGGTCCAGAGAAGGCTTCTTGAGTAGGGGTTTGACGATTGCGTGCTTAAGGGGATCAGGAACTGAGCCAGAGGAAAGAGAGCAGTTTATAATCTCTGCTAGAGGAGGAGCTATGATGTTGGGGATGGAGAGTAGAGTTTTCGTGGGTATAGAGTCGGAAGGGTGGGATGCAGGCTTGGATTTCTTAAGGATTGTCTCAATTTCCTTAGAGGATATGAGTTCTAGAGTGTTGAATGAGTTTTTCAGGGGGGGGCGGGGAAGTGGGGATGCATTTGGGCTGGGGGGAGCAGGGATGAGGGGGTGTTGCAGGAGGGAGAGTAAGGAGAAGGTTAGATATTTTGTTGTGGAAGAATTGCACAAGTTCTTCACATTTCGAGTTTGTTTCTTCTTCAGTACTGCTAGGGGTAATGGGAGTAGTGAGGGCTGCAACGTAAGAGAAGAGGGCTTTGGGATTGAAAGAGTATTGGTGGATCTTGACAGCGTAGTAGTCGCGTTTGGTATTTTGGATGGCATGGCGGTAGGAATGTAGGTGGGATTTGTAGGCAGCAGAGAGTTGTGGGCTTGGGTCTTTGTGCTTTCTTTAAGTCTAAGATTTTGTTTCATTTGTTGCAGCTCTTTGGAGTACCAGGGTTTGTTATTAGAGGGGGATATGCGTTGTTTGAGTGTGATAAGGGGGCATAAGTTGTTGGCTATATCCTGGGTGAGGTTGGACCATGAATTGAGTGCGTTATCAGGGGAGGAGCAATCAATTTTGTTTAATGATTCAGAAAATGCTGTGGTAAGCTCCTCAGTAGTGCAAGTTTTACGGTAGGAGAAGGATTTGTTGTTTTGAGAGTAGGTGATAGAGGTGTCAGCCGAGAGTTGAGTCTCGATGAGTGCGTGATCGGACCATGGGACTGGAGTACGGGTGGGGGGGGTGTGGAGACCTGGATACTGGAATTGATAAAAATAAGATCAAGGTCAAAGTGTGCCCTGCCTTATGTGTGGGGGATGAGATGATTTGGGTGAAGCCTAGAGCATGAAGGGCATTAATGAAGGTTACACAGGAGTAAAAATGCCCCAGAAATTGCCAATAGATGATCAGTTTGGGCTTGATTCATCAAGGCATTTTCATATAGACACAGAATGGGAGAAATGCTTTAGTGAATCAGGACCTTTGTAAAGAAACAAAGTGCACCTCTGATGGCAAAAAAAAAAAAAAAAAAATTCTTGCTTGCATATGTGCTTATGTTATTCTTTTTTTATTCTCTGTTTCCACAGCTCTCGAGCAGGAACATGCTGGTCCTAGCCAAGAACGCCCAGGGACCAGCCAGCCAATATCCATGCTCCACAGACCCAATCTCATGGCTGCAGAGACACAGTGGGAGAAGGAGGAGGAGCAACAGGAGGCAAAGTAATCAGAGTCCCTGTATGTAATGCAATCCCCAGGCTCAAGAAATCCTAATAATGTTGACCTCTATCTTGACACCTTAATGGACTGGCAAGGAACCAGCTGCCAGGAACCAGCACCCCATGCCACTCTGACAGAAGCCCAGCTATGCCCATATAGGAGCCTATGACACCACGATCAACTTCACCACTGGCAACAACACTGCCAACACTGGGACAACCACCAGCAGCACGCACACCGCCACCATCAGGGCCACCACCAGCAGCACCCACATCACCACCACCACCAGCACCCACAGCATCACCAGTACCTGCAGCAGCCATCTCGTCAGTAGAAGTCCGGCAGTTTTGGGGGAGAAATAAGGATCTTGCGAAGAAGTGTACAGTGTCAAAACAGGATCCTGCAGCAAAGTATGGCAGCTAGCATGCAAAATGCAAACATGATAGCTGCAGCCATCAGCAACCTAACAAATGTGATGACACAAATACTACAGCGGATTCCGGAGCAGCCATCTGAATCGTCAGATACATCCCTTGCCTCGAAATCCTGCAGCAGTCCAGCCAAATCACAATGGCGCAGGGATCGCCCCCCCCCAAAAAAAATGCTTCCCCCCCCCAAGTAGGAAGTCATGGTGTGGCATGGGACCTTGAAAAGAGGAAAGGAATGGCAAGTAAGGGCCAAGAAGGCAATTTTTTTTATAAAATAAAGAAGTACACAAAGATGAGATTTCTACAATGTACTCTCACCCTAGCTTAATGCACTCTCTATCTGGGTGCTATCAAACTAGGGTGAGAGCACATTGTAGAAATCTCATCTTTGTGTATCTTTCCTCATTCCAATTCGCATCACATCTTTACTGATGTGTACTGTGCTGTTCGTATATCTTATTTTGCATGTAAATCTGGTCCACAAACTCTAGATCTCCACCAAAACCTCACCTCGAGTTACTAGATGACCCTCCTATAGTGGTATTAAGAGATGACAAATATTTGTGCCACCCCAGGGGTGCTCACTCTCTCTCTCTCAGGCATGTCACACAGCTTAATACCTGGAAAAAAAGATGTAATTATTTCTGGCATTAAAATGTGCATTATGCTATCACATAGAATGTTAAGCAGCTCTCATTTTCATAAACCTCACCCAAACTCCTCCCCTTTGACTACATTTTTTAAATTTGCATACATACCGTGAGATAACGCTTGCATTATGGTACTATCATGGACATTAGGGACCTAACACCCGCGATAATGCCCTAACGCATTTTGATGAATGGCTCTGTTAGGTACTTATCTTACATTCTTAAATTTAGGTTCTCGGGCTTTTTTTTTTTAATATCAGCCTTTCTATTGCAAACTTTTGTCAACTGTAATTTGGTATTGGTTGTCAATAATGAATACTTCATTATTTTGCTGGAAAAAAATACTTTGTGTGTTTCTATCTGTGCAAGGAAATCTTGACCAGCTTTGTACTGTGAAACAGCATAGAATATCTATATATGACATTATTATAAGCTATCAGTAAGATGGATTATTGTGACATGCAAAGGTTACATATTAAATTGAAATGAATACTGCTCACTTCTGAACTAATTCATCTTCATTTATTCTAAAAGTATTTCAGTTTGAACTTGTTGAAGTGTGATATGATTAGTTGGAATATTGTCTTATGTTCCCATGTAAAAAATACAATTTTTGAATGGCAAATATGTTACATGGAAAGAAATTAATTCCCTGTAGTATATCATATTAAAATATTTGCAAAGACCCATCCTCCATCCTTTTCTGTCAAACTATAAAAAGCATTAAGAAATAATTTCCAATAAATGTAAATCCATTTTTTGGGGGCTGTTTTCAAAGAGTTTTTGGGAGTTGCATATTTGATTCATTGAACTACCTGCTTGTAAAACATATTTGATTAGCTCTCATTCTATTTAAAAATGTGAAGAAAGAAGAGACACGTAATCATTGTGGATTGTAAAGACATAAGGAGGTGCATGTTCAGTAGGCTGGTAGTGGTTAGTGAATAAGTTATCCAGCTAAAGTTAGCCAGATAAATTGTCCGATATATTTGGTGGGATTCAGCAGATCTAAAGTTATCCAGCATACCTAGCCAGATATACCCTATATTAGGCTAGGTTAGCTGGATATCTTTGCCCCTCCCTGAAATGTCCCTTTCTTATCTGGCGAAAATCTTGGATAACTACTACAATACTGGATAAGTGGCTAAATATGCCACATTTTCTATTTAGACAGTTAACTTTTGAGTTATCTGTCTAAATGGCAGTTGAATACTGACCCCCCGAGGAACACCTTCAGCTGCTGCATTCCTACAGTATGTTCAGCTTTACTTGATACCGATCTGATCAAAACACAGTCCTGTATCTGGCTGAAGGACAAGGGATGAATGAATAAGGAATAAAGAGTCAAAATCTGTGGACATTTAAGTTAAGTGAGATTTTATTTGGATAAGAAAAGCATTACCTGACGGGCGGATTTTAAAAGCCCTGCTCGCGTAAATCCGCCCGGATTTACGCGAGCAGGGCCCTCGCACGCCGGCGCGCCTATTTTGCATAGGCCGCCGGCGTGCGCAGAGCCCCGGGACGTGCGTAAGTCCCGGGGTTTTTTAGGGGGCGTGTCGGGGGCGGGGCCGAACGACGTGGCGTTTCAGGGGCGTGGTTTCGGCCCGGGGCGTTCCGGGTCTCGGTGCGCGTGGATTTATGTCTCCCTCCAGGAGGCGTAAATCCATGGATAAAGGTAGGAGGGGGGTTTAGACAGGGCCGGGGGGTGAGGGGAGGGCGAAAGAAAGTTCCCTCCGAGGCCGCTCCGATTTCGGAGCGGCCTCGGAGGGAACGGAGGCAGGCTGCGCGGCGCGCGCCGGCTGCCCAAAATCGGCAGCCTTGCGCACGCCAATCCAGGATTTTATAAGATACGTGCGGCTACGCGCGTATCTTATAAAATCCAGCGTATTTTTGTTTGCGCCTGGTGCGCCAACAAAAGTACGCGATCGCGCTTTTTTTAAAAATCTACCCCTGAATAGGTAGACTTTTCACTGGACAATGTTTGTGACACATATGGACTGGTGATTAGTAGGGATGTAGATTCATTTAAAACAAAAGGGTAAAACGCAACAAATAAAGCTAATTCATTTCATTCAGGGGCCCTGAACCAAATGGAAGGACCCAAATGAAACAAACCTTACTCAGGTGCCAGCATCGCACTCAGGCATAGGCCGAGGCCTGACCATGATGCCAGGGACTTGGCAGAGGCATAAAGCCAGGCCTCTTCCGAGACCCGTGAAAATTAAAACAAAACAAAACAAAACTTTACTTGATCCATTTCATATCCGTCGATGGCTGGGTCCTGAGGCTGGGGCCTCGGTCTAGACCTAGGCCTGACACTGTGACCCAAACCATGGGCCAGATCCCAACACCGGGACCTCGACCTTGGCTGTGACCTGGGCCCAGGCCTGATGAACAACCAGACCCAGAGGCTGGGTCCCGAAGCTGGAGCATGGCTCATACTTAGGCCTGATGCTGTGACCCAACTTGGAGACCAGATCCTGACACCGGGGCCTCAACCTAGGCCAGGGCCCAGGCTCAGGCTCAAGGCTGGGCCCTTGGCCAGGAGGCTGGGTCCTGATGCCTGGGCCTCAGCTCAGGGTCAGACACAGACCTCGAACCAGTACAACCACAGCAGGCACTGTCATTTTGCTTTGGGAAGAAGAAAGAAGAGGATGCATTAAGAAGAGCATCCAAACGTGGGCTCTGAGGATTGAGCCTGACTCTGGCTGAGGCCCAGGATTTTGGACTTGGCCTCTTTTCTGAGGCCCCAGTGTTGGGTCTCACTCTAGGCCTAGATCCCGGCATTGGGAGTAGCCTCTGGGGCAGGTCACAACATCAGGCCTGAGTCCAGGCCAAGGCCTTGGCTTTGAGACCTGGCCTCCATGTCGGTCGTGTCATCATTCTAGATCCAGTCCTAGGCCCCAGCGTCAGGACTGGGCCTCAGGGTTGGGTCATGGCACCGGCCCCAGCATCAGGACCTGGAATCCAGGTTGGGTCATGGTAATGACAATGGTCCTGGTGTAGGCAGAGACCTTGGTGTTAGAATCTGGCCTCCAGGTTGGGTCGGAGCATCAGGACTGCATCCAGCTGAGGTTTCAATGTAAGGATTTGGCCTCTGGGGTGGGCCATGGCATCTGGCATAGGTCTGGGCTCCAGCCTAGGTTGAGGCCCAGGTATTGGGCTTAGGATTAGGTCGAAGCCTTAGCCTAAACAAGGCCAAGGCTTCAGCTTAGTCCGATCTGGAGAATCCCCACTGCACTGGGTAAGTGGGAGCCAGAGCAGGGGGGATCCTGGCCCTGGCATTTTTCTAGGATAGTGGGAGGGAGGGCTTGTTTTCATTTTCTGGTTGTTTTGGGGTTTTTTAAAATTCTTTATTTTGTTTTTTTCACATGAATGAAATGAATCAAGCAATCCAAAAATGAAATTCGTGAGAAAAAGCCTCCCAAAAATGAATCAAAAAAGGAAAACACGTTTTTTATCTCTGCACATTCCTAATGATTAGAACTTTGAAATATTACTAATATAAATTGAGGCTGGTTCACTGTATAATAGTCAATTAAATAAATAATTTGTGGGTTAGAGGTTCTATAATACTTTTAAAGGAAGGATTTCAATTTTTGGTTGATATTTTTTCCTTCTTTCAGTTTCATTTCATTTAATATTTATATAACACACATACCAAAGCAGTTAGACTAATGATTTAGATTAACATACCAATAATGTCCTATCTATTGTTTAGTTGGTGTCCAAAAAATTCTGTTAGAGTTTATACAAATTAAAATTATTATTGTATTTTAAAAGCATGCCTAGTTTAAAACAAGCTGAATGTAATAAAATATTAATTTATATAAATAAAGGGAAACTTGTTTGGAGGTCTTGCTGCATTATACATAATTGAGGCACATTTAACTTCATAACTGAAAGCATTTTGAAATTAAGGCTCATGGAAAAGCACTGTAAACGAGGCATGGCTTTTATCCATATCTATATCTATATATATGAATAGTTGAAATATGTTGATTAGTTTGTAAACATACAACTTTGTTTTAAAAAAAAATCAATAGACCTTTCTCAAGTTAATTAAAATTTAAGATAGTTTTTTTCAGTTTCAGGCTAATTAAGTTGGCTTCTCAGTATTGTGCTTCAGTCAGGAGAGTGATGATAAAGGCTTGATTTTATTAACCTTACTTGTGCTTCTAATTTACTACATTTGATTTTCCAGAGTTTTAGAAGTGCTAGTTTTAACATGTCAAGTAAGACTACTAGCCTGATAACTGCTGTATTAGATTGGCAAATTCACACACTCCTCCCTTTTTATCCTGGATATTTCGCAATACTACTGACTTGGATCACATTTTTTTAGGATAAGATGGTTTGAGGGTTTTCTTGCTGAAGATAGGCAGCAGTTTAAGAAGGAGAAAAGGAGATTTTCCATTTATATGCTTATACCTTGCTTTTTCTTTTTCTTTTTAATTTAACCTTTATTAAGTTTTAATCAATTAAATGACATAACCAAAAGACACCAAATGACATAACCAAAAGACACCAAAATTAGGTAAAAAGACAAAAATACAGGGATATCATATCCAGTCCACAATAAGGAGAACAAAGAAATATACCAAAACGTTGCAATCAATAGTATCTACCCCAATGTCATCCTGAGAACCCACCCAGTCAACTATAGGAGATCAAGCAGATAAGAACATAAGAAATTGCCATTCTGGGTCAGACCAAGGGTCCATCAAGCCCAGCATCCTGTTTCCAACAGAGGCCAAAAACCAGGCCACAAGCTGGCCCTATCAACAATTACATGTTACACTGCAAATACACACATTGTGATGTTTCCAGAATGCGATATATGCAGATGCTTACTGCTTACATGTGTATACACCAGTTTTACACAAGGAAGCCTTTCAAAAATTAACTTTGCTATGTTTATTTTCCTATGCTTTATTTCTCTTTCAAATTATTTAAATGAAAGCATAAAATAAAATAGTAATTACAAATATGCAGTGTGCAGCATATATTGCAACATCAGAAAAAACCAAAGACTAGAGAATGTCACACAATTGGAAACTATTAATTAGAAGTTGCAACAATGTCACTGCTATCAAGTGAGATTCACATTATTATTGTTACCATTCTTACTGTCTTTGTTGTATTTTGTACCGTGATTTGTTGCTACCAATGTATAGAACACTGAAAAGAGCGAAGGGGCAATATCACCTGTAAAATAGCAGAAATTCTTTGAATATTCACAGAAAAGTGGTGAAAGTGCACTTTATTGTTGCGATCCCCCCTGCTGCTGCGCTACAGGAGGTCTCTTACCTTCCTCCAGAGGCCGCCTTGAAGTCAGGGCCTCGCCTGTGTTCCATCCGGGACTTGCTCCAGGGCCTGAGAGGCCTAGCTGTGCCTGTGGCTTGCATGCCTCAGCGTTTGGACTTCCTGTTACCAGCCACGCCCGTTTCCCTAGGGGCTGGCCCGCAGCTCTCTACCCTAGTTATAGGACCAGCGGTGGGCGGTCCTGGCAAGCTCCTCCCAGGGAGTTGCCTTCTACCTCCAGTATTTAAGGACTTCCTTGTCAGTTGCAACTTGCCTTGGATCTGTGCATTACAGTTGTCTGTAACCTTGCCGGTCCAGGTCCTCCATGTTTCCTGATGTCTGCCTTGACGTGTTTCCTGATGTCTGCCTTGACGTGTTTCCTGATGTCTGATCCTGAAGCTGCCTGATCCTGATCCAGTTCCGCTTGTTCTGTCCTACGTCCTGTCTGGCTCCTGAGCCTTCTGGCCTGTTGGGCCCTGGAGTGGCCAACAGGAGGGATTCGTCCCCCGGGCTCTGGAGCTTCCCTGCCTGCCAGCCGTAAGGACTTCGGATGTGAGTATCCCAGCATCGGAGTTCCTGTTCGCCTGGAGTTTCCCTGCACCCTCCTTCTCAGCGTGGTCCGCGACCAGCCTTCCTGGGCTGTGTAGGGCGTGTCTGGGACAGGGTGGTCCGCGACTCAGTCCCACGGGTGGGCTGAGTAGGGCGCCCTGATGGACAGTGCCATGTTTCCGTCCAGCCTTGTCTTCAGTGTCTGCTTCAGGCCCCGTCTGACGTCTTCTGTATAAGGACTCTGTCTGCCCTCGCCTCTGTCCGGCCTGCTGCCCATTGCCGTTCCCTGCGGCAGGTCCGAAAGGGCCGGGAACAGTCGGAGGACCGTTCATTAGTCAACTTCCCCGTGTTGGCTACCATGGCATGCAGGTCCGGCTGAGGGTCGGACTCCCTGCTTCTGTTCCTGCCTGCCTGGCTCACCATGCCTGCTCAGCTCACCTCCCACGGTGTGGCCTTGGGCTCCTCCTGGGGTCCTGCCGTGGCCCAAGGGCTCACCACCCGCCCGAGACGACCGCGCGCGCTCGTAACATTTATGAGATATTGCTGTAAAGGTAACCAATAAAGATTCTAAATATAAGAACTGATTTGATTTTGGAATTATTCAAGAAATAAGAACTCCACAGAGCTATGAATTTTATTTTGCAATGAAATATGTTCCTGTGTACAATTTGGACAATAAGTATAAATCTCATTTGTAAATATTCACATCTGAGCTAAGTCAAAGATCAAAACTAGTCACATATGAAGATCTGAGTAAACTCATGAATAGTTCATATTTATTCAGTTGGGTTCTCAACCTGTTCCATTCAGACTCATATCCCCCTCCATTTAAATAGGTTTTGGAGTTAGCCCAAGCTATTCTGTGTATTTCCTCTCATACAAGGAGTCAGATCAAGAAGGTTTAACTCATACATTGATTTGTTTTTGTCAGATGAATCAATCTGTGCAGGAAAATGCCTTTATTAGGGGTATGCATGAAAATAATGTGTTTTGTGTCATTATGTTGTTTGGATTCACATTTTTGAAGTTTCAATTATTCTAAATATAGCAATAATAAATTCTCTATCTTCTGGACCATAGAGTGGCTCTTATATGCTTTTAAGACTGTTTACAAGTTGTGCTATTCTCATTTGATTATTTCAGCATGCTCATGGTCTGATTATGAAATGAATATAAGATACAACGGACAAAAAAAATCTTGAATGCAAATTACTTCTGAGAGCCAGCTGTACTAAGACATTTTTTTTCCCCATTCTATGTCTATAAGAAAAAAATCTTAGTAAATTAGGCTTTGAGTGTAACAGATGAACAATAATTTTCTTCTATTTTTTTGCTAGTTCCCTTGAATCATTAGCAAACCAAATGCATGCTAATGAGTTAAATTATCTACCTTATTCATTACTTCTACTTTCAATTTGCCTTCAGGCTTAATTACCATTGTATTAGAAGTATTTCATTGCCTTTGAAAATTAATATACGTGTGATTATTAATCTTGGTCATATTGAAAACAAGAATACAATTTAAAACATGACCCCAAAATTAAGAGCTGAAAGTTTCAAATCTAGATTTGGCTTGTTATGCTGAAGAAAACCAACACTTGGTAACCTCCTTTGATTCTAGTAGAAGAAAAGATGAATTGTATTTGCTTTAATATAATGCAGTTCCAGTTGCTCTCATTAATCAAATGTAAAACAGTGACTAGTGACAATTTAATGCAATTGTTTAGACAATGTTTTATATGAAAATTACTACAGCATGTGCATGATCTTACTATGTCATGATAAGTCATTTATAAAGTGTCAAAAGGAATCTAACATGCTAAGCTAAATATCTTTTCATTAGTTATGCAGTCTGTATTCTTGAAAATTATGAAGCCTGATTCAAACACATCAGAAGGGAGTGCAAGTATGTAATACAAAGACTTTCTGCTTTTCTAGTTGAAAGCTTGAATATGTGCAATAAACACAAATGAACTCAAGCTAAATTGAATTTCAGAAATGCACTCAAGCTATACTCCGTTTCACTTGGGATTCTTTTCCTGATTATACATATTGTTCCAATATCACTTTCACTTTCCCAGTTATGTGTTTGTTGTTCTTTTTGACATAGAGTAGTAAGCTGAATGAGGGATAACAATCCCTGTTTTATTTATTTATTTAAAGTTTTTTATATACCGCCGCTCATCAAAGATATCACGTCGGTGTACAATGAACAGGAACTTACTGAACAAATAGACAATATTGTAACAGTTTTCAATGTCTAAAATGAGTTTTTGGAGAAGATTTTAGTGCAAGACTCTAACAGTTTTAATTTTTTGGCTTTGACATGAGCTTTTTTTTTTTTTTTTAGAAGTAAAGATAGTAAAATTAAATTATTTGTAATTCTCCGGGAGGTAAATATTGAGCACCATTTATCCAGCCAGAAAAAAAGCTATTTCACTGTCTGTCTGTGCTCACCGCCCAGCACTTATCCAGTTAACTTTTTATCTAGCCAAAAAGTTAGCCAGATAAGTCAGGGGCGGGGTGGAGCAGAGTCAGCCATCGATCTATTTTAGCTGGATAAATGCCAATTTTCAGCAATATCAGCTAAATTAGCTAGATAACTTTAGGACAGCATTAAAGCAGTCTTAAAGTTAACCAGATATACTTATCTAGCTATAGATATTCAGTGGCACATCTGCATGGCTGATATCCTATGAAAGTTAGCCAGATAAGTTTATCCAGCTGACTTTGCAATCTGACCAGCAGCAGAATATGGATCTCAAAATATTTTTCATATTATCTATAAACATCTAGGCAAAAACACGCATGTATGTATATCCATATTGTTCATCCTCCAATTTGTTTTATTTTTAAATGTTCTTGCTTTTAAGAAATTTAGACTGGAATTTCCAGTTTCTGTGCAAGTGCAGTCAAATACAAAAGTTTGATTAGCACTGAAAACAGAATTTTATCTGATTTGAACCTGGTCACCTGTGTCACATTAGGCTTCATGCATTCTCTTTTTCTCTCTCTGGAAAAGAGGAATGCTGTCATATAGGATGATCATCTAGCATCCACTGATTGATCAATGGATAGTGTGGTTCTGTATCAGAGTTGGTGAAGATTAATTTAAAAGTGAGGTTTCTAGATGTTGGGAAAAGTAACTTTGTTAAAATAGGGAAGTACCTAAAGGAGTCATTAGCTGGATGGGAAAATCTAAGGGGAAGCAGAGGAGCAATGGGAAAATTAAAAGGCGAAATTATAAGAGTAATTAAACATTTTGTTAAGAATGGTTTCCTAAATAAGCAGTTGAAAAGGTAAAGGAAAAATGTTAGTATTCAAGAACCGCAAAAGACTGCAAAAAGAGGAAGATAGGCAATAACATCTGGAAAAGCTGAGAAAAGCTTTGAAAATAGGAAAGTGAAAATTCAAATGGAAGAAAAATAGCAAATATGATAAAATGGGAAGACTAGACTTGTCTTTTAGATTTGTTAGTGATAGGAGGAAATGAGAAAGTAGCATTGTGAGACTTGGACATGAAGGGGAGGAGTATAAAGAGGCTGACAAAAAGAAAGTAGACTTGATGAACAAATTCTTCTGTTTAGTATTTAATGCGGAAGATCCAGAAATAGGGCCACAGAAAATGGACACAAATAGGATTGTCAGTGAAGTAAGCCACTAACAATTTTTGGAAGAGTGTAGTTGTGAGGAGCTAGTTAAATTAAAAATAGATATAGAGATGTGGCCAGATGGGATTCATCTGAAGTATGAGGGACATTCAGAAAGGTTCTGGCAGCTCAGCTTGCTGACCTAGACAAATATAGCTCCACTTCACAAAGAAGAGGGTTAGAATTTCAGTTGCAGCCGGTTATGAAAACCGATGCCGAGTTTATCGGCGTCGGTCTTCATAACCGGCAGACCGCGGGTAATCATGGGGTTGTGGGGCCGCTGTGCCGGAGGCTTCTGGCCCTGCTTCCTTTAGTAAAGCCCCGGGACTTAGACACGTCCTGCGGCTTTACGCGCATCGCTGGGCCTTCCTAAAATAGGCCCGGCACGCGTAAGCCACTCTACATGTGTAAGGCTTTGAAAATATGGCCCAATGATTTTACCAGAGGTAGGTCTTATCAAACAAATCTGATCAATTTCTTTGAGTGACTAGCAAATTGAATACGGCAGAGAGCACTAAATGTAGTGTATTTGGATTTCAGAAAAATCTTTGACATATATCATCCTAGGTAACATAAATAAATGGTGTACCTTGGTATGGGCCCTATAGTAACTGACTGAGGCCTGAATTCACTATTCTCACAGAGAATAGTGAATTGCGTGGTATCGGGGGGCGGGGGGGTGAAGCGGGGGCGTGCCTGTGAAAGCTGGCAGCGATCACAACATTGCGGTGCTATCGCTGTCGGCTTTCGCATCTAATAGCGCCACCATGAAAGGTGGCACTATTGGGCATGCTACTTGCGGTGATAAGGATTCTTACCTTTCGCTGTCAGTGAAGTTGTCGTGGATTCCGCCCCGACACCGCCCTGACCCCTTCCAGTGCGGACTCCACTCCGACCTAGGTATCACACGCGAAAAGGGACTTTTCACGTGCGAAAAGTCCATTTTCGCATACGATCCCTTTAGAAAAAGACCCCCTGAGTTAGAAACTAGTTGAGCAGAAAGCAACAAAGGGTAGTGGTAAATGGAATTCACTTCAAGGAGAGAGGCGTTACTAGCGATGTGATGCAGGAATTGGTCCTTGGACTGGTTCTTTTCAAACTTTTCACAGCAAAATTGCAGAAGGACTATTGGTAAAGGTTTGTCTTTTGCAGGTGATATTAAATCTGCAGCAGTGTAGACACCCAGAAAGGTATGGAAACCACAAGATGAGATTTAGTGAAGTTTATGAATTGATCTAAAGTCTGGAAGTTACAATATAACACTAAACAGTGCAGAGTCATGGCTTTGGGCTTCAAGAACCTTAGGAAATGATATAATATATAAAGTGAAATTCTTCTAAGCATAAAACAAGAGGAGGATCTGGGGGTTATCATATCTTATGGTTTTAAGGTGAGCAAATGGGTGGATAAGCCAAAATGATGCCTGGGTGCATAGGGAGAGGAATGCATAGCATCTAACCAGTCAGGTTAGACACATCTAACCAATCAGGGTTTTGGGACATCATATGCATGAGATAGATCTGCATACATTGGAAACAAAGGGAATGCAAATATATCTCATGCATATTCATAGTGGAAATCTGTAAAATCAGATTGGTTAAATGTGTCTCTAGGAGAGGGTTAGGAAGAACTGGGTTAGCAGAAAAAAGGAGATGATATTGCCCCTGTGTAAGTCCCTGATGAGACCTTATTTGGAATACTGTATACAATTCTGGAGACTGCACCTTCAAAAGGGTATAAAGAGGAAAACTTCAGTCAAGAGGGTGGCTACTAAATTGGTCAATAGTCTTTATTCTAAAGCATATGGGGATGGATTTAGAGATCTGAACACATATACCTAGAATAGAAGCAAGATTGGGCAGTTATGGTAGAAGTTTAAATATCTTCAAGGTATCAATGAACAGGAGGCGGGTCTCTTTCAACCAAAAGGGGGATCTGGAACAAGGGGTCATTGGATGAGGATGAAAGGGGGTAGAATAAGGTGTTATATAAGGAAATAATTATTTTTCTATGTTTCTATTTGAGGAATTAGAAACTGAAACATCCATATTCAGAAACATGCCAAGATAACCAGATACTCTAATATTATCTAGAATTCAGAAGAACTTATCCAGTTAAGTGTTAACTGGATAAATATCCATGCAAAATTATCTGCATAACTTTATGCCTATTTATGCAGATCGACTTGGCACAAATTTAGGCAGATAGTGCTCAGTAAGGGAGGATATTTGTAAAAAGAATGATGATTTTACCCTTAAATATTTTGAATATTGTTTCTGATTGAAAACAATTATACATGTAGAGGGCAATTTATAAATAGCCCACATAGGTAAAATGTATATAGGTGCTTTTAATGTGCATTCTTTATGCTAATATTGAAAGCGAAACTGCAGCAGCTGCTACTTTGTGTGGCTGGCACATGAGGATAAAATAGTGCATGCAGTTTTAAAAATGTCACGTACATGCAGTTTTCCTTTCTGACGTAAACATGCCCTCATGAACACCTCCTCATTATCTGGCTTGAAAGTACATGCATTGTGGAAACCTAGCAGGGCAGAGGAGAGCAAATTTTGCAGGGCAATCAAAGCATATTAATCTGTTTTAACATGGGTAAAGTGCTTTGAAAATTGTCCTTGTAATGTTTCATATTATGACTTAGCTGTGAATTTCAAAACATAGCATGCAACTAAATCTGAGTGCCATAATATTAGATTTTTATTCTGTTTTAGATTTAGCTCATTCCTTTTTATTGGAATCTCAAGGCGAGTAGCATTCAGGTACATAAGGTATTTTTCCTGTCCCCAGAGGGCTTACAATCTAACAGATCGATACTCTAAGGCCGCGGTAGAAACAGTGCGGCAGTATCAGGCGCACCCTCGTTCCCCGCACGCACAGTTCTCTTCACCTACCGCTCGATACTCTCTTCAAATTGCATGCAAATGCATGCCGCGGCTGCGAAGCCTTAGGCAAGCGTTAGGCCTGCGCAACCCATTTTACTGTATAGAGCGCCTATACAGTATCCTGGGTTCGCGGGCCTAACGCTTCACGGCCGCGCTGGTATCTGTCATTTCAAATGACATTTGAAATGACAGGTTCCAGGAAGTGGACAGTTATGTTCCCCGATGCTCGGCAAACTTTCCCCCAGCCCCCGCTCACCTGCCCTGGCCCCGTCCGGTCTCCGGTGCAGCCCCAGTCCTGTCCCCTCCTCCCGAAGCAAAAAAAAACAAAACCGAAAAAGTAGCAAGGCTCGGGCCTTCTGCGGTAGTCCCTTCTCCCTTCTCCTCTCCTCCCGATTTCGGCGCTCAAAGCGGCCGGGTGGGCGTGCATTCATCCAGGCAGAGGGAGCTGGCGGCGAAAGCGGCCTCTGGCTCCCTCTGCCTGGATGAATGCACGGCCCCCGCCGGCAGTGAATGAATCACGCCTTGAGCGCCGAAATCGCACGGGCATTCATTCACTGCCGGCGGGGGCCGTGCATTCATCCAGGCAGAGGGAGCCGGAGGCAGCTTTCGCCGCCGGCTCCCTCTGCCTGGATGAATGCACGCCCACCCGGCCGCCTTGAGCGCCAAAATCGCATGGGCATTCATTCACTGCCGGTGGGGGCCGTGCATTCATCCAGGCAGAGGGAGCCGGAGGCCGCTTTCGCCACCGGCTCCCTCTGCCTGGATGAATGCACGCCCATCCGGCTGCCTTGAGCGCCGAAATCGCACGGGCATTCATTCACTGCCGGCGGGGGCCGTGCATTCATCCAGGCAGAGGAAGCCGGAGGCCGCTTTCGCCACCGGCTCCCTCTGCCTGGATGAATGCACGCCCACCCGGCCGCGGCCTGGATCGAACACGCTCCCATTGCCGCCTGGATCCAACGCGCGCCCACCAGCTCGCCGGCTCCCGCCGCCGCCTGGATGAACGGGCACCCATCCGCCCTGCTCCCACCGCCGCCTCGATGACCGCACGCCTGGGGGATTCGGAAAGTGACAGGTATTTATACATATATATAAACAACTTACACTGCAATGTTTTTTACACTTTACTCCCTTTGGTTTTACCCCCATTTTTTACACTTTATTCCCGTTTTAATTTTCGAACACCACACTAACACCAAGTAGAGGGTAGGCGGTAAACTAACAGGTTAAGGTCGCGGCAAAATAGCGGGTTACAAAGGAGATAATCTGAGCGCGCGTCACAGTATCGGAGGGGAATAGCTAATTCCTTCATTATACAGCTAATTCGTTCATTTAGATATCATATACATGCTGCGTGCGGAAAGGGTTATGCGTCTGTTTTAAGAAGCGCTAAGGACGCGTGAAACTGGAGACTGTTTCGCTGGATCGCCTTATGCGCCCGAATTGTGCGCTCCCAGCACGTTACAGACGGGAAATCTTCAACCTCACGTTACAGTATCGACCTGTTAGGGAGTTATTTACTAAAGGTTTATTGTGTGCGTTATACACCTATCACATGCGGAAAGGGCTTTTTCGAGTGCGATAGGATTTAAATTAGCTGGACGAGAGGAGTCGGCCAGGGGGAGGAGTCAGCCGCAGCACCACTGCCTGCGATAATGTGAGGAACATTATCGCCAGCAGTAGCGCGGCGAATAGCTATACCTTTTATAGTGTTGTTATTCGCTGCAAAAGGCTGCAGCCGGCCACACTGCGGCCGGTGAAATCGCACTACCACCATGCGAACAGCTGCGGCCTTTCGCAGGCCTGTCCCCCCCCCCCCCCTTTGCCTCCTGCCCCCTTTTTCTCTGGATTCATCATTCCATGAGGAATGATGAATCCTGCCCTAAGGGGGGGTCATATTCTAAGCAGCATTAGTTCATTAGTGGGCAGATTTTAAATACCCAGTGTGCATAAATTCCGGCCTTTACACGCGGGGCCGGGCCTTACGTGCGCTGGGAGAATTTTCCAACAGGCCCAGCCACGCGTGTAAAGGTCAGTCCATGCTCAAGTGCCAGGCCTCTTGAAAGGGGTGGGCTGGGGGGTGAGGAGGGGCGGGGAGGGGCGCTGGCGGGCCAGGACAGCACCATTGGTCACTGTCCCAGCGCACACAACTTTCTTCTGCTTGGTGCTGAATTAAGTTGCTGAAGAAAGGTAAAAAAACCAAACAAATTTGGATTTAGGAGGTGGGGAGGAGAGGGGGAAGGGTAGAGGTGAGGTGAGGGGAAGGAACTGGGGAAGACCGGGATGCGTTGCTGCGTGGGAATTGCCTAAGTCCTCCTCCCTTTGTGCACGCCACCCGCACATGCGTGCGTGGATTATAAAATCTGGTGCGCATGTGCGTGCGGCCCCCGGATTTCATAACATCTGTTATCCAGGTGCATGCATGTTATAAAATCGGTGCATCTATGTGCGCATACCAGGTAGCACACGCTCATGGATGTGAACGTGCACCTTTTAAAATCTACCCCTAAGGCTTTACTATATGTGGTAATTGTCCTAATACCAAGATAATTCATGGTATTTCAAATACCTTGTGTAATCTTGATCCCTGTAAGCCTGGCACAATGTGGGAATAGTAGCCAATCCAGGTAACAAGTACCTGGCAAGATGCCAAACAGTAGAGGGTAGGAAAGTTCCCTCCCAGTCCGCTCCTAAATTGGAGCGGACTGGGAGGGAACTGGGGAAGGCCCTGATGCGTTGCCACGTGAATGTTACCCAGGTAGAGAGTCCATCAAGCTAGGTTGAGAGAACATTGCACAAATCTCATCTTGGAGTGAGTTTCCTCACTCCGTAGGTCATCAAATCTTCACAAGAGACCACTGTTCTGTTCGTACGTCTCACTTTGAATGTGAAAGTGGCCCCTAACCCCCTACACTAATACTTAAACCTCACCTCGAGTTACTAGGTGGGCCTCCCATAGGGATACAAATACCTGTCTAGGGAGGATGCACTATGGCAAGGTTTGTTCTCTCTCTCTCTCTCTCTCTCTCTCTCTCTCTTTCTCTGAAACAGGCCTCTCAGGAGACATCATGAACCACAATAAACTCTTACCAGCCTGTAGCACATGTGATCGCACAATGTAACACAAATGAAAGAGGTTTACTTATTGGCCACATTAGGAGCCACACTAACAGTGCAGCTGTTTCACAGCACATGAAAAATCCTCCCTACTTTACATTAACTCCTCCCCCTGAATACAAAATTAAAATTTGCATTCACAAACCACGTTAACTGCTGTTAGCACGGTTTGTGGAATTATCACACGCGGTAACTCCTTGGAAAATGAGGCCCTTAGTATGCACTAACCTGAAACAAATTTTTCACGACATTTTGGGAAAAATTCCTTCGGATTTCGGGCTCCCCGATCCAGGCCAAATTAGTAAATTTCATTGAAATTGCCTAATTCATCCTGGATGAATGCACATCCTTAGTATTTATTGGCAATAAAGCAAACTTTAGTAATGCGGCTAGAAAAAGGAAGGATTCAAGTTATTTGATTATCTGGGTTCACAGTGGGTAGTAGAGGTGTGAATCATGTAATCGATCGTCTTAACAATCGATTTTGGCTGGGGGGGAGGGAAATCTGATCGTCGAGGTTTTTTTTTTCTAAAAATCGTTAAAAATCGTAAATCGGGGGAGGGCGGGAAAACCGGCACACCAAAAAAACCCTAAAACCCACCCGAACCTTTAAAACAAATCCCCCACCCTCCCGAACCCCCCCCCCAAAATGTTTTAAATTACCTGGGGTCCAGTGGGGGGGTCCCGACGCAATCACCTCCCACTCTCTGACCACCGCTGCGTTGAGAAATGGCGCCAGTGGCCCTTTGCCCTTATCATGTGACAGGGCAAATGTAGCGCCGGCGCCATTTTGTTTCCTGGCTCCCGACGTCACGCGTGCGGGAGATTACCCCCGGACCCCCGCTGGACCCCCAGGGACTTTTGGCCAGCTTGGGGGGGGCCTCCTGACCCCCACAAGACTTGCCAAAAGTCCAGCGGGAGTCCGGGAGCAACCTCCTGCACGCGGGCCTTATTGCCAATCTTCAAAATGGCGCCGGCGCTACCTTTGCCCTCACTATGTCATATGGGTGACGGGCGACGGGTCATACGGGCGACGGGTCGCCCGTATGACATAGTGAGGGCAAAGGTAGCGCCGGCGCCATTTCGAAGATTGGCAATACGGCCCGCGTGCAGGAGGTCGCTCCCGGACACCCGCTGGACTTTTGGCAAGTCTTGTGGGGTCAGGAGGCCCCCCCCAAGCTGGCCAAAAGTCCCTGGGGGTCCAGCGGGGGTCCGGGGGCGATCTGCACGCGTGACGTCGGGAGCCAGGAAACAAAATGGCGCTGGCGCTACCTTTGCCCTGTCACATGATAAGGGCAAAGGGCCACCGGCGCCATTTCTCAATGCAGCGGTGGCCAGAGAGCGGGAGGAGATTGCGCCGGGACCCCCCCACTGGACTCCAGGTCATTTAAAACATTTTGGGGGGGGGGTTCGGGAGGGTGGGGGATTTGTTTTAAAGGTTCGGGTGGGTTTTAGGGTTTTTTTGGTGTGCCGGTTTTCCCGCGCCCTATTTAACGATACAATACAAATGCCCCTGATGATAAATCGGGGGCATTTGTATTGTATCGCATATCTAACGATTTTGGACGATTTTAAAATTATCTGACAATTTTAATCGTTCAAAAACGATTCACATCCCTAGTGGGTGGTAAAAAAAAAATAAAAGACATTCATGGTGAGAATAGAGGGACATTTGTAAGCTTTCTTTATAAGATGCTGGGGACAGCCTATATGTAAAAAATCACCGAATCTAATGATTTCCAAATTATCCCTAAAACTGAAAAGTAGGTTGTTAATACAAACAAAAAACACACTTTGAAATGTCTGTATGCCAATGCCAGAAGTCTAAGAAGTAAGATGGGAGAATTAGAGTGTATAGCAGTAAATGATGAGATTGACATAATTGGTATCACAGAGACTTGGTGGAAGGAGGGTAACCAATGGGACAGTGCTATATCAGGGTACAAATTATATCGCAATGATAGAGAGGATCAACTTGGTGAGGGTGTGGCACTTTATGTCCGGGAGGGTTTAGAGTCCAACAGGATAAAGATCATACAAGAGACTAAATGCTCAGTAGAATCTACATGGATAGAAATCCCATGTGTATTGGGTAAGAGTATAGTGATAGGAGTATACTACCGTCCACCTGGACAAAATGGTCAGACAGCTGATGAAATACTAAGAGAAATCAGGGAAGCTAACCAATTTGTTACTGCAATAATAATGGGAGATTTCAATTACCCCAATATTGACTGGGTAAGTGTAACATCAGGACTTGCCAGAGACATAAAGTTCCTGGATGTAATAAATGACTGCTTCATGGAGTAATTGGTTCAGGAACCAACAAGAGAGGGAGCTATTTTAGATTTAATTCTTAGTGGAACGCAGGATTTGATGAGAGAGGTAATGGTGGTGGGGCCATTTGGCACTAGTGATCATAACATGATCAAATTTAAACTAATAACTGGAAGGGGGACAATAAGTAAATCTACAGCTCTAACACTAAACTTTCAAAAGGGAAACTTTGACAAAATGAGGAAAATAGTTAGAAAAAAACTGAAAGGTGCAGCTGCAAAGGTTAAAAGTGTTCAACAGGCATGGACATTGTTTAAAAATACAATCCTAGAGGTGCTGTCCAGATGTATTCCATGCATTAAAAAAGGTGGAAGGAAGGCAAAATGATTACCGTCATGGTTTCAAAGGTGAAGTGAAAGAGGCTATTTTAGCCAGAAAAATATCCTTCAAGAATTGGAAGAAGGATCCATCTGAAGAAAATAGGATAAAACATAAGCATTTTCAAGTTCGGTGTAAAACATTGATAAGTGAGGCGAAGACAGAATTTGAAATGAAGTTGGCCATAGAGGCAAAAACTCATAACAAAAACTTTTTAAAATATATCCAAAGCAAGAAACCTGAGAGGAAGTCGGTTGGACCATTGGATAACTGAGGGGTTAAAGGGGCTCTTAGGGAAGATAAGGCCATTGCAGAAAGACTAAATTAACTCTTTGCTTCCGTGTTTCCTAATGAGGATGTTGGGGAGATACCAGTTCTGGAGCTGGTTTTCAAGGGTGATGAGTCAGACAAACTGAACAAAATCACTGTAAAACCGGGAAGATGTAGTGGGCCAGATTGACAAACTAAAGAGTAGCAATGTTGCGCTGGGACGGAAGAGTGCGAGGGGGTGAGAGGTGTGTGCCCCTGTGGTAAGACGTACCTTGTCTGGGAGTGGAGACAGTCAGACCCCTGCCGACCTCCACGCCTTGGTGAGACCAACCACACAAGGTTGGCCTCTGAGTGGTCTTCTGACTACTCCAAGCCCTTTCAGACCTGCCACAGGAAGTAGCAGAGGTGGCAGGCCGGACATGAGGCAGGACGCAAGGTAGATGAAGGTCAAAGGCACTGGAGCTTGGATCTTAGAATGAAGACAAAGACTTGGAACTCACACATGAAGGAAAAGGAGGTAAGAGCAAGGAGCTCCAAAGACCCGGACACAGTTCAAGGAAGAAGCTTAAGACAGGACTCAGAGCCAGGTACCCAGAGGCGGGACTCAGTGAAAGGGAGGTTAAAAGCCGGGATCAACAGGATACTTGCACAGCCAAGGACGTCAGGACCACTTGGAAGACGGAACATCAGGACCACTTGGAAGACAAAACATTAGGACTACTTGGAAGATGAGACATGGAATCCAGAGACCAGGAACACCAGGCAGGAACAGGAAGAAGAGGAGTCCTAGGGAGGACTAGTCCCAGATGACTAGCTCCTTGCCAAGGCCACGAGTAAATGAGCGAGGAGCCCTATTATAGGGCAGAGAAGGACAACGCCCAGGAAGGAGTCCACAGATAGGCCAGGAGGACCCCACATCCACTATCCCTTTAAGAAGGGGAGAGAGCCACTGGCCTGCCCTTTAGGAGGAGCAGGAACAGGAAGCAGGACCCTAGACAGCAGCATCCCACCGCTGATAATGCTGAGAGGAGGGCTGGGCCACAGGCAGACCCCAATGCTGGAAGCGGCCTCCCTGCTATTGAAGAGGAGAGAGGCGTCCGTGGCACTCCTGCCATGAGAGAGACCCGGTGAGGGCGGCTCCATGCTGCGGGAGAGACCCCAGCATCGGAGGCCTCCGGGCCATGCCCAAGAGGGAGCGGCGGTGGCACCAAGCCGCAGGCAAGATGGCGTCGGGGTTGGCTGACTGGAGAGGTAAGAGGCCTCCCATGGCTCCAGCCACGGGAGGAAGGGCAACAAGCAAATCACCTGGACTGGATGGTATGCAACCTAGGGTACTAAAGGAACTAAAAAATGAAATTTCTGATCTATTAGTTAAAATTTGTAACCTATCATTAAAATCATCCATTGTACCTGAAGACTGGAGGATGGCCAATGTAAACCCAATATTTAAAAAGTGCTCCAGGGGTGAGCCAGGTAACTTTAGGCCAGTGAGCCTGACTTCAGTGCTGGGAAAATAGTGGAAACTATTCTAAAGATGAAAATCATAGCGCATATAGAAAGACATGGTTTAATGGAACACAGTCAACATGGATTTACCCAAGGGAAGTCTGGCCTAACAAATCTGCTTCATTTTTTTGAAGGGGTTAATAAACATGTGGATAAAGGTGATCCGGTAGATGTAGTGTATTTGGATTTTCAGAAGGCGTATGACAAAGTCCCTCATGAGAGGCTTCTAAGAAAAGTAAACAGTCATGGGATAGGAGGCAATGTTCTTTCATGGATTACAAATTGGTTAAAAGACAGGAAACAGAGAGTAGAATTAAATGGTCAATAATCTCAGTGGAAAAGGGTAAACAGTGGAGTGCCTCAGGGATCTGTACTTGGACCGGTGCTTTTCAATATATATATAAATGATCTGGAAAGGAATATGATGAGTAAGGTTATCAAATTTGCGGACAATACAAAATTATTCAGAGTAGTTAAATCACAAGCGGATTGTGATACATTACAGGAGAATCTTGCAAGATTGAAAGATTGGGCATCCAAATGGCAGATGAAATTTAATGTGGACACCTGCAAGTTGTTGCACATAGGGAACAATAACCCTTGCTATAGTTACACGATGTTAGGTTCCATATTAGAAACTATCACCCAGGAAAAAGATCTAGGCATCTTAGTGGATAATACTTTAAAATTGTTGGCTCAGTGTGCTGCAGCAGTCAAAAAAGCAAACAGAATGTTAGGAATTATTAGGAAGGGAATGGTTAATAAAATGGAAAATGTCATAATGCCTCTGTATCTGACCAATTCTGGTCACCATATCTCAAAAAAGATATAGTTGCGATAGAGGAGGTACAGAGAAAAGCAAAGAAAATGATAAAGGCGATGGAACAGCTACCCTATGAGGAAAGGCTGAAGAGCTTAGGGCTGTTCAGCTTGGAGAAGAGACAGCTGAGGGGGGATATGATAGAGGTCTTTAAGATCATGAGAGGTCTTGAACGAGCAGATGTGAATCAGTTATTTACACTTTCGGATAATAGAAGGTCTAGGGGCATTCCATGAAGTTAGCAAGTAGCACATTTAAGACTAATTGGAGAAAATTCTTTTCCACTCAATGCACAATAAAGCTCTGGAATTTGTTGCCAGAGGATGTGGTTAGTGCAGTTAGTGTAGCTGGGTTCAAAAAAGGGTTGGATAAGTTCATGAAGTAGAAGTCCATTAACTGCTATTAATCAAGTTTACTTCAGTAATAGGCATTGTTATTAATTGCATCAGTAGCATGGGATCTTCTTGGTGTTTGGTTAATTGCCAGGTTCTTGTGGCCTGGTTTGGCCTCTGTTGGAAACAGGATGCTGGGCTTGATGGACCCTTGGTCTGATCCAGCATGGCAATTTCTTATGTTCTTAAAGAAAATGGGAGAACATAGTTTGAGCTTATGTAATGAAATCAGGAGCTGATGAGCATAGCCATTGGAGTTGTAAAAATTTGCTGACCAGAATGTTATTTCTTAAAGGTCATTGCTGATTACTTGTAAATTTCAAAAGGGTGTTCCAGTCAGTGGTATTATGGTATATAGAGGTAACTAACTGTCCTTCTTGGAACAAGACCAAGATGTCCAGGAAAGGTATACAATGGCAAGATACAGAATGGGTGAAACATAAGTTGGAATTGCAGTTGTTAAGCCAATCAAAAAATGTGTTAAATATGATAATAGTACCAGTCCATATGAGAAAAATATCATTGATGATCATAGTCAAATTGGAATGAAACGTTGAAAAAATGAGGAAGGGTAAATATGTTGGAATTCAAACTGAGAATCATATAAACAAGCTATGTCTTGTGCCATAGTAATGCCCATGGCAGTTCCTTTAATTTGTTGATAGAAGGTATCCTGAAAAAAAAAAAATTTAAGTGCTATTGTTGCTTAGACGGAGTATGAAATCAGTAGGCATATGAATAGGGTGAGGACATAAATTAAGATAGGATTCAATGATAAAGAGGGTTGTTCCTGAGGAACATTGGTATATAGATCCTCAATATCAAGAGTAACTATGTAGAAGGACTGAGATGTAAGTGTGATCTGTTGTAAATGTACAATGAATTGTGCAGAATCCCTCTCATATGAGGTACAGGAGGTCACAAATGGCTGGAGAAATTTATCAGTAAAAACTGACAAAGGTTCTAGTATGGAGCCAATGCCTAAGACAATCGGGCATCCAGATGGGTTGTTCAAACTTTTTTGAATTTTAAGGAGGATGTACAACGTAGGAGTGGTTGAATGATGTTCTACAAGGAAATGAGCTTCACAAGGTATCAGAAAGTGAACATCAATACCTTCTTGTACACATGATAAGATGAGAGTTCATAATAATGAGGTAGGGGTTTGGAAAACCATGTGTCAGCTAATAGTTGGTGGACTTCTGCAATGTAATTTGTTCTATTGAGAATAACATTGCCACCCCCTTTATCAGCAGGCTTAATCACAACCAAGGGATCATTAGATAGAAGATTTTAAAGCTTCTCATTCATAAGCAGATATATTGCTGCACTTATGCCATGGAAAGGGAGAGAGTAAAGAAACATTATATAGAACAAATTTATGAAAAGCAGAAATAAGGGGAATGGAGACCAAAGCAAAGCCAAGTTGATTTACGAGTGACAACAGACATATCAAGGGAAGAAGGATGCAGATGGAAAACATGTTTGATTTTAAGAGCATAAAAAATTGTTGAAGAAAACATAAATTCTAAAAAGATCAACAGTAACAGAGTACAAAGGACAAATCATATTGTAGGATACAAGTCTCAGGGTCTGTCAGATTGTGGGAAGATAAATTGAAAACCAAAGGGGCTTCTGAGGTGGATGGAGGATGCCTTGAAATAGCTGTTGTTAGTGCCAAGGGTCATTGTAATGCTTTGCTTGTGAGGGAGTGATGCATTGAGGAATTGGCTGCCAGAGATTCCCACTGGGTATTGGATAGTCTTGGTGTAGGGGTCCCTGATGCAGGTCTTAAAAGGTTGAAGTATATGCACAGGCTAGTGATGTTGAAGAATGTTGTGGCTGTTGTTCTGAGCATGGTTCATTACCAAAAGAGTCATGCAACGATGAGGTGTTGAAAGTAACCTTTCTCCTAGGTGGGTGGGTAGTTATCCTCCAAGGTCTTGTCAGTGCAAATCCTGTTTGTATTCAGTGTGGCATCACCTTATCCCTTGCCTCTTGCTGCCTGCCAGCCCATTGGGGGTCCTGTACCTGACTCTGTGTACTTTCTTGCATAAGACCTGTCAAGCACTAGCAGCACCGGAGGGCTCAACCCAAAAAGAAGGTGGTTGGTCAGGCAGAAGATCTCATACTTGATCTGCCTGCTCCTGACCCCTGCAGTCCCCTGCCTTGGAGGTATCATCAAATTGGCCAATGTGGTCATGATAGATGCACAAACATCAAACCTTTTTCATTGGAAAAGAAACAGTAGAACTAGGAGTTACGATATGAAACTTCTGGGGGCATGACTCAGAACCATCAGAAAATATTTCTTCATAGAGAAGATGGGTGCGTGAAGACGAGAACAGTAATGGAGTTCAACGGGGCATAGGCCAGGGTAATCACTGCAAATCCCTTTAGGTTAGAGGATGGAAATGAAAAAATGGAGTAATCTTTTTTTATTATTTTTTATTATTTATTATTTATCATTTCCAATACACAATTTCGAAATGTTTAAAGTGGAATCACAATAAATCATATTCCTATAAATATTATTACTGACATAACATTTTATAAACAGATATATCCTATATTTCAAGTCAAAAAAAAGTAAATATCAGCATTTAGAAACTTAAACATGTTTCCACTTAAATATCCAAAGCAATATAGTGTAACACTATCATAAAGGCTAAGGCATTTAGGTTAACACTGGGAGTTAAATCTATTCAAAATATATTCATAATAGAAAGCAAATACATAGAATTTCCTGCACTTTACTCTTATATTAGTTATAATGGGGATGAAGTGACTAGCTTCCTCTGCTCAATGAAACTTCTCAAATGATCAGAAATGAAGAAAACAAATATCTCCTGATCCTTTTTTATCAGACATTTACAAGGAAACCTTAGTGTAAAAGAATACCCTAAGGATACAACCTCTCTGCGGAGTACTAGAAACTCTTTCCTCCGCATTTGAGTAGTCAAAGCTAAATCAGGGAAAATCTTAACATTTTTTCCATATAGTGTGACTGGGTACTTAGAGAAATATTTCTTCATAACCTTATTCAGGTCAAGATAATTTATAAAGGTAACTATTTACGTTCCCCGGTCTATCACTTGATTAGAATTCTCAAGAAATTCTGAAAGATTTCCCTGAAATGGTTGGTCAGGAGTATTTAAATTAGAAATTCTTTTCGGCAGGAAATAACATATGTTTATAATAGGCAACTCATTTTCCGAAAACACCAACAGAAAACCCTTAAGAAATTTACAGAAAGTTTCTTTAGGTACTTCCCCCACAATCCTTGGGAAATTTAGGAGACGAAGATTCAGCCATTTCGAACTGTTCTCAAAATTTTCTATTCGCCTTGCTAACAAGGCTCTCTCTTTCACCACGGCAGCATGAAATTCAATATTCTTTTCTCAGTCTCTTCTAAGATCTTTATCCTTTCCTCCGATTTCTTAACGGAAAATGGAGTAATCTATGTTAACTTTGGGTGTAACATTTCTGCATGGAGGTAACCAGCATGGAGCATTGGGCATGGAGTAGTACTACTGTAAGCAACTTGCTGAGCAGACTAAATGGACTTCTTGGTGTTTATCTGCCATTGTTTTCTATGTTGTTGGTGCTTTTCATCTCTCCTTTGTAGACACTGGGTTTCTTGCCATTGTTGTTGCTGCTTTTCTCCTCTCACATTGCCCTGGGGTCATCTACTCTTGGTGTCTTGAAGTGTTCTTCCTTCTGCTGCTACTCTTTGCTTGCAACTTTCACTAAATTTGAATTTAAAACAAGCCCAAAATAGGATATGAATGAATGAGTGGCATGAACAAATGAAAACAAAAATGTCATTTGAAATAAAACATGGAGACAAGCAAACAAACCTAAAAATGTTTTCTGAACTCAACCCTATAGCATTGCTTAGAACCCTATATTCTGGGACAGTCCCAAACCACGTACCAGCTCCCAAAGGGAAACATTTCCCTTTTCAGAAGGTATTTGACAAATTCCTTCATGAAAAGCTTCCAAGAAAACTAAAAAGTCATGTGATAGGAGGTGATATCTTTTGTGGATTGCAAACTGGTTAAAAGACAGGAATAAGATTAAAAGGTCTGTTTTCACAGTGGAAAAAGCTAAACAGTGGAGTGCCTCAGGGATCTATACTTGATCAGATAAGGGTACAATGAGTGAGGTGATCATATTTGCAGATGACACAAAATAATTCAGAGAATTTAAATCATAAACAGATTGTGATAAAATGCAGAATGACCTTGTGAGACTGGAAGATTGGGCATCCATCTGGCAGATGAAATATAATGTGGACAAGTGCAAGATGATGCATGTATGGAAAAATAACCCATGCTGTAGATGCACGATGTTAGGTTCCATATTTGGAGTTATCATCCAGGAAAAAGCTCTGGGTGTCATAGTTGATATTATATTGAATTCATTGGCTCAGTGTGCTGTGGTGATCAAAAAAGCAAACAGAATGTTAGGAATTATTAGGAAGTGAATGACAGATAAAATGGAGGATGTCTTAATGTCTCTGTATCATTCCATGGTGAGACCGCACCTGGAATACTGTGTGCAATTCTGGTTGTTACATCTCAAAAAAGGTATAGTTGCATTGGAGAAAGTGCAGAGAAGGGCAACCAAAATGATAAACAGCATGGAACAGCTCCCCTATGAGGAAAGGCTGAAGAGGTTATGGCAGTTCAGTTTGGAGAAGAGACAGCTGAGGGGGATATGATAGAGGTCTACAAAATCATGAAAATACTTGAACGGGTAAATATGAATTGGTTATTTACTCTTTTGGATAATACAAGGACTAGGGGGCATTCCATGAAGTTGGAAAATAGCACATTTAAAGCAAATTGAAGAAATTTCTTTTTCACTCAACACACAATTGAGCTCTGGAATTCATTGCCAGAGGATATAGTTAAAGAATTGTGTATTTAGGTTTAAAAAAGGAATGGATAAGTTCCTGGAGGAGAAGTTCATATCCGCTGCTTGTTGCTGGCATTGTATTTAATGTTTGGGTACTTGTGACTTAGATTAGCCACTGTTGGAAACAGGATACTGGGTTTAATAGACCCTTGCTGCTGACTTCAGGAAACTTTCACATGATAACAAAGGCTGCAGCTTTTGAGCCATGGGGTTTTTGCAACTCAGAGCTCCCCTTAAAGAGGCAGTAGCTATTATTTACACCACTATATGAATAGAAAATAAAATCTTTGTTTTCTCTTTTAACATTTTTACCCCTAATTACACTAGTATCAACAACTCCATTCTATTTCAGTCAAAACAGTTAGCCAGTTACCCCAGCAACTCCTTAACCCTATCTCTTTGGCTGTCAGAAGAGAGGTTGGTTGTTTAAGTAGCTCTTTGACCTCACTTCAGTGAATGGAACAGAATTTCCCAGCTTCCAAAGCTGCTCCTTAGCACTGCTGCCTCTGTTCTGAGATCTCTGCCCTGAGCAGTCCTCTAAGATTTGTGTCAGTGTTCTGGCAATTCAATTCACCACAGTGAATGGGGGCCAAATCTGGTCACACCATTTTCATCAGTTTAAAAACAGACCTACAGGACTGGTTACACACATTATTGAGCTAGTGTGAGGAAGTTTGCACTCATTGCTTGTTGTATTTCTCGTAATATCAAAGTCATCATTCAGGCTTGTGATAACTAAAATATCCTGTCCCTTCCTATTTTACAGCTATTGTCCCCAATAAAATCTTTAAAAAATAACCTAGAAGAGAAAAACTGAAAAATGAGTGTTAGTGCTACTCATTCATCATAACATAGTTTTGTAACTGCTGTAAAACATTTTTGTTAAATGAATTTAGCACTGTTTGAGAGGAAGAGATTTGATGCAGCATTGTTAGATATTATCTTCCCTTCTGCTCTGGAGAACAGGCAGAATTCCAAATAAGCCTTAATGGGTTTCTTTATACTTCCAAACCTTGCATGGTCACCACTTAACTTGATCTACCTGCAGTGTAGTTTTCTCAAAGTTACAAGCATAGACTGACGCTCATAAAAATAAATACATAGCTAACCTGAAAGAGTCAAAGACATGGCATGAATTTAATCCTATCTCCAAGGAACATAATTATGTTCAGCCCTTTTACTCTTTACTGGTATCATGACATCCAGTATTAACTAAAAAATATAAACAATCTGTTTCTGTATTGAGCAGGCCTTGTCTTGTTCATAGTGAACTAGTATGTCAGCATTTTCCAGTAGCTGATCTTAAGGTTGTCTTATACAACATTAATTATATTATTCAAAAAGATTAGTGTGCCCTTGAGAGGAAAAAAAGCAGCAAATAAATCTTGCATCTCAGAGCCTATTACCAGTATTTACCACATTTCTATATATTTGGTTATCATATATGTCCTTGTGGCTGATTAATCTAATTAAAGTATAGATATCATTAATACAAATCAAGTTTAAAATATAGCTTTTGTATTAGACAAAAAGCTTCCTAACATTAAACGTGCTTTTTACTGGAATATTAGCCATCAACACTATACATCAGCATTAAAATAGACAGTCATATGGGCTGACTGAATGGCTCCAACCATAGCCTTGGGAACACCAATGCAGAAGACCCATTCTTTAATCTGTTGTTTATTTATTTATTTGTTTGTTTGTTTTTATATACCGACATTCAATCGAAATATCACATCAATTTATATGTAACTGAACATAAATAAGGCAGAAGCTGCTTATTTTACATTGTAACTGTCATGATCCGCTATGCTAATGGGAGGAGCAATCAGATAGGAGTAGCAATCTACCTTATAAATGGCCTGTGACCGACGGCCCGCAAATGTGCAGTAGAGCGCAGCTCTACTGCGCATGTGCGGGCAAGGATGTCGATCAGAAAAAAAAAATGGCGGTGGGGCCGCAGGAGCGGGAGGAGAAGCAGCAGCGCCGCGCGCGCGCGCGGTGCCGCTGCTTCTCCTCCCCAGATCTGCCGGCAGATCTCGGGGGGGGGTGTCACTCCCGCGCCCCCTCCACCGAGATCTGCCGGCAGATCTCGGGGGGGGGGGGTGTCACTCCCGCGCCCCCCCCCCCCGAGATCTGCCGGCAGGAGCGGGAGGAGAAGTAGCGGCACCGCGCGCGTGCGGTGCCGCTACTTCTCCTCCCCAGATCTGCCGGCAGATCTCGGGGGGGTCACTGCCGCGCGCGCGGGAGTGACCCCCCCCGAGATCTGCCGGCAGGAGCGGGAGGAGTTAATGGAGCCGGGTGAGGGTTGCGGGAAGTCGCGCTTACGGCGCCGGGAGGAAATGGAGGTGGGTGAAGGGAGGGAGGGAGGGAGAGGGGGACTGAGTGAGTGGGAGGGAGAGGGGGACTGAGTGAGTGGGAGGGAGAGGGGGACTGAGTGAGTGGGAGGGAGGGAGAGGGGGGACTGAGTGAGAGGAGAGGGAGGGTGGAGAGGAGTGGGTGGGGGAGGGGGGTGGTGAAGAGTGAGGGGAGAGAGAATGAGGGGGAGGTGAGAGACAGAGGGATGTAGCCCGTTTTAACGGGCTTTACGGCTTGTCTGATATATTCCGTAGGCGTAGTAGCAATCTGTTGTTATAGACTGCTGGAGATAGTAGAGATGTGAATCGGAACCTGAATCGGTTCGGATTCCGGTTCCGATTCACATGTGGTTTTTTTTTCATCGGGCCCGATCACAGTTTTGTTTATCGGCTGCGCCCGATAAACAAAACTGGATGTCCTAATGTCTCTGTATCATTCCATGGTGAGACCACACCTGGAATACTGTGTGCAATTCTGGTTGTTACATCTCAAAAAAGGTATAGTTGCATTGGAGAAAGTGCAGAGAAGTGTGTCCAAAATTATAAACAGCATGGAATGGCTTCCCTATGAGGAGGTTATGACAGTTCAGTTTGGAGAAGAGACAGCTGAGGGGGATATGATAGAGGTCTACAAAATCATGAAAATACTTGAACGGGTAAATATGAATTGGTTATTTACTCTTTTGGATAATACAAGGACTAGGGGGCATTCCATGAAGTTGGAAAATAGCACATTTAAAGCAAATTGAAGAAAATTCTTTTTCACTTAACACACAATTGAGCTCTGGAATTCATTGCTGTGGCTGCACCCAGGTACCTGGTGGTCCAGTGGGGGTCCCTGGAGCGATCTCCCGCTCCCGGGCCAATGGCTGCCACTAATCAAAATGGCACCAATGGCCCTTTGCCCTTACCATGTGACAGGGTATCCATGCCATTAGCCGGACCCTGTCACATGGTAGGAGAACTGGATGGCCGGCACCATCTTGTGCTCCTACCATGTGACAGGGGCTGACCAATGGCACCGGTAGCTCCTGTGACATAGTAAGGGCAAAGGCTATCGGCACCATTTTGATTACTGGCAGCCAATGGCCCAAGTGCAGGAGATCGCTCCTGGACCCCCACTGGACCACCAGGGGCTTTTGGAAAGTCTTGGGAGACCCTCCTGACCACACAAGACTTGCCAAAAGTCCAGCGGGGGTCAGGGAGTGACCCCTACACTCTTACCTAAACCCCACCTCGAGTTACTAGGTGGGCCTACCATAGGGATACAAATACCTACCTATGGGCCTTAATTTTATGGCCAGTCTCTCTTTCTCTCTCTCTCTCTCTCTCCTGGGACCATTAACAATGGTCCCCCTGTGGTTGAATGTAGGAAATACAACAGATCTGGCACTTAACTTCCCGGACAACTCATAACAAGCCTTCCCAGACAACTCATAACCACCTCCAACTCCTGTAACAATGTTACCATTTGGTACTGTAAATAGTCATTAAGTTATTTATCTTATCCCCATACAATTCTTTTTACTCCCCACTGTTCCTCTTTTTTCTCTCTCCCAGTTATTCTACCCTTGGTTTTTTGTAACTGCTTCCCCTTTGCACCAGTTTAGTTCTACTGTTCTATGCACCCCTAGTTTCTGTGTAAACCAGCATGATGTGACCTGTTCATGAATGCCGGTATATAAAAAACCTAAATAAATAAATAAAATAAAACTTATCGCTGAATCTGAAAATGGTATCGCAATTTGCGCTAACTTAGCTCTTCGCACAGGTAATTAGCAATAAATGCTATATTAGCATAAAACATGCCCCTTTTGCTATTGCATGCGGTACTTACCGCATTTTGATAAAACCAGGCCATAGTCACTCAATGAAAATCTGAATATCACCGGTAAGGTCATTTCAATAGGTCATATTTAGTGTACTATTTGTCCCTTTATATGGCCAGGGAGTACAATTGGTTCAATTATCAATTTCTCCAGATGCTGAAGAACTCAGGAATTTGGTTATTTTCTTGGATTTTTCTAATATCCCATTTGGCTAGCAGAAATTTACTGTGATCTGCTGGTGGAGTCGGGGCTTGGAGCATTTCTGGTCAGACAGAGAATTGGGTGCAATTTTGAGCAGCTGTTTTTTTCACTTAGTGTAAATGATTTTGTTAGTGGTGAATCTGATAAGTTGAAGCTCATGGTTAAGACTTACATGTTGTTTTGATGTAAATCCCTTATTGGCGGCCATTGTGAAAACTGTTCCTCTTAATTTGGGTAACAATTTATGTAATAAAAAAATATCAATGGCAGAGGTGAGAGATGGGGAGGATGGGTGGTATTCAAACACTACGAATTACTTGTCCAAGAACCAACCTTTAAACCTTCTCAGAGCAATGATTACATCATGAATTGAAACTTGCAAACTACTTTTCCAGCAGACAAAGATATACTCAAATTGCACAGAGGATTAATTCAAACTCACAAACTATTTTCTGAGAAGGTATTCATACACGGGCGGATTTTAAAAGCCCTGCTCGCGTAAATCCGCCCGGATTTACGAGAGCAGGGCCTTGCGCGCCGGCGCGCCTATTTTGCATAGGCCACCGGCACGCGCAGAGCCCCGGGACGCGCGTAAGTCCTGGGGCTTTCTGAAGGGGGCGTGTCAGGGGCGTGTCGGGGGTAGGGCCGAATGGCGCGGCATTTTGGGGGCGGGACGTGGCGTTTCGGGGGCGGGCCTGGGGGCGTGGTTTCGGCCCGGGGTGTTCCGGGGGCATGGCCGCGCCCTCCGGAACCGCCCCCGGGTAGGGTCTCGGCGCGCGTGGATTTACGTCTCCCTCCGGGAGGCGTAAATCCATGGATAAAGGTAGGGGGGGTTTAGATAGGGCCAGGGGGGTGGGTTAGGTAGGGGAAGGGAACGGAGGCCGGCTGCGCGGCTCGGCGCGCGCCGGCTGCCCAAAATCGGCAGCCTTGCGCACACCGATCCAGGATTTTATAAGATACACGCGGCTACGCGCGTATCTTATAAAAACCAGCGTACTTTTGTTTGCGCCTGGTGCGCCAACAAATGTACGCAAATGCGCTTTTTTTTTAAATCTACCCCACAGTGTAATATTTCAACCCTAAAACAAATTATTTTGCAATATTTAAACATATAGCTTCCATAGCAAACCAATACTCACAAGTCTTGGTCACTCACCAGCAGATGCAGCCCCACAGGAGTAACCTGAGCCTACTCCCAGGGCCAACCATCAGTTTCAGACCACAACAAATGCCAAAGGACCTCAGCAAACAAGTTGTCCATCACAGCCACAATTACCCTGAGACTATACATGACAAAAATAAATATCATCGACACCTATGAGCACCTAGTCAGTTGCTGATTCATAACCTCAGCCACCAAGGCCATCTCAATAATTATTTTTTCATTAACCCTGAATTTAGAAACTGACAATTGTTTAGACCTATTGATGGTTATTGACAAGCTACCATAAAATATACATTAATTTGATTAAGCATAACTAGGGATCTTCATTATCAGTTTTTATTTTATTATGCTTGGGAATTTCAGTGTTAGAATAAAAAAATAAATCAGTGGCAAATGAAAAATTATAATACATTGTCATTTCCAGGAAAATAAAACAGAAACTGAAAACAAAGGTCCCTAAGCATAACCACTTCTTAAACAGTTTTAATTAATTTTAACAACTCAACAGCATTAAAATGCAGACAGAAGTCCAACAGTAAGATGGGGACTATGCAGTCTTTTGTGCCAAGTGCTACATGTATGATTAGCTACTGTTGGTGAGAGGTTGCATGTATGCATTCAGGGCAAAGCGCTCCTGGCTTCCAGAGAATGAGTTCAATCTCTGAAGACTAAAGTCGCAGATCTGGAGATACTGAGGAAAACAAATAGGTATATAAATGAGACATTCAGGGACCCAGAGACCACTCCCAACTCCAGTCTTGTAGCCCCTGTGTTGCTTTAGAGAAGCAAGGTCACCTGAAAGGAGATATTAGATAATAGGTATGTGAATTTGTTTGATATGTATGGGTAAAATACTACAAATGAGTCCATATTCATTTCATTTGTGGCTCACCCAAAATAAATGGGGGTTCTCATGAATGAAACAAATAATCTTTATCTCATTTGTTTATGTTTCCCATTCATTTTTGTGGGCTATTGAAGTCTATGGTTGTATACTGCTGAGAAAAAAAAGGTAACTATAGCATCCAGAAATTGCTTGCATGATCTCACTATCATATCAGAGCCATATCAGAGCCAAGAGAGGACCATTTGTGAAAGAAACCAACAGAAGATGCATTGCAGTGAAACATCTTTTAAACTAGCCTATAGCTGCTATCTATATCAAATGATACTGAGGTCCTCCCACAGTAGACCCTGAGCATATGCAAAAGAGCTCTGTCTATTTCCTGTCTAACTCCTGGCTGATAAGGATGTATGCTTAGAAGTTCTCCCAGAGTTTACACAAATGTTCAAAAGTTTTCGATTTGGCACCAATTTTTGGGTGTTTTTGATCTTCTCTGTGCTGCAGTAGTCTCACTCTCACTGTGCCAGAAAGAGCTAATGCACTACTGATTTTTTATATGCACTGGGGGAGAGTCTGGGTGGGAGTCAGTGTAGAAGCACTTGCAGCAATGCTAGTGATTTGTTTTTGTCTTTGGATATCAATGAGTTGAGCAGCAGTGCACAATCAGAAACTGAAGATAAGAGTAATATCAGGCTGTAGTCTTTCTGGGGCATTTAATGTTCAACTGTTTTTTTTATGTGTGGGGTTAACCACACAGCTACTGTATATGTGTGTGTGTGTGTGACACAGTTCTCTATACAGTGACTGGTACTGTAAGTGGGATACAGTAACAGTATCACTAAAATAGATTTGTAATATCCAAAATCCAAGTAGGCAGTGCACTTAAACAAATTCCATTATATCAGTAAAAGGGAGGAGAAAGGCTTGGCAGAGATGAAGCAAGTGGTGCAGAGCCAGTCCAAAGTAGCAGTGATAAAAAAAAAGTCAGTCTTCCCCCAAAATTGAAAAGGGAATTATATGTCCACAGAATAGCAAGACTAGAAAGTAGTTCAAGGCCAAAGGAATTGAAATTTGAAGAGCATGTGCCACCACCACCATCTGTGCCTCTCTCTCTTATTTTGGAGTAGAGGGAAAAGACTGTATAGCCATCCAAGGCAGACAGTAGCAGAGCAGGAGTATGTACTGGCCTGGGGTAGCAGAAGTGCAACAGAGAAAACTAGCTTCATGCTCCTCTACATTGGTTAATGCTTCTTGGGCAATATAGGCAGTATTTTTAACTATTGATTCTGAGGAAGAATCTTGGCTGGGATTCCTTGAATTAGAAATTGAAGAACTAGAAGCTGAAGAAAATTTGGGAGAATTAATGAGTAGCATTTTAGCCTACACTTCATTGATGAAGGATATAGGTGATGATACTGACAGTGATGAGAACAATACCCAGAAAAAGCAGGCAGTGTATATAGACAGTGTGAGTGATGCCCTTAGCATTTTTCCTCTAAGTCCAATTTTTACCTCATCTCCAGAGCCAACATCAACCCCAAATATATAGAGAAGAGATTGTAAAATACATCACTGATTTGGAGACACAGTGAGGAAGGGCCCACATTTTCCTCAGTGTATTCACTATAGTGAAGATATCAGATGAGAGAAGAAAGTGGGGCATCTGAAAACTTCTGGTATGTATCAACACCTTTAGAAGCAGCACCCACTAGCATTTACATCAGGGGAGAGTGGCAGTACTAAACTGGGGACCCATTCTTCCATTCTAAGTAAAAGCCAGAGGAAAGTGCTTGAAAAGGAGATGACTTTTCCTCAAGCTGATCCCATGGCCCCTTCCAGCAGTCAGATGGCAGGCCAGCAGTCCCCATCCATTTGTCCAAAGTGGCAGTCCACCATAGATAATTAGGGTAGCATTCCCAAGCACTGTCCTGGGGCAAGAGGCAAACAGCCTGTAAAGTAGTAATGAGGAGCACTGGAGAAATGGTTTCCTTGATGACCAGCCCCTTCATGACGTAGATAATGTGGGGTTTAAGCATCTGCTGCATGTGTTAGCCCTCAATTACAAAATGCCTTCCAGGACTATATTTAGTAGGAAGGTCATCCCTACCCTTTACAACCAGTGCCATAATTGCATACAGGCTCAGTTGGCTGAGACAGAGGGGAGAAGCATACATTTTACCAATGATCTCTGGACCAATGCAAATGCTATGCATGTTTATTTCTCCCTGACAGCACACTGGTGGGACCTGGCTGAGGCAAAGGTTGGCAACAGCACTAACAAAGGCAGAGAATGAGAGTGCATGTGGGTTTAGCTAAACACCCATTTAATTTATAGCTCCCATACCTCCTTGAATATTCTATCAGCTATATGAAAGATGCTGGAGGATTAGCAGCTAGACAGGAGAGGTAGGAGTGTTGAGACAAGTTTCTTTGTGACAGATAATGATGCAAATATGGTAAAGTCAATAGAATTTGGGAGCTTTCAGGGTATTGCACACTTGCTGCACCTGGAAGTGAGAGTTGCCTTTGGGTAGTGGCCAATGATGGCAGGAATCCATTCCTGAAGGACCTAATAGAGATGTGCAGGAAAATAGCAAGGCATTTCCATTGAAGCGTGAAGGCAAGGCAGCTTCTCCATGATGAAAGGGAGTCTCACCCTCCAATCCCAACATCTCACGTACATGAAGGAGATTCTGTTAGCTAGGGTGAGTCAACAGGAGAACTAGAGGCAGAAGAGTAATGAGGATGTAGCACAGGAAAGAGTGGCCACCTCAAAGAATAGTGCAAGTATGAGCAGCACCTTATCAGCTACCTCTTCCTTCCCTTCATAGCCAACTTTTGGGATTTGTGACACATGATTCACACAGGGCATCATGACTGAGGGAGTGCATGGTCAGAGGAGAGGCTTGGTGGGACCATGGTGAGATCCATCTTGCCACAACCTAAAGAGAGAGGAGGGGGCTGTGGTAGATTCAATCCCACTGTGGTCCAAAGAGAGAAGGCCGGCAGGGATACAGTGGACCCATCCTGCTGTGGCCTGAAGAGAGAGAGAGAGAAGGATTGCATGGCCTCTGATGTCTCACTCCTGCCATGGCCCAAAGAGAGAAGGCCATCTGGTTCACTGCTGACCCCCATCCCATCCCATCACAGCCCAAAGAGAGAAGGCCTAGAGGGCTGCAGCAGACTTCATCCCACCAAGGCCTGAAGAGACAGAAGGCACAGTGGGACCACAGCAGACTCCAGCCTACCATGGCCTAAAGAGAGAAGGCCAGTGGGGACATGACAGACTTCCTCACTGTAGTCTGAAGAGAGAAGGCCGGTGGGGCCGCATCAGACCTCATACCAGCAAAACTCAAAGAAAAATGACCAGTGGGATTGTGGTAGACCGAAGAGAGGGGTAGATTCTGTGTGTGTGTGTGTGTGTGTGTGTGTGTGTTAATGTGTGTTTGTATGTGTGTTAAAAAGAGTTAGAGTCTGTGTATGTGTGTGTGTATGTCCCATATAGGCTCTCACATATATGCACACTCATATAGGCTGTCTATGTCTTTTTACCTGACTTTTGGAACTGACCTTTGCTAAAGGCCCAGACCACTTTCTTGCCTGCTGCCGGGAACTGACCTCTACTATAGACACTGACTACTCTCTTGCCTACTGCCTGATACTGACCTCTGCTATGGACACCGGTTACTCCTCATAATTCTGACTGCCCCGACCTTAGTCTGGACTCTGACACTGATCCTTGCTGCCTGCCCTGACCACTGCCTGTACCTAGACTATGTCATACTGTCCCTTAAGGACACTTGCTTAAGTCCTGCCAGCCCCTGGAAACCAAGGGCTCAACCTTGAGTTTAAGTGAAGTTCCAGTTCCAGTCCCACTAAAGGCATTTCAGTCAGCTGTTGGCTTGGGCCTAGTAGGTTCACCTACTAGGCTGCATCAGTCATGCCCCACAGCTCAAGAGCTCACATCAGTGACATATCATCTCAAGAAACCCTGCAAAACTAAATACTTTAAAAAATGTATAAAGTATGTACATAGCAGGGAAAAAGCAGTATAGAAACTGTTAGGCATTTAAGGGAAAATTTAAAAAAATGTGCAGGTGCAGAAATTTGTAATGACAATGTATGTGTGAACTTTCCCTTTGAAAATTAGCCTAAGGAAAAGTATACACAGAGATTTGCATATGCTTTTTCTGCAGACACTTTTTCTGATCCATATAACCTATGCAGTTTTGAAAATGAAAAACTATGTGTGTTGTAACCTCCCATGACCTAAACCTGCCTTAGAAATGCCTCCACAAAAATGTGGGTAAAAGTTAAATTCATCGGAAAACACACTATCGTTTGCCTGCATACAGAGTAGGCAATTTTCAGAGAGCCAATTTACCAAGGTAAATTGCAAAATGGCTTTTGAGAATTGCCCTATCTAAGTGCTTATCAGTGAGTCTGACTCAAATGAGTATTGTATCCCATTATGACATTATTGTTGTCATACATCATGTTATGCTTTTGGGGAAAAACAAACAAATGAAAAGAAGGAAGTAGGTTTTAAACTGTTTCCTTTGCATTTTAACAAATTTATCTCATACTCACTTTTTCAAATAACTCACTGGTAGAATTGTGTGGTTTCCACTAGTCACAAAATACTGTAGCGGCAGAGAAAAGTGTTTTATGTCTGATGAAGAAATGGTGTTAATCTCTTGAATTTTGGACCTTCCCTGACAGCTTTTCTAGCTCAAGGTTTTTCTTTTTTTTTATTACATGTGTAATCCTTACATACGCCTCATTTTATCTGCTTATGAATTTATCTGCTCCTTGCATTAATAATGAAACTACATTTTCTAATATTCCCTGGAAAGAAAACACATCTTATCTGACTTTTTAAGATACTTTTTCAATTGTGCTTTTGAAGGATTTTAAATCTTCAAACCTATAAGCCTGTTCTAAATGTCAGTACAAAAACCTGTATACCATCTTATCACAAGCTTGTAAACCATATTTAATTTACTTTAGAAAGTCATCACATTTTTATTCATCTTCCTTGTCTAGTATGTCCCTTGTGATCAAAGTGATATCATTGGGATGTTCATAATAATATATAGCCTTATAGAATGTATGTCGTGTAGCACCATAGAAATGTTAAGTAGTAGTAGTAGTATTTGCATAGTCTTAAAAAGACTCTCAGGCTATTAAATCAGTTCAGTCACAGTTTGAAGAACATAGCAACACAGTTTCACAAGATCCTCAGATACCAATGATAAGCCTCAAACATTGATTGCTAAGAAACTCGTATTAGACTGGCATTTTACAAACTCCAGAGGAGCATACATAGGTGAATTTTTAGCTATTATTCTGCTAAACACTTTTCCCACCCTTCCTCCCCCCCAAAAAAAAAACAAAAACAATATTTTTTTATATTTGTCTGCAGTTTGCTTCTATAGAAATGTTTTCAGAATCTGCTAGTGGATTGAGACCTCAATGTAGTCTCAATATGTGCTCCTAAGTAGACATGTACAAACTTCTTCAGAGCAAGTTATTTAAACAATTTGGCAATGGATTTAAAATTGATAATATCAGAACTACACGAGCACTCATTGTCTGGCTATTAGAAGCCTGTCTAAAAAGTTAAGATTTGGCCTTTTTCCTGAATGTCATGTAGTTTGACTGAGTGAATGTCAAATGGAAGAACATTCTGGAGAAGTACTGCTTGGTAGTTAAATGCTATATGCCTTGTGATCTCCAATCTAATTTTCAATGAAGAAGGTATCCTACGAAGGACTTGTTTCAATGTGATAACAATATAAATGGTTTGCAAGGGATCAGAAGATCAGAAATACATTTAGGTTCAGTTCTATATAGGGATCTAAACACAAGACAGAGAATCTTAAATTTTATTCTAGAAAGAATAGGTAACCAATGAAATTTTTCCAGCAATGAGGTAACATGATCTTGTTTTCTTAGCACAAAAATCAGTTTTTCTGGTGTTTTCTGTAGTAGCTGACATCACTTTAAAGTGTCACTTAGAATACTTTAATATAGGACATTACGGTAATCCTCTAGGGTCAAATAAAGGTAATGAATCAAGATTTGTTTGTCATATTTTCCAAAAAAAGAGTGTGATTAATGTATTGAAAAAAAAAATAAAGGGGGTCAATTCAATAAAGTAATTTAGGCCTGGATTTATCAAAATGCACTAAATACCACATGCGATAGAAAAAGGGTGTGTTTTATGGTAATAGTCAGTTTATCACTAATACCTATACAAAAAGCTCTTTTTCACACTTTGAGATAAGGGTGGTATTTCCTACATACAACCACTGAGAGAGAGAGAGAGAGAGAGAGAACAGAAGAGAACAGCACAGTGCTCTCTTGTGAAGATTTGATGACCCTCGGAGTGAGGAAACTCACTCAAAGATGAGATTTGTGCAATGTTCTCTCAGCCTAGCTTGATGGACTCTCTCAAGCTAGGCTGAGAGAACATTGCACAAATCTTATCTTTGAGTGAGTTTCCTCACTCCGAGGGTCATCAAACCTTCACAAGAGAGCACTGTTCTGTTTGTACGTCTCACTTTGAATGTCAAAGTGGCCCCTAACCCCTATACTACTACCTAAACCTCACCTTGAGTTACTAGGTGGACCTCCCATAGAGATATAAATACCTATCTAGTGTTCAGGCATTATGGCTGGTCTCTCTCTCTTGTCTCTCTCTTTCTCTCAGCCTTTGTCAGATTTGCATCACACCATACATTATGGTGCTATCACATACATTAACAGCACTTTTCACATGCAATAGACCCCTACCACATGCAAAAACACCTTATAGCATTTTGATAAATGACCCTATTAGTTTGACATAGGAAGATTTGAGTCAATTTTAATTCCCAAGGATGTAAGTAAATCACTAGGAATAATATCACTTCCTGCCATTTGTGGGATGACTTTGAAAGAGTTTTTTCACCTACTTATCTGTGATTGATATATATCAACATACAACACTAACTGCAAAATTATTGTTACAAAAATCATACCTACAGTAGCACAGAAGACTTGAACAGCAACAATGAAGTCTAAGAAAAAGGTAGCACTCCAAATTTTGCTCTAGGCTCTAGAAGACCAATGTATCTTCTATTGGGAAAACAGAACAAGCTGGACTGTTACAGATCCCTTCACCAAAAGTATACACTAGCAGAATACTTCACCTCGGTCATACATGCAGAACAAAGATGGACCATCACCAAATACAGTATGTGACCACAAATTATAAATGATCAGGCAAAATTAAACTGGAAACCACAAGAAACAAGATTCTAGGGATTTTCATTTGTTTGAAATGAATGTGTAAAATGCAATGAATGAGAGAGTTCCTTTAAATTTTAACAAAAATATTGTTTCATTAATTTATGCTTTCCATTCTAGTCTATGGCTGTACTTAACAAGCAGCAGGTGCAGAAAGGGACTATTTTAGATTTAGGATTTTATGATTGTTTTCTGTGTTTTTATGAATTATTGTATGCTATGTTGAATTTATTGTAAATAAACATTGTAAAACGGTGTGAAGGTTCACACCAACATCGGTCTAGAAAAACCAGGAAATAAATAAATAAATAAACTGGTAACTATAGTAACCAACTCTTGCCCTTGTGACATAGCAGCCTCAGAGCTGAGGTGGAAGAATTAAGCAAGGAGATAGGATGGAGGACAAATCATCTATTTACCTAGACTGTAGCTGCCATCTGGATCAAGTGACACCTACACCCTTCCCCTGCAAAGTCTGAGCATGTGCAAAGAAGCTCCATTTGCTCTGTTAGATTTTGCAAAGAAGGATCTCTTTTCAGAAGCTCTCTGACAATTAAGCTTAAAAAATGTTGACATTGGCAAAATATTTGTTATCATCTTCTCTGCTGCAATCAGTGGTCTCATTCACTGTGACAGAAAGATAGATGTAATTACACTACTTTCTGTGTTTACTGAGGGCAGAGTAGGAGTGAAATGGAGATTGAAGCAGTGCCAGTGATTTTTGTGTTTGATGCAGCACAGTGCAGTGCAATGAGGTTATATTCAGACAGATTAAATTGAAGTACATTATTGCCAGCCTTCTTGGTTCTGTTTCTAACAGTGTTTTTGTTTATGCAAAAGTTTTCAGTCAGCAGTGATTAACATATGCACTGTATATTTGACCTTGTGTGTGTATGTCACAGAGACATTTTTGCCCACACTGTGAGTGTTGTGCTCCTGCCCACAAGAAGCGTGTGCAGGTTCTTACCTCTCACAGCCACAGCCAGCCGGGCTGCTGACGCTGCTTCTTTCTCCCTGAATCAGCTGGGGCCGTTTCCACAGCTGCTGCCATGTGGTCTGCTCCTCGGCTGCTGTCTCTGCCTTTCCCCGACGTGCTGCTGCGATCCCGGGACCTTCAGCGAGCAGGCCGTCTCTCCCAGTGCCTGCTTTAGCCCGGGTCCTTGCCCAGCAGGGAGGCCGTCCCTGCCGGTGCCTGCAGTCTTACCTCTCCTCCTGGGGCTGTCCTCACGGCATGGAGCCGTTCCTGCAGTCAGCCCTTCCCCCGCAGCCAGCCTTGCCTCTCTCTGCTTCTGTCTGTGCAGCTGGGAGCTGCTCCAGTGACCTGTTTTCACCCAGCTCCAGTCTGGGGCTGCTCCGTGGCTTCCTTGGGCCCTCCACGTGGCTGAGGACGCCACCAGCTGCCAGCTCTTCTCTCCAGCCTCCTAGGGCGCGAGCGCGCGCTTCTCTACTGCTCTTCAAGGGCCAGCCAGGTGTGGCCCCCTGCTGACCCCTCCCTGGGCGTTGTCCACTTCAGCCCTACTAAAAGGCTCAGCTTTCAGTGTATCTTTGCCTTTGCAAGGAGTTGGTCACTCCTGAGTTCCTCGTTCCAGGAGATGCCTTGTATTCTAGCCTTCTGCAAGGTCCAGTGTTCCATGTTTCCTGTTGAAGCTTCTTGTCAACTTGTTCCAGTCCTGATGTCTTCAGTGTTCCAGTCCTGATGTCTGCCTGCCGTTCCAGTCCCAAGGTCTGTCTCTTGATCCAGTCCTGATGTTCCTGATGTCCATGTTCCAGCCCAGAGGTGTGTCTCCTATTCCAGTATATGTGTTCCAGTCCTGATGTTCCTGATATCCTTGTTCCTAATCCTGATGCTTCTACCTGCCTTGAGCTGCCAGGAGTGCAGCGAATCCTGTTTTGGCTGCTGGTGTGCAGCAACCAGCTTCTTTCCTGTTACCTAGATGTCGGTGCCAGATCCTGTTCCTAATCCAGTCCATATGTTCTGCCCTTTGTCTCGTCTGGCTCCTGAGCCTTCTGGCCTGTTGGGCCCTGGAGTGGCCAACAGGTGGGATTCGTCCCTGTGCTCTGGAGCTTCCGTTCCTGCCAGCCGATGGCACTTCGGATGTCAGTATCCCAGCATCGGAGTTTGCTTCGCCTGGATCTCTCCTGCATTCTCCCGCTCTCAGCGTGGTCCGTGACCAGCCTTCCAGGGCTGTGTAGGGCGCGCATGGGACAGGGTGGTCCGTGACTCAGTCCCGCGGGTGGCCTGAGTAGGGCGCCCTGAGGGTCAGTGCCCTTGTCTACCTTCAGCCCTCGTTCCTGATTCTACCTCTGTGCATCCAGTCCTGAGTCCATGCCTGTGCCTGTCCACGTCTATGCATTCTTCACCTCATTCCTGAGTCCACGTCTTTGCCTGAGTCCTCGTCTATGGATCCTGCACCTCGTCCTGAGTTCACGTCTATGCCTGAGTCTACGTCGTTCCTGAGTCTCGTCTGAATCCATGTTCCAGTCTTCGCTGCCCTGGCCTCCATCCGGCCTGCCGCTTCGTGCCGTACCCTGCGGCAGGTCCGAAAGGGCTAGGAACGGTCGGAGGACTGTTCACAAGACCAACATTGCGTTGTTGGGTCTTCCGAAGCGTGCAGGTCCAGAGGAGGGCCTGTCAGCCAGTCTTCACTCCAGCCCTGCTCCCGTCCAGCCCATGCTCGGGCATGCCACGCCTCCCGCGGCACCTCTCCAGACCCCTCTGGCGTCGAGCCGCGGCCCAAGGGCACACACATCTCCCAGGAGTGGGATCGCTCTCCTAGCGCTCCACAACAGTGAGAGATAGTCCTAGAAGGCAGAAACTGAGTTTATGCCACCACTAGCAATTTGCTGTTAAATCTGCATGGCAATTTGGCTCCATGCTTGCTAAGCATGGATGTGAACTCACTCTATGATTTAGATTGAGTGTGTGTTGCAGACACATTTTCAGTACAAGAGTGGAGCTGTACATGTTAGTACAGTATTAATACATTAAATTGTGTAAAAGCAAAATCCCCAGAAGGCACTTCAAATTCCAATATACCATTAAGAGGAAAAGGCAGAGGAGGGAATAGCAGAAGCAGATGATTTTTCTGCAGAGACAACCCTTCCTGTGAGAAGTACAAGCTGTACTAGTAGCAGTGACAAAAAAAGCAATTCAGCCCCTAAACTTAATAAAGTCCTTTTTTAAGCTACGGAAAGCCAGGAGTGAAAGCCAGCACAAGCCAAAAGAAATTGAAATTGGAAAAGCATGTGCAACCTCCGCCTGTTCTTGTCCCAATTAATTTAAAGCAGGCAAAAGTCAGGCGAGTCATCCAAGGGTGACATTAGCAGGACAGAGGCAAGGATAGAGGCAGCATCACACTCCTCCATGATTACTACTTCTGATATAATGGAGAATGTATATTTAACCATGGATTCCAAGGAGGAATCTTATCTTGGATTCCCTGCAATAGAAGACATTGAAGAAATAGTAGTTGAAGAAAATTTGGGAGGTCTAATCAATAGTTTCTAGTGAAGTGATTTGAGGGAAAGAGATGATACTGGCAGAGTTGAGAGCAACCCCCACAAAGAACAGGCAGTGCAGGTAGAAAGTGTCAGTGATGTCTCTTGTAGGATAAACATGTTCTTGTTAACAGGTTGTGCAGCTCAGCTTTCTGGCTCCCTGTCAGGAATAAGGCGGTCTGATCAACCGCCTACATGTCAGGGACAGGAAGAGTCCGAGTGGGCAGTAGCAACTGTTGACACATAACATGGGGGTCAGTGATCAATCATTTCTCTCTCACACGCACACTTGTTTACGGCACAGTATAAAAGAGCAGGACTTTCCAGTAGGGATGTGAATCATTTTTTGACGATTTAAAATATCGTCCGATATATTTTAAATCGTCAAAAATCGTTAGAGGCGCGATACAATAGGAATTCCCCCGATTTATCGTCAAAAATCGTAAATCAGGGGAGGGGGAGGGGAAGGGGGAGGGCGGGAAAACCGGCACACTAAAACAACCCTAAAACCCACCCCGACCCGTTAAAATAAATCCCCCACCCTCCCGAACCCCCCCAAAATGTTTTAAATTACCTGGGGTCCAGTGGGGGGGGGGGTCCGGTGTGATCTTCCACTCTCGGGCCACAGCTGCGTTAATAGAAATGGCGCTGGCGCTACCTTTGCCCTGTCATATGACAGGGCAAAGGTAACGCCGGCACCATTTTGGTTCCTGTCCCCCGACGTCACGAGCGCAGGAGATCGCTCCCGGACCCCCGCTGGACCCTCAGGGACTTTTGGCCAGCTTGGGGGGGCCTCCTGACCCCCACAAGACTTGCCAAAAGTCCAGCGGGGGTCTGGGAGCGACCTCATGCACTAGGGCCCTATTGCAAAATGGCGCCGGCCGTATGGCCGTATTGCCCCGACCCTTTATTTTAAAGGGTCGGGGTAGGTTTTAGGGTTGTTTTAGTGTGCCGGTTTTCCCGCCCTCCCCCTTCCCCTCACCCTCCCCCGATTTACGATTTTTGACGATAAATCGGGGGAATTCCTATTGTATCGCGCCTCTAACGATTTTTGACGCCATTTTGCAATACGGCCCTAGTGCACGAGGTCGCTCCTGGACCCTCGCTGGACTTTTGACAAGGAGGCCCCCCCAAGCTGGCCAAAAGTCCCTGGGGGTCCAGCGGGGGTCCGGGAGCGATCTCCTGCACTCGTGACGTCGGGGGACAGGAACCAAAATGGCGCCGGCGTTACCTTTACCCTGTCATATGACAGGGCAAAGGTAGTGCCGGCGCCATTTCTATTAACGCAGCCATGGCCCGAGAGTGGAAGATCACACCGGGACCCCCCCCCCCACTGGATCCCAGGTAATTTAAAACATTTTGGGGGGGTTCGGGAGGGTGGGGGATTTATTTTAAAGGGTCGGGGTGGGTTTTAGGGTTGTTTTAGTGTGCCGGTTTTCCCGCCCTCCCCCGATTTACGAAAAAAAAAAACCAAAACCGCGACGATCAGATTCCCCCCCCCCCCCCCCCAGCCAAAATCGATCGTTAAGACAATCGATCACACGATACACATCTCTACTTTCCAATGACCGGCGGGAGTAGGAGATATTGCCTCTATAGACGTATAGAGTGCTGGACACTGAAAATCCCCTTCTCGCCTTTGCTGACTTGATGACTCCTCGATACAAGGCTGATGACACGAAGGGTGCTGGATGGCATATGCAATCATGTGGTATGTAAATAACTTTCTGTTAATAACGTATATTACCATGATGTCACATTAATAAATGATGTCATAGATATTGTGTCAGAGTACCTTACTCTCTCATTCCTAACACCTCTGAACATCTTCCTCATAATATATATTCAGCCTCAACTCCAGTGCAAGCATTATCTCCCAAGAATGCGAGGAGAGACTATGCAAGACATCCTGGTCTTGAATCACTTTAAAGTGAGGAAGGGTCCATGTTTTTCTTGGAGTATTCACTGCAGTAAGACAGTCAGTTGAGGAAAGGTACTGGGGCATATGACAAACATTGGTATGCAGTATTATCTGCAGAAACAGCATCTACTAGCATTGGCATCAGGGGAGTGGCATCAGGGGAGTGGCATCGGTGCTATTCTGTGGGCACTCTCTGCCACTCAAAGCAAAATCCATAGCAAAGGGATTGAAAAGAAGAAGACTTTTCCTCAAGCCAATCCCACAAGTCAGGTGGCAAGCCAGAAGCACCCTGCCATGCATCTGCAGCAGCAGCCCAACATAGAGGAAATGAAGTGGTATTCTAATCTGTGACCCTGTGCAGAAGCAAGAAGCAGGCAGCATTGAAAGTAGAGATAAAGTGCATTGGGGAAATAATTGTCCTGGATGACCATTCCCTGCAGATAGTAAAGAATCTGGGCTTTAAGCATCTTCTGCACCTGTTAGCTCCCAGGTCCAAAGTGCTCTCCAGAACTACATTTAGCAGTAGGCAGGTTTATCCTAGCATGTCCAATCAGTGCCATAGTCACATGCAGAAATGGCTGGCTAAGGCAGGCAGTAGTAATGTACATTTCACCGTGACATATGTACCAGTGTGAAAATTATGCATACCTTCCTCTCCCTCTCCCTGATGCCACACTGGTGGGTGCTATCTAAGGCAGGGACAGGCAGCAGTTCTAGTGGGGACTGAGCAACAGGGTGCAGATGGACTGCACACCCAGGTGATGGGTGACAGCCATATCGTGCAATATCCTTTCAGCCATAAGAACGATGCTGGAAGGTAGGCAGTTAGAAAAAGTTGCTTTTGCACTTTCTGCACCTGGCAGTGAGGAATGCCTTGAGTTTGGAGCCCAAGGAACTTGGATTCCAGTCCTGAGGGTCTGATAGAGAAGAACAGAAAAATAGCAGGAATTTTAATTGAAGCATGAAGGGTGAGCAGCTTCACTGTGAGAAGCAGGAAGAATTCAGGTTGCCTCATAAGCATCTGATTCAAAATGTTGACACCAAATGGAATTCCACTTATCTGATGCTGAAGAAGTTAGAGGTGCAGCAGACACCCCTTCATGATCTGTCTCTGGAAACAAACATAAGTGTGGATCACTCCCTAGGCATTATGAAAGGTAGTAATGAGGCAGCTGATACAAATCCCAAAGTCTTTAATGATGCCACAGAGGATCTGAGTTTCAGAACCACCTCCCTAGGCAGGACATTCCATAGTAAATATTCAGGAGGAAAAATTAGAAGATTTCCATGAGCAAGAGGTAATGGAAGCAGAAGTATTGAGGTTTGCGGACTCCTTGTAGCTGCAGGTGCAAGTGAGACTGAAACCTCTGACAGAAAACATACATACATGATTGCAACACTTTTTATCCACCACTGAAAGGGAGCCTTGCTTTCCAGTACCAGCATGTCACATACATAAAGGAGATACTGGCAGCTAGAATGCATAAACAGAAGTGTCTGAGGTAGAAGAACAATGGGGATGTAGCCAGGGATGGATTATAGAAAATGTCAACTTGGGGATATTTGCAAAGTTGGGTCATGGGTTATCTATTTGAATCCCTTGTGCACTTGCTGTACATACTTCAACAGCTCCCAAAAACATACCAAGCCAACCGTTGAGAAATACATCATGTGATCTGCAACAGGTACACTTCTACTGGCAGAACTGAGCCAAAAAAAAAATACCCAACTCATATTTCACATTTTTCCTAAATAACCAAAAATAGAGACAGAAGTGAGCAAACTGAACCACAGTCTCTCTTCCATCCATGCAATTAGTTGCTCCCCCCCCCCCCCCACCATCTGGTTGCATATTTCATATATAAATATTCTGTATTTCTGGCCTGCCATCAAAGTCTCTTGCCAATCAATCAGCTCTTGAACCAGTTGCCAAGCAAGAGAGGCAACCACACTGCTAGCCAGTAGCCATATAGTCTCCTTGATGCATGCATAAACACACGTGCATGCGTGTGCTCAGTAACATGATTGAGGAAACTTTATTGGCATATGTGTACTGACACAGTCACACCTACACTCAGTCATGCAGACAAATTTTCATACTGAGGTAACTTTATTGGCACATACACACTAACAAAAACCCTCTTGGACACACAGATATTCAAATTGAGAAAACTATTGGCAACACATATGATCTTGCTCTCTCTTTCACACACACACACACACATACACATTCTGCTATTGTGCTGTTGCTCATGTGCACCATAACTTACAGTAGCCCCTTCCTTTTCCCTTTCCTACCCCTTTTGAGCATCCCACTTTCTAGGAGACTCAGCCAGCTGCCCTTTCAGAGCTCATTTCAGCCACCATAAACAGAAGTCTCACTAACACTGCACAGGAACTTTCTCTTAACTCAACCCCTTCACTCCCTTTCTGCAAACATAAAACACAGAAGTCTCACAAATACTGCCCAGGACTTTCTCCTAGTTCAAAACCCATCCCACTTACTTTCTGTAACTGTAATTTGCCTCTTTCTCTTCCCCTGACCCCCCCCCCCCCCCCCCATGCTCACACTTTTCCATTGGCTGTATGCTACATAGAGTGTGTTGCTTTAAACCTCTCCAGGCTCTGATCTGCTTACCTATTCTGCTGGAGGAGGGAACAGAATTGATTAATACTACAAGCTCTCTTCCATTTCTTCACTGTATCCCAATGGCATAGCCAGAACTGAATTTTTGAGTAGGTCCAAGATTAATATTAGTGGCACTTAGCACACAGGTCTGAGCCATAGTAATTAATTATACCCTTATTGATAAATAATACTTTAGAGTGTACCTTGCAACAAATTTCTAAATAGTCTGCTATGGCTGTAATACTTTTAATATTTTAAATTGAATGACATCAAACACTTATCCATACTAAATCATGTATATAGTTATGGAAACATTTTATTAATTATATTTAAAATGTGTCAAGAGGCAATATTCCATAACTTAAAAGATAACCAGATACTAGTCTACTATAAGGACAAAACATCTTGACACACATATCACAATATCCTGCAAAGAATTTAAAAAGCCCCAGAATATTATGACAAAATAAATAAAATATTTGTATACCCACCCTTTATCTGAAGACAGAGAACTCTGCAGCACTGTACACACAATAAAACTGATCGTTCAGCTGATGATTGCATGAACATTGTGCCCATTTTCTATGAAATTCCGATATCGAAAGAACTACATCGGTTTTTGCTAGGGTATTTGTTAATAGAGTTTTATTGTATGTACAATGACAAAATATTACCATTATTTAGCACATATATTTCAACTTTATTTTATGACAATGCCTTACCGCACATTTTTGCATAGAGATAATAGATTTTGCTGTGAATTTTAAAATTGTAACCATAAGAAAATAGGGGCACATAAGACATCCAAAATTCTTGAAAAGGGTTCAGTAATCATGAAAAGTTGTGAACTACTATCCAAGAGCCCTAATGGGAAATACAGATTGAAAGCAGAACAAACGGGACTGGAGATACCTACATAGAAATTAGAAATGTGAATCAGAACCGGAATCCGAACCGATTCCGGTTCCAATTCACATGTAGTTTTTTTTTCATCTGGCCCGATCGCGGTTTTGTTTATCGGCTGCGCCTGAGCCGATAAACAAAAAACCCACCCCGACCCTTTAAAACTAATACCTTAGCTTCCCCCACCCTTCCGACCCCCCCCCAAAAAACTTTTACAGGTACCTGCTGGTCCAGTGGGGGTCCCTGGAGTGATCTCCCGCTCCTGGGCCGTCGGCTGCCACTAATCAAAATGGTGCCGATGGCCCTTAGCCCTTACCATGTGACAGAGTATCCATGCCATTGGCCGGACCCTGTCACATGGTAGGAGCACTGGATGGCCCGCACCATCTTGTACTCCTACCATGTGACAGGGGCTGACCAATGGCACCGGTAGCCCCTGTGACATAGTAAGGGCAAAGGCTATCGGCGCCATTTTGATTACTGGCAGCCGATGGCCCGAGTGCAGGAGATCACTCCCGGACCCCCGCTGGACCACCAGAGGGTTTTGGCAAGTCTTGGGGGACCATCCTGACCCCCACAAGACTTTCCAAAAGTCCAGCGGGGGTCCGGAGCGACCTCCTGCACTCGGACCGTCGGCTGCCAGTATTCAAAATGGTGCCAATAGCCTTTGCCCTTACTATGTCACAGGGGCTACCAGTGCCATTGGTCAGCCCCTGTCACATGGTAGGAGCACAAGATGGCGCCGGCCATCCAGTGCTCCTACCATGTGACAGGGTCCGGCCAATGGCACGGATACCCTGTCACATGGTAAGGGCAAAGGGCCATCGGCACTATTTTGATTAGTGGCAGCCGTCGGCCCGGGAGAGGGAGATCGCTCCAGGGACCCCCACTGGACCACCAGGTACCTGTAAAAAGTTTTTTGGGGGGGGTCGGTAGGGTGGGGGAAGCTAAGGAATTTGTTTTAAAGGGTCGGGGTGGGTTTAGGGGTTATTTTTGTGTGCTGTTTTTCCCGCCCTCCCCCAAAATGATAAGAAAACCCCCATGATCAATATCGTGGGGTTTTCCTATCGTTGTGGGGGAGCCCCTGATTTCTGGCGATTTTGAAAATATCATCCGATATTTTCAATCGTCCGAAGCCCGATTCACATCCCTACTGTTATCAGAGGAGTAAATCGCTGATTATGCTGCAGCCTCTGAGAAAGGACTTTATCCAAAACTTGGCAATGTTGGGAAGATAAGTACAATTTAGTTGAAACATCATTGAACTAAAAGTTTTTTATCATGGTGAAATTTTTTATCATGGTGAAATTTAACATGGTGAAATGTGGATACAGCAGCATTTTCTAATCAAAGTTTGGTGGCAGTATGAAGTTTTTTTAGTCATATAAGATTATTTTATAAATTCTTATTGGTGGCACTGCTAACACAAATACACAGGGTGATTGGTGGTGTGTTTATGATTATAAGATTAACATTATTTGGTAACTGGGATGGAACCTACAAATACTGCGCATGTGCAACTACCACCATCCACTTATTAAATTAATTTAAAGCATACTGAGCAGATGTTTTCCACTACAAGTTTATTAATAAAGCAAGTACGTTTAGTTTTGTTGGTTTCAGTAATAATTAACCTCCGGAGTGGAAGCTTTGATATTTTGGGTCTCCATTAACCTCTGCAGCATCATGTATGTGGAATTTCAGTGAGCGCCCACATCTTGAATTAGACATGAGTCGTCTGAAAATCATCCTGCTTTTCATGGAGTAGCTGCCCCTCCTTCACACTTCTGTCAATACTGCTTTTGCTGCTTCTTCAGTGCAAACTAAAGAAAATTGCACTGCTAGTGGTTTTAGAATGTGCAATTCTACATCCACTGGCAATGGTGTCCTGCTGCTGCTGCTGCTATCTGTCCTTTACCTCCCTTGCAAAACAACAGAGAGACCAATGCAATATATACACAATACACCCATCCACCTCTCCTGGGGTCGCGATAAACATGCTTATGAATTCCTGCATTAAAAAGGATACACTAATGAAAATTGTGCATCCCTAGCACATCCTTGGCATTGGGTACCAAGGAGACATGGCTGTGTGGGTAGGATACGAACAGCTAATTAACAGAAATAATATACATGCACAATATACACAGCCTGGAGTGTATATATTGTGTGACCAGAAATTTTTTTTTTTTCAGACAAGCCTTTTTAATTTTGCATGGTGCTGCTTTCTGCAGTTCCTCCTACTTCATATCACGACAATACTAAGGAGGAACCACAGAAAAGCAGTAATAATTTTTGCTCTTAAGTTCAGCCCTTGATGCGTGGCAAGACTTATCATCTGCTCTGCGATTAAAAAGTGTATGCCGGGTACATGGCAAGTTTTTAGCACCGGGGGTGATAGCTATGCTAATAGCCTCATCTACATGGCATTTATATGTGATGAGTGCTATTAACTGCACGCTTGTTTGGATGTGCTAATCCCATTACTGCATCGGGTGTTATTCTAGCGCATCCAAAATGCGCATCCAACCGTGCATCAAACTGTGTTAGGCTGAGAGCACTATATTGCATCGGCCCCATAGAGAGAGAAATAGGTGGTGGTGGCAGCCCATCAAATTTCAGTTTCTGCCTGCTGAAACTACTTGTCTCTCCTGCCATTTTTGATTTATATTAAACTGTTTATTGACACAGGAAAATAGCATAGTTGAACATATAGTTGCAGAATCATATCAGTAACAGCCAATTACAACGACATAGCATATAATACACAATGTACAGACTGTTGATAGTACAACTATTAATGAGCCCAAATTTTCCTGTTTCTTTTCCACCCTATATCTTCATACATTACTCATTCGCATCCCAAACATACTCCTTACATCATCCACTTATCCTTCTTAGGTATGTTTCCAATCATATTTCATATACAACCAATCTAATAATTTAAGTATATCATGAGGTAGAACTTTCAGAAATACTTTCTACTTATGGATAAACTTCTTGAAAACTGATAAAGGTACATTTCCCAAATGACATTTTTCAATCTGAAAAATTTCTATCATTATGCATAACCACACATCTTTAGTTGAACTCTTTCTTAATTCATCCATTGTATCAAACTAAATTTCCTTGCTACCAAGAGTTATGATGCAATCAGGTTTGCATTATTTCCTAAAAAATCTTTATCAAATCCATTGGGCCAAATAATACTTGAAAACATGTACAGTCCAAGGCATCTGTAAAGAGATCATTAATAGTTTGTATAACAGCTTTCCAATATTCTTGTATATAGGCACAAAAGAAGAAATAATGCAAAAATGTTCCCTTGTCTATTTCACATTTTATACATATATCAGAATCCACCAGCACCATGTAATACAGTTGTACTGTATCTACATATGCCGAGTGAAGAATCCTTAATTACATCTCCTGGAGTCAAGCATCAATCATAATTTTATACAATTGAAAGTAAAGAGCAGACACATCTTTTATTATCATAGGAGTATGTAAAATATCTGTCCGATACGTACACTGTGAGCATAATACAGTATCAGTTACTGATCACTTACATACGTTGTACCAGCTAGTGGTATTATTTTTACTAGACAAAAGTTTCTTAGCAGCTATTAGAAATAGGTTTTCTTGAATATCTGTAAAAACATTCAAAGTTACATAATGTGTGACTTGTAAATATGCATACCAATGATTAGTTTGCAACCTATATCTCTCCTTTAAGTTGTTAAAAGATTTGGGTTGAAAATCCTTAGTCAAAAAATCAGCTATGGTATTAATACTGGCCACCAACCATATTCTAAGCATTTGCTTTCCACCATATTGCAATTCCAGATTATTTCTAACGGTTAGTAAAGGAGAAAACTTACATGACAAGGACCATTGATTCTGAATATACATCCAAGCTTTCCTAAGGGCTTAATTAAGGGTTGTATTTTATCCACTGCTGTAAGTGGTCTCCTGTTACCTAGGCTACATTGATGGGAGAGAAAGGTGCTATCAAACCCAATTCCATAATTAAATGAGTATACCAATTTTTCACTAATATCTAGTCTCCCAGGATTCTCAACTGACAGGCTGTGTTGTACATACAATTATTCTTTAAATGTATATCCCCCAATTTTTTAGTTCTATAAAATTTGGTCAGAATTATCTTCAATTTCTTGTTTTTCCATAGAAATTTAGCCAGTTGTTTTTGCAACATGAGAACATCTTCTTTTTTAAACCATGGTAGCATTTGTAAAATTAATAGTATCTTAGGGAACAATACCATTTTATATGTTTACATATAATTGTATTTTTCCCCAGCTCTGAAACTGTATTCTTCTCATAGATATTTGCCCCATCAATTGGAATATAGATACCCAAATATTTTAATTCTTTGGGGGCTGTTACAAAATTTTGATGGCAGAACAGAATTCACCACCTTAATTTCTGATTTATGACTATTAATAATAACCAATCTTGCAAAATTGCTGAATTGTTGAAGGATATCCAACATCACTGGGATTGATTTCTCTACATCCTGTACTAATAATAAAATATGATGAGCAAAAAGCTTGAGTCTGTATTCTGTATCTCCACAGATATACTATAAAACCAGAACTATGATGAAATGTAATTGCTAGAGATTCAAGTATTAATAGAAACAAAAGAGGAGATCATGGGCATCCTTGACTGGTTTCCCACCTTAATTCAAATTCATCAGTCACTTCACCATTAATCAATATCCTGGCAGTAGGGTTCTCATACAATTGTTGTATATATTGTAAAAAAAAGACCCTTAGAAGCCATATTTTTTGTAAAACCCGGAAATGTTGGTCACGCTTTTTCTGCATCGATACTGAGCATATAGGCTTGTTCAGAAGAATACTTCCTATTATATATTGCAGCCAGTACTTTTCTAATATTGGCAACTGCCTGTCGACCAGCAACAAAGTCAGCTTGATCATTTATTTACTTATTTATTTATTTGATGGACTTGTATTCCGCTGATCTGCTATAATTAAAAACATAGCATAGACAGAACATCATAAATATAATACATATAAGAGAAATCATCAAACACATCAAATATATTAAACAAATTCACATCATTAAAACAAAAAGCACTCTGAGCTGAGGATTTCAATGTATTGTCCACAAGGGCTCCAGGATCCCTTTCCTAGGTGGTGACTCCCTATACAGAGTCCAGTATTTTGTAGCAACCTTCCTCTTCACATGGTTTTCTTCCAACTCCTCAGTATGGACTCCTCTAGTAGAATTTGCTTTTTGATCCTCAGAGTTTGTCTACAGTCTCTTTCAAAGTCCTTGCTCTAGAAGGCCCCCTTTATCAACTTGAGATCCCAAATAATTATGCATTGTAACATTTTTATAGAGCAGTCAGACATGGCAAAATACCATCTGCTATAGTCTTCCGCATTTCGCCAAAAAGTTTTCTAACAGTTTAGGGCCAGATTTTAAATTACCTACATGTGTAAAACATGGGGGTTTATGCGAGTGGGTGGGCCTTTCGCACGCCAGGCCAATTTTCAAAGTCCTGGCCCCACACGTAAACCCCTGGGACATGTGTAAGTCCCGGAGTTAGTGAAAGAGGTGGTCCGGGGGCGGGGCAGGGCTAGAGGCGCCCAGCACAGCTGCCCGGGGATTGCGTGCCAGCAGGGGGCCTGCGCATGCCACTTCCTCCTGCTCAGAAGCAGGCGCAAAAGGTAAGTTAACAATTTTCAGGGGCTTTAGGATAGGGATGGGGGAGGGCAGGATAGGGGAAGGGGAAGGGAGGTCAGGCTAGGGAGTTGGGAAGTTCCCTCCCAGTCTGTTCCTTAATTGGAGTGGACTGGGAGGGAACTGGGGAAGGCCCCGAAGTGTCGCCACGCGTAAATGCAAACGTCTCCCCCCCCCCCCCCTTGCCAGTGCGCGCATGTTATAAAATTGCACATCCATGTGTGTGCGCCGGGTAGCATGCACAATGTGTTAAAATCTAAAACCCCTTACTGTCTTGATTAATCAGAGAGATTGGTCTATATGAGAAGGGCAAGGTAGGATTTCTACCTGCCTTCAATAGCACTGTTATCAAAGCTAAATTGGGTGTAGTAGGAAAATTCTCATTCATAAATATGGATTCAAAGTTCCCCAAAAAGTATGGAGAGATTTCCTGTTTGAGAGTTTCATTAAATTTACTCCAAACCTATCTGGTCCAAGTGCTTTGCAAGTAGTCAAAGATGTAATAATTATTTCTATTTCCATCATCATAAGGTGCATTAAGTTTGTGTAGATCCCTAGATGTTAATTGTGTTAGGGACACATAAAACTCATCTCTGTCTTTTACAAAGTCCAAAAAAGGGGAATAGAGGTGTTTATAGAATTTGCAAAATATATCTTTTACCTTCTCTTATTCCTTTGAATATTCCCTTGTTCATCTCGCATGTGTAAGATATGTTTGTTTTCTCTTTTACTGTACCAAATGCACTAGCAGTTTGCCTGCATCATTACCACATTGGCAAAGTTGTGCTTTCAAATATAAAATGGATTCTTGAACTTTCTCTTGTAATAAAAAATTCATATTAAGTCTGAAAGTCTCCAAATGTTCTCTTAATATCTGTTATTTTATTTCTAATATACATTATCTTTGCCTCAAAAAGTGCTCTTGATATTGTCTCCCAGTGCATTTTTAACACTTTTTTTTCTTCTAGCCATATAAGAGATAAAATCTCCTTTCAGTGCAGCTTTTGCTGTTTCCCAAAATACCCGTTTATCTATGTCCTTAATCCAATTGTTAGCTTTATATGCTTGCCACCTAACAATCAAATATTCCTTAAATTCAGGGTCCCAAAACCAGGCTGGATTTAATTTCTAAGAAAACGATTGTCTTTCTCTTTCACCCACCCTCATTATAAAGCCTACATGGGAATGATCTGATATAGGATTAACTCCTATACTGGCAGAGAGAACTGCTTTATAAAGAAATTGGATATCAAAAAGTAATCTATTCTGGAAATGGAGATGTGAATATGAGTAAAAAATGAGTAATTCATATCATCTGGATGTAGGCTTCTCCAAATGTCTACTAAATCTAGTTTTCCCATAAGAAATGATGCACCGTTCCTTCTTTGCAAACTTGCCCCTGGTGAATGGGTAAAACAACTAGTAAAGGATTCGGGAAGTATTAAAATCACCCCCCATCATCATTTGATAGTTATCAAACTATAAAGCTTGAGTAACGAGAGATCATGATCATATATGTTGGGAGCACAGCTGTTTTTTCAACAACAATTTTTTGCCATAAACCTATCCTGCCATCCATATAAACCAACCCGGAGGATCTTTACTTTTTCACTTCATATAGGTTACTCAAGTGTTTCATTACTATTTCTCTCTTACTCTTCCACAACACGTCCTACCCCTTCCACTGCCACTCATCTTCTCCAGCCGTCTAGGTCTTTCACACCTTCTCTCAAACCCTTCCCACTTTTCAAATCTCACCCTCTTACTCTCATTTTTTTTTTTATTTATGCATTTTCATTTAACAAACAATAATCGACTGCTGAATACAGATTTCTAATTACAAATAAATGTAATGAACAAAAATAATAATCTAATATTCACAGTAGATATTCATATAACTTAAAGGAAATAACTACTTATGAAGTTGTGTAAAGGAGCAATATATGAGGAAAACATGGGAAGTTCCTAACACTCAATGAACAATTGAAATTCTAGAGAATACTAACAGGTATATCTCCTAACTTAAGCTCAAGCTTCTACTACTGCAGTTTCCTGGGGATTGGAATCCAAAAATACTCGTAATTGTGATACCTCAAAAAATACTGTTTTTTGCTGCTGAATTTCTACCTCACACTTGCAAGGGAATTTAACCAACATTTTCCCTCCTCTTCGTTCAACCTCTGATCTCAAGCCCAGAAACCTTTTCCTTCTATCCTGAGTTTGCTTGGAGACATCTGGATAAATCCAGACTCTACTACCATGAAAAGATTTCATTCTATTTCTCATGTATACCCTGAACACATTATCTCTGTCAATTGGAAAAGAAAATGATACATGCATCACTTTCTCAAAGTTATATTATGTAGAATCCAAATTAGGTGTACAGCAGAACCCTAACCCAGAAACATCATTAAATTTACTCTCATTTTATATACAATCTCACTCTAAACTCCCAGTTGATTTAACATAATCCTATTCCCACCCCCTACCAAATCCCAGAGTCCCTCCCACAATCTCTGCTCAGTCTCCAAATCCCCATGCTCCCCACTTATTCAATATTTATACTGGTGACAACAGGGATGAATAAGGACAGATAACAGCCATTTTGCCTGCCTCTGAGAGTCTCTTGTAATAAATTAGCTGTGTAGCACAGAAAATCTTTGCCAAAATTAAACAACACCTATATGTATTAAGTTTTATTTCTTTCCTCTATATCTGTTTGTTCTTGGCCTATTTATTTTATTTATTTATTTTTATTTTTTTCTATACCGACATTCCTGTAAAAAATATACAAATCATCAGACAGTATATAGAAATGAAACATAGAAACATAGAAATGACGGCAGAAGAAGACCAAACGGTCCATCCAGTCTGCCCAGCAAGCTTTCGCACTTTTTTTTCTCTCATACTTATTTGTTACTCTTGGCTCTTAGTAACCTTTTTTATTCTATTTCTCTTCCACCCCCACCATTAATGTAGAGAGCAGTGTTGGAACTGCATCTAAGTGAAATAGCTTAATTAGTTAGGGGTATTAACCACCGCAATAAGCAAGCTACACCCAAGCTTATCTGTTTATCCAGACTATGTAATTCAGTCCTTGTTGGTTGTTGCCTGAATATAGATCCATGTTTCTTCATTCCCCCCTGCCGTTGAAGAGGAGAGCCATATAGTCAGTATTAGGGATGTGAATCGTTTTTTGACGATTTAAAAAAATCGTCGATATTTTTTAAATCGTCAAAAATCGTTAGAGTGCGCGATACAATACAAATTCCCCTGGTTTATCGTCAAAAATCGTTAAATCGGGGATGGGAATTATTTGGGGGGAGGGCGGGAAAACCGGCACACCAAAACAACCCCTAAACCTACCCCAACCCTTTAAAACCAATCCCTTACCCTCCCCCACCCTCCCGAACCCCCCCAAAATGTTAAATTACCTGGTGGTCCAGTGGGGGGGGTCCCGGCGCGATCTCCCACTCTCGGGCCATCGGCGCCATTTTGGCTGCCACTAATATAAATGTCGCCGATGGCCCGATAAAAAAAAAAACAACCCACCCAACCCTTTAAACCGACCCCCTTAGCCTCCCCCACCCTCCCAACCCCCCCCCCCAAAAAACCTTTTAAAATTACCTGGTGGTCCGGGGGGGGCGCGGGGAGTGATCTCCCGCTCTCGGGCCATCGGCTGCCACTCATAAAGGTGGCGCTGATGGCCCTTTGCCCTTACCATGTGACAGGGTATCCGTGCCATTGGCCGGCCCCTGTCACATGTCCCTGTCCAGGGCTCCTACCATGTGACAGGGACCGGCCAATGGCACGGATACCCTGTCACATGGTAAGGGCAAAGGGCCATCGGCGTCATTTTTTTTTTTTTAGCACAGCTGATGGCCCGGGAACGGGAGATCGCTCCCCGTGGCCCCCCTGGACCACCAGGTATGCGTAAAAAGTTTTTTTGGGGGGGTCGGGAGAGTGGGGGAGGCTAAGGGGTAATTTTAAAGGGTCGGGGTGGGGTTTTTTTTATCAGCACTGGCCTCACTAAAAAAAATTAGTGATGTGAATTGGAATCGGAACTGATCCCAATTCACATCTCTAACGATCAGATTTCCCCCCCCAGCCGAACCCGATCGTTAAAACGATCGGGCACACGATTCACATCCCTAGTCAGTATATAGTCAGTTTGTAAAATATCTTCATCTCTGGAATCAGAATTGTTGTTATCAATTTCTGCTGTGTCTTGGTTTGCAGACATTTCCACATTGTGAGAGTAGTTATGGCCTAAAAGATATACCAGGTTTCCATCAAAGTTGATTTCATGGCCCTGAAACACATCTAGGATTTCTGCCTCTGTGAGAACCGGGGCTGGTTCTAGGTAGTATAAGGACACACCCACTATAGTAACTATTAAGTTCTTAGGTGCTGTGACTAAAGAAATATTACTAGGTAAGGGAACCTTACAGGTAATGTCATGCTTTTAAGAAATAGGAAGCTCTTTCAGAGGGGTGTGAACTAACCAAACATTATTTATAACAGCAACCTTGGTTTCGGAGAATTCATCATACTTTGTCATGGTAATCTTACATTTCTCTTGGATGTTGTCCGAGGAAAACCACACAAAGCTTCTGTAGTATCCTTTAGGAAAGGCTTATTGGGACATAACCAATGTATGTCCTTTGGCATAGGCCTAAATTAGGAATTAAATATTGCTGTGGGTTGCCACTCTGATAGGCTAGAAGGGCAGGGGTATCTACATGCAGGTATACATTATTTGTCCAGGTACCTACATTAATTACTTGTTTCAATTGGTAAACATTAGAGATGTGAATCGTGTCCTCGATCGTCTTAACGATCGATTTCGGCTGGGAGTGGGAGGGAATCGTATCGTCGCCGTTTGGGTGTTTAGAGTATCGTTAAAATCGTGAACCGGCACACTAAAACCCCCTAAAACCCACCCCCGACCCTTTAAATTAAATCCCCCACCCCAAATGCCTTAAATTACCTGGGGGTCCGTAGCGGCGGTCCGTAGCTTAAATTACCCCCGGGTCCGTAGCTAAATCGGGGGAAGGGGGAGAGCAGGAAATCCGGCACACTAAATCGTGGTGTCTTCAGCCGGTGCCATTTTGCAAAATGGCCGCCGCAAAATGGCGGCGGCCATAGACCAATACGATTCGACGCAGGAGGTCGTTCCGGACCCCCGCTGGACTTTTGGCAAGTCTTGTGGGGGTCAGGAGGCCCCCCCAAGCTGGCCAAAAGTTCCTGGGGGTCCAGCGGGGGCCCTAGAGCGATCTCCTGCCGCGAATCGTTTCCGTACGGAAAATGGCGCCGGCAGGAGATCGACTGCAGGAGGTCGTTCACCACGATTTAGTGTGCCGGATTTCCTGCTCTCCCCCTTCCCCCGATTTAGCTATGGACCCGGGGGTAATTTAAGCTACGGACCGCCGCTACGGACCCCCAGGTAATTTAAGGCATTTGGGGTGGGGGATTTAATTTAAAGGGTCGGGGTGGGTTTTAGGGGGTTTTAGTGTGCCGGGGGTGGGTTTTAGGGTGTTTTAGTGTGCCGCTGGACCCCCAGGTAATTTAAGGCATTTGGGGGGGGGGGTTCGGGAGGGTGGGGGATTTAATTTAAAGGGTCGGGGGTGGGTTTTAGGGGGTTTTAGTGTGCCGGTTTTCCTGCCCTCCCCCTTCCCCCGATTTACGATTTTTTGACGATAAATCGGGGGAATTGGTATTGTATTCTGGCCCTAACGATTTTGACGATTTAAAATATATCGGACGATATTTTAAATCTTCAAAAAACGATTCACATCCCTAGTAAACATTCTCAGTTAAAATGAAAGGCAAATTTAAAACATATGCAGCCTCCATATTCTCAATGTCCAAATACAGAGGTATAGCATTACCCATATGATAAGCAATTTGGACCTGGATAGGCTCAATGTTACTTCGGGTAATTTTAGTGAAAGCATCTGTAATGACATCTGGAAAGACTAAATAGGTGGAATCTGTCTTTTCAGTAAATTACTCATGCTGTTCTCCAACTCTCTCAACAAGTCATTGGTGAGTGCTTGAATGGGTTAGATAAAAGTGTGGTGTTTGCTCAGCACATTTTTAATGGTGGTAATATCCTCTCGGTTATGCTCAGTTGTTTGAGAATGTAGATTAACCAAGTTGACAGTATTACTTAGTGTTTTACCTTGAGAAGATAACTGTTCTTGTTGGTGTCAGATCTGTTTTGACATACTTTTTATATCATCCTGCAATTTTTTACAGTGTTCTGCAACTTTTTTACAGATACTGCATTTGCAATGGGCATGGATGCACCAAAGAGGCAATCCAGGGCATAAAAGATAATGGATCCAAAAATTAGTCCAAAAAACCTTTTGGGTCAGTTTAAGTCTTTTCTAATGGGATGGATCATAATTTTGACCAATTGGCTAAAAATGTTCTGAACGTTCTCGGTAGCATTTTTCAGATAATCCTTGAACCAAGCTTTAGTTGCAGGCAAATGCATGCTAGTGAGGTTAAAAAGTTTCTGGATCACATGTTTGGGGTCCAGCTGTGGGATGATGGGGAGATTATTTCTTTGATGTCCTTATTTGAATTAATATTGTATTTGATACAGTGGATTTAATTAGTAAACCAGCTAAAACTTACTAATGAATCAGAAAGGCTGAAGATTTCCAGTCTCTGCATTTTGTTCAGAGATATTGGATGTTGGAAGATTGACAACAACTTTTGGAGTGAGTTAAAATAGCCTACATTTGGAGTCTGTCTATCAACCATGGCTGACGCCATAGATACAGTCATTGCTGTAGTCACTGATTGGTTGGTCAGAAATAACCCCCAAAAGAACAACTGTTTCTATATAGAATAGAACAACTGTTTCTATATAGAATAGCCATGCTAATAAGTGATTCTTAGATGGCTGGGGCTATTCTGGCACAAAACCATATATGACAAGAGAACTTGGTTATTCTGGTACAAAACCATATTTGAGGAAAAGAGCTTCAATTTGTGACCAATCAGAAAAGAACATTTGTCCTGGATTTCACTTGGGAAAGTATAAAACAGGGTACAACATTATCATCGCTTTGGAGGCAAAAGAGAGAGACGCATGCCCAGAAGAAAGAACTCATCCTGTATCACAGTGTTAAGCTTCCCCACTGTGAGTATCAATAGCCTGGCCAGCTACAACTGACATCGTAAGTATTTGATACAATATTAATCAAGTATAGAAATCTGGGAAATACTCTGCATTTATTTCATTATCTCTGAAAAGATTCCAAGAAAGAGATAGTAGGATAAGGAATTATATACTTTATTGTATACTCTAAGTGTATATTAAAGAAACATTAAAAATGATATAGCAAACCAAATTTTACCAATTTGCTTATTAAAATGTATTATTGATAAATTGGTGTCTGTGAATTATTCCTTATCAAACTAAAAAAAGTTACACAGCGACACAAAGACTTTCTGAGTGACAATCTGGGTCTGCTTGATGAGAAAGCTAGGAGTGTCTTGCATTATGATGCCGGAGGAAGGACCAGGCTCAACCAACTTGGCAGCTTCTGCTCCTGTCACCAGCAGCACTAGGATAATCGCCCTCAGGGACTGGCTCTTCATCTGAAAAACAGTAGAGAACTACTCTTCTGCTTTATTGTTAATGTCAGTGTCATCGGGCACAAATTTACAAGGGTGACAAGGTCTGATATGGTTAATGTGGACCCATTTAAGGACTAGGGATGTGCATCCGTTTTCCATGTATTTGTAATCCGCAACTTATTTTTTGCTACCTGTTAAATACGTGGGGAGGTGAAACGCATTGCGACTCCCCACGTATTAAATAGATTTCTGTTTTATTCGGCCTCCTAAATAAAAATTTAAACCCCCCCACCCTCCTGACCCCCCCAAGACTTACCAAAACTTACCAAAACTCCTGTTGATTCAGCGGGGAGTCCAGAAGCCATCCCTGCACTCGTTTGCCGGTTCATTATGGCGCCGATAGCCTGTGTCACAGGGGCTACCGGTGCCATTGGTCAGCCCCTGTCACATGGTCACCGGCGCCATCTTGTGCTCCTACCATGTGACAGGGGCTGACCAATGGCACCGGTAGCCCCTGTGACATAGTATGGGCAAAGGCTATCGGTGCCATTTTGAGTCCTGGATTCATACGGCCGGCATGCAGGAGGTCACTCCGGGACCCCCGTTGGACCCACAGGGACTTTTGGCAAAGCTTGGGGGGGCCTCCTGACCCCCACAAGACTTGCCAAAAGTCCAGCGGGGGTCCTGGAGCGACCTCCTGCACGCAGGCCGTCCGATGCCAATACTCAAAATGGCGCCGATCGCCTTTGCCCTCACTATGTCACACATAGTGAGGGCAAAGGCGATCGGCGCCATTTTGAGTATTGGCATCGGACGGCGATTTTGAGCCCTCGGCCAGAACCCCCTACCTCCATCGGAGCCCCGGAGCGGACCGCGGCATGCTTTCCCCTGCATCTCTTCTACTGCATCAGGGAGAGCGTGGTTGGTCCCGCCTCTTAAAGGGGCTGCGGTGCGCGGCCCAGGCCGGCCCCGGAAGATGACGTCAAGACCCAGGGAGATTTAAACCTCTCCCTGGGTTCCAGCAGATGCCTTTGCAATAGGTTCCTGTGTGCTTTCTGGTTCTTCCCTGCCTTGCCTGCTGCCTGCCTAGACCCTGCCTGGAACCGGACTTTGCCTTGCCTGCTGCCTGTCTTGACCCTGCCTGGAACCGGACTTTGCCTTGCCTGCTGCCTGCCTAGACCCTGCCTGGACCCAGACTCTGCCTTGCCTGCCGCCTGCCTAGACCCGGACTTTGCCTTGCCTGCTGCCTGCCTTGACCCTGCCTGGAACCGGACTTTGCTTTGTCTGCCGCCTGCCTAGATCCTGCCTGGACCTGGATCTTGTTTGCTGGCCGCCTGCCTTGATCCTGCTTGGACTCAGTTCCTGCTTGCCACCACTTGTCTAGACACAACCCTAGACACTGCTGCTCCACCTTCCGGAGAAGAGTTTGTCAGGACTAATCCTCGGTGAGTACCCTCCGGACTAAGGGTCCACATAGAACCGAGAATAGATTGCAAAGGCCATGGACCCCGTGGACTTGACAGGTCTCCAGGCTATTCCAGGCCTGGCTCAACAACTTATGCAACAAAGGCAACAGCAACAACAGTGCCTAGAGAATTTGACTGCTACGGTTGAACGTTTGGCAAACCGACTTGATGCGGTCCGAGGAGCAGAGGCTGCTGTTCCTACTCCTGCAATTCTGAACAGTACTAGTGCTGTAACCCAATTGCCTGCTCCACCTCGATATGCCGGAGATGCCAAACAATGTCGAGGATTTCTGAACCATTGCTTCATCCGGTTCTCGCTACAGGAACAACAATTCCCTACAGATCGGGTTAAGACATCCTTCATCATTTCCTTGCTAGATGGGAAGGCCCTAGCCTGGGCATCCCCAATCTGGGAACGTGGGGACTCCATTTTGGGCGACCTGCCACGATTTGTTCGGACCTTCCGCCAAATATTTGATGAACCAGGACGACTGTCTACCGCCTCCTCGGAACTCCTTAATCTCCGTCAAGGCACCCGTACTTTGGCTGATTTCGCAGTAGAGTTCCGCACCTTGGCAAATTGGGATGGCAGACTGATTGCTTAAGAGGGATCTTTCTGGAAGGACTTTCTCCTCATATCAAAGACGAGTTGGTGGCGCGAGAGATTCCAGATGACCTTGAGGCATTAATTGATCTCGTGGGTCGTATCGATCGACGGCTTCAGCAACGAGCCAAAGAGTCTAGATCCTACCGTCGTACAGTTCCATTGGCCCCTACCTTCTCCCGCCCCATGGTTCATCCTACCACTTCCGAAACCTCTTCCGAGGGCAGGGAGGAGCCCATGCAGTTGGGTAGGAGCCATCTGACTACCGAGGAGAAGCAACGTCGAAGATGGATGGGACATCTATTGGCTCAATGTCCCGAATGTCTGGGAAACTATCAGACCTAGGTGTCTTAGAGGGGCTGACCCTAGGGAGCAATCTCGCCCCCCATTGTACTGTTCCAGTCACACTACATTACCTCCATGGATCCCTTACATCTCTAGCCCTCATCAATTCAGGTTCAGGAGGAAACTTTATTTTAGAAGACTTGGTTCACCAACTACAACTTCCAATACTTCCTCGCGAGACATCCCTATACATCTCGTCGATCCAGGGAGAGAATCTTCCGGGTCAAGTCACTTCCTGTACCGCCCCGATAACACTCCATTCAGGGGTCCTCCATAGGGAGGAGATATCCTTCTTCATTTTGCAAAAAACAGTTCATCCGGTGGTATTGGGCCTTCCCTGGCTACAGAAACACGCACCCATCGGTGGCTGGAGAACTCTTCAGATTACAGCTTGGGGACCAGAATGTTTCTCTACCTGTCTGAATCAGAGACCTCAACCCAAGATCCAAATAGCGGCTACTAGACTCCGACCCCCTCCGCAATACGCAGATGTCATGGATGTTTTTTCCAAGGAAAAAGCAGAGACCCTTCCGGCACACTGTACCTTTGATTGTGCCATAAATCTGCTACCTAATACATGTCCACCTAGAGGGCGAGTGTACCCGTCGCTCCCTGTGACAAGGTAAGGGCAAAGGTGATCGGCGCCATTTTGAAACCTCCAGCACCGGCACCGGCACGATTGAAGGGATGGCTCCTGGACCCCCCGCTAGACCACCAGGTACATCTAAAAGGTTTTTTGGGGGGTCGGGAGGGTGGGAGAAGCAAAGGGGTAATTTGAAAAGGGTCGGGGTGGGGTTTTTTTTCGGTCCATCGGCGCCTTTTTATCAGTGGTAGCCAAAATGGCGCCGATGGCCCGAGAGCGGGAGATCACGCCGGGGACCCCCCCCCCACTGGACCACCAGGTAATTTAACATTTTTTTTGGGGGGGGGGGTCGGTGGGGTTTTGTTTACCTGCTCAGGCCTCACTAAAAATGTAACAATGTGAATTGGAATCGGAACGATTCCAATTCACAATCTCTAACGATCCGATTTTTCCCTCCCACCATCCGAACCTGATCGTTAAGACGATCAGGCACACGATTCACATCTCTAACATTTACCCAGTCTATATTGGGGTAATTGAAGTCTCCCATTATTACTGCACTACCAATTTGGTTAGCTTCCCTAATTTCTCTTAGCATTTCACTGTCCGTCTCACCATCTTGACCAGGTGGACGGTAGTATACCCCTATCACTATAGTCTTCCCCGACACACAAGGGATTTCTACCCATAAAGATTCAATTTTGTATTTAGTCTCATGCAGGATGTTTATCCTGTTGGACTCTATGCCATCCCGGACATAAAGCACCACACCTCCTCCCGAGTGCTCCTCTCTGTCATTGCGATATAATTTGTACCCCGGTATAGCACTGTCCCATTGGTTTTCCTCTTTCCACCATGTCTCTGAGATGCCAATTAAGTCTATGTCATCATTTACTGCTACCAAAAATCAATAAGCACCCCAAGACAAAATTTTGGGGGAATCACAATATGTAATCCAATTCACATTCAAATAACCCCCTTTTTTGGATTATTTTTGAAAATGTTTGAACATTTGAAAAGCTCACAAATCTGTGAATCTTGTCAATAAACCGACATCATTTATGCAGGAGGTTGGCGGGCCTGAAAATCTGACCCAATCCAGCTTCACTGCAAAAGACTGAAAGAAAATTTTTAAGAGACGGAAGGCAGGTTTCATATATATGAGTTAAAACCCCAACCAGGGTGTGCTCAATTCTGTATATATAATCATGAACCAAACCTCCACCGTCCGAATTTTTTTGAAAAGCTCTGTGCAACCAGTTCGAATAATTAAATCCTCATGTCCCAATGTGATTTTCTTATCTACTTTTTAAAAAAAATCAAAACACAGTTGACTTCGCAGAATATCTTAAAAAGTCCCGACTTATCTGATAATGATTGAAAGCCCGACGTGGGCAGGACTACTCGTAAAGTGCGGATAAGACTCAATGAACATAAGTCAAAATTAAACACAGGCACTCTGGCGGCTCCCATAGTTACACATTGTGTACAGCAAGGGCATTTATTTAATACATTGAAATGGACTGTGATAGATCATGTGCCAACATCTTTGAGAGGCGGTGACCGTGAAAGGTTATTAAACAAGCGAGAAGCTTTTTGGATCTTCACGCTTAAAACTCAGGCTCCCTCAGGCTTAAACGAAGAGCTGGAATGGCTTTCATTAATCTAGATTCACACACCATATGTGTTTTGGCATTTCGGAAGTTTAGAACATAGCACCGCATTGGGCTTTAAATTCAACATAACATTTCAATGGCTTGTGAAATGCATCCATCAATTTACGCCATTACGTTTCACAGCAACGTGTGCAGTGATTGGTAGTTCATCCATTCGTGCGCCTGGTTTAAAAACAGAGAATGGTTAGTTGATAGCGTCTCAACACTGCTGAACGCATTGATGGCGTCTTTTTGAAGAAACGATCGATTATTCACAGAAGACTTTGGTTTCACCGGCTACTATGCATACAGGATAACATCCCCTGAAGAAAGGTCTGTTCGCGGACCAGAAACGTGGCTATGTCGGGCTTTCAATCATTATCAGATAAGTCGGGACTTTTTAAGATATTCTGCGAAGTCAACTGTGTTTTGATTTTTTTTAAAAAGTAGATAAGAAAATCACATTGGGACATGAGGATTTAATTATTCGAACTGGTTGCACAGAGCTTTTCAAAAAAATTCGGACGGTGGAGGTATATATACAGAATTGAGCACACCCTGGTTGGGGTTTTAACTCATATATATGAAACCTGCCTTCCGTCTCTTAAAAATTTTCTTTCAGTCTTTTGCAGTGAAGCTGGATTGGGTCAGATTTTCAGGCCCGCCAACCTCCTGCATAAATGATGTCGGTTTATTGACAAGATTCATCATTTACTGCTATACATTCTAATTCTCCCATCTTACTTCTTAGACTTCTGGCATTAGCATACAAACATTTCAAAGTTTGTTTTTTGTTTGTATTTTCATTCTGCTTTTTAATTGATAGGGATAAGTTAGAATTTTTTTAGCTCAGGTGAGTTTTTAGTTACAGGCACTTGGACTACTTTTCTAATTATTGGAACCTCACTTTCAGGATGCCCTAATTCTAATGCATCATTAGTATCCTTTAAAGATACCTCTCTCCGAACCATGCGCTGCTGAGCGACTGTCGACTTTCCCCTTTGTTCTAGTTTAAATGCTGCTCTATCTCATTTTTAAAGGTTAGCGCCAGCAGTCTGGTTCCACCCAGGTTAAGGTGGAGCCCATCCCTTCGGAAGAGACTCCCCCTTCCCCAAAAGGTTCCCCAGTTCCTAACAAAACTGAATCCCTCTTCCTTACACCATCGTCTCATCCACGCATTGAGACTCCGGAGCTCTGCCTGCCTCTGGTGACCTGCGCGTGGAACAGGGAGTATTTCAGAGAATGCTACCCTGGAGGTTCTGGATTTAAGCTTTCTACCTAAGAGCCTAAATTTGGCTTCCAGAACCTCCCTCCCACATTTTCCTATGTCGTTGGTGCCCACATGTACCACGACAGCCGGCTCCTCCCCAGCACTGTCTAAAATCCTATCTAGGTGACGCATGAGGTCCGCCACCTTCGCACCAGGTAGGCATGTTACCAGGCGATCCTTATGCCCACCAGCCACCCAGCTATCTACATTCCTAATAATCGAATCACTAACTATGACGGCCGACCTAACCCTTCCCTCCTGGGCAGTAGGCCTTGGGGAGATATCCTCAGTGCGAAAGGATAATGCATCACCTGGAGAGCAGGTCCTTGCTACAGGATCCTTTCCTGCTACACCTGGTTGGTGCTCTCCCATCGCCTTCAGGTCCCATCCATGAGACTCGCTCCCAAGTATATTGGGCCATTCTTTATCAGTAAGAGTTTGGGACCCGTGACCTATCGCCTCCGACTTCCAACCAGTCTTCAGATCCATAATTCAATTCACGTCTCCTTGCTGAAACCAGTGGTTTCCTCTTTCTTCCATGCTATTCCTTCTTGATCACCGGCTGTTGCATCCGAGGAAGATCCAATCTATCAAGTACTAGAAATTCTGGATGTCCGTCATAATCACAGGCGTTGGGAATATCTGATTGCTTGGGAGGGGTTTGGTCCAGAGGAGAATTCATGGGAACCATCAGTGAATATTTTGGATAAAGCCTTACTTCAGCACTTTCATCTGACGCATCCTGAGAAACCCAGTCCTTCCAGGAGGGGGCATAAGAGGGGGGTAATGTTGCGATTCCTAGCCGAGGTAGCCCTCAGCCAGGACCCCCTACCCCCATCGGAGCCCCGGACCAGGGCCTTCCCCCGGCACGACGGGCGGCGCGTGGACTGTGGCATGCTTTCCCCGACGTCTCTTCTACTGTGTCGGGGAGAGCTTGGCTGGTCCCGCCTCTTAAAGGGGCAGCGGCGTGCAGCCCAGGCCGGCCCCAGAAGATGACGTCAAGACCCAGGGAGATTTAAACCTCTCCCTGGGTTCCAGCAGATGCCTTTGCAATAGGTTCCTGTGTGCTTTCTGGTTCTTCCCTGCCTTGCCTGCTGTTTGCCTAGACCCTGCCTGGACCCGGACTTTGCCTTGCCTGCTGCCTGCCTTGACCCTGCCTGGAACTGGACTTTGCCTTGCCTGCTGCCTGCCTTGACCCTGCCTGGAAACGGACTTTGCCGTGCCTGCTGATGCTTAGACCCTGCCTGGACCCGGACTCTGCCTTGTCTGCCGCCTGCCTAGACCCTGCCTGGACCCGGACTTTGCCTTGCCTGCCTTGACCCTGCCTGGAACTGGACTTTGCTTTGCCTGCCACCTGCCTAGACCCTGCCTGTACCCGGATCTTGTTTGCTGGCTGCCTGCCTTGATCCTGCTTGGACTCAATTCCTGCTTGCCACCACTTGTCTAGACACAACCCTGGATACTGCTGCTCCACCGTCCGGAGAGGAGTTTGTCAGGTCTATTCCTCGGTGAGTTCCCTCCGGACTAAGGGTCCACCTAGAACCGAGAACAAAATGATCTGGAAAGAAATACAACGAGTGAGATAATAAAATTTGCAGATGATACAAAATTGTTCAGAGTAGTTAAATGACAAGCAGATTGTGATAAATTGCAGGAAGACCTTGTAAGACTGGAAAATTGGGCATCGAAATGGCAGATGAAATTTAATGTGGATAAGTGCAAGGTGATGCATATAGGAAAAAATAACCCATGCTATAGTTACACAATGTTGGGTTCCATATTGGGTGCTACAACCCAAGAAAGAGATCTAGGCGTCATAGTGGATAACACATTGAAATTGTCGGTTAAGTGTGCTGCGGCAGTCAAAAAAGCAAACAGAATGTTGGGAATTATTAGAAAGGGAATGGTGAATAAAACGGAAAATGTCATAATGCCTCTGTATCGCTCCATGGTGAGACCGCACCTTGAATACTTTGTACAATTCTGGTCGCCGCATCTCAAAAAAGATATAATTGCGATGGAGAAGGTACAGAGAAGGGTTACCAAAATGATAAGGGGAATGGAACAGCTCCCCTATGAGGAAAGACTAAAGAGGTTAGGACTTTTCAGCTTGGAGAAGAGATGGCTGAGGGGGGATATGATAGAGGTGTTTAAAATCATGAGAGGTCTAGAACGGGTAGATGTGAATCGGTTATTTACTCTTTCGGATAATAGAAAGACTAGGGGGCACTCCATGAAGTTAGCATGTGGCACATTTAAAACTAATCGGAGAAAGTTATTTTTTACTCAATGCACAATTAAACTCTGGAATTTGTTGCCAGAGGATGTGGTTAGTGCAGTTATTATAGCTGTGTTTAAAAAAGGATTGGATAAGTTCTTGGAGAAGTCCATTACCTGCTATTAATTAAGTTGACTTAGAAAATAGCCACTGCTATTACTAGCAACGGTAACATGGAATAGACTTAGTTTTTGGGTACTTGCCAGGTTCTTATGGCCTGGATTGGCCACTGTTGGAAACAGGATGCTGGGTTTGATGGACCGTTGGTCTGACCCAGTATGGCATGTTCTTATGTTCTTAGGCTAAGGAGATTGTGCTATGGAGTCCATCCTGTCAACAACAATGCCTCTTCCTATTCTCTCCACCCACACAACTGGCTCACATCCCAGCTGTCTAGGACTTCCTCTTCTGTACATGGCCTTTTCTGGCACCTTCAGCAAAAAAAAAAAAAAGGCAGAGACCTTGCCAATCCACCAAGAATACAATTGCCCTATTGATATCCTCCCTGGGAAGATGCCACCTAGGTGCCAGGTTTATCCCCTGTCCATTCCAGAAATCCAGGACATGACAGACTGTATCATCTCTCCTCATTGCTGGCCAGAGCTGGCTTCTTCTTCCTAGGGAAGAAGGGCAGGTCCCTATGACCCTGCATCAATTATCGATGACACAACATTTTTATTTGGAAGAGCAGGTATCCATTACCTCTGATTTCTTTATTATTTTACATGCTTCAAGGGGCTTGAATATTTACCAAACTAGACTTGAGAGGTGCTACAACCTCATCTGAATATGTGAAGGGGATGAATGGAAAGCAGTGTTTAATACCCATGACAGGCATTATGAATTTCTGTTCATGCCCTTTGGGTTATGCAATGCACAAGCTGTCTTCCAATCTATGGTCAACAAAAGCTTCCATGACTTGCTATACTCTCATGTCATCATATACCTGGATGATATTCTCATCTGGAAACCGATGTGATATCTCGATTGAATGTCGGTATATAAAAGAAATAAATAATAATAATAATAATAATCTTCTCATGCTCTTTGGCAAAACATCCAGCGCATGTCAAATAGATGCTTCAAAGTCTTTGGGAAACTCAACTTTATTTTTAAGCTTGAGAAATGCACTTTTGAGCAAGTGGAACTCCCTTTTCTTGGGTATGTAGTTTCACACCAAGGCCTAGGCATGGACACTGAGAAGCTAAAGGTCATTTAGAAATGGCCCCTATGCAGTGGCCTTAAGGACCTACAAAGGTTCCTCGGGTTTGCCAATTATTAACGGCAGTTTATACATGGCTACTCCATCCTAGCAACATAACTCTCATCTCTCACCAAGAAGGGGGAAGACACCAAGACCTGTCAGAGGAAGCTATTCAAGCTTTTGAGCATCTAAAGGCGACCTTTCTCAAGGCTCCATGTCTCTGGTATCCTTATCCTCTCAGACCCTTCATCATCGAGTTAGATGCCTCTACCACTGGAGTGGGGGATATCATCTTCCAAAACAATGAGAAGGAAACATTCAAACCATGCTTCTTTTATTTCAAGAAATTCACCCCTACCAAGAAGAATTACACCATTGGTGATAGATAATTCTTGGCGATTAAACCTGCTCTGGAGGAGTGGAATCACCTACTGGAGGAAGCAGTTCATCCTATTGCAATCTATCTGGACCATAACAACCAAAGGTATCTCCTGCAGGCTCAATGGTTGAACCTACAATAAGTGTGCTGGTCTCTATTATTTAACTGTTTTGATTTTTTCCTCAAATATCGTCCCTCTGAGAAGAACCATTGTACCTACACTTTGTCCCACTCTTTTGTGCCTAACTACATTCAAAAACCATCATATTATATCATTGATCCCATGAGGATTCTGGCTGCCACAGCAGTTCTGGTACCTTTTTGGAAAACCATTGTTCCAAAAAGACTCTAGGAAAAAGTACTCCATCAGAACATGATTCAAAGTATTTTGGTCATCCCAGTATGATTAAGACTTTGGAGCAGGTCACGTGCCATTACTGGTTGCCTCAAATCAAGATGTATGTCTTTCATTACATGGAATTCTGCCCAAACTACATGGGCAATAAGGCCACATATGTCCATCAGTGGGGACTTTGCAACCTCTACCAATTCCCAAAACATCCTGGATCCATGTAGCCATGGACTTTATTACAGATCTTGAATGTAAACACCATCTGGATAGTGGTGTACAGTTTCTTGAAGATGGCCCACTTTGTACCTCTACCTGGACTTCCATCTGTTCCTGAACTGGCCCATCTTTTTTTTTTTAACACATCTTCTGACTCCATGGACTACTGGAGCACATACTTTCTGACTGGCATGCACAATTTACAGACAGAATCTGGCAGAGTAAGTGTCCAAAGTTCCAAGTCTCTCTGGACCTCTTTTGCCTTCCATCTGCAGACTAACTGGCAGACAGAATGGACTAACCAGATCCTTAAAACCTTCATGAGAGCTTAAGTAGCTAAAATACAGGATGACTGGGCCATGTTACTCCCTTGGGCAAGGTTCTGTCACAACAGTAATGTTGGGGAGTATACTGGGTCCTCCCCATCCAAAATTGTCCACGGTCCACATCCATGCATACCTCTGCCAATCCCATCATCAGTACTGAACCCAACAGCAGAAATCATTGGCCAGGAACTAAAGGATCTCTGGGAGAGGACCCATCAACTACTCATAGCAGTGATGCAACAATAAAATGACAAGTAGACAAGTATCACCTAGCCCCGCAATGTATGCTGGGAGAAACATCCTTCAACCAAGTTCTTGTAATAGTTTATTGGGCCATTCCCAGTCATGCAGCAGAACGGACCAGCATGCTTCCAACTTAAACTCCTCTCTATAACACATTTCACATCTCACTATTAAAACCTTAGCTTCTGTCTTGGCCGTCCTGTTCCACTCCAGAACCCACCAACACAGCTACAGAAGAATATACCGAATATAAGGTGGAAGCCATATTAAACTCTCAAAGCCTCAGAGGTAAACTGTAATACCTTATCTCTTGGAAAGGCTTCTGCCCTGAAGAGAATATGTGGGAATTTGCATCTAATCTTCAGGTCCCTTGACTTACAAGGGAGTTCCATTGACACATTCCCCATAAGTCCAAACCCAGAAGCTTGGTAAAAGGGACTTAGAAAGCAGGGTACTGTAATGTTTGCCTATTCATGGGATGCCCGCATGAGGAACCTTGCTCAACCCGACACCAGCAGTCAGCCTGAACGATTGTGCAGGAGGTGGACTCTTGGGCCTAGGTGGGGTTGACGGCTACCCGCAGGGTGAGTCCTATGGGGCCCCACTATCGGCAGGTGGAGCTGGCTGACTGACGGAAGCCGGCTGGAGCTTCTCCAATTCCAGCCCTTGTTCCCCATAGGTTGAGCCCTTGGGTACCAGGGCTGGCTGGTCTTAGGTGGGCCTCCATCCGAGGTCTTACCAGAAGCGATGTGAGATTCATCCAGGTGTATGTAGTGGTGACTGAGACTGGAGAACAAGTCCAGATGAGGCAGAGTCCCAGAGACTCGGATGCCAAGGAGAATTGAAAGCAAGACAGAGGGCACCCGAGTATGAACAGGCCAAAGCCTGAGAGGCTAAGTCCAGAATAGATTCAGCAGAGGTGTGGTAGAGCAGGCTGTGATCAGGGCAGGTGGCAGATGAGGATTAGTGGCAAAACGGACATGGGTCAAACCAGGAGACAAGCAGAGGATGGTCAGGCAAGGCAGAGGTCAAACCAGGAATCAAGCAGAACATAGTCAAATGAAGCAGGGTCAAGCCAGCTTTCAAACAGTAGCGTAGACAAGCAGGGTAGACACGGAACTCATGAACAGGAACGGATACCAGGAGCCAGGCAGGACCAGGAATCAGGAACACAGACAAAGCAGGAACAAACTGGGAACCAGGAACACAGAGGAAATGCAGGAACGAATAACTAAGCACACGACAAGTGTGGAGACCTGTTGCCAAGGCAAGGAAGCACTGGCTGGGCCCAGCTTTATATACCGGGACCCAGTGACATCATCCGGGGTCACGGGGTGGATTCCCACCACGGCCCCTTTAAAGGTAGACCAGTTGCGCACATGCTTACCTAGGGAGAGGCATGGCACGAGATGATGGCGTCTCCCCGCGGACTACGCGGGGAGGCCCACTGCGGAGCTGGGACATCCGCGGATGAGCTGGGAGCAATGGAGGCAGCCCGAGCAAGGAGGCGGCTGCCCATGGCTGCAAGAGAGGTGGAACCAGGCACTGAAGCAGTCAAATGGGGGGAAAGTGGGCCCAACCGCGGGCCTGCCGCGGCCGGCACACGCAACACGAATACCTCAAACAGCATGGTTGCCACCATCTTGCTTCCTCCGACGATGCCCTCTCTAGATGAGAGCTGTCCTTTGAAAGTCTCATGGTGGAAAACCCAGCACAGACACCTTCTGATGACATCACGCTGCTGAGTATTTAAACCCAGCCGCTCTACAGCCAGTACCTCTGCAACAGGTCCTCCTACGAGCTTTGCATGCAGTGTGTGTTGCTTTTCTCCATCTTCCCATTACTCCTGACTGTGTTTTCTGTGTTCCTGCCTGTGCTTCCTGTGGTTTTTGCCTTCTTTCAGTTGTTCCATTCCTTGTCTACATTGCCAGGTCTGTGGTCCTTGCCTTGTCTTCCTGGTTTGGATCACTGGTTTGGATCTTGACACTGCTTGATTGTCATCTGTCCTGACCACTGCCTGGATCTGACCTTTCCTGATTGCCACATACCTTGACCACTGCCTGGACCTGATATCAAATATTTGCCACCAGCCTTGACCCTCAGCCTGCTTCTTGACTTGCTCTCAACCCTGAGAGCAAATCTTGCTGGCCCCTGGAACCCAAGGGCTCAACCTATGAGGATTGAGGTTGGTAAGATGAAGGCCAGTTCTAGTATCTCTTGGAGAATGTCTACCCACCATCGGTGGGGGCCTCTCAGGTTTGTCCATGGGACTGCATCAACCTCACCACAGCCAAGGGCTCATACTTTGTGTCAGTCATTAATGAGATCTCATATAGAGTACTGTATTCAATTCTTGATGTTGTATCTGCAAAAGGATATGGATAAAAAAGTGAAAGTCCAGAAAAGCCTACTGAAATGGTACAAAATCTACATCATAAGGCCTATGAAATGAGACAAAAGACTTAAGGACTTAAATATGTATGCTCTATATTGAAGGTGATTGCAAGGAATGTAATTTCAACTCTGTACTTAGAATATAATTAAAAAGTTGATTGTAGCTCTCTTGTGGGAATATTAAATTAAAAGGATATTGCTTTTATATTCATCTCCTTATCTGTTCTTCCAAAACTATTAAAAGAGAACCACTATCAATTCAAATACTGTGGAGAGTTGTAGCAAAACAATGCATGGATACTTAAAACATTCTCTATTTTTCAAGATTCTCAGTCCTAAAGACGGAATCTTTCAAAGCGTCTTGCGTGCGCATATGTGCACACACGTCAGCCTGCACGTTAGCCTGTCTGTGCAAATACGTGCACTCAATTTTAAGTGGGCACTCATTTGTGCGTGTAAATCCCGCTTCTACCACGTAAGTGTGTGTGGGGGGGGAGGGGGAGGGATTTTAAAAGGGATGCACGCTGATGCCATTGCAACTAAAACCAGTTCATTTCCAGTTCACCCAGTTCTCCTAGTTTAATAGCCTTCCTTCCCCCCTGTTAGCCCTGACTTTTAAAACCCCACTGATCTTCCTATTTGTTTTGTTTTAGCACTTACATGTCATCCATAGCAGAAGTAAAGTTCTGCAACAGCGGACCCAGTGTGTGCCAGTGCACGTAAGTATTTATGCACAAATTTCAGGTTAAAATCACAAAACAACCATGCCCCCAGACCATGCCAATTCCCCCTCCCCTTTTAAATAACTTCTCATTTGTTTACATAGCAGGAAATGTGCATGTATCTGGGCAACGTTTAAATCTGCTCGGTGCGTGCCGGGCCCACTATATTCATGCATCCCCTGATTGATGCACGTGTTGGGTTTTTAAAAGTCACCTGATTCTTTTTTTTTTTTTTTTTTTTGCCTTGATACTCCCCTGTGCTAACCAGCATTTACAATCTGATTGCAGAACACACAATTTGAGGGGAATATGTTATTTTTGAAAAAACTTTTTAAAACATCCCTACCAATGAAAGGAAAAAAAATTGGCTGTGCTTCAGCTTTTGGAATAGCCGATGGCAAAATAGTTTAAGCACCAACAGTGATACCATTGTGCAAGACATAGGAGGCTGAGTGCTGGGGAATGTGGAGGGACCCAGGTGGCTGCAGGGTTGAGAAAATTAATGGAGACAGCCTCCAGTCCAGTGAAGTTCTTGAAGTAAAATTGGAGGAGGCCATAGAGAAACAGGGACCCAGGACTTTGTGGCAATGGATCAGGTTTCTAAGGATTTTCCTGAATTTCCATTTGTTTAAAGATGTCCCCACCTTTATCTTGAACTAAGTGTAGGAGATAATGAAAGATATACTACTAAAATGCACCCTCAGATCCGAAATCAACATGCAGATGTTATCTGCTGCTTTATCTAAGTGTCTTCTTTTTTATTTTTTTGTAAGAGTGAAAAATGTTCAGTATGTCAGTATTTAAAGACAGGAAATGTGCTTGAGAATGGTGAAAGAAAGAAAGATCATATTGTAATTTTCTAAAATGTATTAGCTTTCATTTGCTGCATGCTGTATTGGATGTAAGTTGTTATATTCTCTTTTTATTTTGCTGACCTTTGCAGATCCACAAACAAGGGCACCTTGGTGCTGATAATGGGAAAGATATAAAATCTAGAGCTTCTAGACATTTTGACAGTTGCCAATGTGAAGATTTAAAGGATTTGTTTTCTATGACTGTAGATGGAGATTTCAGACCTAGTGGGGGGAGGGGGATGATAGAAGTATAGTTTTGTAGAAGAAAATGTAATGGATTTTTAGATTAGATATAGTTTACCCCTGTGGTTTGGACCAACAGAGTGATTTTATGCTTTTCTTACATCAAAGGTATTATGCTAGTATTATAAGAAATGTCTTTGTGGTCTGGATTTTCATTTTATTTTTTTCTTATTTTTTATCTCTATGTTTTAAAATAAAATTTACATAAATCTAAATCAACATGTAAATATAGAGATAGATACATAACATTTTTTCTTTAAGCTCAGCAATTTCTGCCTTCTCCTTTAGACTTCAAGATCAGTCAGAACCCACCTCTAATGCAATACAGTGCCAAAGAATTTTCATTCACAACTGCATGGCTTCCCCCCTCCCCCCTATTTTTTAACATGACCCCTTCCCCAGTTTAGTCTATCCATTTTATCGAGAGCCTTCTGCATCATTCTGAGCCCCAGCTGGCCCAGATCTCCTGTATTTTGGTATCAGGCTAGCCCCCCTCTTCATGAATACATAAATAATTGTTCATCTGAAACATAACTTATTCATGAAGACTATATTTAAATTAATGTTATGATTTAAATATAGATAACAATGGTTTAAGACTGCAAAATCACTGGGGTAGATTTTAAAATCCCGGCCCACATAAATCCCGGGTCTCATGCGCGCTGGGTCAATTTTCAAACGAGCCCAGCCACGTGTGTAAACCCCAGGGCTTTAAAAGGGGGTGGTTCGGTGGGGGAAGCGCTATTTGCCACTGGGATGGGGGATCGCTCGGCAGCAGAGTGCCAGCGCACACAACTTGCTCCTGTTCTTTTGCAGGAGCAAAAGGTAAAATAAAAAAAATAGGGGTAGTTAGGATAGGGATAGGGGAGGGCAGGATAGGGAAAGGGGAAGGGAGGTTAGGGTAGGGGGTTGGGAAGTTCCTTACCAATCCGCTCCTTAATTGGAATGGACTGGCAGGGAACTGGGGAAGGCCCCAATGTGTTGCCATGCATATTTGCAAAATTATGCCCACCCTTGCGCATGCTGACCCGGAATTTTATAACATGCGCGTGCCAGCGCACGCATGTTATAAAATCACTCATCCACGTGTTTGCGCCAGGTAACGCGCACATGAACCCACGCATGTACTTTTTGAAAATCTACCCCACTATGTTTATGAGCATAGTTACATTATTTCTTTATTTTATTTTAGGCACAAACATTTAATATTCCACCTTTTCCAAAGAATGGCCTCAAGTTGGATTACAACTGAAACAGAGTTGACTGACATGTATATTAGTATTAAAATTAGTTGTAGGATTATATGCAATCATCATAGAATCAATGTTTAGACACAGTGAATCTTGCCTCTTTACTCTTGAGCAGGCTCAGAGAAGGCCTGGCTGAATAGTCAAGCCTTTGTTGATTAAATTCAAACTCTCTGCTTCCTCTTTAAATGTGAGAATAAACAGGCCCTAATGTGATAAGAACCTAAAAATGGTGGAACCTGTGGCTAATTCACAGGCAATCTTTCATGGCTCCATTGTTGGCTGATCCAGCTGCCAATTGTCCTTGGGACACCTGTGACTCATAACTAAACACCACGGGTTTTAAAAGGTTATCAATATACCTCACTATCGGGCCGATACAGTACAGTGTGCTCCGACGGAGCGCACTGTTAACCTGCCATTGGACGCGCGTTATCCCTTACCCCTTACCTCCGACTTAATATCATGGCGATATTAAGTCGGAGGTCCCGAAGGGTAAAAAAAGTAAAAAAAAAAAAATGTTTGAAGTCGGCCGGCGGCTGTTGGGTCGAAAACTGAATGCTCAAATTTGCCGGCGTCCGGTTTCCGAGCCTGTGGCTGTCAGCTGGCTCAAGAACCGACGCCGGCAAAATTGAGCGTCGGCTGTCGAACCCGCTGACAGCCGCCGCTCTGGGCCAAAAGGAGGCACTAGGGACGCGCTAGTGTCCCTAGCGCCTCCTTTTGCCTGTTTCTACCGCCGGACCTAATTTAAATACTGAATCGCACGCACAGGCGAGCGTTCTCCCACGGACTTTACTGAATTGGCCCGTATGGGCCTATTTGCTAAAGTGTGCTAAAAGCACATGTAGTGCACATTTTGAACTCACATTATTGCAGGACATGGGGGGAAAACAATTTTCATTATCCTATCTGAAAATTGCCCACCCTTTACCCAACTAAAAGTACTCACATGTTCCACAGCTCGCATACTTTTAGCAGCATTAAGAGGAGGTGTTCTTGGGAATGGTTAGATTAGGGGAGGAAAATAACATGAGTTGAATGCATTTTCAAATCTATGCAGATTATTTTCCATGGAAAATGTATCCACAGAAATATCAGGTGCAAATGTCTGTGGATACTTTCTCTCTCAGCTAATTTTTAAACTGAACACATGTGTGAACTTTCACTTTGAAAATTGGTGCAAGGTGTACAGGTAAAAAATACTCCTGCAATTTAGGGAGTTTGAAAGATGCCCATTTGATGTGCTATTCACTACAAGGTGAATTTTAAAAGCCGGTGTGTGCCAATATCAGGAGGTATGCACTCAAGTCTCAAGTGTGGGCGACGTATACTGAGCAGATCTTAAAAGCCGCCTGAGTATGTGCGTATCTCTCGTTTTGCACACAAATGAAAGTCCTAAAAAAGGAATGGTCTGGGCGGGGCGTTCCTGGATTTAAACTTCAAATTAGAATGTAAATACTTATGCTCACAGGCAGGTGCTGGGGAGCCCTGCCGTGTAACTTTACTTCTGCCATGGATGATCTGCAAGTTATAAAATAAAGATACATAGACAGATCAACAGGTTTTTAAGGGTCAGGGCTAACAGGGGAAAAGAGAGGCTATTGCACTAGGGGGGGAGGGGTTAGAAGTCCTATGCCTTATCTGGGCAAACTGAGACTGAACTGGTAAAACTGGTAATGGTATCAGCACGCATGTTTTTTAATTTCCTCCCACTTATGCTGTAGAAATGGTATTTGCGAGCCTAGGCACGTATCCATTTAAAATTGCGCCCGCATGTGCGTGCAGTCAGACTATTTTAGAACATGCGCGCATATATATGTGAATGTTATAAAATGGCTGCATCCCTGGGCATGGGCCAATGAACATGTGTACCCACATGCCTGTTTAAAAGTTACTGTCCATAATTTTAATGTTATTTATTGAACAATATTACCAGTTAAAAATGTGCATTAACATTTGATTTTAGCACTGAAACTTTAACTCCATATCTAGAGGCAGCTTTAATGTGGAGTTTTACATTAACACAATCTGCATCACATTTAAATAAGCAGATATCATGATTTTATATGATAATCACCTCATTTAGATGAGCTGATTATCATGATTTTGCACAATAATCAGTTCATGTATATTGTAACACCAAAATCTGCACTAAAGCAAAAGTGCCTGGTAATGTTGCTTAATATTTATTAAGCAGTAATGCCGACATTTAACATATGTTAATGCCTGTATTAGTGTTAATGCAGTCTAGTAAATAGGCTCCTATGCTATACATTATTTAAATTTAGGATTCTGTTTTAATAATCAATTAATATTAATTAAAGATGAATTTCTTTTTTACTTATAAATGGGTAGGATCTTAGTAGTTGTTGAAGGGTTAAATAACTCTCCTTGTTGTTCTGTTTTCTTAAAGACAGGCTAAGCAAATTTTCATTTCAAAGTCCTTTTTTCATAAGGCCTGAGAAAGAACAGTGCTTGTAAGAATAATAATTACCTTCATCTAGAGCTGTGTGAAACATCCTATACAACATGAAAGCCAAATGAAATCCAAAGCTTTTCCTTTTGAAAACAAAGCAAATAGCAAGCTTTTTGTCTTGTGATGTTTGCTCTTTTGTATTTATCAGAAAATGAAGGTATGTGTCATGAAGGGAAAAAAAAACTAAAGGCTAACGGGTTCAATATGCTGAGTGTATTGCTCCATATGCAATCACTTAATGGTACCAATGCAATCTAGAGCTCTAAGTTTGACAACAGGGGCCTTGCAGAAGGAACAAACCCATATTGGGAACTATCCTTAGAAAAGGACAAAAATGTGCACATTGAAATTATCCTATAAGTAATTTTGATTAGCTGTGAGTTGACTAATGATAATTTAGAGTTGGACTCCATCCAAAATTTGTGATTTATAATCAGGATTTATTGTACATAAACCTAGAGGCCAATATTCAGAAAAGCAGAGTATGGATAACTTATCTGGCTAAAATTAGCCAAATAAATTGTCTTGGATATTCAGCGAGATAAATATCTCGCTGAATATACTCAGTTATCTGAGTAGTGTTACTTAGATAATTTTAACACTAACCATCTATGTTTGACTATAGCCAGTTAGGTTTAACGTTATTCAGATATATATATATATATATATATATATATATATATATATATATATATATATATATATATATATATATATATATCCAAAAAACATTTAACTTAACCAGCTATTGTCAAGCATAACTAGTTAGGAGGCAGCAAACTAAGCATTAAAAAAAAAGTTTTGTGGGCCTGCAGGTCAGATCTTCTAAACCTCTAACCCTCCTGCCTAACCCCCCCCCCCCAAAGTCATTAAAATTTGCAGGCCTATCAAGCCTAGTAGCTTCTCCCCTTCCCCCCAGAATTCTTAATTTATCAGTAGCCTCTAGGACCCCCTTAAGGTTCACATTTATACCCACAAGCTGAACAGTAACTCTTCCAGCCCACCCAGCACCTCCCAATATCCCCAGCTATGCAATGCTGTATAGCACTGGGTCTGCTATGATCTTCAGTTCTGAGGGAATGCTGACAGCAGAACCTTCATCTGATGGTGGTAAGTTTGGACTTTCTGGGAAGAAGCTCTTAAGTCTTGAGACAAAATTTAAAAAATAATAGTTCTTTGAAGGTTAAATTATTACTGGCTGTTTACAGTACTTGCTACTGTAGTTTTAAGGTTTGTATTTGTTTGCCAGTGCTAGAATTGTCTGTAAAGTGGGAAAATATACTTTGATTCACTGAGAAGTAAAAGATAGTATTTTTCAATCTTAGAATTGTTTGCTAGCTTTATGGTTAGTGTTTGCTTGCCAGTATTAAAATTGTTTGTATTGTGGGAAAATAAACTTTGATTCTCTAAGCTAGTAAAAGATAGTATGTCTTTGTCATAAGAACATAGGAACATAAGAAATTGCCATATTGGGTCAGACCAAGGGTCCATCAAGCCCAGCATCCTGCTTCTAACAGAGGCCAAAACCAGGCCACAAGAACCTGGCAATTACCCAAACACTAAGTAGATCCCATGCTACTGATGCCAGTAATAGCAGCGGCTATTCTCTAAAACAACTTGATTAATAGCAGTTAACGGACTTCTCCTTCAGGAACTTATCCAAACATTTTTTAAACCCAAATACACTAACTGCACATCCTCTGGCAACAAATTACAGAGCTTAATTGTGCACTGAATGATAAAGAATTTTCTCTGATTAGTTTTAAATTTGCTACTTGCTAACTTCATGGAGTGCTCCTAGTCCTTCTATTATCCAAAAGGGTAAATAACCAATTCAAATCTATCCTCTAGACCTCTCATGATTTTAAAGTCTTCTATGATATCCTTCCTCAGCCATCTCTTCTCCAAGCTGAACAGCCCTAACCTCTTTAGCCTTTCCTCAAAAGGAAGCTGTTCCATCCCTTTTATCATTTTGGTCACCCTTCTCTGTACCTTCTCCAGGGCAACTATATCTTTCTTGAGATGCGGTGACCAGAATTGTACACAGTACTCAAGGTGCAGTCTCACCATGGTGTGATAGAGACATTATGACATTTTCCGTCTTATTCACCATTCCCTTCCTAATAATTCCTAACATTCTGTTTGCTTTTTTAACTACTGCAGTACACTAAGTTAAGGATTTCAATGTATTATCCACTATGATGCCTAAATCTTTTTCTTGGGTGGTAGCTCCTAATATAGAATCTAACATCATGTAACTAGAGCATGGATTATTTTTCCCTATATGCATCACCTTGCGCTTTTCTATATTAAATTTCATCTGCCATTTGAATGCCAATCTTCCAGTCTTGCAAGGTCCTCCTGCAATTTATCACAATCCGCTTCTGATTTAAATTGTGAGTTTGCAAAGGTCATTTATTTGATTTGAGAAGGTGAGAGTGCTGGTTCCTGGGCAACTAGTTACTAGTTTGATTTCTACCCTCCAATCCCCCCCTTTCTCATTTTTGATATATAGATTATCACACCTAATTGGAGGAAAGTCTTCAAAATAAGACAGTCACTTATAATTAGAGATGTGAATCGGAACCAGAATCGGTTCGGATTCCGATTCACATGTGGTTTTTTTTTCATCGGGCCTGATCGCGGTTTTGTTTATCGGCTGCGCCCGAGCCTATAAACAAAAAACCCACCCCGACCCTTTAAAACTAATACCTTAGCTTCCCCCACCCTCCTGACCCCCCCAAAAAACTTTTTACAGGTACCTGGTGGTCCAGTGGGAGTCCCTGGAGTGATCTCCCGCTCCCGGGCCGTCGGCTGCCACTAATCAAAATGGCGCCGATGGCCCTTTGCCCTTACCATGTGAAAGGGTATCTGTGCCATTGGCCAGACCCTGTCACATGGTAGGAGCACTGGATGGCCCGCACCATCTTGTGCTCCTACCATGAGACAGGGGCTGACCAATGGCACCAGTAGCCCCTGTGACATAGTAAGGGCAAAGTCTATCGGCGCCATTTTGATTACTGGCAGCTGATGGCCCGAGTACAGGAGATCGCTCCCAGACCCCCGCTGGACCACCTGGGGCTTTTGGCAAGTCTTGGGAGACCCTCCTGACCCCCACAAAACTTGCCAAATGTCCAGTGGGGGTCCGGGAGCAACCTCCTGCACTCGGACCGTCAGCTGCCAGTATTCAAAATGGCGCCGATAGCCTTTGCCCTTACTATGTCACAAGGCTACCAGTGCCATTGGTCAGGCCCTGTCACATGGTAGGAGCACAAGATGGTGCTGGCCATCCAGTGCTCCTACCATGTGACAGGGTACAGCCAATGGCACGGATATCCTGTCACATGGTAAGGGCAAAGGGCCATCGGCACCATTTTGATTAGTGGCAGCCGACAGCCTGAGAGTGGGAGATCGCTCCAGGGACCCCCACTGGACCACCTGGTACCTTAAAAAGGTTTTGGGGGGTCGGGAGGGTGGGGGAAGCTAAGGGATTAGTTTTAAAGGGTAGGGGTGGGTTTAGGGGTTATTCTTGTGTGCCGTTTTTCCCGCCCTCCCCCAAAATGATAAGAAAACCTCCATGATCAATATCATGGGGTTTTCCTATCATTGTGGGGGAGCCCCCAATTTCTGACGATTTTGAAAATATCGTCCGATATTTTCAAACGTCCGAAGCCCGATTCACATCCCTACTTATAATAACGTTAAATTATCACCTATTTTTACTGTTTGGCTAATTTTAGCTCTGTTGCTAGACATTAACTAACTAACATTAATCACTCAGCTGTCAATGAATTCCAGAGCTTAATTGTGTGTTGAGTGAAAAATAATTTTGTCTGATTTGTTTTAGAAAATTATTTTTCATTCAACTCACAATTAAACTCTGGAATTCATTGCCAAAGGATGAGCTTAAGGCAGTCAGTGTAGCTGGTTTTAAAAAGGTTTGGAGAAGTTCCTGGGGGAGAAGTCCATAAACTGCTATTAATCATGTTGACTATAGACATTGCTTATTAATGGATCATTAGCATTGCATCTATTTAATGTTTGGGTACTTGCAAGGTACTTGTAACCTTGACTGGCCGCTGTTAGAAACAGGATGATGGGCTTGACGATTCTTCAGTGTGACCCAGTAAGGCAACTTCATATGTTCTTATCACATTTAAAACCAATAGAGGTCCATATTCAGACACAGTTCAGATAGCAAAATTAGCCAGATAAACTTATCTGACTAACTTTAGAGACATATTCAATAGTTCAGCAGCACTACTGAATATAACCGGATAGCTTAAAGTTAGCCGGCTAGCTTTAGGACAGGTCTAGGGGCTGACCATGCTTACAGGGCCATTCATCAAAATGTGTTAGGGCCCTAATGCATGCGTTATTTTTCACATCTTGAGATGCATATGCAAATTTTTGTCAAAGAGGAGGAGTTTATGAAAACAAGGGGTGTTTAATTTTGCAAATCCTGTTCAGGCAAGAGGGAGAGAGAACGAGAGAGAGAGTCTTTATAAGGCACTCATATAAGTAAACTATTTATACCACTGTAAGAGGGGCAACTAGTAACTTGGGGGTGAGGTTTGGAGGGCAGTTTTACATGCATAGTCAGAGGTACGAACAGCACAGTCAGTACACATTAATGTAGACATGATATGATTTGGAATGAGGAAAAGTACACAAAGATGAGATTTGTACAATGTACTCTCACCCTAGCTTGATAGCACTAGGTAGAGCGTGCGGTAACTCAAAAATTACCCTTGCCATGCAAAAGTTATGTTATACTGCTAACTGAATATCAGACTTAGGGCCTCATTTTCCAATATCGCATGGTATCGCATGCGATACCAAAAAGGGGTGTTACCTTATGCTAATAAGCATGTGTATCGCAAATTGCGATAACAGCTATGTAACACGCTCTTAGCGCAAGTTGCGCTATTAACCCAATTTGGGCTACATTGCCAGGATATATCGCGGTTCACGATGTTTCCGGACAGCCTGTTTCAGTATGCTGCAGACGAGAGAGAGAGAGAGAGAGAGATGTTCTCTCAACCTAGCTTGATGGACACTCTACCTGGGCAACAACAAGCTAGGTGGAGAGAACATTGCCCAAATCTCATCTTGGAGTGAGTTTCCTCACTCCGAAAGCCATCAAATCTTCACAAGAGACCACTGTTCTGTTCGTACATCTCATGTTGAATGTGAAAGTGGCCCTCAACCCCCTACACTCATACCTAATCCCGACCTCGAGTTACTAGGTAGGCCTCCCATAGGGATACAAATACCTGTCTAGGGAGGAGACACTATAGCATGTCTGTCTCTCTCTCTCTCTCTCTCTCTCTCTCTCTCTCTCTCTCTCTCTCTCTCTCTCTCTCTCTCTCTCTCTCTCTCTCTCTCTCTCTCACTGTCCAGATGGGCCTCTAGTGCACAATGTAATGCAAATGAAAGAGGTGTAGTTATTGGGAGTGTTAGGAGCCGTGCTAACACTGTGGCTGTTTCATGGCACATGATAAATACTCCCTACTTTACATTTACTCCGCCCCCTGAATAAAAAATTTGCATTCGCAAATCGCGTTAACGGCTGTTAGCACGATTTGTGGAATTATCTCCCGCAGTAACTCTTTGGAAAATGACCTCAATAGCCAGCTAACTCAACTCCTCCTAGTTATGCTCCCAGAATTCCCCTAACTTAATCTAGATTCATCAAATGGCTATAAATAAAGCAGAAACAGAGCGCAATAAGGAAAGGGGCATGGTTAGGCTAATTTAAAATATATCGCATTGCATAGGTAAATAGTGTGATGAGCAGTATGATATCACAGCATGTGACTCCTTAGTGCATTCCACATCATTTAATTTGTTGTGCGTCAATTAATGTGTGGCATGTTTTTTTTTTTTTTTGTTTATATATACCAGCTTCCTGCAGCTGCCTCTTTGAGGGTGTGTCAGGCATTGGAGAGAGAAGAGAAGAGGAGGTGAGTTAGTAGTTGGTTGGAGACCAATGGAGTTATTTAGCGAGTTCTGAATGCTGTGTTTCCTGTTTAGTGTTTCTCATCTGTTTCCCTTTACCTTAGTCTTTTGTCTTCTTTGTTGGAGTGAAAGTTTTTGCTTGTTTGTCCTCTTTCTCTGTGTTTTTTGTCAGCAGGAGGAGGAGTGGAGAGGCATGGTGGTGAGGAGGACGACTAGTGAGGCATGGTGGTGCTATTGAGGAGTGGTGGTGAGGAGGAGGAAAAGGAAGAGATGAGATAGACAAGTGGCAAGTATGGAGCATCAGAGGCATGGGAGAGAGGAGAGGATGGTGTCGGGGGGGGGGAGGAGAGGAGGAGAGGAGGAGGAAGGATGAGGGTACGAGGACTAGGAGGAGGAGGAGGAATAGCTGTAGAGACGGGGATGGGGATAGAAGTACCGATAGGCAGGAGGTAAAGGATAGTGGGAGGGGGAGGGGGAACAGGATAGACAGGTGAGTACAGAGAGAGGAGGGCGGCAGGATAGTGTTAGACAGAGAAGGCAGAGGGGAGGGGTATTGATAGGGCAGGTACAGGAGGGGGAGAGGAAGGGAGGGGAGAGGGGAGTGGGAGGGAGAGTGAGGAAAGTGATGACTCCTCTCTGGAAGCAGAAGTGGCACCTCATTCTGGCAACCAGGCAGCAGGTCATGGTCATCTGTGGGCTTTGAAGTTCAGTGTCAAGGACAGTGACATGATAATAATAGGGTCCTAAAAAACTATGCAATTCTCTTTAGCAACTGTGTGGCCAAGACTTCGAGGTTATACAAGGGCTAGATCTGTGCTATTCCTTGTAATTTTTAAAGTTAATATTATATTTTACATTATTTTATATTCTTAAATTGTTATCTTATTTAAGGTCATTTTAATTTTAGCAGTGTATTTTATTATAGTTTATTTTGATATGTCAAATTTTAAAATTGCTTAACCAGTTTGAAATTTTTTTTATGTTTATTACACAACCACTATGTACACCATCTTGAATGCTTGTCAGACAGACGGTATATAAATTAGATAAATAAATACATCTAGTGAAACCTACAATAATTTCCTCTGATGCAGCTTGCATCAACTTTGAACCATCCTAATTCAGCTCACAAAATCTAGTGCAAGGGTGACCTTGAGTTAATAGCTGAAAATCTTGCATGATTACTTAAAAAATTAAAAAGGTAGTGGAAATGCTGCTCAAACAAATAAACAAATAAACACTAGGGAAAGTCAATCAATAAGGTGAATTTAAACTGTTTGAGGCTGTTCTTAAATTCACCTTATTGATTGATTCCACCTTCGTGTGGTCCCCAGTAGGCAGAGTAATAGCATCACTGGATGCCAAGCCGTTTGGAGGTTAGAATGTCTTCTCTTGTCGATTCAGCATTAGAAGCAATTGGAGGGAGATCAGGAGGATCAGGGAAGTCCAGGAGAATAGCAAATGGACCAGGAGGTAGAAAATGTATTATTTTTATCATTAGTGTGAAGGAAGAATCATGGGGTTATGTGTTAACTTATTTGGGGTGTTTTTGTTTTGTTTTATATTTTTTGCTGTATCCAGGTAAAGAGGGGGCATCCAGGAAGGGGAGAAGGACAACATATTCTTTGATTGGAGCGTGTGGGGGAAAGATCGGGACTTTGGAGATGGGAGGGGGAATCAGGAGTGTGGGGCATTTTTAAATTATTAGATAGGTGAGGGGATCAAGTGGGGGTTCTTTTTTGACTTGGATGAGTGAAGGAATTTGGAATGGGGTTATATTTTTTTCTTCATGGGGTTGGAGAGTGAATCAAGGGGTGGAATTTTCACATTTTGTAGTCAGTGGATATTGCATAGGAGCTCTATGCTTGGAATACTTATTGTAGAACATTTTTCATAACACTCAGGTATTAAGCATGTCATTAATGTATTATCTCAGTCAGTGATCTTCATTATTTTTCAAGGTTGAAACATTCTGGATTCATTGGGGCTGAAGCTGTACTAAAATATCTTCCCATGTTGGGACATTGTCCCATGACACTGCTGACTATTCCTTCTTTTTTTTTAAAATTTATTATTTATTAAGTTTTTCTCAATATTAACAAAGCAAATTACTTTGTACAGAAACAAAGAAACTATGTTAACACAAAATATAATAAATCTTTTATAACAGATATAATTCATTTTTTACCTAGACCGCAAATTGCTTGGAGCAAGGAGTAGGAGACAAAATAAAGGAGCTTCAAACAAAGAAACATACTCTACTAGAAACTGGCCTAACATGTTATTCTACCCATTAATTTACTTTACGCCTGGGTAATGGGACTTACTTGAGGTGAGGAGGCTAGGAGTGACCTTTTACGGGAATCTATAAACATTCTTAATTGCTCGGGGAAAAAATAAACATAAATTTCATTGTTTAATTTCAATATGCATTTGCACGGAAACTTCAGTTGAAATGATGTTCCTAGTGATTGGGCTTCTTGTCGTAGACAAAAAGCCCTTCCTCCTTCCCTGCATGTGCTTTGGCTAGGTCAGGAAATATCTGAATGAAATAACCATGAAAGTTTATCCCTAAGTTCTGGAAATAGCTACACATTACGAAACTGAGATCTGGTTCATACACAAAAGAAATTAATAGGGTAGCTCTCTCTATGATTTCAATTGTAGAGGATTCCAAAAACTGTGTTAAATTTTGTAAATCAAATTGTTGTTGTTGTTCATCTCTTCCTCTCACACTGCAAAAAGGAAGAAAATACTAGGGATGTGAATCGTGTGCCCGATCGTTTTAACGATTGGGTTCGGCTGGGAGAGGGGGGAAATCTGATCGTTACGAGATGTGAATTGGAATCGTTCCGATTCCAATTCACATCACTAATTTTTTTTAGTGAGGCCTGCACTGATAAAAAAAGCCCAACCTGACCCTTTAAAATTACCCCCTTAGCCTCCCCCACTCTCCTGACCCCTCCAAAAAACTTTTTACACATACCTGGTGGTCCAGGGGGGCCATGGGGAGCGATCTCCCATTCCCCCGCTATCAGCTGCGCAAAAAAGAAATGGCGCCGATGGCCCCTTGCCCTTACCATGTGACAGGGCAAAGGTAGCGCCAGCACCATTTTGAATATTGGCAATACGGCCCGCGTGCAGGAGATCGCTCCCGGGCCCCTGCTGGACCCCCAGGGACTTTTGGCCAGCTTGGGGGGGCCTCCTGACTCCCACAAGACTTGCCAAAAGTCCAGCGGGGGTCCGGGAGCGACCTCCTGCACTCCGGCCGTATTGCCAGAATTCAAAATGGCGCCGGCGCTACCTTTGCCCTCACTATGTCATAGGGGCCGACGGTCGGCCAACGGGGATGGGGATGGGGATCAATTGAGATGGGATGGGGATCAAAATGGCGCTGGCGTGAATCCCCGGGCTGGCGCCATGCCCCCAGTGCCGCCCCGAACCGCCCCTGACCCCGGACACGCCATGACACGCCCCGCCCCTTTTACGAAGCCCCGGGACTTACGCGCGTCCCGGGGCTTGCGCGCGCCGCCGAGCTTAAGCAAAATAGTCTCGGCGCGCGCAGGGGGGGGTTTGGGGTAGGTTTTCGGGGGTACGTGCGTATCTTACGTGTGTACCCCTTTGAAAATCTACCCCACTGAGTTGCAATATTTAACTACACATTTACATGAGTAGCGGAGAACAAATTTTGAACAATTAAAGTTCCATATATTCAGCTGACTTTGGGGTTCCGAATTCTCTTGGTTTTCTTCCTTTTTCTTTTGCAGTAAATAGTAGGCCTTTAAAATTAAAGGTAAAGCCTCTGTAGGTATTTTCAGTATCATATTTAAATATTTCTTGAATAAATCAATCGCTGAAATTTGGGTTATAACCAGAAAATTGAGAACCCTTATATTTAAGCTATAAAGTGAGTTCTCCATATTTTCTATTTTCTTATTTAGCACTGTCTCTTGTTGGATAGCATGTTGTTGATAACCCTCCACCTCTTTTATTTTATTTTCCATTTCTTGTAATTTCTTATCCTGAGCATCAATTCTTTTCACATTTTCCATACTTTGTTTATTTGATTCTATACATGTTTTGGATAAGTTAATAACAGCAATTTCAATTGCAGCCAGTGCTTCCCAAATCAAATCCATAGTTATTACTACTGGTTTTACAAGAAAGGAGGTAAACTCTTGCACTGACTCACCCCATACTGCGGCTTCAGAATCAGTGTCCTGATCAATTTCCAGCATTGGATTTGCTAAGCTGTTGTCTCTCAGCGTCAACGGTAAATATCCTCCCAGCTGAGGTGTTCCTCCCGGTTCAGCCACTTTCAGGCCTCCAGGCATAACGGAACTCTCCGAGGAGTTTGGTGATGTTACCTCCTGATTCTCTCTCTCACGCTGGGGTGGGGATGGGGTCTTTGGCACGCCGGGACTCAGAGATATTTCCTCTGCCAAGGACTGAGACGTTCACTCCACATCTTTGTCCAATGCGGCACTCGCTCCCGGCTCCTTCAGTGTCGAAGAGAAGGTTGAAATTTTAACTTGTCCTGCTTCTGGAGTCTCAGTAATTGCCTGACTCTCTCAGAGCTGGGCCTTACATTTAGTATGTGGCATTTATTCTTAGCAGGAAATATTTCTCTGGGGAAAAATTTCAGCAGCACAACCTTCTCCCACTTCTCAAGCGGCTGCCATCTTGGACTCCTCCCTCTGAAGAGTCTAGTTTATCATCAAACTAATTTTAGAAGAAAATTCCTGAGGATCAACATCATCCATTGGAGGACTGCAATAAACAGATTGCCAGAATTAATAGTTCAGATTTAGCCATTTCTGGCTGCTTCAAAAATGACTTTGAATGTGATAGGCAAAATATAAGGAATGTTCCTGTATTGACTGCAATAATCTCTTTAGAAGAAACATTATTCATGGAATATTGGAGATAGTTGTGATTCAGAACTGTGAAGATTTGAAACAACTTACTAGGGATGTGCAGAGCAAAATTTTATGTTCATATTTTTTATGTCCGAAAGGGGGTCCCACTTGCGGCCAATATGGACATAAAAAAAATCCAATGAGTTGGGTATATGTACATATGTGCAAAAAAAAAATTTAAACCCCCTCACCCTCCTTAATCCCCCCCCCAGACTTACCACAACTCCCTGGTGATCGAGCGAGGAGTGAGGACGTCATTTCTGCAATCCTTGGCGAGAAGCATGTGATGTCGGTGGCACGTCGAGTGACGCGGCGTCACGTGATTCCCGGCGAGTTCGCGCCGGACGGCTCGTTCGGCCCAAAAAGAACTTTTGGCCAGCTTGGGGGGGCCTCCTGACCCCCTCAAGCTGGCCAAAAGTTCTTTTTGGGCCGAACGAGCCGTCCGGCGCGAACGAGCCGGGAATCACGTGACGCCGACGTCACGAGATTCCCGGCTCGTTCGCGCCGGACGGCTCGTTCGGCCCAAAAGAACTTTTGGCCAGCTTGGGGGGGCCTCCTGACCCCCCCAAGCTGGCCAAAAGTTCTTTTTGGGCCGAACGAGCCGTCCGGCGCGAACGAGCCGGGAATCACGTGACGCCGGCGTTACTCGATGTGCCGCCGACGTCACATGCTTCTCGCCAAGGATTGCAGAAATGGCGTCCTCACTCCTCGCTCGATCACCAGGGAGTTGTGGTAAGTCTGGGGGGGGATTAAGGAGGGTGAGGGGGTTTAAATTTTTATTTTGGCTCAACAATCGCGATTTCCCACATATCGAACATATCTATGTTCGATATGTGGGAAATCCGATCGTTTATGTCGAATCAATTTTTTAAGTAAAAAAAAAATATGAGTTGCGTTTTACTAATGCGGTCAATCCGAATGCACACCCCTACAACTTACTGAACGTGCTATAGGAGTCTCTGTTGGGAAAGAAAAGACTATTATAAAAACAGATATAATAGTGGCAGATCCTACCACAACAGAAACAAATAGCCAGAGCAACTTAAATTGGAACAAATAAATATGCTCCAAGCAAGCTTAGTATCTCAACATTTAACTCCAAAAAGGGTGCAAATATAGACAAGAATCTAAATTGAAACATGATTGCCAAGAGTTTTTTGAAACAACTGTTCTTAGCACTGAAAGCAATGCAAGTGAAGAAAAAAATGTCACTTGCCCTAAGCTATCTGAGAGAAAATGAGGAAGACGAAGATAGAATAATAGCAGAGCAAAAAGGAATTTCTGTACAGGAATTAATAATATGTGAAAATTTATCTTCTGAGAAAAATTCAGAGGAGACATCCTCAGAAGTAGTTAAAGTCCTATAAAGAAATAATGTCCAAGTAAGACTGTCTGAGAGGGTAACTTTTAAAGAGGCGTGAGGGCACACAACTGCACGTGTTTCGTCAGCACGCACCCAGGAACGAGGCATTTATAACATATGCACATATAGAAGTGTGCTTGTGCGTGCAAATCCCTCTTCTACTGCCTAAGTGGGGAAAGTTTAAAAGACATGCATGCTGACATCAATGCCCATTTTCCTAGTTCATTCCCAGTTCACCCAGTTAAGAGATAGGACTTCCAAACAAACCCCCCTAGTTTAATAACCCTCCTCCCCCCAATAGCCCTGACCCTTAAAACCCCACTTTCTTTTTTGTTTTATGGCTTACATGCCATCCATAGCAGAATTAAAATTAAGTGTCAGGAGACCCTGGCACATGCCTGTGAACGTAAGTATTTGCACTCAAATTTCAAAGTGAAATCAGGAATGCCCATGCTCTGCCCAGATCCTGCCATGCCCTCTTTTTCAGAACTTTTCACTTGTACACTAGGGATGTGCAGAGGGACGCCAATCGTTGCATTCGGGATTCGTATTCGGGGGGCAGATACGTTGCATTCAGCAAGGGGGGCCCCTGATATGTTTATGTGTTAATTCGTATTCATTTCCTGGCTAAAACTGAATTAACTACAACCCCCACCCTCTGACCCCCCCAAGACTTACCAAAACCCGCCAAGACTTACCAAAACATATGGTAGGAGCAATGGATGGCCAGCGCCGGCCATCCATTGCTCCTACCATGTGACAGGGGCTGACCAATGGCACCGGTAGCCCCTGTGACTTAGAAGGTCAAAGGCTATCGGCGCCATTTTGAATACTGGCAGCTGAGGGTGTGAGTGCAGGAGATGCCTCCCGGACCCCCCGCTGGACCACCAGGGAGTTTTGGTAAGTCTTGGGGCGGTCAGGAGGGTGGGGGGTTGGTTTAAATTCACCTCTTTAGACGGCCAAATAATTTGGCGAAGATTCATTGTATTCGTGGGGAATCGCGATAGGTTTCGCTTCCCCATGAATACAACAAATATGGCTCTATACGTTGCGGATTACAAATATGTAGGGAATGAATGCACACCCCTATTGTGCACAAAGTGGCAAAAACACGAGTAACTGTCTCTGCCCTACCGACTCCCTTCCCCCTGCCCTCTCTGTCTATCCCTAGCCTGTTCTACTCCTCCCCCTGAACTCTTCTGACTAGTCCCTTCCCCCTCCCGCACCCTCCTATCCCTTCCCTGCTGCCACTTTCTACTCCTGCACCTGTCCCTACTCCTACTCCTTCCCCTGCCGCTCCTGCCTGCATCCGCCCCTTCCCTCTCCAGCCCACTCCCCTTCCTATCCTGATGCCTCTTCTCTCCTCTTTCCCCATGCTTGTCATGCCCCATCCTCTCTACACATTGCAAGCACAACTCCTTCACACACACACACACAACTCCTCAATGCACACACACATATCTATATCTATCTATATAATTTATCTATATATACACATATAGCTAGATAGCTAGATAGATAGAAAGACAGATAAATAGATAGATAAAGATAGCCACTTATTTTACTCAGGAAACTACCACTTAAGAAAACTCTCTGGTCAAAGCATTTTAATATCCCACTCTGGTTTCCTCAGAGTCCTCAGAAAAGCCATCCGTGAACCTGCTGCGGTATGCTTTATACTATTAGGAACTGAATGGAATCTCTTTTGAGAAAAGAACAGAGTCCATAGCCATAAAACAATCTTGAATTTGGTCAAAAGAAATTAGATTTCTGAAAGTAGCATGGGACTGCTGATATTTTATGGGAGCCATAGAGATCAAAATAGAAATATTCTAGAGTTAAAGTTTTAAAAACTTAAAAAAATATATTTCTCAAAGGAAAGTTTTGATTACAGCGTTGCTGAGGTTTATATCAGAAGCCTCTTTGAAGCTATGAATTTAATTATCTACTATAATAGAAAACAAAGATAAGAAAAATAAAGGGTGAATACAACTAAGCAATAGTAACTTTCTGTGATATTGTTTTAATTGAGTTTAGTAACTCACAAAACACTAATAGAATCCTGAAATAAAAGTGAGGTCACACACTGACTTTTAGAACTGTGAAAGAATATATGTGGAAAGAGTACATAGACTTCTATTTTTGAATTATTTTTTAAATGACCGACAATAGGTACATCACAATTGGGTAGATCTTCCAAGGTGTGCGCGCGCGTCCGTGTGCGCACACTACCCGGCACGCACACATGGACGCACCAGTTTTATAATGTGCGCTTGCCACATACACGCCGGATTTTGTAATCTGCTTGCGCATGTGCATGCACCGTGCGCAAGGGGAGGAGGATTTAGGAAAGTTCACGTGGTGACGCATCCCGGCATTCCCCAGTTCCCAATTAAGGAGCGGACTGGGAGGGAACTTTCCTACCCCCTATCCTAACCTTCCTTTCCCTTTCCTTCCCCTCTCCACCCCACCCCCTAAATCCACCCTACCTTACTGTTTTTTTTTTAATTTTTGAAGTTTGCGCACGCCTTCCCAACACAGCGGCAAATGGCCACTGTACCAGCCGCCTGCAGGCCCGCTCCTCCCTGCTCCCTGAACTGCCCCTTCCTTCCCCCCCTTCCTGACCCTTTATCTGTGCCCAGCTCTTCGGCGCATAACAGGGGTTATACGTGTGGCCAGGCCCCTTTGAAGATGCACACAGTGCACACAAGGCCCGACCACACGCATAACCCCCGTTTTTTATGCTCATGGCCCTAATATGAGCAGAACAGAACTTGTACCCAGTTGAAGATCAATATGTGGATCAACACCAAAGAATCTGAGCTGCAAATCGTGATCTTAAAATTGAAACATTTATCAACAATTTTCACCTCTGGACAGGAAGATTTTTATTTTAAAAAAACCAAAAACACCATGACCATTACAATATTTTTAAATAATACCTTCCTGAAAAATGTTTCCACCTTGAAATCACAAAGGAAATGAAAATTTGAGAAAAGAATCAAATTCCAAAAAATCACATCATTTCAAAAGTTTAGAACTATGTTTATAGAGACAATTTTGTTCATAATCTCTGTTGCTTGTGCTATTGATTAGGGATGCGATTAGGGATGTGCATTCATTTAAAATGAAAAAAGAAATGAAACAATTTCTATTTTGTTTTATAATGTTTTGAATATAAAATGATAGAAAAAACTGTGATATTTTGTTGTTTTCTTTTCAGAAAAAATTCTTGTTCCACCCCTCAAAAATACTGAGGTCCATATTCAAAATCATTTACATGTAGTGTAAACTACATACAGTTTATGCTTCCAGAGCGTCTGAATATTGGCCTCCCTGGGCTAAGAACCTCCCTGGCCTCCACTTACCTATCCGTGCTAGATTCCATGGCTGAGGCCTAGGCCTAGGCCCATCTCCTGGGTCCAGCTCAGACCTAACACCAGGATCTGGTCCAAAAGCTTAGGACCTTGTCCAACACAAGACCTGGCCCAGAGGACAGAAACTGTCACCATGTCTTTATCCCAAGCCCTGTGCCAGACTAGGCTCAGGCTCAGGCCAACAACAGGTCCCAGTCCAGAGGCTGAGTCTTAATGCAAAGGTCTTAGCCTCAGTCTAGGCACAGTCGCAGATCTGACACCAGAGCATGGCCCAGAGGCTGAGTTCCATTGCCAGTGCCTTGGACAAGGCCAAGGCATAACACTCAAGCCTTGGCTTAGATCCAGGCAAGACACTAGGGTCCATGGTTTGGTCTATGCCTAGGTTCAGGCCCAGGCCTGGAGACTGTGATGAGGCCTCAAGACATTCTCTTCTGTCAACATCTTCTGCCAATGACCTCCTCTGCTTGGAGGATGGGTCAGAGTGATAATTCTCCAGCACATTCCTCTTGAGAGGAGGGTGCCATTTCGTTGTACAGCAATTAAAATCAATGGTCATATATGAAAATGGCACCCTTCACAAAGGAGTAAGATGCTAGACAGACATCACTTAGTTAACCTCCAAGCAGAGGAAATCATTTGAATAAGATGATAAAACAAGGGGATGTCTTAAGGCCTGGTCCATGGTCTCCATGCCTTGGCCTAGGCCAAGGCACTGGTAAAAGGATCCATCCTCTGGGTTGGTCTCCAGTGTCAGGTCTGAGCCTGGGTCTAGGCCAACGCCTCAGCGACGGGCCCCTGCCTCTGGCCATGCACCAATATCAAGCCGGGGCCTGAGCTGATGACCCATTAATGGGACCCAGCCTCCGGCGCAGGCCCCTGCATTGGACCTCAGGTTAAAGACCTGTCTTCTGGTCCAGGCACCAGCATCTGGCCTGGGCCTGGGCCTAGGCTGAGGTTTCAGCATTGGGACCTGGCCTCCAAGCTAGTTCCAGTGTTGAGTCTGGGCCTAGGCCAAGGCCTCAATGACTGAAACCAGCTTCCCTACAAAGGTCTGTGACATCATTTTACCCTGCTGCATACTCCATACAAAACCAAAAAACAATGGGGATGTTCATTTTTTCATTCTCAATGTTGAAAATGAGGAGAAGACAAACAACATGGGAGAGGTGGAATAGGAGGCAATACAGCACTGGACTCACCACCAGGCTCTACATGAAGGAACACTCTGATACAAAGACATTTTCAAAGTGATTGTGCATTTATTACATAACTAAGAACATAAGAACATGCCATACTGGGTCAGACCAAGGGGTTCATCAAGCCCAGCATCCTGTTTCCAACAGTGGCCAATCCAGGCCATAAGAATCTGGCAAGTACCCCAAAAACTGAGTCTATCCCATGCTACTGATGCTAGTAATAGCAGTGGCTATTTTCTAAGTCAACTTATATAGAAACATAGAAATGACGGCAGAAGAAGACCAAATGGCCCATCCAGTCTGCCCAGCAAGTTTCGCACTTTTTTTTTTCTCATACTTATCTGTTACTCTTGGCTCTTAGTAACCTTTTGGTTCTATTGGTAATGGACTTCTCCTCCAAGAACTTATTCAATCCTTTTTTAAACCCAGCTACACTCCGAATTAATCACATCCCCTGACAACAAATTCCAGAGTTTAATTGTACGTTGAGTGAAAAAAACTTTCTCCAATTAGTTTTAAATGTGAAACATGCTAACTTCATGAAGTACCCCCTAGTCCTTCTATTATCCAAAAGAGTAAATAACCGATTCACATTTACCCATTCTAGACCTCTCATGATTTTAAACACCTCTATCATATCCCCCCCCCCCCCAGCCATCTCTTCTCCAAGCTGAACAGTCCTAACCTCTTTAGTCTTTCCTCATAGGGGAGCTGTTCCATCCCCTTTATCATTTTGGTCACCCTTCTCTGTACCTTCTCCATTGCAACTATATCTTTTTTGAGATGCGGTGACCAGAATTGTACAGAATATTCAAGGTGCGGTCAAGTTCATGGAAATATATGTGCAATTATTTAGAGGTTACTCAAGGATTATTTCCCTGGATAGAATCTACATTCAGTGAATCAGGCACTCTTCCAAGTTCCTTCTAGGAGGGAAATACAAATAATTATTAATCGAAGGAGAGAGTTTTCAGTAGAGGGTCCAGAGATATGGAACTTGGTGATGGTGGAAATGTGTCTGGAATCAAACTATTTGGTGTTTCATGAATAAAGTGAACACTTGGTTGTTTCAAGTGAGTAGAGAAAGTGTCTGTAGAAAGAGAGGTAGGAGAATAAGGCAGATATGGAGATAGGTAGATATTTATTTTTGTCTTGGGGTTTGGTTGGTTGGGAAATTTTGTAGCATTAAATTGAGGGAGGTGGAAATAATATGTTTTAAAACTGTTTTTAACTTTTATGTTGTTAAAATTGTTTTTATATGATGTTGGACATAAGATATGCTATACTGGGTCAGACCAAGGGTCCATAAAGCCCAGTATCCTGTGTCAAACATTGGCCAACCAAGTCACAAGTACCTGGCAAGTACCCAAATATTAAGGGGAAGATTTTAATACCTACGAGGGGGTGTCAATGTGCGCACAATACCCAGCGCGCACACATGGACGCCCAATTTTATAACATGTGCGTGCAGGTACGCACATGTTATAAAATCGGGGGTTGGCGCATGCAAGGGGGTGCACACTAGTACTTCTTGCATGCGCCGACACCCGCGGCCTTCCCCCGTTCTCTCCCAGGCTGCTCCGATTTCGGAGCGGCCTCGGAGGGAACTTCCTAACTCCCTAACCTAACTTAACCTCCCTTCCCCTTCCCCTTCCCCTAACTCTCCCACCCCCTAGCCCTATCCTAAACCCCCCCAAACTTTGTTTTACCTTTTGTGCCTGCTCCGGGCAGGCGCAAGTTGCTCGCGCTGGCAGCCTGCCGGCACACGATCCTCCAACACAGCGGCAAATGGCCGCTGTTCTGGAGGCCTCTGGCCCCGTCCCACCCCACCCCTCCCCTTTTTAGATGCACCAAGACTTAGACGCGTCCCAAGGCTTTACGTGCGTTGCTGGGCCTTTATAAAATAGTAGGGGTGTGCATTCGGATTGACCGCATTAGTAAAACGCAACTCATATTTTTTTTTTACTTAAAAAATTGATTCGACATAAACGATCGGATTTCCCACATATCGAACATAGATATGTTCGATATGTGGGAAATCGCGATTGTTGAGCCAAAATAAAAATATAAACCCCCTCACCCTCCTTAATCCCCCCCCCCCCGACTTACCACAACTCCCTGGTGATGGAGCGAGGAGTGAGGACGCCATTTCTGCAATCCTTGGCGAGAAGCATGTGACGTCGGCGGCACGTCGAGTGACGCCGGCGTCACATGATTCCCGGCTCGTTCGCGCCGGACGGCTCGTTCGGCCCAAAAAGAACTTTTGGCCAGCTTGAGGGGGTCAGGAGGCCCCCCCAAGCTGGCCAAAAGTTCTTTTTGGGCCGAACGAGCCGTCCGGCGCGAACTTGCCGGGAATCACGTGACGTCGCATCTGAGTGACGCGGCGCCACGTGATTCCCGGCGAGTTCGCGCCGGACGGCTCGTTCGGCCCAAAAAGAACTTTTGGCCAGCTTGGGGGGGTCAGGAGGCCCCCCCAAGCTGGCCAAAAGTTCTTTTTGGGCCGAACGAGCCGTCCGGCGCGAACTCGCCGGGAATCACGTGACGTCGCGTCTGAGTGACGCGGCGCCACGTGATTCCCGGCTCGTTCGCGCCGGACGGCTCGTTCGGCCCAAAAAGAACTTTTGGCCAGCTTGGGGGGGTCAGGAGGCCCCCCCAAGCTGGCCAAAAGTTCTTTTTGGGCCGAACGAGCCATCCGGCGCGAACGAGCCGGGAATCACGTGACGCCGCGTCACTCGACGTGCCACCGACGTCACATGCTTCTCGCCAAGGATTGCAGAAATGACGTCCTCACTCCTCGCTCGATCACCAGGGAGTTGTGGTAAGTCTGGGGGGGGGATTAAGGAGGGTGAGGGGGTTTAAATTTTTTTTTTGCACATATGTACATATACCCAACTCATTGGATTTTTTTTATGTCCATATTGGCCGCAAGTGGGACCCCCTTTCGGACATAAAAAATATGAACATAAAATTTTGCTCTGCACATCCCTATAAAATAGGCCCAGCACGCGTAGGGCTTTGAAAATCTGCCCCTAAATGAATAGATCTCAAACTACTAATTCGTATTAATTAATAATAGTTTATGGACTTCTGCTCTAGGAACTTAACCAAACCTTTTTTATACCCAGATACACTAACTGCCATAACCTTATCCTCTGGCTATGAATTCCAAAGCTTAATTACGCACTGAGTGAAAAATAATTTTCTCTGGTTTGTTTTAAATAAGCTACTTGCTTAACTTCATGGAATGCCCCCTAGTCCTTGTATTATCTGAGAGAATAAATACCTAAATAACTGATTCAAATTTACCCATTCAAGTCCTATCATGATTTTCTCTAAGCTGAACAGTCCTAACCTCTTTAGCCTTTCCTGATAGGGGAGGCACTCCATCCCTTTATCATTTTGGTTGCCCTTCTCTGTACATCACCTTGGGCAGATTTTATAACTAATTTGGCAGTATATAAGAAATAAACTAGATTAAATGAAAATGGAATTGGACATGAATTATTTTTTTTCTGGGACATCCTCTCCTTTTGCAGGTGGCCTTTGGTGCTGGACCAGTTGAGACTCGTACTCAATATAGAAAAAACAGAGGTAATCATACTGGAAAGGAAGATTTCTCCTAGAGACATAAGCCAGATAAAACTTCAGGATAATATTACCTTACAATTTTCAGCATCAATTAGGGATTTAGGCTTCATAATTGACCCAGAATTTACTTTTAAAAAGCATACTCTAGCAAAAGTTAGAGAGGGCTATGCAAAATTGCTGTGTTAAGAAGGTTAAAGCCATTGCTTGAAACTAATGATTTTCGCACAGTATTGCAGGCCCTTATATTCGGTAGCCTGGATTACTGTAACTCCCTCTTGTTGGGACTACCAATATCTACTAGGGATGTGAATCGTTTTTTGACGATTTAAAATATCGTCCGATATATTTTAAATCGTCAAAAATCGTTAGAGGCGATATTTAATAGGAATTCCCCCGATTTATCGTCAAAAATCGTAAATCGGGGGAAGGGGGAGGGCGGGAAATCCGGCAAACTAAAACATCCCTAAAACCCACCCCGACCCTTTAAAATAAATCCCCCACCCTCCCGAACCCCCCCCAAAATGTCTTAAATTACCTGGGGTCCAGTGGGGGGGTCCCGTTGTGATCTTCCACTCTCGGGCGTCGGGCGCGTTGATAGAAAATGGCACCGGGGCTACCTTTGCCCTGTCATATGACAGGGCAAAGGTAGCCCGACGCCATTTTGGTTCCTGTTCCCCGACGTCACGAGCGTAGGAGATCGCTCCCGGACCCCCGCTGGACACCCAGGGACTTTTGGCCAGCTTGGGGGGCCTCCTGACCCCCACAAGACTTGCCAAAAGTCCAGCGGGGGTCCGGGAACGACCTCCTGCACTCGAATCGTGTTGCCGTACGGCCGGCACCATTTTGCTGTACGGCAATATGACCATATGGCCGGCGCCATTTTGCTTTGCTTTGCTTTGCAAAATGGCCTTAACAGAATGCTTGCAGATAACCTGAACAGAGTGACAGTTACTACCCTTAACAGAAAAACACATGAAGCAGTATTTACTACCCTAAGAAACTTGCTGGGCAGACCATTTCATATTTTTCTGCCATCATTGCTATGTTAGTATATTACTGTGTTATGTTGGCATGGCTTATCCTCCTGTTGTTGGCTGCTAGTCCATGCCTGATGATCCCTCCAGGTTGGTTGGTGTGACTCCATACCTCTCTGATCAACTTCCAGCACTCATATCCCTCCCCCTACTCTGGAATTTGTTGCCAGAAAAGGTAGTTAGTGCAGTTAGTGTAGCTGGGTTCAAAAAAGGTTTGGATAAGTTCTTGGAGGAGAAGTCCATTAATGGCTATTAATCAATTATACTTAGGGAATAGCCACTGCTATTAATTGCATCAGTAGCATGGGTTCTTCTTAGTGTTTGGGTAATTGCCAGGTTCTTCTGGCCTGGTTTTTGGCCTCTTTTGGAAACAGGATGCTGGGCTTGATGGACCCTTGGCCTGTCCCAGCATGGCAATGTCTTATGTTCTTATGTTCATATGACATTTCCACCTGCCTTCTTTTTTTATTCCGTCTGCTCCTCTCTTTGCCTACCTGCCAACTCCTGCTTCCCCTACCCAGACCTTTCTCCCTGTCTGCTCCTCCTCTCCTCCTGCCCATGCTCACCCCTTTTTCCTGCCCATCTATCCTTCCTGACTACACTCCATGAACTCATGCATTGCATTCCTATTCTTTCTGTCTCCATTCATCTGCCTGGAGTGTTCACTTGCTTCTTCAGTTATACCTCCTCTGTCATGCTCCATTATCTTCACAGCCAAGGACACCCACTCCAATCTTTTGAACCTAAAAACACAAAAGTAGACAATACCAAAAGACAATTAGTTTTACTCAACAGGTTCTCCAAAAGCATTCACTCAAAAAAAAAAAGAAAAGAAAAAAAAAAGGATGGGAAAACAGCAAGGTAAAAAAAAGCAGCACAAAAGACACCAATAAACAATTACAAAAAACAACCACCACTTTGAAACCTCAACATTTAGTTCAAAGCTTTCCTACTGTAACATCACCCAGCACTAATGAAAATGTCCCTGGAAATATCTGAAGGACAGCAATGTAACACCAGTCACAGAAGAGGTCACCATGGGTTACATGCCCCAAACAATTGAGAAAACTGTAGCACTATCCAGCTTTGTACCACTTTTTATGCTGCTTTTACTGCAGGTTTCTACATTTTAGTTTTAACTCCAGTTTTAGTTCACTTATTTGTCTTACTGAGGAATTTTTACTCTATTTCCATTGAATTCCATTACCTTACTGCATTCAGAGGGGCTGCATGTTCATACTGTGTATGTTAAGTAAAACCCATGCTAAAACTTAACTCTGATTGTAGCACAGATTTTATTATATTGGCCCCAAAGTGTGTTAATGCAGACCACTTAATTATGGAACATTAACTGCATCTTGGGAGATGGAGCTAACTTTCCTGCTAGTTGTCCTCATCAAAGCACTCCATCAGAACTTTTTTCCCACACAGAACATTCTGTGTAGCCCTCAAACTATGATTGAGCCTCTGGGTTCACTACAAATCTCCCTGCCTCCCCAAGGCCTATGTCTTAGAACCCTTCTTTGACATTTGGGTTTGAGAATTTACAGTTCAGTTTTGAATTTCATGCCATGGCCAACAGAAAGGAGGGAAGCTTCAGGACTTGCTGTCCTAGACCTTACCTTTGACCTGGGGAGTTGAGGGAGGAAGAATGGGTAGAATGCTTCCCATGACCATCCCTTGCATTTTGCCATGGTAATGCTATCATGCTCTGCATATAATTAGTTTGTACAACAAGTGTTAAAGTCCAATAAAATGACAGCATTAAAACTGGGAAGTAATTCATGTTACTTTGCTAGTTTTAATAAAAATTAGTGCTTAGTCCTTGATGATAGCTCAGAATTGTTTACAACTATGTCGCTGAATCAAAGCTTTCCATAATGAAGAAACTGTCAACAGCAGCTCACCAGGGTGAATCAATCCTGTGTTTCAATCTACATTGTTAAGCTTTATCCAGGTAACTTACCCACTTACTGGATCTCTGAATATTGACATTGTTATGCTCCTACTGTGTGTCTGTTGAGGAAAGGGATTAGATTTAAACTGAAATAAAATCCCCATCCAATCAGATTATTTTGGAGCTTCATGAAGTACAGGGTCATAACTACGGGACCATGGCCAGAAGCATCTTTCAGAAGGGCTTGCACTGATCTGTCAGAGATTCTGTTTAAAGGCAGAACTGTTATTGATGCCCACTTGGTAAACGGGAAGGGGTGTTTACATAGAAATACAAAACATGACAGCAGATAAAGACTATATGTCCTATCCAGTCTGTGCATCCTTCTTCTTCTAAATCCTTTATCTATGACACAGATGAAAATTTGAAAACCTTAACCATATATACAAGGGTAGAAAGTAAGATTATGATTTTCCACCTAAGAAAACTCATAAAAGTTTGTAAAAAAAAACCAAACCCAGGAGTTTTTCATATTCATTTTCCTTTATTTATAATACATGCATTCTTTCAACTTCAGGCCTTTAATGTCAGAAGAGAGTGTGTGTAGTTAATGACCCGAGCACTGAACCTGTTGTGAAAGATGATTTGTATAACAGTGTGAAATCCACAAATATCTGGCTGCTTATGTTCTTTGAGAAAGGATTTGATAACAGTCTGTATTAATTTTCTATAAATCACCTTTAGCTAGGCAGTTCTAAATGGGAATGAAAAGAGAAAACTAGAAGGGTAGGGAGGGAAGGGAAATTCCAGTGCATAACTAGATATCTATGATAATTCCTAGCTTGTTATGATTTCAACTCTTTTTTTTAAATTCAGTTTTCTCATTTTTGCATTCAAACTGACTTTCCTAAATGCTGTGGAGCAAGTCTAACTTATCCAGTTAACTTAAATGGATAACTTTGAATACTGCTCCTATGAGGTCCATATTCAGTCACTGTCCAGATAGCAAAGTTTGTTGGAAAAACGTATCCAGCTAACGTTGGAGGGATATTCAATAGTGCGGCTGCACTACTGAATATAGCCAACTATCCTAAGTTAGTCGGATAGTAATTTTAGAAACAGAGAAAGAGAGATACTAATATGTCACTTTACATTTTATACCACTGTAATAGGGGGCACTTTTAACTCAGTGTAGGGGTTTGGGGGACGCGGTTTTACAAACACAATAGGAAGTACGAACAGCAAAGCTGACACCACTGAAAATTTTCTGCTGTTTGAATTAATTTAAGGTCAAGATGGAGTTGATTTGTACAATGCACTCGTGGTAAGTGCAGAGAAGGGAGACCAAAATAATATGGGGCATGGGACGGCTGCCCTATGAGGAAAGGCTAAAGAAGTTAGGGCTGTTCAGTTTTGAGAAGAGACGACTGAGGGGGGATATGATAGAAGTCTACAAAAGCATGAAAGGACTTGAACAAGTTAATGTAAATCAGTTATTTACTCTCTCAGATAATAGAAGGACCAGGGGGCACTCCATGAAGTTAGCAAGTTGCTCCTTTAAAACAAATTGAAGAAAATTCTTTTTCACTCAGTGTATAGTTAAACTCTGGAATTCATTGCCAGGGGATGTGGTTTCAGCAGTTAGTGTTACGGGGTTTAAAAAAGGTTTGGATAACTTCCTAGAGATTAAATCCATAAACTGCTATTACGGTAATTAAGAACATAGGAACATGCCATACTGGGTCAGACCAAGGGTCCATCAAGCCCAGCATCCTGTTTCCAACAGTGGCCAATCCAGGCCATAAGAACCTGGCAAGTACCCAAAAACTAAATCTATTCCATGTTACCGTTGCTAGTAATAGCAGTGGCTATTTTCTAAGTCAACTTAATTAATAGCAGGTAATGGACTTCTCCTCCAAGAACTTATCCAATCCTTTTTTAAACACATCTATACTAACTGCACTAACCACATCCTCTGGCAACAAATTCCAGAGTTTAATTGTACGTTGAGTAAAAAATAACTTTCTCCGATTAGTTTTAAATGTGCCATATGCTAACTTCATGGAGTGCCCCATAGTCTTTCTATTATCCAAAAGAGTAAATAACCGATTCACATCTACCCGTTCTGGACCTCTCATGATTTTAAACACCTCTATCATATCCCCCCTCAGCTGTCTCTTCTCCAAGCTGAAAAGTCCTAACCTCTTTAGTCTTTCCTCATAGGGGAGCTGTTCTATTCCCCTTATCATTTTGGTAGCCCTTCTCAGTACCTTCTCCATCGCAATTATATCTTTTTTGAGATCTTTTTTGTGATCTATTTAATGCTTGGGTATTTGCCAAATACATGTGACTTGGATTGGCCATATTTGGAAACAGGATACTGGGCTTGATGGAACCTTAGTCTGATTCAATATGGCAATTCTCATGTTCTAATGTTCTTATTGATTGGGTGGGAGGACCTGAGTGAAAAAGAAGAGTTGAGGCTGAAGATCCAGGAGGATCTCAAAGAATTGCAGATGGGCTGGGTGAACTGGTAGACTAATTGGTAAAATTGGTAATTTCATAGCCGCACATATGTTAGGAAATCTTCCGATTTACATCCATAAAACCTGACTTACAGGAGTAAATGTGTGAAAATTGTGCAACCAGCCTATTCACATAACACATGGTGAAGAATGCAATGCAGAAGGCAGCTCAGAAGAGGACCAGTTTGAAGTGGTCAGTAATGACCGAAGGTAGACAGCACCGTAAAGCCAGCAAATGATCATATAGAATAGGACGGCGCATGTCTGGAGCTCACAGACTGTACTTAGTCCAGCCCGCCAGGACACGCCTGATAGCAAAGTCCCTTGTCGGGTTGGGCAAACCCTGATCCTTTATGATGAATGCGTAACCCACCAAATTGGCGTGAACTGTGCTACACGACGTGCTGCGCTGCTTGGCCTTCAGGACATATCCAATCAGTCTGTGCAAAAGACCAAGTTTCTCAGGCAGGGAGAAACATTGCTGTATCTCCTCAGATATGCTCGCCAAGTGGATAGTGCGATTGACTGCCGCAGCAGGTTGAATGCATCCCAGTCCCAAAGGTCCAAAATTGTTCAGAGATTTACGTCTCCTGCTCCTCGGCATACGGAGCAAGTCTCTGGATGTCTTCCCACTTAGAATGAGAAAGACAGTCAACAATCTCGTTGCAAAGGCTGGAGATGTGTCTTGCCTGAGCCAACACGTTTAACTGCAAGCACTTTAAAACCATCAGCCTCAGGAGTTACGCAATGGGTGTACACCTAGTAGACTGCAGATTGATTACATGTACGACTACTTGGTTGTCACACCAAAATATCACCTTTTGCTAGCTGCCCTTGTCAAAGGTAGAGCTCTTCTACTATCATGAAGAGTTACAGGAAGGTGATATTAGCCATGATCCCTGTCCACCCAATTGGAAGGCCAAGTCTCAGTGCACGAGCCCTCTTAAAACTAAAGGCCAAAGCTAATCCCCCCAGAGGTGTCTGAGAATATCTGTAAGTCGAAACTGGATACAGGTGGAGATAACCAAATTATTGTGCCATTGAATTGGATCAGGAATTCCTCCCATACAGCTAAATCCTCATGCAAGGTACAGGTAACTCGTAAGTGGTGGTACTTCTTTGATACTGTCAAAGAAGCATTAATCAATCAGCATAGGTGTTGGGATTTGTAGGTTTGTGGACCCTTGGACCAAGATGGGGTTGATGCTACCTGAAGGGTTGGGCCCCACAGGTCCCCACCGTCGGCAGGCAGAGTCAGACGAAGCAGTAGTCAGAGACAGGAGACAATCCAAAGCATGGTCAGGCATTGCAGAGGTCAGAGTCAGGAGACAATCCGAAGCATGGTCTAGCGTTGCAGGGGTCAGAGTCTGGAGATGATCCAAAGCGTGCTCAGGCGTTGCAGAGGTCAGAGTCCAAGGACAGGAACACAGTCAAGGAAGCAAGGCTAGCAACGGAACAGACAAACTAGTGAGCAGAGCAGTTGCCAAGGCGAGTCCTGAGAGTCAGGGCTTGCCTAATATAGGCCCCTGAAGTGATGACGTCAGAAAAAAGGGCCATCAGCCGGCATGCCGCGGGCCATTTAAATAATGTAGAGAGGTGCACACGCATGCACCTGGGAAGCCAGGTGCGAGGGGCCGACGGAGGCGGCATCTCTTGCCGCAACTTGTGATTCTCCGGTGGCAGACAGAGCTGTGAAGAGGGGGGCAGCACTAGGAGCGCTCCCCCTGCTCTGTAGCAGATCCAGGGACCACCCCCAGCAGGACAGAGGGAAGGTGAAGAAGGCCGGTTGTGAGCTCCATGGCCGGCCGACGGAACAATAGGAATGCCTGCCCCATTGGGATGACCTTGCAGGTGAAGGCCAGGCTCCTTATTAGGGATTGCATAGTGGCCAAGGTCACCTTGTGGGCCAGACGAGCACTTTGGATAAATTTTAACAGCTTCTGTATTTTGTTGGCTGGGAGCCTGGATATCATTTGAATGGTGTTGAGCTCAATGCTGAGGAAAGTAAGCACCAAAGCTGGTGGCTCCAGCTTGTCCGCTGCCAGCAGGATGCCAGAATCTTTGGCCATGCTTTTAAAGCCATCAAATAATTCACAACATACCTCTGAGCCACGAGGTCAAACGAACAAAAATTCATCCAAGTAGTGGATGATTCCTGTCAAGCCCATGTTCTGGGACAACTCCCAATGTAGGAAGGTACTAAAAGTCTCGAAGTGTGCACATGAAACTGAGCATCCTATGGGCATTCATTTATCAAATTAGTAAGTGCCTTCAAAGCAAAACCATAGTAAAGGGAAGTTGTCCAGATGCATTGGCAAGAGCCGGAAAGTAGACTCTATGTTGACCTTTGCCATTAGAGTCCCTTCCCCGCAATTCCTGAGGAGGTCAAGCACACTATCAAAGGAAGCATATTGGGCTGCACAAGCCTCCCATATAATGAAGTCATTCACAGCCCGGTTTGCTGGAAATGAGGGATTGTGTATTGGTCTGAATTTACCCTGTTCCTTCTTAGGCACCACTGCTAGAGGTGACAGGGTCATCTTGTCAAAGGGCGGGAGGTTGAAGGGACTGCTACCCTGCCTAGACTAATTTCCACCCGCAGCTTCTCTCTAACTACGTCAGCAAACCTGGTTGTGGAGTGTGCATTTCTATGTCAGGCGGGGTTCAGAGGATCCTTATATGGGATTTTGAAGCCCTCCCTGAAGCCTTGGTGTAAAGGCTGCATTTCTATTGGGTGGAAGCTAAGCCCCAATGCTAATCACTTCCAGCTGACTGGGGTTGGGGCTCGCTAGTAAGGGCTATTTTTCCCTGCTGCTTGGGGCTTTCTTGGTACACTTGGTGGCGGGGTGACTAGCAGCACAGGTGGAAGAGATGTGCTTGCAATTACACTCCTGTGCCATGCAACTCCTTTTTTGTACCACCAACAGGCTTCTGCCATGGGGTCGACTGCCCACCCCCATCCCTGTGAGCCTCCCTGAGCACAAAAGGATCAATTGTGCGCTTGTGTTTCTGAATTGCATGCCATCATGTGTGTCAGCAAACAGCTCGACATCTTGTGCACCCCATGACATGAATGAATCTCTGAATCACTCGTCATAATTCAGCCAATCCTTCATAGGCAGAGTGGGCACTGCCAATGGTGTCTAAATAAGACCACAAAGCTAAGTGCTGCAAGGGATCGGCTTGGCCAGCTATTGACGCTAATCATGCAAAGGATTGCATCCAGTTGTTGATGTTCCTAGTAGGGATGTGAATCGTGTCCTCGATCGTCTTAACGATCGATTTCGGCTGGGAGGGGGAGGGAATCATATTGTTGCCGTTTGGGGGGGTAAAATATCGTGAAAAATCGTGAAAAATCTAAAAATCTAAAAATCGCAAAACCGGCACATTAAAACCCCCTAAAACCCACCCCCGACCCTTTAAATTAAATCCCCCACCCTCCCGAACCCCCCCCAAATGAGTTAAATAACCTGCGGGTCCAGCGGCGGTCCGGAACGGCAGCGGTCCAGAACGGGCTCCTGCTCCTGAATCTTGTTGTCTTCAGCCGGCGCCATTTTCCAAAATGGCGCCGAAAAATGGCGGCGGCCATAGACGAACACGATTGGACGGCAGGAGGTCCTTCCGGACCCCCGCTGGACTTTTGGCAAGTCTCGTGGGGGTCAGGAGGCCCCCCACAAGCTGGCCAAAAGTTCCTGGAGGTCCAGAGGGGGTCAGGGAGCGATTTCCCACCGCGAATCGTTTTCATACGGAAAATGGCGCCGGCAGGAGATCGACTGCAGGAGGTCGTTCAGCGAGGGTTCCGGCGCCTCGCTGAACGACCTCCTGCAGTCGATCTCCTGCCGGCGCCATTTTCCGTACGAAAACGATTCGCGGCGGGAAATCGCTCCCTGACCCCCGCTGGACCTCCAGGAACTTTTGGCCAGCTTGTGGGGGGCCTCCTGACCCCCACGAGACTTGACAAAAGTCCAGCGGGGGTCCGGAAGGACCTCCTGCGGTCCAATCGTGTTCGTCTATGGCCGCCGCCATTTTTCGGCGCCATTTTGGAAAATGGCGCCGGCTGAAGACAACAAGATTCAGGAGCAGGAGCCCGTTCCGGACCGCTGCCGTTCCAGACCGCCGCTGGACCCGCAGGTTATTTAACTCATTCGGGGGGGGGGTTCGGGAGGGTGGGGGATTTAATTTAAAGGGTCGGGGGTGGGTTTTAGGGGGTTTTAGTGTGCCGGCTCACGATTCTAACGATTTATAACGATAAATCGTTAGAATCTCTATTGTATTGTGTTCCATAACGGTTTAAGACGATATTAAAATTATCGGACGATAATTTTAATCGTCCTAAAACGATTCACATCCCTAGTTCCTAGAGACCCGCTTGGGACCCAAAGGAGCCTCATACCATTTGTTTCCTTGCCTGACCCTTCTCCTTCCTCCAGCAAGCTAAAAATATCAATATATTATTGATGGCATATGCGGCACTGGAGTGAATGCGGAATGCCCTGCCACAACTGCTCTGTGAGCCCTGTGCTACTGATGACCCCCGAGAGTTAAAGGAAGATGCTGGTGAGGAACTCTGGCTGCTAAAGGAGTTGGAGCAACAGGGGTTTGTCCTACTCATTCTCTTATGCTTCCTTTCACTTTTGTCATGCTCTACAGGGGGCTGAGCCTTACTGGTCTCTGTCGGGGGGTGGGACACCCTCTCCACCCCTGGCAGTTGTTCAGTAGATTCCCAAGCCTCTTGCAATGATGTGACCCCGCTGGACTCACCTGCAGCAATTGACGGCACCACAGGCTGCACACTGGGGGCATGGTCCCGACTCTCATCTGTGGCACTCTGTAGGTCTAGCTGGTTCAGGATGCTGGAGCTCTTGAATGCAGGGTAGACTGGGGCAGAGAAAGAGGGGACTGATGTCATGGAACGCCATAGTGCGATTTGATAAATGACCCTGTTAGACTGAGAGCCAATTTTCAAAGTTATTTATGCTGGTAAAAGGTATTTTACCAGCATAAATGTATTTTACCTGATAAAATGTATTTTACCTACATAAATCAGTAGAATTGTGCATTCATTTTTTATTTGTTTTATTTGTTTACACATTTACAAATGTGTTTTGCACACCTTTTATATTATGTAGGGATGTGAATCGTTTTTTGACAATTTAAAATATCGTCCGATATTTTTTTAAATCATCAAAAATCATTAAAGAGTGCGATACAATAGAAATTCCCCCGATTTATCGTGAAAAAATTGTTAATCGGGTTAGTGTCCACTAAAGGGAATTATTTGGGGGGAGGGTGGGAAAACCGGCACACCAAAACAACCCTTAAACCCACCCCAACCCTTTAAAACTAATCCCTTACCTTCCCCAACCCTCCCAAACCCCCCCCCAAAACTTTTTACATGTACCTGGTGGTCCAGTGGAAGCCCCGGGACTGATTGCCCGCTCTCGGGCCGTCGGCTGCCACTCATAAAAATGGCGGTGATGGCCCGATAACCCCCCCACCTGACCCTTTAAAAGTGCCCCCTTAGCTTCCCCCACCCTCCCGATCCCCCCAAAACATTTTAAAATTACCTGGTGGTCCAGTGGTGGTCCCGAGACTGATCTCCCGTTCTCGGGCCATCGGCTGCCACTAATAAAAATGGCGCCGATAGCCCTTTGCCCTTACCATGTGACAGGGTATCCGTGCCATTGGCCAGTCCCTGACACATGGTAGGAGCACTGGATGGCTGGGAGGTCGCTCCCAGGACTTCCGCTAGATCACCAGGTATTTGTAAAAAGTTTTGGGGGGGTTCGGGAGGGTGGGAGAAGCTAAGGGGTGAATTTTAATGGGTTCGGTGGTTTGTTTTTTTTTATCGGCTTGGGCCTCACTAAAAAAAAATTAGCGATGTGAATTGGAATCGGAACCGATTCCGATTCACATCTCTACCGATCATATTTTTTTCTCCTTCCAGCCGAACCCGATCGTTAAAACGATCGGGCACACGATTCACATCCCTAATGTTATGCATCCCCCTGTTCAGGAAACTTCACTTGAGGGGTAGAGCAGGACTGCAGGATGGGATATAGTGTGGTCTTCTCCTAAACTTAGCCCCCTTCCCCTCAGGTTGGGCCTTTGGGTGCTAGGGGCCAGTAGGAGTCTAGTTGGCAGCAGTCATGGGAAGTTTGAGAACAGGCGGGATCAGGCAAGGCAATGAACAGTCTGGGTTAAGCAAAGCTTTGGCAGGCAGGACCAGGTAAGGCTGAGGACAGGCTGGATCTGGCAAAGCTGTGGACAGGCTGGATCTAGCAATGCTATGGACAGGATAGAGCAGGTCTGAAACAAGGCTGGGTCTATGAGCAGGCACAGGACAAGGACACAACACCCGACAAGGACAGAGCAGAACAAAGACAGGACAGGACTGGAAGAAGTCTAGACATAACAAGGGCTGAGCAAGGCAATACAGAACACAGAATGAATACACTCAAAGGCAGCTAGGCAGAAGGCCTGTAGACTACTAGATAGCAGAATAAGGTCAATAACCACAACACAGACAAGGCAAAGAGCGAGAAGTCCAGATGGCCACAAGGCAAGGCAAAGCAAGGATAGAAACAGAAGACCTGAAGGCCACAAGGCAAGGTAGTTTAAAGGGGGTAATCTAAAAAAAAACAAAAACAACCAGAAAAAATAGACTTTCCTGATCCTGAAGATCCAGAGGGTGACGGTGATGTGTCCTGAGTGAAGAGACCTAAGCTGATTAGACCAGAGACAGTGATGGCATCAGGGCAAGGGCTGAAAACAGCACTCTGCAAAGCTAATACAGAGGTTGGAGGCTAGAGACTGAAGGCCTGAAACTGGAGATGCAGAAGGAAAGAGACCTGTAAAATAAAGAAAAGAAAGAGATGAGATCAGAGAAAGAGTTGTACAATAGTAAGAGACTACAGCAAGAACCCAGACTCAAGGGAGAGTGGTTGCCCCAGCATGAAATGTTAACACTGTCTCGGTCAATGGAAAAGGATAACAATGAGTGACTGTGAAGTCAGAGTTAAGAAGATAGTGCAGATGGAGAAACTGAACAAATATAAAGAAAAAGAGTAAGAATTGCATGAAAAGACTGGCCAGGCCATTGAGCAAGGCATTAGTACACAGAGGAAAACAGAGGCACTAGGTTCTAGGCTGCAAGATAGTAGGGAAGTTAAACACGACAAGAAATGAAAATATAAGCACACAGAAGGAGGGAGGAAGGAGCTGTGAGGAGTCAGAGCTGTAGGAGCAAATAAAAGAAAACCACCCCACACAAGAAGAAGAGCATGTGAGAAACACTCCAAAAACTTTAATGACTCACAAGGAAAAGAAAGGTATCAGACCTGCAAGAGAGAAGGGGCCTGAGTGGTGACTGCAGCGTCAGATCACCACTCTGGCAGTGCTACGAAATAATGAAGAAGAGAGCTGTCTGGCTGAAAGGAGGCTGCACAATAGAGTGATTGCTAATGATGACTAGTGCAACCTGAGCCAGAAAGGCTGACTGAAGCCCTTTGAAGGTCCATTGCTTGGAACGGCCTGGTGAACCCAAGTCAGACTTAGAGAAGAGAACCAGCTAAGAAAGAAGCCACATCAAGTCAAACCATGATCCTGCCACATGATACCAGAAAGACTTCTTTCAGAAATGGTAACAAACTGCTGGTGGAACGTGACTCAAATGACTGCACGAATCGGCAGCCACCATGCTGAGAGAGAGTTGTGACCAACGCCTGAAAGAATAAGTAACTGAGACAAGTCAGGACACACTGACTAAATAGAGAAATCCTTAAGAAACCTAGTCCGAGTATGAGACAAGAAGGAATGCTGCTAAGAGGCTGCAACGAAATCAGAAGAGAGAGAAAAACTGCCATAAGAAAGGTGTTGGAAACACTGCAAGTAGGGAGTCATGACTGAGAGAGTGAAGCCACTGACAGGAACGAGGTTGGGCCATTTAGGAAGAGAGTCACTCATGTGTGCACATAATTTGAGCACTGAAAAGGGACTCAGAAAAAGATCAGAGAAGCTGGATCGCTGCACTATAACCGAGCCACCACCAAAACAGAGATAGTGGCCGCCCTGTCAGGACCACGATGTGCACAGCAGGAGAGAAGCTTTTCATGGTGAGGTGGTGAGAATGCATGGAGCACCGAAGCATGAAGAAAACATAAAGCCGCAGTAAGGAAAGATCAGCCTGCCCACATTATGTAGAGAAAGGCATCAGAGCTTGGGAAAAAGAGGGTCCAGATGCTGGCTGCCACGATATATAAGAAATGCCAGATAAAAAAAAAGGACTGCAATGACCTGGAAGTGTTGCACTAGATCCTCACCACAAGAGGCCACTGCACAATGAGAAGTGATACTACTGGACCAGGAATCGAAGAAAGGAGAGGGAAGCTGGAAAAACAAAACTGCTATAATTAAGCTGACTGGTAGCGGTCAGCAGTAGTAATAATAGCTGCCACTGCTGGTGCCATGCTTTTCATGGGACCAGAGCAACCCCATAAAAGGAAAAAGAAAACCTACCTGCCCCTGTTGCCACCACTGAAGACACCTCTGGTGAGTGTCTCAAGGCTCACTTTCATTTTTGTTTTATTTTTTAAAACACTATAATGATATGCAGGCTCTAGGAGGGCTCTGAGGATATTAAAAAGTTCAGGCTAGAATAAGAAATATCAGTGATGATGTCAGCAACCTCCAGCAATTCCTGAGGAGGGTGGTGGTGGGTTCACCAGTGTGAGTGACAATAAGGAAAATTAAATGTATAGGTTAGGGAAAAGTGGTGACCTGACAAACAGTAACAATGCACCTCCAAAGTAACTTTCAATTTCCGTTATCAAAAGTTTCTTTTTTTAGACACAGAGTACTGCCCTGTTCAGGAAATCCTAACCAGGATCCTATAAAGCAAAATATAAGAAGTCCAAAGAATAAAACAAAAGACACTGAGACTGACAGAGAAATTCAAATGCACCAATCAAATCCATCTGTGCAGCAATTAGGTCACTCCAATCTATAATTTGATGTTATGATCAATGATACTGATGTATCTACTCACATTGATGATTAGTTAATTAGATGCACTCATCCTTGTTTTTAAAACCATTTTCTCAATGTCCAGAGTAATTTGGAAAATATACATTTATTAATCCTTAACAATTCATGAAACATTCGTAACTACAGCAAACCAGTGTCAGCAATTTGTTATATTTATTTTATTTATTTATTTTTATTTTTTCTGTACCGACATTCCTGTAAAATATACAAATCATATCGGTTTACAGTGTAACATCAACAATCGCTCGGTGGCAGTACAAGGAACATTGGTTACAGTTAACAAAATAAAATCGGTCAAAAACTCCTCATAACATATTATAATACTATAACTCATCTTGAAATATCATAAAATAAACTATAATAAAATGAATGTTATAGAGATTATGTTATAGAGATTGTGAACGTTATAGAGATTGTTATAGAGAATGTTATAGAGATTGTGCTACCGAAAAATTAGAATTTATTAGAAGAATTTTAAAAAACACATGGGCAAGATGAGAGATGTTGTGAATGTTCGTATATTCACAATTGATTATATTTAAGGAAAAAATTAATATGAATAAAATGAAAGATGTTTTTTGAACCTGTGATTAAATCTCCTGAGTTCAGATCCAGTCTGACAGCATTTTTTCTCAGTGCTGAGGTCCTTTCCTTTTAGAACAAAAAAAGAACAAAAATAGTTAAAGATTGTATATATTGTAATCACAGGAGTTCATTTTAGAATAGGAATTAAAACATTTTCATTTAAACAATGTTACTTCTGACATTCTACAGTATGTTTTATTTTCATTTATTTTATTTCTTTTTTACCTATTTTAGGCCTGGATTTATCAAAATGCGGTATCTCATGCGATAGCAAAAGGAGCATGGTTTATGCAAATATTCATTTTATTGCAATTTGTGCTAATTACCTATGCTCCTACCATGTGACAGGGGCCATCCAATGGCTCCGGTAGCCCCTGTGACATAGTAAGGTCAAAGGCTATCAGCGCCATTTTGAATACCTGCAGCCAACGGCATGAGTGCAGGAGATGGCTCCCGGACCCCCCGCTGGACCACCAGGGAGTTTTCATAAGTCTTTGGGGGGAGGGGGGGGTCAGGAGGGTGGGAGGTTGTAGTTAATTCAATTTTAGCCAGGAAACGAATAAGAATGAATGCATGAACATATTGGGGGCCCCCCTTGCTGAATGCAACGTATCTGCCCCCCGATGAATACGAATACCGAATGCAACATATGCCGTCCCTTTGCACATCCCTAGTTGCTATCCTTAAAGGAAACATAGGGTAACCTGTATGGTGTAGCAGATACTATCATAAGAAGCTTATTGGGCCAACTGGATGGACCATTTTGGTACTTTTTTTGACATCATTTCTATGTTACTATGACTCGCACAACCACCTATAAAAGGGCCATAGAACAAATATTATTACAGGCCTTAGAACACAAATCCATCTCCTACTGGAAAAAGAGAACAAGCTATAGATCCTCTCACACACACTTCTTCTAGCAGAATCCTTTACCATGGCCACACAAGCAGAGCACAGGCCAGCCCCTACCTAAATACTAGGGGTGTGCATTCGGATTGACCGCATTAGTAAAACGCAACTCATATTTTTTTTTTACTTAAAAAATTGATTCGACATAAACGATCGGATTTCCCACATATCGAACATAGATATGTTCGATATGTGGGAAATCGCGATTGTTGAGCCAAAATAAAATATAAACCCCCTCACCCTCCTTAACCCCCCCCCCCCCCCCCGACTTACCACAACTCCCTGGTGATGGAGCGAGGAGTGAGGACGCCATTTCTGCAATCCTTGGCGAGAAGCATGTGACGTCGGCGGCACGTCGAGTGACGCCGGCGTCACGTGATTCCCGGCTCGTTCGCGCCGGACGGCTCGTTCGGCCCAAAAAGAACTTTTGGCCAGCTTGGGGGGGCCTCCTGACCCCCTCAAGCTGGCCAAAAGTTCTTTTTGGGCCGAACGAGCCGTCCGGCGCGAACGAGCCGGGAATCACGTGACGCCGCGTCACTCGACGTGCCACCGACGTCACATGCTTCTCGCCAAGGATTGCAGAAATGACGTCCTCACTCCTCGCTCGATCACCAGAGAGTTGTGGTAAGTCTGGGGGGGGGATTAAGGAGGGTGAGGGGGTTTAATTTTTTTTTTTGCACATATGTACATATACCCAACTCATTGGATTTTTTTTATGTCCATATTGGCCGCAAGTGGGACCCCCTTTCGGACATAAAAAATATGAACATAAAATTTTGCTCTGCACATCCCTACTAAATACAGAATAGGGGACCACAAATTAGAAACAAAAACATGCAGACAAAAACTTCATTATATTCAACTTGAGGAGTAAAAATTTGTCAAATTTGTTTGCAGTCATGTGGGACTAGTTCACACTGGGGTAAATTTTCATACCTACGTGCGGGCGTACATGTGCGCGCGCTACCCGGCGCACACACATGTACGCCCTATTTTATAACATGCGCGCGCAGGCGCACATATGTTATAAAATTGGAGGTCGGCACGCATTGAAGCCCGGGGCCTTCCCCCTTTCCCTTCCCCCTATTCTAATCTTCCTACCCCTTCCCCTAACCTTTCCCCCTCAGCCCTACTCTAAACCCCCCGAAATCTGTCTTTATTTTTGCGTGCACGGGCAGCCTGCCGGCACACGATCCTCTGACATAGTGGCAAATGGCCGCTGTGCCGGAGGCCTCTGTCCCCACCCCTGCCCCGCCCCTGGACCGCCCCACCCCCGGACCACCCTGATCCCAGACCGCCCCTTTTGTAAAACCCCGGGACTTAGACGTGTCGCAGGGCTTTACGCGCATTGCCGGGTCTTTATAAAATAGGCCCAGCGCGCGTAACCCCCCCATGCACGTAAATCCTCTGGATTTATGCATGTAGGGCTTTTAAAATCCGGCCCACTATTTTTTATATGTGATCATTCGATTGCAGTACAAGCAATCTGGACAATAAACATTTGAAATGGTTCAATTAAAGGTGGCTCATTCTTTGGTGAAGTGGAGAAAGAAGGTGCCAGAGGCAGAAGTGATATTCCAGTGCCATCCTTCACTCAGTAATGCCCTTCCTAGCAGATGTTAGTTCTGGCAGGCAGAAGCAATCACATGGGCTGCAAATTTACAGACTACGTGCAATAAAAGAAAAAAAAAAGGGAAACCCTGAAAATCAACCCCTGACATCAAAATTCAGGACTTATGCCATCCCTACAGGGACTAGGATAAAAGTGGAAGACCTTTCACCTCCACAAACCTAGAGACACCTCAATGCCCAACTTCTGCTTTCCCTGCCAGATTCAGGCACCTTAAAGCCAAACAGAATAGATAGTGCTGCTGTTTATTCTGCAGCTGTGGGATCTAGCCCAGTATAAAGCTTCTACACAGCCATATTTTTAAAATATTTTTATGCAGCCCAAAAATACCTGCTGCACTTTGCAGAGGGGATGGGGAGAGAGAGAGGGGCACCTCCAAGCATGAGTGGGTTTGGAGGAGCACCAGCCCCATAAGGAAGTCCAACCCTTGCTCCATGCAAAAGCTCTCAGTCCAAAGGGTGGAGTGGCACTCTGGGGGTTAGGAGCCATGGGCAGTGTCTGGACCTGGGAGGAGGAGGAGGGACTGGGGTCGGAGTGGGCATAAGGGGAGCTGTGTTGAAGGAGAGCCAGGGTAGGGAAGGTCTGAGAGCCTGGGCTGGCTCCTACCTGCTGCTGTTCCTGAAATCAGACAGGATGAACTTGAACCATGGTAGCAGCAGCAGCAGCGGCTCCCCCCCCCCCCCCCATGCTCCCTGGTTTCTTTCACTACAGGTCAGAAGACGTCATTGGCGACACAAGGCAATGGGTAGCTTGGGGCTCTTCCTCGTTTGCTGTATGTCTCTGCCCATCATGCCAAAGAATTGTAAATGCAGTTCAGACTTCTTAAGAAGCAAATTCCAGAAATATGAACTCTTCTGGCCCCATGGTTGAAAGCTCAGCTTTTTCAACTGTGGGGCTCTTTATCTACAGCTCCCTGGGTGGTTCAAACATCAGACATAGCCCCACAGTTGAAAAAGCTGAGCGTGGTTCAAGCAGCTGATCTTTTTACCATGGGGCCAGAAGAGGAAAAAGCGGCACCTCCTGCAAAAGGAAGTGCTGGATCAGTGAGAGGATGTGGTGCCCCAAGATTATGGCGAATAAGATGTGTGTGCACTCCTTCTGCATCACCGGCCCTATTTATGTGGTGGGCCGGCAGCATCTTTAAACTGTGGCACCTATGGTCGAGGCCATACTGACCATAGGCTAGCTATGACTCTCCTCTTTAACTCAAAATAAAATCAATGTGCTTTCTGTGCCCATGCCTGCTAGATATCTTCTGCAACTGCATTCTAACTAAAAAAATACACACTTTACTTTCCAGCTTTATGACCTTCTTTTGACTTCAAATTTTATTACACAAAGGCAGCATTGGCAAGAAGTGAGAAGTACAAATGAAAATTATAGCAAAACATTTCAGCAAGCTATATTACTACTGAACAGGGTAACTCCTCTTTTAGCCTTTCTCTTTTACAGAAAAGCTTAAAATTTTAGAGGGTTATTTTAATTTCACTTTTCCATTTACTCAAGTCAATACCAGAGTACTTATCTCTCTAATCAATAGAGTATCTGTGACTTTCTGGTTGCTTTAATAGTGATCCTCACCCTTTGTACCATACAGTTCTTTATCATACACAGTTCTGAACACTGTCCAGGCTCTACTTTATGATACAGAGGTCTTTCTCCCAAATGTCAAGCTACAAATCTTCTCAGCTCTGATAAAAAGCTGCTCTTACCTTAAATGACAGGTTTCGACTGCAAGATTTCTAAAATGACAGCTTTTATTGGGATTTCCTTGCAATGTAACTTACTATTGGCAGAAAATTCAGTTCAAATTCAAGCCATGACATAGATAATAAGGCCAATTTTCAAGAAATGACTAAGGCCTAGATTTTCTAAGACACCGCGGCATTGTGAATCGCGCGGTTCAGGGGGGCGAACTGGGGAGCAGGCCTGCGATTGCGGGCAGCGATCGCACCTCCATGGTGCGATCGCTGCCGGCCATCGTAAAAGGTGGTGCTATTGGGCGTGAAATTGGAAGCGAAAAGGCTCCTTATCTTTTCGCCATCCTCGCTGTTTTGAGGCATCCGCTTCGGTGCCACCCCGACTCCTCCCCTTCCGGTGGCTACTCCTCCCCGACTCCTCCATGATCTAGCTATCACACGCGAAAAGCCCCTTTTCGTGTGTGCTAGCTTTAGAAAACCTTGAATAGGTAAATTAAGCTGATTTTCAGGTGTATTAAGTCAGCTATATTTTTCACTGGAAATCAACCTGAATCTGGACAGCTAAGCTTAGTCAACTTGAATTAGGATGATCAGTCTTTGCCTAAAGTTAATTGTCTAGCACTAGAAATCAACACTCTCTGAATAAGGGATCAATTAATTTACTATGTTACATTAGTGCTTTTGCATGTGGTAAACCATGTTTACTGTGCAATAATACATTAACGTGAAATATTTTCAAATAACACGCAAAAATTTGTGATTATCACAGTCTTTTATAAATTATTTGCTACGTCAAAAGTCAGGTACAACACTGCTGTCATAATGAACTGCATTAAGAGAAACAAAAAAAAAATACCTAAAACACCTATCCCACAGAATATATACAATCAAAAAAATAGATGAAATACTCAAAAGCAATATTTAAACTAGTATCATAAAGTCCTGTATTTTAACACTCAACAAAGGCATGAAGCCTAATACGAGTGAAGGAACATTTAGTTTTTGAATATATGCACTTAGAAACACAAGACAATCTTGGATTTTGTTTGTAATAGTTTCCTATCAAAAATAATCTTCATTTAAGAAATTGCTAAATACTTAAAGTGGAATTTTAAAAGCCTGGCACCTGCCAAAACCAAGAGATTTGCGCACAGGTTGGGCCGGCATGCACCACACAGATTTTAAAAGCCGTCTGGATATGCGTGTACTTGCGTTGCCGCTACGCACACAAATGAAAAGTTCAAAACAAGAAGTGAGGTGTGGGTGTGGACTGGATGGGGCATGGGTCTTCCTGGATTTTAACTTGAAATTAGTGCATAAATACTTACTCCAAGGTCCCCTGGGTCATCCTGCTTCTGCTATGGATGATGTGCAAGTTATAAAATAAAGATAAATAGACAGAACAGCAGGGTTTTAAAGGTTATGGCTTACAGAGGAGAAGGAAGGCTATTAAACCTGGGGGTTTTGGAAGTCCTATCACTTACCCGGGCAAACTGGGTGTGAACTGGGAAAATTGGTAATGGTGTTGGTGCGTGTGTCTTTTATAATCCCCTCACTTATGCAGTAGAAATGGTATTTGCATGCATAGGCATGTGTCCACTTAAAATTAAGCGTGTATGCGGTCAGGCTATTTTATAACATGTGTGCATAAACATGTGTTTAATATAAAATGGCCATGTCCCTGGGTGCAGGCTGACAAATGTGCACACATGTGTGCCCGCGTGCCTGTTTAAATGTTACTGTCCCTTCTTTCAGACAGTCCATAGGTAACTCGATTTCAAAACAACCATATCCTGAATTCCAAAACTCCAGCTGTCCTTGGCAAAAAAACGCCTGACACCCAACACTGACAGTGTTTTGGCATATGATGCCTGCTTCAGGGGCTTAATTAACAGTCTGATTGGACCAATGCCTTTCTGACTGAGATCAATAGAGTGTGTGTGTATCTTTGGGTCAGAGAGAAAGACACACACACAAACTTTATCTGCATCAGAGAGCAAGTGTGTGTGTTTGTGTGTTTGGGTCAGAGAAAAAGTCACACACACATAAACTTTATCTGCATCAGAGAGCAAGTGTGTGTGTGTGTGTGTGTGTCTTTCACTCTGACCCAAACACACACACACACACACACACACTAACTCTCTTAGACACACACATTCTGCTGTTCATGTGTTCACACAGAGAGTTCCCCCCCACCTCAGCACTTCTTCATTATTATATAAAAAGTTCTTATTGTTGCAAGCCCTTTTCTAGTCCCCTGTGAATCTCATTCCTACCCATTCTCTAGAAGACTCACTGGTTCCACAGGAAGTTTCTTCTCTCAGGACTCAGACCAGCTACCTCAGACAGAAGCCTCACTTACAATGAACAGACACTTCCTCTTGGCTCCCTCCCTCCATTTCTGTGTCTTTAACTTGCCTTCACTTCTCCATTCCAGTGAATTCCCATTGAATGTGTGCTATAGAGAGTCTTCTACTTTTATAGTTCCCCATTCTATGCTCTACCTGTCTACTCCAGGGGAGCAGTACCAGAAGTGATCCATGCTGTTCTTATGGGATCTTAAAAAAATGAAAGCCCTGGCCAAGACTGAGGAAAGTCATCAACCCAAAGCAGCACAGATCCAGATGGAATCCTGCTTTCTCACATAGAGCCCGAAGAGCTAGGGAAAGTGCATTAGGCACCATAGGCAAACCTTGCAGTCACGCAATCCCATGGCCCTGCTCTCTCTACACACAAAAATGATACATTTATGAATAAAGATTTTAAATGAAAAAGAACATTCAAAGTACAGACTTCAGAGGTAAAAATATAATTTAAAACAACAAGCAGTGAGGAGGAGTAGCTTAGTAGTTAGAGCAGCAGTCTACAAACCACCAGTGAAGCCAGAGTTAAAATCCTATGGATGCTCCTTTGATCTTGGGCAAGTCACTTCACCCTCTTGACTCAGGGCCAACCTTAAGGCCTTATTTACTGCGCTAGGGCATTATTGCATTAAGTGCCTTAAGTACCTGATTTCATAAGAAATGTTTTCTTTATGTGTGAAAAAATAGCACATCAAGCACAGAAAAGCGTTTTTTTAATATATATATTTTTTGGGGGGGGGAACTCCTCAGGTCAATGTGTTGATCCCAGAAACAGAGTCCTCCAATGCTCATACTTCCTCACTTGGATGAGCAGGTAAAGAGCTCTTTATAGATTTCTTGCCCTTTCCAGCTACCTTTTTGGTTTTGCCCCATACTTCGCTTGGCTTGATAGACTTTTGGTCTGCTCCTTTTTTTTTCTTTTAAAACATTTGAGCACTGTTTTCATTACTGAGGCTTAAGGCTGCTGCCTTACTACTGGAATGAGAAGCAGTGGAGCTGTCAGAATCCACATTACTACATGAAGACCTACCCAGTTCTGCAGAGGAGGACTCTATGTCCTTATTCTTAATGCCTGATTTGTTCTTTTTCTTTGTCTCGGTCGCTGTGTCATCATTCTTCAAATTTCTCTTGAGCTACCTGGAACCATGTTGACTCACTTGCTGCCTCTGGTCATTCAATAAATCATCAATCTCTTTTTGTTTCATGGAGCAGCGTGTCCACCCGACATACCTGGTGCCAGCCGGTACTTTATCGGCCGGTGCTCTCCTGTTTGCGGTTTTCTTCTTTGTGTTGGACCACTGTTGTGCCTTCTTCTTGCTTGCCACTGCTTTTGGTGACATGATTATTACTACTTGTGGATGAAAATGAGAGAGATGCATTTTTTTTAAACACAATTCTTAAGGAATACATTTTTGTTGTTGGTCTTGTCCCTGGACTACTCTTTAATAATCAATGGAACTTTACATTTTATTTATTTTAATTAAGACATAATGATGTCTCTTAAATTCTTTACTATATAATATTATTTATTTTTTATAATTATCTGTCCTGATGAATATGTTGAATAGTTCATAGAGCAGAAGTTAGCACCGTGCTCATGAAGGCCTTCAACTGGGGGTTACAATAATTATGTTTGATAGATATCAAGTGTGCTTCCCATTTATCCTTCCCTATTTTGTTTGGCGCTAATGTCCCGACTTCCCTAAATGTAACAGCTTGCAAATACCCATTGGCATACTCATTTCTTTCTCTTTTGCATCACAGTGAATTCAAAATTGCCACCACAGCTCAATAATCACACACTTTCGGGGAAGGGATGGGGAATAAAATACATGGTGCACTGTTGGCTTACCCTTTCTCGGCAGCTAGCCACCCAAACCTGAAGAGCTTCCTCTTATGACACTGCTCCGGTTCTCAATTGCACCTAATCAGTGACGTCAATGTTCCAAAGAAAAATATATATTAGGGATGTGAATCATTTTTGAACGATTAAAATTATCGTCAGATAATTTTAAAATCGTTCTAAATCGTTAGAGTGCATAATATAATACAAATGCCCCCGATTTATCGTCAGGGGCATTTGTATTGGTGGGGTGATGGCGCCGGCCATCACCCCACCCTCACTTGCCTATCCCCTCTCGCGAGCCTGCTCCACATGTGACTTCTGTCCACTTCATTTGTTTTAAAATTATTCCAGCCTGGCAAACAGCCAATCACAAATTTAAACCTACAGACCAGACTCCACAATACTAATACCAATAATCAGCTTGAATCTCTATGATTTTTTTGTTTTGTTTTGTTTTATTACCGTTCAGACATGCTGCGAGCAACAATCTCCATGACCGCACTGTTTCATTCAACTTATCTGGGCACATACGCTGCCATCTCGAGTAGAAGCCTATGCCACTGGAAGCAGGCTGCCGCTGCACATAGGCGGTAACATGCAAGAATTGCTCACAAAAGCCACTCACAGGAGAGAGGAGAAAAAGGGGTGAGCACAGGCTCGTAGCTGTTTTTATAGCCACCCTGACGTCACCCCATTCTCTGCCTCCCATCCCTATTGGTTGTTATAATATTTTATTACAGCGTTCCTTTGCTGATCTCCCCCCCTCTCCCTTCCGATTCTCCCACTCTCCCTTCCTCTTTATTTCCCCCTCCCTAAACCTCCCAGCCTTGCTTAAATGGGGCACTGGAACCCAGCACAAGTTAACAACATAAGAACATAAGAAGTTGTAATACTGGGTCAGAGCAAGGGTCCATCAAGCTCAGCATCCTGTTTCCAACGGAGGCCAATCCAGGTTACAAATACCTGGCAAATACCCAAACATTAAATAGATCCCATGCTACTAATGCCAGTAATAGCAGTGGCAATTCCATAACTCAACTTGATTAATAGCAGTTAATTGACTTCTCTCGGCAAGAACTTATGAAAACATTTTTTAAACCCAGCTACACTAACTGCAGTAACCATGTTCTCTGGCAACAAATTCCAGAGCTTAATTGTATGTTGAGAAAAATAATTTTCTCTGATTTGTTTTAAATGTGCTACTTTCTGACTTCATGGAGTGCCCCCTAGTCCTTCTTTTATCCGAAAGAGAAAATAACCATTACAAATTTACCCATTCTAGACTCTAATGATTCTATAGACTTCTATCATATCCCCCCTTAACTGTCTCTTCTCCAAGCTGAACAGCCCTAATCTCTTTAGCCTTTCCTCATAGGGAGACATTCCACCCCCTTTATCATTTTGGTTGCCCTTCTCTGTACCTTTTCCAGTGCAACTCTGTCTTTTTTCAGATGCGGCAACCAGAATTGTAGACAGTAGTAAAGGTGTGGTCTCATCATGGAGTGATACAGAGGCATTATGACATTTTCTGTTTTATTCACTTTTCCCTTCCTAATAATTCCTAAAATTCTGTTTGCTTTTTTGACTGATGCAGCACACTGAGCCAATTATTTCAAAGTATTATCCAATATGACACCTAAATTTTTCTTCCTGGGTGGTAGCATCAAATATGGAACCTAACCCTACAGCATGGGTTATTTTTTAGGGTAGCATTCGTTTTCGACGTATTGGCAATCCGCAACATATATGTCCCTATTTGTTGTATTCGTGGGGTCACGAAACGTATGGCGAACCCCCACGAATACAACGTATCTAACGAATAAACCCCCCACCCTCCTGACCCCCCCCCCCTCCAAGACTTACCAAATGTCCCTGGTGGTCCAGCGGCGGTCCTGGAGCGATCTCCTGCACTCGGGCCGTCAGCTGCCAGTATTCAAAATGCCGCCGATAGCCTTTGCCCTTACTATGTCACAAGGCTACCGGTGCCATTGGTCGGCCCCTGTCACATGGTAGAAGCACAAGATGGCACCGGCCGTCCATCTGCTGGACCACCAGGGACTTTTGGCAAGTCTTGGGGGGGTCAGGAAGGTGGGGGGTTGTACTTAATTAAATTTAAAGGGTTGGGATGGGTTTTTTTGGGGGGGAAATGAATACATATGTAACTAATGAATGGATCGGGGTCCCCCGAGAATGGATGCAATGGATTTGGGTCCCGACGAATACGAATACCGAATGGGATGAATCCGTCCCTGCTGCACATCCCTATTATATGCACTTTACACTTCAGGTGTTCCCTACTGAAAAGATGAAGATTATCTTCATCCTGTTCCTACAGGAAGGTTCTGCCTTGGACTGGGCTTCTCCTCTCCGGGGCAAGAAGACCCTCTATTGGAGGATTTGGATCGCTCCCTTCGGGACTTTCATTTTTTTTTTGATGAACCAGGATGCTCTGCCTCCGAAGTTTCTGACCTATTGCAGATTCATCAAGCATCTCGCTCTGTCAGGGAGCATGCTGTACAGTTTAGGACCCTGGCTTCCTAACTGCCCCAACCATTCACCTGTTTATCAGATCTGTTGTCTGCCTCCTGCCCCAACAATTTCCCTGCCCATTGGAGCTGCTGTCTGCTTACTGCCTCTACCCCTGCGACATGCCTACGTCATGCTGGCCATCAGCACCCAAGGGATCAACCCGCAGGGAAGTCAGTTAATGGTGAAGTTCTTGACTGTCCCTTAGTCAGGTTCATCCACCTGTGGAAGTGGGTCACTACCACCAAAGGATCTATGAAATCTAACATACTCAGAATAATTTTGTATCATCTACAAATTTGATTACCTCACTTAAGAACATAAGAACATAAGAAATTGCCATGCTGGGTCAGACCAAGGGTCCATCAAGCCCAGCATCCTGTTTCCAACAGAGGCCAAACCAGGCCACAAGAACCTGGCAAATACCCAAACACAAAGAAGATCCCATGCTACTGATGCAATTAATAGCAGTGGCTAGGTATTCCCTAAGTAAAATTGATTAATAGCCATTAATGGACTTCTCCTCCAAGAACTTATCCAAACCTTTTTTGAACTCAGCTACACTAACTGCACTAACCACATCCTCTGGCAACAAATTCTAGAGCTTTATTGTGCGTTGAGTGAAAATGAATTTTCTCTGATTAGTCCTAAATGTGCTACTTGTTAACTTCATGGAATGCCCCCTAGTCCTTCTATTATTCGAAAGTGAAAATAACCGAGTCACATCTACTCGTTCAAGACCTCTCATGATCTTAAAGACCTCTATCATATCCCCCCTCAGCCGTCTCTTCTCCAAGCTGAACAGCCCTAACCTCTTCAGCCTTTCCTCATAGGGAAGCTGTTCCATCCCCTCTATCATTCTGGTTGCCCTTCTCTGTACCTTCTCCATCGCAACTTTATGTTTTTTCAGATGCGGCGACCAGAATTGTACACAGTATTCAAGGTGTGGTCTCACCATGGAGCGATATAGAGGCATTATGACATTTTCCGTTCTATTAACCATTCCCTTCCTAATAATTCCTAACATTCTGTTTGCTTTTTTGACTGCTGCAGCACACTGAGCTGATGATTTTAAAGTATTATCCACTATGATGCCTAGATCTTTTTCCTGGGTGGTAGCTCCTAATATGGAACCTAACATCGTGTAACTACAGCAACGTATATTTTTCCCTATAAGCAGCACCTTGCACTTGTCCACATTAAATTTCATCTGCCATTTGGATGCCCAATCTTCAAGTCTTGCAAGGTCCTCCTGCAATGTATCTCAGTCTGCTTGTGATTTAACTACTCTGAATAATTTTGTTTCATCCGCAAATTTGATAACATCACTCGTCGTATTCCTTTCCAGATCATTTATATATATATTGAAAAGCACCGGTCCAAGTACAGATCCCTGAGGCACTCCACTGTTTACCCTTTTCCACTGAGAAAATTGACCATTTAATCCTACTCTCTGTTTCCTGTCTTTTAACCAGCTTGTAATCCACGAAAGGACATTGGCTCCTTTCCCATGACTTTTTAGTTTTTGTAGCAGCCTCTCATGAGGGACTTTGTCAAACGCCTTCTGAAAATCCAAATACACTACATCTACTGGTTCACCTTTATCCACATGTTTATTAACCCCTTCAAAAAAATGAAGCAGATTTGTTAGGCAAGACTTCCCTTGGGTAAATCCATGTTGACTATGTTCCATTAAACCATGTCTTTCTATATGCTTTACAATTTTGATCTTGAGAATAGTTTCCACTGTTTTTCCCAGCACTGAAGTCAGGTTCACTGGTCTATAGTTACCCGGATCGCCCCTGGAGCCTTTTTTAAATATTGGGGTTGCCTTGGCCACCCTCCAGTCTTCAGGTACAATGGATGATTTTAATGATAGGTTACAAATTTTAAATAATAGATCAGAAATTTCATTTTTGAGTTCCTTCAGAACCCTAGGATGCATACCATCCGGTCCAGGTGATTTGCTACTCTTTAGTTTGTCAATCTGGCCTTGTTGTATTCCTTTCCAGATCATTTATAAAAATATTGAAAAGCACCAGTCAAAGTACAGATCCCTGAGGCACTCCACTGTTTACTCTTTTCCACTTAGAAAATTAACCATTTAATCCTACTTTCTGCTTCCTGTCTTTTAACCAGTTTGTAATCCACAAAAGGGCATCGCCACCTATCCTGTGACTTTTTAGTTTTCTTAGAAGCCTCTCATGAGGGACTTTGTCAAATGCCTTCTGAAAATCCAAATACACTACATCTACCAGTTCACCATTATCCACATGTTTGTTAACCCCTTCAAAAAATGAAGCAGATTTGTGAGGCAAGACTTCCCTTGGGTAAATCCATGCTGACTGTGTTCCATTAAACCATGTCTTTCAATTTGCTCTGTGATTTTGATCTTTAGATCTTTAGTTCTTTAGATCTTTAGTAGTGGCTTCAGTCCCCTTGATAATTCACGCTCATCTTCTTTTAGGGGGAGATTCTCCGTATTTTAGGAACTGGGTTGCAGTCACTACACAGCTTACAAAATATAGCCTTACCTTTAAATTCATTGACTTATGTGTTTATATGCTGACTTATGCACACTATTGAAAATTATCCTTTACAGTGCAGTAGAAGATTCATGATGCACATTTAAAGGTAGATTTTAAAATTGTTGCTTGTTAAAAAATGGCCACATATGCGTGTATGCGGGCCGTGCATAAGCAATGTGAATTTTAAGAAGCCATGGCGTATACACATTCATACCATTGCATACGTATAAAATGGTAGAAAAGGGGCTGGGCATGGGCATGGGCATTCCAGGGCAGGGTGAAGTCTTACGTATGTAATTCCAAATTTTAAAAAAAAACTGACCATGGTGCACATCTGTGTATTATCTGCATAACTTTACTACAGGTCCTGATGAAGAGCAAGTCTAGCGATCTTGAGTTTTAGGGCTTTCAGCACAACGTGAAGATTCAGGGTCAAGTAGGGGGCTTACAGGATGAAGGACCAGAAGGGTTTGTAGACTTCAATATCAACTGGACAAACTGGTGGAATAATTGGAAAAACTGTTTTTTCCTCGCATGAACATGTTTAAATAATACACCTGCATACGCACATAAAAGCCGCTAAAGCCCTAATGGAAATATGTGTAGGACATTTACTCGAGTCACCTCTTAAAATTACGTACACACATACATGTGGCAGGGGGATTTTAAATGATTCACATGTACTTTTGTGCAGTGTATTCCCTCTCGCGCACCAAAACATGCGTTTATGGGTGCATGTGTGTACCTTTTAAAATTACCCAGTTATTGTGCCAAATTAACATGTACTCACTGTCTATTTATCTTTGCAAGACAGATTGCACTTTCAATAGATAGGGGGCATGAAAAAAACATTGGAACATACAGATCCAGAAACAAAAATGGGAGCAGGCGGCAACCAGATTGGTAAAATATCCAAGTTAGTTTCAGCAAAATATCCAAGTAAGTTTCAGCAAAACAATACCTTTCTGCAACTGTCATCTCCTCAGTTAGGTTAATACAGTTTGTATTCAACTTGTCCAAGTTCTGGCATCAAATGGCTAATAAAATCATTATAAAACTGTTAATAAATATTTTGTGTATCACTGAACAGATCAGTAAGACAGTCAACTGCATCCAGCTTGAGATTTACAATGGAACATCTCTGCACATTCTTTAGCAAAATTAATAGCACACCTTAAAAATGATAGATTTAGGGTCCAATGGTCATGTCAGAAATATAATCCTAAACTGAATGGTTTTTAAGATAAATTTTCTTTTGCAGAACTATATTTTAAAGCATATGATGATGGCTTAATGAAGCAATGGAAAGAGGAAAGACAATTTGGACCAAAATATGCCTGGTACTCAAAAAAACTGATATTGAGAAACATTTATTTTGATTTACCATGATTTACCATGATTTACCATGAACTATTTCTAATTTAGAATATGCATTGTTAACCTTGCAAGGAAAAAGAAAGGTATGGAACATCACTCCATTTTGTGAGAAAAACATAAAAGTCAAAGTTGAATTAAATCCTAAAGTACCTGTTGCAGTGATACAGTGGAAACCAGTTAAAATAAATAGTTATGGTAAATGTATTAAAGATACATCAGCAGATGTCTTCTTTCATTTATATGTACATCACTGTGAATTTTTACTGACTCATAAGGACCATAATATTTCAGATATACTTCAGAATCCAAGTAGAAAACCTATGTTTATGCAATAATTTATAGTTTGAGAGCCCCATAGTAATTTCATTATCACTGGAATTAAAAAAACTAATAGAACATCATGACAGAAATTGTTTCCTTTCACTTCAATTATATTGGAGAAAGTACTGAGAAATAGGTGATATTATCTAATAGCATGAAAGCATTGAAGAGGTTGGCCACTCAATTATCTTAGTAAAAGAAAAACACAGAGCACATTTCCATCTGAGTTGCAAAAATTGTACTTTTATGGGGAGAAGAGCTGCTAATTAAAGATGAGAAAAAGTGTAGGCATAAAAATAATGTTTCTTTTGGAATATGGTGTGTGGGAGGAAGGGGAAATGGGGAAGAGAGATCTAGATGAGAAGTAAAAGGAATTTGATTTTATGGAACAGAGCCATGAAATATCTTTTGCTTCTTGCCCTATCACAATGTGAGCATACTCCATGTGCTTCTTCCACCCTATTCCAGATGTTGATATTAGCAAAGATGTCCAAAAGTAAAAGCCCAAGCATGTAAGTTATCTGGATAATTTTACCTGGATAACTTTATCCAGATATTAAGCAGAAGTTATAAGAAGAAAACATTGCCCAGTTATTCAGCAGAACTTACAGGTACATTTGTTTTAATTTTTCTGGGGTCTTAGGCAAAGCCACGGCATTGGCCCAAGCCTAGGCTGAGGCCCAGGCATCTCTTTCAGGACTAAGCCATGGCCCCTGCTTTGGCCCTTGGTCTATGCTTTAAGCGAGGTCCCAGCTTCTGGCCTCAGCTGAGGTGCCGGTATCATGCTCAGGTATAGGCCTCAGGTATAGGCCATGGTACCTGAGGGCTCAGCTTTGGGCCTAGGCATAGGCCCAAAGCTGAGCCCTCAGGCTGAGCAATGATTACATTTCATTTCATTTTGGGGCCCCCAATTCATTTTGGAGCATCCTAAATTAAACAAGTTGGCCTTATTCATCACTTTTTGCAAATTAGTTTTAAATGAATGCACCTTCCTATTAGCTGACTAAAGGAAGGCTGGATAGGGGTGTTCTGGGTTGAGAATACCTGTCTGACTAACTTAGCCAGGAAAAGTGTTGCTATCAGCATCATTCGACTTAGTCAGCTGTATAAGTCTTGAACTGCTATTCAAATGCTCTTTAGTAAGCTAGAAAAACTTAAATATAAGATAGCTGAGTATATTCAGTGGTATGGCTATGTTGCTGAATATGTCGACCAAGTTATCTGAATTACTTTATCTGGCTAACTTGTGCAGCTGGATAACAGCTGAACATCATCCCCTTTATATTCCATGTTTCTATACTAACTGAGAAAATAGTAGGGATATGCATTCATTTTGAATTAATGCAAAAAATGCAAGAAATGAGGCTATTTTTCATTTGCATGAATGATACAAACAGAAAATAGGCCTCCAATGAATGTAGGAAACAATTTTAGTATATGTTTGTATTTACTTACAAAAACCCCAAAATACAGGACTCTGGTGGGACCAATCCATGGCCTAGTCTCATAACCGGGGTCTGGACCTAGGCCTAGGACAGATGCTGGAGCCTGGCATAAGGCCAGGTCCTGATTGCCGAGACCTAGGCCTAGGCCTGGGTCCAACACTGGGGCCCATCTGAGGCCCAGGCCTGAATCTAGGACTGATGATGAGGCACAGCCCAAAGATGTGTCATGATCACTTAGGCATGGATTCCAACACAGGGGCCTTGCCAAAGCTAGAACCCGTCACCAAGATCCTGGTTTCTGCACAGAGGCCCAATGCCCAGGCCTGATCTGAGGTTGGCTCATAGTTACTAAGGCCGAGACCCAGTCCTGACTCAAGGGTCTGGACAAGGTCAGGTCTCAGTCACCAAAGATAAGGCCTGGGCCTAGGCCAGGGCCTGACACTGGTGCCTGGCCAAGGTTGGATCCTGGTCACCAAGGCCCAGTATTGGGCCCAGATATAAGCTTGATCACCATGCCAGGGCCCAACCAAGGTCTGGTCGTAGTCGCCGAGGCCTAGACCTGGGACTAGGCGTAGGCCCAATGCCATGGCCCAGCCTGAGGCCAGCTCCCATTCACTGAGGCCTAGGTCTGGGTCCAGCACTGTACTTAAAAGAACACAGGCACTTCTAAGAAGTCATGGAAAAAAAAATTATCGTCTCTTTTATCTTCAAAAAAGCACACCTAGCCTGTCTGACTGACTAACTTAATGATCCATCTCTAACTAGGTATGGGTAAGCCTTTTATCCTAAAAGATCCAGCAATCAATGCTTCCATTGTATCTAGGCCCAGAAGCCAAAGTGGTAGCATGAGTCCCTTCATCTTTGTTGCACTACTACTCACTACTTATAGAAACATAGAAACATAGAAATGACAGCAGAAGAAGACCAAACGGCCCATCCAGTCTGCCCATCAAGCTTTCGCACCTTTTTTTTTCTCTCACATACTTATCTGATTCTCTTGGCTCTTAGTAACCTTTTTTTATTCTATTTCCCTTCCACCCCCGCCATTAATGTAGAGAGCAGTGTTGGAACTGCATCTAAGTGAAATAGCTTAATTTAGTTAGGGGTATTAACCACCGCAATAAGCAAGCTACACCCATGCTTATCTGTTTATTCAGACTATGTAATTCAGTCCTTGTTGATTGTTGCCTGAATATAGATCCACCTTTCTTCAACCCCCCCTGCCGTTGAAGCAGAGAGCCATGCTGGCTATGCATTGAAAGTGAAGTATCAGTCTTGCTCCCCTGCCGTTGAAACAGAGGGCTATAATGGATATGCGTGAAGTGTCAAACTTCCTCCTCTGCTGTTAAAGCAGAGAGCTATGCTGGATATGTGTGAAGTGTCAAACTTCCTCCCCTACCATTGAAGCAGAGAGTTATGCTGGATTTGCGTTGAAAGGGAAGTATCAGGTATTTTTGGTTTGATGTAGTAACCACCGTAACAAGCAAGCTACTCCCCTGCTTTTATGTGGTTGCAAATCCTTTTTTCCACATTTCCTCTTGCCGTTGAAGCATAGAGCAATGTTGGAGTCGCATTATTGAATAAGGATATTCATCTCCAGGTAGTAGTCATCATTCCCTCAAGCCACCCCCATGCCTCTTCTCTTCATTCACATCCTCTAGACTTTATGGATCCACAGTATTTATCCCATGCCCCTTTGAAATCCTTCACAGTTTTGGTCTTCACCACTTCCTCCAGAAGGGCATTCCAGGCATCCACCACCCTCTCCGTGAAGAAATACTTCCTGACATTGGTTCTGAGTCTTCCTCCCTGGAGTTTTAAATCGTGACCCCTGGTTCTGCTGATTTTTTTGCAACAGAAATGGTTTGTCATTGTCTTTGGATCATTAAAACCTTTCAAGTATCTGAAAGTCTGTATCATATCACCCCTACTCCTCCTTTCCTCCAGGGTGTACATATTTAGATTCTTCAATCTCTCCTCATAAGTCATTTGATGAAGACCCTCCACCTTTTTGGTCACCCTTCTCTGGACCGCCTCCATCCTGTCTCTGTCCCTTCAGAGATATGGTCTCCAGAACTGAACACAGTACTCTAGGTGAGGCCTCACCAGGGACCTGTACAAGGGGATAATCACTTCCCTTTTCTTTCCTCTCTCTATGCAGCCCAGCATTCTTCTGGCTTTAGCTATTGCCTTGCCACATTGTTTCGCCGACTTCAGATCATTAGACACTATCACCCCAAGATCTCTCTCCTGCCCCGTGCACATCAGCCCTTCTCCCCCCATCGAATACAGTTCTTCCGGATTTCCACATCCCATATGCATGACTCTCTACATCTTGGCATTGAATCTCAACTGCCATATCTTCGACCACTCTTCCAGTTTCCTTAAATCCCGTCTCATTCTCTCCACTCCTTCCGGCGTGTCCATTTGTTGCAGATCTTAGTGTCATCCGCAAAAAGACAAACCTTACCTTCTATCCCGTCCGCAATGTCGCTCACAAAGATATTGAACAGGACCGGTCCCAACACCGACCCTTGCGGCACTCCGCTCAACACCGCTCTCTCTTCAGAGTAAGTTCCATTTACCATCACACATTGTCTTCTGTCCATCAACCAGTTTGCAATCCAGGTCACCACCTTGGCACTCACTCCTAAGCTTCTTATTTTATTCACCAGTCTCCTATGAGGAACCGTATCAAAAGCTTTGCTGAAGTCCAAGTAGATGACATCGAGAACTCTTCCTTGATCCAATTCCTTGGTTACCCAGTCAAAAAATTCTATCAGATTTGTCTGACAGGATCTTCCCCTGGTGAATCCATGCTGCCTCTGGTCCAGCAATTCTTCCAACTGTAGATAGTTCACTATTCCTTCTTTTAACAGTGACCCCATTACTTTTCCCATCACTGAGGTGAGGCTAACCGGTCTGTAATTACCAGCCTCTTCTCTGTTTCCACTCTTGTGAAGCGGGATCACCACCGCTCTTCTCCAGTCACTCGGCACCACTCCCGTTTCTAGGGATCTATTGAACAGGTCACACAGAGGACCCACCAGTACATCTCTGAGCTCCCTCAGTATCCTGGGATGAGCCTCATCAGGCCCCATGGCTTTGTCCACTTTCAGTTTCTTCAGCTCTTCCCATACATTCTCTACTGTAAATGGAGTTACATCTACTCCATTCCCCTCTAGTTTGTTAACTAGCGATGGTCCTTCTCCAGGGTCTTCTTTAGTGAACACAGAACTGAAGTATTTGTTTAATATTTGTTTAATATTTCTGCCATTTCTGCCATTTCTTCGTCTCTCTCCACACAATGTAACCGTATAATAATGGCACCCTATGGATAATTAAGAAACCACATATTTGTGCCTGACTGTAAACCGTTGTGATGGTGCTCTACTATACAACGGCATAGAAAAGTTTTAAATAAATAAATAAATAAATAAATAAACATTGATCCTTTTCACCTTTCAATTTCACTATACCACTTTGAACTTTTCTCCTTTCACTGATGTATCTGAAAAATGTTTTGTCACCTCTCTTAATCTCTTTGGCAATCCTTTCTTCCGCTTGACTTTTTGCCGTCTTGATTACTTTCTTTGTCTCCCTCAGTGCTACCAGATATTCTTCTTTGTGCTCCTCCTTTTGGTATCATTTATATTTCTTGAATGCTGTTCTTTTAGCCTTATTTTGTCAGCCACCTCCTTGGAGAACCAGATAGGTTTCATTTTTCTTTTGCTTTTCTTTAATTTTCTAACATATAGATTAGTTGCCTTGGTAATTGCTCCTTTTAGTTTGGTCCACTGTTGTTCCACATCTTAGGGATGTGCAGGGAAAAAGTTTTCGTTGCGTACGTGATACGTATTCGTGGGGAGTCAATTCCATTTCATGCGGAAGTATGGAGAATTCCATAAGTTGTCAATCTATAAATATGTTACTACGGCGAGTTAAATTATTGTCCCAGCTAAAATTAAAATTAACTACAACCCCCCACCCTCCTGACCCCCCCCAAGACTTACCAAAACTCCCTGGTGGTCCAGCGGGGAGTCAGGAAGCCATCGCTGCACTCGTTTGCCAGTTTCATCATGGTGCCGATAGCCTGTGTCACAGGGGCTGCCAGTGCCATTGGTCAGTCCCTATCACATGGTCACTGGTGCCATCTTGTGCTCCTACCATGTGACAGAGGCTGACCAATGGCACCGGTAACCCCTGTGACATAGTATGGGCAAAGGCTATCGGCGCCATTTTGAGTCCTGGCGTCAGATGGCAGGTCACTCCGGGACCCCCTTTGGACCCACAGGGACTTTTGGCCAGCTTGGGGGGGCCTCCTGACCCCCACAAGACTTGCCAAAAGTCCAGCGGGGGTCCGGGAGCGACCTCCTTGCACGCCGGCCGTCCGATGCCAATACTCAAAATGGCGCCGATCACCTTTGCCCTCACTTTGACACACATAGTGAGGGCAAAGGCGATCGGCGCCATTTTGAGACTCAAAATCGCCATCTGATGCCAATACTCAAAATGGCACCGATCGCCATCATAGTGAGGGCAAAGGTGATCGGCGCCATTTTGAGACTCAAAATCACCGTCCGATGCCAATACTCAAAATGGCGCCGATCTCCGTCATAGTGAGGGCAAAGGCGATCGGCGCCATTTTGAGTATTGGCATCGGACTGCAATTTTGAGTCTCAAAATGGCGCCGATCGCCTTTGCCCTAACTATGTGTGTCATAGTTAGGGCAAAGGCGATCGGCGCCATTTTGAGTAGTGGCATCAGGCGACCGGTGTGCAAGGAGGTTGCTCCCGGACTCCCGCTGGACTTTTGGCAAGTCTTGTGGGGGTCAGGAGGCCCCCCAAGCTGGCCAAAAGTCCCTGTGGGTCCAACGGGGGTCCCGGAGTGAACTGCTGTCCGATGCCAGGACTCAAAATGGTGCCGATAGCCTTTGCCCATTCTATGTCACAGGGGCTACCGGTGCCATTGGTCAGCCCCTGTCACATGGTAGGAGCACAAGATGGCGCTGGTGACCATGTGATAGGGACTGACCAATGGCACCGGTAGCCCCTGTGACACAGGCTATCGGCACCGTGATGAAACCGGCAAACGAGTGCAGTGATGGCTTCCTGACTCCCCGCTGGACCACCAGGGAGTTTTGGTAAGTCTTGGGGGGGTCAGGAGGGTGGGGGGTTTAAATTTTTATTTAGGAGGCCGAATAAAACAGAAATCTGTTTAATACGTGGGGAGTCGCGATGCGTTTCGCCTCCCCACGTATTTAACAGATAGCAAAAAATAAGTTGCGGATTACAAATCCGTGGAAAATGGATGCACATCCCTACCACATCTCTCTCGCTCTCCCAGCTTACTATTTCTTCTTCCAGGTACTTCCCCATAGCATGTGGCAGACATGGCTTCAGGGATAGGACCAAAAGACAGAAAATTCATCTGGACTCTGGCTTTCAACAAAAATGCACTTTTATTCTTTACAGAAACAGAGACTGCAAAAGCCTGCTTACCTCAGTAGTGCTACATCAAAAATCTGGCATTGAAATGTACAGGGTACTGACATAGTTCATTGAATCTTTATGAGTAGAAATCCCTTGTGTATATAGTGATAGCCGTATACTACCATCCACCTGGCCAAGATGGTGAGACAGACAGTGAAATACTAAGTGAAAATAGGGAAGCTAACCAAGTGGTAGTGCAGTAATAATGGGAGATTTCAATTACCCAAATATTGACTGGGTAAGTGAATCATCAGGACATGCTAGAGAGTAAAATTCCTGAATGGAATAAATGATACTTTTATGGAACAATTGGTTCAGGTACCAAAGAGAGAGGCAACAATTTTAGATCTAATTCTCAGTGGAGCACAGGATTTGGTGAGAGAGGTAACAGTGATGGGGCCGCATATATGATCAAATTTGAATTAATGACTGGAAGGGGACAGTAAGTAAATCTATGACTCTAGCACTAAACCTTTGAAAGGGGAAATTGTAAAATGAGATACATAGTTAAAAAAAATTGAAAGATGAAGCTATAAAGGTAAAAAGTGTGCAACAGGCATGGACACTGATAAAAAAGACCATTCTGGGCGGAGTTCAAGATGGCGACTGAGTGAGACGCGGAAGAAGCAGGCTCCTGGCGATACAAATAATTACCTCGAAATTTGAACTCACAGATGCCCCACACGAAGCGTAAGGCCCGACTCCGGGAGAGTCAGGCAGCCATGGAACCATCAGAAATCCGCCAAGGTACCATACCTGCTCTTTTTGCGAGGACGCCGAATCAGCCAGGAGCGAGTGCCGCAACGGTCTGGGGAGATGAGCGAACTTCCCCCGCCCAGGCAGAGGAGATATCGCTAAGTCCTGGCGCGCCTTAGACGCCGTCCCCACCGCTGCGAGGAAGTGAGGTTCGGGAATCAACACCAAAAGGGCCACCGTTGGACCGGGCAATGGAAGGAGGGTGCAGCCTGGTTGAAACTGGAGGAACGAACCAGTTTGGAGGATATATACCTCCATTACTGGGAGAAAGCCCTGAACCACTACCGCAGTTATCTTCACGGGACACTGTATCTGCTGCAGCGGAGAAGGGTGAGTCAAGTATAGAATTTAAACCTTTCCTGGTGAAACCTGTGGCAATAACAATGGAAAGCCTGTGGGAAGCAATGGCTGCTATCGAAACAGCCATTGTGAAGTTATCTAAAGTTTGTATGGACTCTAATAACAGAACTGTTGTAAATGAGAAGAAACTAGAGGTTCAAGATAAAAAAACTGAGAGAACTGGATACCAAGATAGAAAATATTGGAAAACAACATCAAAATATTATGCATCATGAGATTGTGATTGACAAAAAAGTTGAAAATATTGAAAATGCTCTCCGTAGTTTAAATGTGCGGGTCCTTAATTTTCCTGTCATTCCTCAAATTTTACCACTTGATTTGTTTAAGAAGTATTTAATGGAGGTACTGGGAATACCACTAGCAGCATTGCCGTTAATCCTCAAGGCTTATTATCTACCTCCAAAAAAGAGTATGGTTGAACAGGAGAAAGAAATATCTCAAGCTCAGATTAATGTTTCTGAACTGTTGGAACTTTCAACAGAAGATATTATCATTAATAGAGGAGTACTATTTGTAAGTTTTGCCTTTGTTACAGAAAAAAATAATGTAATGAGAATGTTCTTCCGCAAAAGATTAGAAAAGTTTTATGGTCATAAAATTTGGATATTTCCTGATATTACCCAGTAGACCCAGGAGAGGAGAAAGAAGTTTGTGGATTTAAGGATAGAAGCATTAACTATATGTTCCAAATTTGTTTTACGTTACCCCTGTAAATGTGTAGTAAAGTATCAAAATTCCACATACATTTTCTTTGAACCTTCCCAATTAAGTTTTTTCATTGACTCACACAAGGTAGCTGTAAATGCAGTACAGTGGCATAAAGTAGGCATCTCCTCGATAGCCATAAATTCTTTTTTCTTTATTTCCTAAGATTGATTCGCTCAGAGATCTTTGTATTAGTATCTGCCCCCTGAAATTCTTATTAGAAGGATGTCAATGATGTAATTATTTCCAAAATGTTTGCTTGAGATTGTTTGACATTATTAACATCCGTTTTTTCAATCACAATGAATATATTTGTGTAAATTTAAAATGCAATAAAAAAAAAATAAAAAAAAAAATACCATTCTAGAAGCACAGTGCATATGTATTCCTAACATTAAGAAAGGTAGAAGGAAGATCAAACAATTGCCAGCATGGCTAAAAAGAGAGGTGAAAGAGGCTATTTTATCCAAAAGATCTTCATTCAAAAATAGGAAGAAGGATCCATCAGAAGAAAATAGGATTAAGCATAAACATTGGCAAGTTAAATGTAAGACATTGGTAAGACAGGCTAAGAAAGAATTTGAAAAGAAGTTGGCCGTAGAGGAAAAAATACCACAATAAGAACTTTTAAAATATATCCGAAGCAGAAAGCCTGTGAGGGAGTCGGTTAGACCATTAGATGATCGAGGAATTAAAGGGGCATATAGGGAAACTAAAGGCATTGAGGAAAGATTAAACAATTTCTTTGCCTTGGTGTTTACTGAAGAAGATGTTGGGGAGATACCCATTCCAGAAATGGTTTTTAAGGGTGATGATTCAGATGAACTGAACCAAATCACAGTGAACCTGTGTTGTGGGCCTCTTTGCTCCTTCCTGAACCTGGGCTTTTATTTCTCTTCCCTGGGAAATGCTCTGTAGTCTGGATTCCCACTCTGGGTATTTAAGGTGGACCAGGCTGGAAAACTGGTCCCTGTCCTTTAAGATGTTCCGGGGTTCTAGTTTATACACCCCTTCATAAAGGTAAAACCAGGACTAGTTCAGAGATTATCTAAGTGACACAGATTCTGTTATCAAACCTATTGCAAGATCCAGTTGTGTACTAAAGTTTTAAATATTTCATTTGATTAATGTATTAAACTTATAACAGAGAAAATTAATTTTCTATGCATTTTTAACAGCTTTGGTAAGCACACTTTATTTGAGATGAACTAACATGGAAATATCTACAGATATATTCTTGCTTATTCTTGCTTACGTTTTTGCATGCCATTCCCACTAGGAAGTTTATGCTGCCTAGGTTACCAATCTAATTTACTAAATATTACACCAGTTTTTTTTATTGATATCTGGTAAAGCTAATTTCAAAGAGGCTTCAAATGCTTCGACCAATTTAATCAATTCATAAAAAAGTTCCAGAGAAATAAAAGAAACAATGAATATATAATGAATCCTTCACTGTGGTTTATTATTTCTATAAGCAAGCAAGAAGGTTGTAGACTTGCTTCAGTGCACAAAATAATGATTAATTGGATATGTTCCTTCTACTGGAAAGATTTTACAAGGGATGTGAATTTGCCTGAAACAAAACAGGAATGTTAAAGAAATTAGATAAATTTAATCAATTTCTTTGATTGACAAGAGAGTTAGATCATGGGAAAGTGCAGATAGGGATGTGCATTTGTTTGAAACAAATTTGGAAATGGCCGTTTTCAGAGTAGTTCATTTCAAAGGAACCACAAGGTTCATATTCTGTCACTGCCAGATAGCAAATTTAACTAGATAAATGTATCCATCTAACTTTGGAGGTTTATATTCAGTAATGCAACCAAACTATTGAATATAAGTGGTTATGTTAAAGTTAGGAGATCCAATAATATTGATCTATGAATTTTTTAATACATCAATTAATCAATAAACATATTTTCAAAACATATTTATCAGAATATTTCAAACATGTATTAATATTACATACACAGTAAATTCACAGATGCCCAAATGCCCAAACATTCATTCAGCTGGATAACTTCCATCTAAATGCTTCTGAAAATGAATCTCTAGATTCATACCTTTCATGAAAAACCCAGATTTTTCGAATTGTTGATTTAGGGAAATAGTGTGCGTTATTAGCATATAGCATGTATTATTTGCTAAGAAATTTATTTTGAAAAATTGAAACCCTATGGCCTCTATTACGATCCCCATTTACTCCTGCCCCATTAGGTTTCCTTGAATAATGGCACCATTCAGCACCATACTGTTTTACAGCTGTAAAACTTGTTTTAACAGCAATATTGTTTTATGGTCATAAAAACAAAGGAACATAAGAAATTGCACTGCTGGGTCAGACCAAGGGTCCATCAAGCCCAGCATCCTGTTTCCAACAGAGGCCAAACCAGGCCACAAGAACCTGGCAAGTACCCAAACACCAAGAAGATCCCATGCTACTGATGCCAGTAATAGCAGAGGCCATTTCCAAAGTCAACTTGATTAATAGCAGTTAATGGACTTCTCCTCCAAGAACTTATCCAAACCTTTTTTAAACCCAGCTACATTAACTGCATTAACCACATCCTCTGGCAACAAATTCCAGAGCTTAATTGTGCATTGAGTGAAAAATAATTTTCTCCGATTAGTCTTAAATGTGCTACTTGTTAACTTCATGGAGTGCCCCCTAGTCCTTCTAATATTTGAAAGTGTAAATAACTGATTCACATCTATTCGTTCAAGGCCTCTCATGATTTTAAAGACCTCTATCATATTCCCCTCAGCCATCTCTTCTCCAAGCTGAACCGCCCTAACCTCTTCAGCCTTTCCTCATAGGGGAGCTGTTCCATCCCCTTTATCATTTTGGTTGCCCTTCTCTGTACCTTCTCCATTGCAACTATATCTTTTTTGAGATGTGGCGACCAGAATTGTACACAGTATTCAAGGTGTGGTCTCACCAAGGAGCGATACAAAGGCATTATGACATTTTCCATTTTATTAACCATTCCCTTCCTAATAATTCTTAACATTCTGTTTGCTCATAAAACAAGATGATGCTGACTGTTGCCAAAGTGACTGGGGATCGCTCCTGCCCCTTTTAGTACTACTACAAAAGGGGTGGCAGGGGCCTCAAGGGGTAGCAGGGGTTAGTAAGGCCATGGGATGAGTTTTGTTTTTTTTTTGTTTGGTTTCTTTTTTGTAACTTTAAGTTTATTTTGTTTTTTCAAATTAAAATAAATTAAAAATTAACATAAATAAAATTCTGCACATCCCTAGCACTAGGATCTAAGTAAGGCCTTTGATATGGTTCTGTATCACAATGTATAAACAAATTGAGCACCATAAGAACAGGTCCTAATGTGTCTGACTAGATTAGGAAGTAAAATATAGCAGTAGAAAATGGAGTTTATTCCAAGGAAATGGAGATTGCCGCAGGGATTTGTTCTGAATCTGGTTCTGTTTAACATTTTGGTAAGTGATATTGAAGAAGATCTATCAGGAAAAGTTTGCCTTTTTGCAGATATAATCTTCTATTTTATGTGTCTTACTTCAGAAACTAAGTACTGACCACTCATTGCAGCTTAAGTACAATGACAGAAAATGATCATCCACAGTAGTAATTTTAACATCACCAAATATTCCAATATGTAGTATTTTTGTTTGTCAAAACTATGTTTGGGCTTGGCGTGGGCATTTGTACTTGGCTCTTTTCATGGACTTTTGTCGCAATGTTTGAAAAAGATAAGTGATCTTTCAATTTATGCAAGAATATTTGACATGCAAAATATATGTAAACAATTTTGAATAAAATATTACAATGATTAAAAGATACAGCCAGAATCATTTAAGTGGCAGTGTATCAGTCAGAATAATGGATAACCACTGTTAAGTGAACATCAGTGGACTCATTTTTCATATGATGGTCTTATAAACATATTCATTGTGTTTTCATTTTTGGTGTTATTGTGGAGCATGTTGTGATTATGCACAATGTACTAGATTTTTTTTGCGTTTTTGATGTCAAATGTATGATCTAATAAAAAGAAGAAACACCTTATAGATACACAGACGAACATCTGATATATTCAAGTTCTATATGACCATCATATAAGGATGTATAAGTCTTTGTTCACATCCACATTTTCTGTGGACTCAATTGTCAGTCATTTTCAGACTACGTCCATGTTGTAATCATCGGTCATCAGAAAATGTGTTTTTAAAGAATCATTTGAATGCACATAAAAACAAATAAAACTTCAAATCATGTGTTCCAATAGCCGCCCAACACTGCCAGCACTATTTCAGTGTTTCAATTGTCAAAAGCTGAGCATGTCTGTTAGCAATGACACCATTTCTGGACTATTTGGGGCTGTAACATTACAATTGTCCACAGATGTCAATAAGAATACTTGTATGACAATTCTAAAATCTATGATTGGTAAAATAAAACTAAGATACTGCAAAAGCTGTAACTTATAAAAACCTACTATTATAACTTATTCAGATGTGCTGCATGAGATAGTGTGGGCTCCATTAAAAATCCTAAGTTATGAAATGTGCTCCCAAAAGGAATTAACGTACCATTAAACATTAACCCCAGACAAGAACCAGTTTCTGGCTTCTTAGTAATTATGGCTTCAGTCTTCTTAAAATTTAAAACTAATTGAGAGGTTGACACCAAGGTCTGTATTTTTACTAGACACTGAGTGACTTTTTGTACTGTGGTGTTCAAATCTACTTCTACTGGGAAAAACAGCTGAACATCATCTGCATATATCTCAGAAAATGGTACCACCTGATCCAATATTTTACCGAAAGGAGCTACCATACCCATTAAAAAGTGTAGCTGAAAGAATATTTCCTTGTGGGACTCCTGCTTGAAGCTTTCGCCAAGTTGAGCTATATTTTGTGACTTCTGTTCTTGGAACCCCTTCCAATTAAATAGAAACTAAACCAGGAATACACTTCCCCTCCAATCCCTAACTCAGCTAAACAACACAGCAATAAGTTATGATTCACTGTGTCTAAAATCATTGCTCTATTGCTTATTTAGAATCTACCTGACAAACAGAAAATCAGAAATGGAGGCTGATAATGTTTCCATGTTATGTCCTGCTCTGAACCCACATTGGTGCTGGCTCAGAACAGAATTCTGATCCAAGAATGAAACAAACTGGGGATGCACTGAACGCTCCATAATTTTGCTAAGGTGGGGATATTTGATATTGGTCTGTAACTCAAGCACTGGTCCACTGGTAAGGACTCCTGTTTGATAAATGGTTGCATGTTTGCTTTTTCAGAGATTCTGAAAATATTCCTGTCTTCAATGAGCAGTTTACTATAGAAACCAACACTTCTAATAGTACATGTTTACAACCAGAAAGCACACCCATTGGGCATGGATCCAATACACAATAAGACTGTTTCAGTCTTTTTAATGTATTATCTCCCTCTATTGAGGGGATATAATCAAATAAATCCCAACTAGTAGGGGTTTGAACAATTGGATTTCTTTCTAGACTATCCGTATTGCCCACAATTCCTTTTCTTTTTATACATTTTTAATTATGTTCAGTAACAAAGCATAACATATTTCATACAATATTATATATTGGATATATATATATATGAAATAAAATAACAGGAATAACAAAGCAAAGATTAATCCCCTCTTGTATCCCCCCCTCCCTTCCCCCAACCTCAACCACCCCTAGATTAAGAAAGATTAAATTGCTCAGAAGCTTATCCTACTAAATCTCAGTTTGTTTGTAATCCAAATCAGTGGAAAACAAGAGTGACAATCAGATGATAGAAAAATGTTACTATTTTGCTGTGCAGATGAACAAATCTTGTTTTTTAGGTCTAACAGTAGTGAATTCAAAAATAACGCCCAGGTCTGTTGAAAAAGTAATTGCTTTCTTTGGAACTAGTTTTCACTGACTTCTTTTCCAGCAGAAACAAATCAATCATGGAGGTTCTCCAACTCTCTAATGTCAGTTTGCAGTATCCAGCCATTTATCCAATATAAGTCTAAAAGCTGTAATACATCCTTTAACCAAAAACTATCTACCAGCTTTCTTAACAGTAGACTCTGAATTATCATGGCCTATTAGGCAAAATGCCACTGACCAAAGAGAAGTTTCAACAGTTGTTGTTTCTATATATTGTTATAAACTTTGCCAGCATAATTGCCCAGGACCTGCTAATGATTTATAAATTACATATTTGGAATGTGTATGGAGTGTATGGAATGTGTATATAGAAATTTATATAATAGTGTAATAGATGTAACAAACGCTGAAATGGACCATTTGTCAGTCCATTCTCTCCCACTGGTTTTAAAGTGAGAATGTAACTACACAACTGTAAATAAGAAAAATAAGAAATATAATTAGTATTCTGAAAATGCAAATGTTGACAAGATGGCGCCAGCCATCCAGTGCTCCTACCATGTGACAGGGGCCGGCCAATGGCACGGATTCCCTGTCACATGGTAAGGGCAAAGGGCCATCGGCACCATTTATATTAACGCAGCCGATGGCCCGAGAGTGGGAGATCGCTCCCCGCACCCTCACTGGACCAGCAGGTAATTTTAAAACGGTTTTTGGGGGTTCGGGAGGGTGGAGGAGGGGTTTTTTGTTATCGGTTCGGACGCAGCCGATAACAAAAAAAAAATCGAGCCGGGCGATAAAACTTTTAAGACTTTGAATCGGAACCGGAACCAATCAGATTCCGGTTCCGATTTACATCTCTATTAGGCACCGTTCATTTTTAAGGCTATTTTAATTTTTCACATTTTTACTCAACACAAAATAAAAGGACAAATGACTTTACTAGATAAGAATATAAGAACATATGAAGTTGCCATACTGGGTCAGAGCGAGTGTCCATCAATCCCAGCATCCCGTTTCCAACAGTAGACAATACAAGATTCAAGTATGTGGAAAGTATCTAAATATTAAATAAATCCCATGCTTCTAATAGCAGGAATAACAATGGCTATTCCCTAGGTCTATATGATTAATAGCAGTATATGGATTTCTCCAACTGGAACTTATCCAAACATTTTTTAAACCCATCTGCAATAACTGCCCTAACCACTTCCTCCAGCAATGAATTCCAGAGCTTAATTGTTTAAAATGTGCTTTTTGCTAACTTCATGGAGTGATCCTAGTCCTTCTATTATCTGAAAGAGTAAATAACTGATTCACAATTTAAGAAGAAAACTAAAACCTGGTTATTTCAGCAGGCTTTTGAGACAAGAAAAGCATAGTACCATGATAGCAACAGAAATATTCTAGCAGACAGCATTGGAAGAGCAAAGTTTTGATTGGTTATGCGTGTGTGAATGAGTTTAAAATGAAATTGTATTATAATAATGTATGAATGAATCCACTGATTTATATTTTATTTTATATTCTTGTATTGTTTAGTAGTTATTTAAACTTTTTTACATTGTAAACCGTTGATGGTGGTATCCAAATAACAGTATAGAAAACATTTTTAAATAAATAAATAAATATTCTAGTCCTCTCATGATTTATAGACCTAAATTATATCCTTCCTCAGCCATATTTTCTCCAAAATGAAAAGCCCTAACCTCTTTAGACTTTCCTCATAGTGGAGCCATTCCATCCCCTTTATCATTTTGGTTGCCCTTCTCTGTACCTTCTCCAGTGCAACTATATCTTTTTTGAAATGCGGTGACAAGAATGCACACAGTACTCAAGGTGCGGTCTCACCAAGGAGTGATGGAGAGGCATTATGACATTCTCCATTTTATTCACCATTCCCTTCCTAATTATTCCTAACATTCAATTTGCTTTTTTGACCATCACAGCACCCTTAGTTGACAATTTCAATTTATTATCCACTGTGATGCCTAGAACTTTTTCCTGGGTGATAACTCTTAATATGGAAGCTAATATCATGTAACTACAGCATGGGTAATTTTTCCCTATATGCATCACCTTGCACTTGTCCATATTAAATTTCATCTATTTGGACTCTCAATCTTCCAGTATCACAAGATCCTCCTGCAATTTATCACAATCCACATGTGATTTATCTATTCTTAATTATGTTGTGTCATCTGCAAATTTGATCATCTCACTCAACATACCTCTTTTCAAATCATTTATAAGCATATTGAAAATCACCATTCCAAGTACAGATCCCTGAGGCACTCTACTGTATACCTTTTTCTACTGAGAAAACTATTTAATTCAATACTCCGTTTCCTATCTTTTAATCAGTTTGCATTCCATGAAAGAACATCACCTCCTATCGCTTTACTTTTTAGCTTTCTTAGAAGCCTGTCATGAGGGAATTTATCAAATGCCTTCAGAAAATCCAAATATGCTACATCTACTGGTTCACCTTTATCCACATGTTTATTAACCCCCTTAAAAAAGTGTAGCAGATTTGTGAAGCAAGACTTCCCTTGTGTAAATCCATGCTGGCTGGTCCTATTAAACTATGTCTATTTATATGTTCTGTGATTTTGTTCTTTTGAATAGTTTCCACTAGTTTTTCTGGCACTGAAGACAGGTTTACCAGTCTATAGTTTCCCAGATCACCATGGGGCCATTTTTAAATATTGGGATTACATTAGCCACCCTCTAGTCTTCAGGTAGAATGGACGATTTTAATGAAAGGTTACACATTTTTACTAGTAGGTTTGAAATTTATTTTTCAGTTTTTTAGCACCCTGGGGAACTTACCATCTTGTCCAGGTGATTTGCTGCTCTTCAGTTTTTTAATCTGGCCTACTACATCTTCTAGGTTCACTGTGATTTGATTCAGTTCATCGGAATCCTCACCCTTGAAAACTGTCTTTGGAACCAGTATATCCCCAACATACTCATTAGTAAACATGGATGCAAAGAATTAATTTAGCCTTTCTACGATGGTCTTATCTTCCCTAAGTGCCCCTTTAACCCTCATAGGTTTCCTGCTTCAGATAAGCTGTATTTTAAAAAGTTTTTATTTTTGCCTATATGGCCAACTTCATTTCAAATTCTCTCTTAGCCTGTCTTATCAATGTTTTGCATTTAACTTGATAATGCTTATGTTTTTTCCTATTTTCTTCAGATGGATTTTTTTTTTCCAATTTTTGAAGGAAGTTTTTTTTGGCTAAAATAGCCTGTGTCACTTCACCTTTTAATCATGCTGGGAACCATTTCGACTTCCTTTCACCTTAATTTGTGAAAGCATCTGGACTACATTTCTAAGATGGCGTTTTTAAACAATGTCTATGCCTGTTGTACACTCTTAGGGACAGATTTTCAAAGCGTTATGCGCGCCGAAACCAGCACTTATGCACGTAAGTGGCAGGGGCACACACAACCCAAATGTTGCATAAGGGTATTTGTGTACGTAAATGACCCTGTGCACATAACCTTACTCGAATAGCAAAGGGGCGTGTCAGGGGCGTATCAGGGGGCATGTCGGGGCGGATACAGGACATATGTGCATAAAACATATTTTATAATACATAGCTAGTTATTGTTCTATATTGATTGTATACTAGTTATTCCCCGATTTTGTTGCTTTATTTACTACTGCTTGCCTGTGTGCGCAAGCGACAAGTGAAGAGTCTGCGGCTGCTGGCTTTCATCGCTCAAGGACCAGACATTCTGGAGAAGGGCAGAAGGTGGAAGGAAGAGGTCATGGGGGAGTAACCGGTGGTAACTGGGAAAGTAGAAACGTTTTCCATAGCCGCCGTTAATGTGTGTATAACGGTAGCTGACTGCCTCAGGAGCATCTAAAGTCAACAGCTATTCTTTGGTTATTCCTTTTCTACACATGTTTACAGCAGCAATATGGCTCCTGCAATTGATACAGCTCAGAAGAGAAAGAGAGAGGAGGAGGAGGAGAATGCTGAGACAGAGGCGGTACCCTTTACATAGAGTTTACAGGACTCACACACAATTTCTGGATATGTCTGAGGAGGAAGTAATGCACCATTTCAGATTTAATAAGGAGACCATACTGTCCCTCTGCCAAATGTTAGAGGCTGATCTGCAACCTCTCACCAAAAGGAGCCATGCCTTGCCTGTACACATCAAGATGACTACATTCCTAGCATTTTTGGCTACCGGCACCTTCCAAACACCGCTTGCCATGACTTCTGGAATCACTCAGGCTGCCACATCAAGGTGTCTGGAGCTGGCCCTGGCTGCTTTGCTGCGACACACACACCACTTTATCTCCTTCCCCTTCAGAAGAGAGGAACAGCATGAAACCATGAGAGACTTTTACCAAATAGCACACTTCCCCTCAGTCTTGGGAGCTATTGATTGCACTCATATGGCCCTAAGGGCACCGGGAGGAGATGAGGCCATCTACCGCAACCACAAGGGTTTCCACTCACTAAACATGCAGGTGGTGTGCAATGCCAACGGCCTCTTCACCAATGTGGTGGCCTGCTTTCCTGGATCAACTCACGACGCCTACATTCTCACTCAATCCAGGATCTATCAACATTTCCAGCTGCAACACATCACTGGGGACTGGCTCCTAGGTAGTATGCTAATCAACTGCTCACATGAGCCCCCACCTATATTAGTAGAACCCTTATATTTAGGGTGCCACAGTAGGCATTCTGTAAGCCCTGTGAGCTGTACCCCAATGAAGCACAGACGGAATGTAACCTTCATTTTTTCTCTTATGCTACAGGTGACAGAGGCTATCCACTGAAATCCTGGCTCATGATTCCCATGGACTGAAGAAACAGCAAGGAAGGCTGTCTAACAAAGCCGTGAGGGCGACAAAACAGGATTAGCAGCCAGATGTCCAAATGATTTCCTTTATTGGGTGGTAACACGAATATATGAACAATGCCCAACTCTGGCCGAGTTTCGCCCTCTTACAATGGGGCTACATCAGGGGCTACAACATACAATAACACATACTTGTAAATAATAAAAAATAATAAAAAGAACATAACTGAAACACACAATTAGAATGGTAACATGAAAATGTGGTGTAGATATTAATTATGACACAGCATGTGAGTGTGAAAAAGAGAACAACAATTGAATTTTGGTCTTTACCTCTACTTGAGTCGTGTTATGATGACAATCCAAGTCTTAAAAAAGACTGTGCAACAAAAGGTCTGTAAATTAAATGTATAAATTCATTGAAAAACAATATTGAATCTTAAAAATTCTAAAAAATATTTATAGACCTTTCAAAAAACATCAAAGCTGGCATGATAGAATTAACCATATTAAAAATAGAGCACTAAAAAAATAATAAAATTATAACAGGTAGTGAAAAGTAAATAAAATAAATAAAATGAAATAAATTACATTTACACCATATCTTAATGTGATTTCCACTGACAAGAAAATTTGTGTGAAAGATGAATTTGTTTAAAAAAAGTTGATGTTATGTATCAATAAATGAGAGCTGCACTCAATATAGGAGTATATACTCACTATTGGAAAGGCTGGTTAAACTCTCAATGACAGCGGTACCTCAGTTTCTTATTTCGTAAACAACACAAGGGTTGCAAATGTGCCGAAATCTTGTTTGGAAAGATTGAAAAATTAAAAAAGAACATACTTCCTACGTGAATAGGCGAATTAAGATTGCAGAAACATATTGACTCTAAATACATATTGTGAAAAATTTTTTTTTAACTATGTGTACGTGTAAAACATGTGAACCAAAATAAAACAATGCTGATTTGACATTATTCAAGACAATTAGCAGGGTTATGATGAATGACTTTTGAAACGGCTCCTGGTTTGAAAAAATAAGTACATAAAGTGAGGAATATAGGTTATATGCAGATGGGTAAGTGTGCTTTAAATTCTACATATGATAAATAAATTGCTACAAAATACGGAATGTATATAAGCTGATTGACTAGAGGATAAAATAGAACATCTATGTGTTGTTTTAAGAAGATCATAAAAAACATTACATTAGCTCATAGAATGCTACTGCTGCCGGTAACTATGAGTGCTTGAATAACTATAAAAGTGCTGCAAAAAAGACGCGGAAGTAGGAACAAAACAAAGAGCTGTAAAATCATTTAGATAACATAAACAAACTTACTCTTTGATGTGGTTGTGAGGACAAACAACAGTATGGCTTTTACTTACTAACTCGAATCAAAACAGGCAAAGATGCCGCGACTGCTCTTTACATCGACTCATACTGCTATCAGTGAATGTGAGTACTTAGATAAATATAAAAGTGCTCTGAAGAAGCGAGTGTAAAACTATAAACCTAAAAAATCATTATATGCAGGCTAAAAAGTAATTTGAAAGACGTGCACAAACTTACTTTTTGATGTGGTTGTGAAAACAAACACAGGCGGCAGTGTGGCTTTCCCTTGTTAACTCGAATCAAAACAAACAAAAAAGACATGGCTGCTATTTAAAGAGGCTGAAGCGCGCCAAAATGACCTGTCTGTCAAAAGGGAGGGGGCGTGGTGATGAATACCCGTATGTGGAGGAAACTTGATTGCGGCGCATGCGAAAACAACTAGTAGGTAAACTGAACTGCCATGTATGTTGAATGATAGCAAAATGTATCAATAATTGCAAAATGTATCAATAAATACAAAACTTGATGCAAAGATGAATGAATGAAAATGAAAAATGGGAAAGGATAATGAATGAAAAAATGAAAATAGATAAAATAAAACAATGTGGAATAAAAGGAAAAAAGATTGAATGAACAAGTGAAAAGAACAAGGACTGATTGAATAGAATGTAATGGGAAAACAACTATGGCAATTCACTACCTGTTATTAATTTGAATCATTTTATGATAAATTGTGTTGGATTGTAATAAAAATGTATGAGACTACAGGATATCAATAGATGATAATTGATGATGAATTGTGCTCTAACAAATATTTTAATAACAATAAAATGCCAGCTTTTAAGAACAATAAAAATGAATAATAAAAATGTCAAATACTAAAAAATATGAAGCAGAGGTAAAACAGAATAAATAATGAATAAAAATGGTGATAAATACTAAAATCACAGAAAAACAGAGTAATCAATATCCAAATTTAAGCCATGTGGTGCTGTAGTTTTAAAATCAAATATGAATTTTTGTTCTAGTTGTAGCAATCTAGCGTCTAAATCACCTCCTCTCCAATTTGAAAATACTTGTTGTAGTACACAAAATCTATAATCTTCAAATTTATGGTTTTTCTCCAAGGAGTGTGCTACTAATGGTTTGGTTTCTATTTTTCTATTTATGCTGCTCTTATGTTCGATGATTCTTTTGTTCAATTGTCTGATGGTTTTGCCAATATAGATCTTATTACATGGACAAAAAACAACATAGACTACAGCTTGGCTCTTACAATTTGTGAAATTTTGAAGTTTGAATTGTTTGTTACAACCTGGAATAGTCAGAGTGTCTGTTTTTAAATTAACACCACATATGGAGCAATTTCCACAAGGACGGTGGCCAGGTGGCCTTATATCTTTTGGACGTGTAACTGGTAAAGCCGACGGAGAAATATATTCCTTAATGTTTTTCTCTCTCTTGTTTGCAATCATAAGGTTTTTGCCTTCAAAACAAGGTAACATTTGTAATACTGACCAATGTTTTTTCAAAATATTGGTGACCTGAAAAGACATATGTGTGTATGTGAGAGGGCATACTATACGTTCATTGCCTTTTTTCTCCTGGTATTGTAGTAGAGTACTTCTTTCCATATGAGATGCTCTTAAAAAACCTGCATTGATGTGCTTCTTTGGATAACATTTTTGAACAAACCTATCAGACATTTCTTTGGATCTTTTTAGAAAGGTTTCCTCGTCTCCACATATTCTTCTGAGTCTCAAAAATTGTGAAAAAGGCAAATTTCTTTGGAGTGATTTATTATGACAACTGTCATAATGTAATAATTTATTGGTATCAGTCGATTTTCTAAAAATATCAGTAAAAAAAGAACCTTTATTAAAAGAGACTAAAATGTCTAAAAATGAGATCTGATTAGGACTAAAAACAAGACTAAAATGCAGATTAAAATCCAAATTGTTGAGCCAAGTATAAAAAAGCTGTAATGACTCCAAACTGCCCTTCCATATCACAAAAATGTCATCTATGTAGCGTTTCCAAAATAAAATGTTAGATTTATATTCATGTTCTCTTAAAAACAATTCTTCAAACCTTGCTACGTATAGATTTGCAATGGACGGAGCCATGGGAGAACCCATGGCTACGCCTTTAATCTGTTTAAAAAATTTTTGATTAAAAGAGAAAAAATTATACTTTAAAGGAAACTCCGCTAGGTCTATTAAAAATTGATTTGGTATTCTTGAGTGTGAATTGAATTCTAAAATCTGTTTCAAAACAATGTTCAATGCTGCGTCCTGTGGGATATTAGTATACAAGGACTCTATGTCCATTGTTACCATTAAAATATCATCATCTAAATTTTTAAAATCACTTAAAAGATTAATAAAATGTGTGGAATCTTTGATATATGATGGAATCTTTTGAACTTGTGGTTTTAAAAATTTATCTAAAAAAATGGCGAGAGGTTCTAGGAGAGAGCCATTGGCTGAGATAATAGGTCTTCCAGGAGGATTAGTAACTGACTTATGAATTTTCGGTAAAATATATATAGTAGGTATTACGGGATGTTTAACTGTTAAAAAATCAAATTCTTTTTTGGTAAGGAAACCAGCTTCTTTGGCTGTAGATAGCAAATTGTCAATATCTGTTTTGAGATGCATTGATGGATCTTTGTCAAGTTTCTCATAGAAATTGTGATCGGACAATTGTCGGTCTATTTCTTTAATATAATCACATCTGTCCATTAATACAATACACCCACCTTTATCTGCCGGTTTTATCACAACATTATTGTCTCTTGCAAGTGTGACCAAAGCTTCATTTTCTTTAATTGACAAATTATAATATTTCTTTTTGGATTTAGAATCTTGTTCTATCTTATTTAAGTCGTGCAAAATCAATTTTTCATATGTATCGATAACAGGATTATTGCTATTGGTGGGAATCCATTTGCTGGGATTTTTTACAATGGAAATGTCTTGTCCGATAGTAGGTTTGTCTGAGAAAGACTCAATGATTTTCAATTTCCTGGTAAACTTAAAAAGTTCAACCCGAGTTTTGAATGCATTATAGGCGGGGGTGGGAACAAAAGATAAACCTTTCTGTAATACCTTCTCTTCGTCTGATGTCAAATTACGAGATGAGATATTGACAATGGTATTATTGTCAGTGTTTTTTAAAATATCTTCAATAGGTTTTTCTAATAATGGTAGTTGTACTGATTGCGTTGTGGATACTGAATGTATCTCCCTCCCCCTCTCCCTCCCCCCCTCCATGTACCTCTTCCTCTTAAAAAAGGACTCTCAGTGTTGTTCTGTGGTAAATTATCCGTGGTAGAGTCCCTTCTCCATAATTTACCAACCTCTTGTACTCTATTCTCTGATCTACCACTTATCTCTCTAGGGATCTGACTAGTTGTGTCTGAATATAATGGTGCGGAAGGATCTATTTCAGAATCAGTATTGCTGCGTATCCTTTTCGCATTCCTATCTTGATTAGGACTTCCATGTGTTCGTTTGTCTTTACGTTCCTCATTTTGTTTTTGAAAACCTACCTTCGGTAGTTGGTATGTTTGTTCTTTCCTGGGAAAATTTTTTTCAGGTAAATGCCAACTGTATATTTTCTTGTTCTTATAATCTCCCTCATCACGTTTAAATTTTTCATATTTTACATTCTTTAAATCATTCGTAAAACTGTCTAAATTTTTCTTATAATCTTTATAAATGATATCGAAACACAAGTCATTCTGTTGTAAATATTCTAAATGTTCATCTAGTGTCTGTTTTAATTTCTCTTCTCTTTTCTTGGATGTTTTTATAATCAAAATCATGAGATCTAGCGAACATTTATTAAGAATTGCTTCCCAAGAGGTCATGAAATCAGAATCTTCTTTGTACATGGTTGGAGGTTTGTTCACTCTCAAGCCTCTAGGTATGCGCTTATACCTACAGTAATCCAAGAGGGTCGAGGCATGCAGGTTGCTTCTGACTAGGCCTTTGCTTGTGTTGATAGTCTCTTCCCATTTTTTAATGAAATCCTCAAAGCCATTGTTGTCTTTAAAGAAAGGTTCTTCAGGTAATAGTTCATTAAGATGTTCATCTTTCACACAAATTTTCTTGTCAGTGGAAATCACATTAAGATATGGTGTAAATGTAATTTATTTCATTTTATTTATTTTATTTACTTTTCACTACCTGTTATAATTTTATTATTTTTTTAGTGCTCTATTTTTAATATGGTTAATTCTATCATGCCAGCTTTGATGTTTTTTGAAAGGTCTATAAATATTTTTTAGAATTTTTAAGATTCAATATTGTTTTTCAATGAATTTATACATTTAATTTACAGACCTTTTGTTGCACAGTCTTTTTTAAGACTTGGATTGTCATCATAACACGACTCAAGTAGAGGTAAAGACCAAAATTCAATTGTTGTTCTCTTTTTCACACTCACATGCTGTGTCATAATTAATATCTACACCACATTTTCATGTTACCATTCTAATTGTGTGTTTCAGTTATGTTCTTTTTATTATTTTTTATTATTTACAAGTATGTGTTATTGTATGTTGTAGCCCCTGATGTAGCCCCATTGTAAGAGGGCGAAACTCGGCCAGAGTTGGGCATTGTTCATATATTCGTGTTACCACCCAATAAAGGAAATCATTTGGACATCTGGCTGCTAATCCTGTTTTGTCATGATTCCCATGGCCAGCCCCCAACACTGCACCTGAGACTTGCTACAACAGGGCACACCGTAGGACCAGGGCTGTCATAGAGAGAACATTTGGCATCCTGAAATCACGCTTCCGCTGTCTGGAAAGATCTGGTGGATACCTCTTGTACTCCCCCCATAAAGTGTATGAGATATTCCTAGCCTGTATGCTATATAATCTTGCACTTAACAGACATATTCCTGTACCAGAGGAGGCCCCTGAAGAGAATGAGGAGGATGAGGATGTGCAGCTGACTGTGGAGGAATTGGCAGAAATCCATCACTTGAGCCAAAGGCGAGCAATACGAGAAAGGAACACTCTCATAGAAAGCCATTTCAGTAGATGATAGTGCATTTATTAACAAGTATGTCAAAAAAGTGCTAATCAAATAAAAGTAAAAAGCAAGAACAGAAATATAGCAACAGTTCACTTCTTTGGCCGTCCTCTCCTACAGCCATCAGTAAGCTTAGACTGCCCCAGCCGGGAGCTCCGGCGCAGTGGATTCCTTCTACTGCTTACACTACCCTCAGAGGGCAGAGGAAGTTGGGGCAGTTCCAGGTCATGGCTGCAGGACGGAACAGCCAGGGGCAACAGTGGTTCTGATGCTGGTGGGGGAAGCATAACAGGAGGTGCAGGCGGGGGTGGGTCTGCCATCCACGGATAGCCTGGAAAAGGCTGAGGCGCAGGTGGCGGTACCACACCGGGCGCCTCTACACGAGCAGGTGCCATCCATGGGAATGGAGGCCCATAAGGTGGAGGGTAATGCATCCAGGGCCCCATGAAAGCCCATTGAGCCAGTGGTGGCTGTGGCTGCACAGGAGGCAACCGCTGCAGCATCTCCCTCCAAACCTCAGTTTGTTCCTCAGTAGCCCAGCAAAGGTTTCGGAAGCACGTCTGAATCTCTTGACTCTCCTTCCTGATGGTATCATGGAGGGAACTCGCTTTTTGCTGCACCACATCAGACAGGCCAGAGATAGTGTTCAAGAGGCTGGCGCCCTGCTGTAACAATCTCTCTGCCTGGCATCCAGGTCGGGTTTGGGCTGGTCCGATGCACTGCTGTCCTGCCGCCAATCACGTAGCAGTTCAGCCAGTGGGTCCTCCGGCTCCTCTCCCTGCTGCTGCTGCTCCTCCTCTGCAGGCTGTTCCATGTGTTCATGGGCTTCCACTTCCTCCTCTGGTGATGAGTCAGGGATCACCTGCAGATGCCAGTAAGCCTTTGGGATCGTCTAGGTGCAGGTCCAGGTTGCTCATCATCTGGTTCCCCTAAATTCAAAAGCATATAGACATTAGCCCACTGGCAATGGGGTGTTATGTACTTGGCTCCATATGTGATACATGGTACAGTAGCCAACCTGACTACTAATCCAGTGGTAGTGACATGGGACTCGGCATTCTAAGTAGGCCCGCATCCTGATGTACACCACTGGGGTATCATGTGTGGCATAGTGGGGCCGTCAACCACACCATCCAGCACTTGCCCAACAACCCCTTCTGGACACAGAGGGTTGTCAGTGTGCTGCATGGAATTTGGTCAGCTGAGTTAGGACAGAAATCCCTGTTGTAGGAACAGCGCCTTAACCTTCAACCTAATCGAGCCCCACTGTTTATGCATTCCAGGGACACATGACCTGTGCAATATGCTATGGAAGTAGGCATGCCTGCTAGAGGAAGGGGGGAAGGGAAATCATAGGGGATGAGTAGGAAGGGGCTGAAGGGGGACATGGGGAATGGGGGGGTGGAGAGAGTTAAAGACCCCTTTGCAAGGTGGAACATCCAATACTGAGCAGGTGACACTACCAACTGTAATGGACACATCGGTCATATGCCTCTCATCAGTTCCCATACAAGAACTGCACACTCTCATTACAGACAGTGTGCAAAGCTAGCATTGTGTGGCTGCTTACCCATGTGAGCAGATACTCTGACAGTCTACCTTGCCCTTAAGAAATAACATCCACAAAATATTGTAACACAGTCCCTATACTATACTGCCGTACACGGCCTGCTGTATGACCACATATATACAGCATCGCCATACACACACCTACGAGATCAGTGCACGCTGTCCTGCTAGTCTAGTACCGAAGCTGGAGCAGTGCAATCTTCTGTGCTGGCTTGGTACATACATCTGTACAGTAGTCCTGCCTGGAATCCTGGATACTGACTGCTCTACATGCAATGGCCACTGTGTTGGCTATACAGGTTAACAGTAATCAGTACTTACATATAGGCAGAGACGGGAGGTATGTCGGTTCAGAAAAAGTACAGCTGCTCAGGTAGTAAAGATATATGAAGACATTGCCGCTATAATATAAGGAGGAAATGGATAGGATTACAGGGGGTTTGAAAATGTTGTAGTTCTGCTTACTTTCCTGCCCTACATGGTGCATGGTGTCAAGCTGGCCAACTCCACCCACAGCTGCCTCAGAGATGGTACCCAGTATCAGCTGCTCAGAGGAAGAGAAGGTGATGTGGCTCTGTTCTCCCTCTGCAAGGCACCTGGCCTGCTTGCGCTTCACAAGTCTCCTCATGTTCCTCCACTTGTGCATGAGTTTAGCAATACTCCGATTGTAGTGGAACACAGAGTTGACAGTGTGCCTGATCCCTCTCCAGATCTGCTCCTTCCTGTATGCAACCAGCGTATGAGACTGTGGACCATACAGCAGATCCTGGTTCCGTATGACATGCTCCACCAGCATATCAACCTCCACTGGCAAGAAGTTCGGCTTCCGAATCAGAACAGCATGTGCCTGAGACATGGTGAAGGTACCCAGTGAGTGGACCAGCGATCACTTTGAAGGGAGCCCAATTTTCACATTTCCCACCCCACTGCCGCATAAGTAATGCGCACAGCTGATCCTATCAGCACGAATTGCAATTATGCGCACCGGCAATTAAAATTGATGCGGACTTGTGCGTGCTGGATGAGTTGTGTGCACGCCTATTGATTTTCATGAAGATGTGCACGCCGCCTATGTACTTCAATAGAATTGTGTGTATTGTCCTATCAAAAATGTGTGTGTGCAGCTATTACCGAATATATGCAACATGTGCGTGCTGTTGCTTTCCCCCACGGTACTTACGGGTAATCAACTACCACTTTGTGTCACTGTCCTGCTGGGTGTAGGAGGTGCTGATTAGCAGCTGCCCATGACTGAGTTGACCTTCTCTGTGCCCTGCAGTGATCACAAGTCTGTGCACATACTACTCGATTGCTGCGGCTGTAGGAACCAGAGTGAAATGTGTAGGTAAGAAGGCTTTAATGAAGCCTTGGAAGGGGACGTCTGTTTTTATTGTGGAATACTTGTGTATAGTGTTTGTATGTCTGATTATTTGTAACCTGTGTTTGCTCTGAAAGGGGACCCATACCATACTTTCGCTGTCTAACATGTGTAGTCTGCTTCTCAACAGCCTCTCTAAGGTCCATTATCCAGGTTTTGTAGCTGTTCACCTTTGTATGTCACTTCATTGTCATCCCACTATAGCAGCCCACCAAATAGCCTGGATTGCCGATGATATTGTATCATCTGCTATTTAGTATGGTATGGATTACAGGCAGCATATGTGCGTTGCCCATAGACTTTAATGGAGATGTACGTCGCCCATAGACTTTAATGGAGATGTGTGTGCCCCATAGACTTTAATGGAGATGTGCACTCTAAAGTGAAATGCTGACCAACTGTAAGTTGGTGTTATGTTCGGTACAGTGGTTCTTGATCGACTTCTGCTCGACTGAGCTATCAGCTGATGTTAAGTGTATACACAGTTGTGCACACTGAAAAAGTTCACCAGATGTATGGAGACAAATTATCAGCAATAGAATGAATAGCCCCTGAAGCAGTTCAATGAGCGAAACTTGGCCAGAGCTGGGCTTTATTACGTTCTGTGCTCAATAAAAGAATTCCTGGTGTTCATTGATCCTCTTTTTCTTTTGGTCGCTACTGCAATATTGGATCAATTTCCAATCTGTTTCTTTAAACAAAAGGAGAAGTCAGAATAAACAGTACATTCAGGTTCAGAAAGGAGATAGAACATTCCAGTAGCTTGGAAGGATCACTTACCACCAGGCCCAGCCCGCTCTGCCCGCAGCCGCTCCAGCCACCTCCACCTCTTGAAGCGCAGCCACCGGGCTTTCTTCTTCAGGTCCTCTATCTATTAGAAGGAAAGGAAGAGAGAACCATTAGTGCACTCTGATAGTAATAATAGGAACTGCATACTTGAATGTGAGTGTTATAACATTAATGAATCTTGAAGAACCATGACAATCTTGAATAATCATGTAGCTATCAGCTTTGCCAATTATCTTTTAACATTACAGTAAACTATAACACTACAGTACTCTGACTGGTTCCTCCTCTGAGGCCTAACCTGACATTCATACTCCCACATTAACCCCATCAGCTGTACTACAATCTACTTACTCCACGGGGGTGGGAAGCTTGCTCATTATAGCAGCCCTGCAACCGCCTCCAGGACCACCGAAGGTGAGGGAAGTCGGTCCTACGTCCACACACTGGAAAAAGCGAACTTTCCCTCGCCACCACCAGGGACGCCAGCAGTTCGACGTCCCTGGTGGTGAAATTTGGCTGCCTTCCACGTTCTGCCATTTTGGGGTGTGGGCAAAACGGGAAGTCCTGCCCTTGCGTTCGCATGCGCACGGGCACGCGTGCGCGATTGTGGGAGGTGCACAGATATACCGGCACTCACAGATATACCGACGCGCACAGGCTGCACGCGCAACATGCGCGCGCGGCCACTTGAGCTACAGCCACAAATCAGGGTCCACATATGCGCGGATTTTGTATAGTGCGCGCACAAGTGTGCAAACTAAGCAAAATGTATGTGACCCGCTGTGTGTGCAGCAGTGCACGCTGTTCTACAGCCGTGCATGCTTCTTTTAAAATCTATCCCTTAACCTCGGCAGGTGCACCTTTCAATTTTTCAAAGTATTTTCCTCATTTATCAAAGTTTCTCTTTTGAAAATTTAGTGTTAGAGCTGTAGATTTTCATAGTGTCCCTCTTCCAATCATTAGTTCAATTTGATAATTTTATAATCACTATTGCCAAGTGACAATATCTCTGGCAATATTTCTGGGTATAGAAATGGAGATCTTAAAGGAGGTGTACTTCAATATCATTGAAAGCAATCAAAACAATGTAACTGATAAGAGTATGTCCAAATAATGAATTAAAAGGATTAGCAAACTGTTCACATAAAGGAAAGAACAGGAAATAATCAGATAATGAAAGCGTAACTCAATGTAAATGTGCCAATTCTTCTGCAGTTTTAATTACTATAGATTTTGGTGTCTGACTTGTTTTATTTCATGTGCTGAATGCAAAGCCTTTCAAAATTGACATACTGAAATTAACATGAAGACTTAATGAACCCATATAGTAAATCATTCAGCTCTCATTTTAAAGAGTGCATAATCTGTATCTGACCTATGAAAAGACCTGTAACTAAATGTCTATTTTTCTTTTAATGCATTTGCGAAATTGTTATTTTATGACCATTTTTTCAGTTATCTTAGACCAGTGCACAAGCAACATTATTTGTAACCTATGGCAAATCAATGTGACAGACATCCTCTTACCTTAGAGTTTTTCAGTATGGGGAATCACGAGATATATATGTGAGTTATGCAGAGCTACTGCAGTAACCAAAAAAAGTTACATTATTGTCTTTTTAAAACATTGTAATGGAGACCCAGAGTCTTAAAATAACATTTTAGTCAGGATTAAAATGTCATTGGGCATTATCCGAAGTTTAGGCCACCAACAATACTTTACAAATTTAGTTTTAGATAGGCAATTAGGTTTCTTTGAAGATGTTCATAAAGAACTCCACAAAATTCATAGCTTTTGTCTGAAGTCTGTATTTGTGTCATTACTATAATAACTCTGATTTCGGTTATATTCCTCCTCATTAATGCCTAAGAAGTACTAGTTTAATGTGCTCTGAGACCCATTGCCAAGCAATGGAGGAGGTGTGCACAAAACTGTCTGCGTCCAAACATGAATGCCCAAAGCTAGAGCACTGTATTGAATTTGTCAAGCACTACTTGCACAGCCCTCATAAAACAGCACAGCAAGTGAGTTTGAGCTCAACTGTGGCAGCTCAACTTGCCCTTATTTTATTCAATGGAAAAAGTATTAAGAAACTGAATCATACTGACACTACATTTATCTTAACTCATATTCAACTCATTATCTGAAGTTCTTGACCTTTGTGATAGAGCTGTGCATCATTTCATTTTCCTCATTACTTTTTCTTGTGCTTATCACAAAGAACATTTGATTTACAATTTACAGAGTTGGACAAGGATGAGAAACTTTTTCTAAAAACTGACATTTTATAAAGCTGCATATTGAAGTATATGTGAAGTAAGCTTACCCACTGACGAGGAATCATTTTTTAAAATAAACAGTTCAACTCATAAAATTCTCATTAAACTAAAAGATATCTTCAAACAGACTACTACAAAGCTAAATAAAACTCTAAGAGGGCAAGTTTCAAAAGGATTTAAATATGTAAATGTAACTACTATTGCAGCAATTTTCAAAGTCATTTATATGTGTAAAGTGCACTTATACGGCTAAATCCTATGGACAATTCAATGGTTTGTATTGTAGCAATTTTCAAAAGCCCACTTACTCAGGTAAAGTGCATTTACACATGTAAAATCCATTTTTAAGCTTGTAAATGCTTTTGAAAATCAGGCGGTAAGAAGGTGATTTTGAAAGCCATTTACAGTATATGGGTAAATAGTGATTGAGATGTGTGAATTGATTGTCTGAAACTTACCCTCCCTCAGGGTGGCTGGAATTATGCAGATTGTTTCACAACATGTACATTTTTAGCCACAGTTAAAGGAGGCATTCTCTTGGGCTGTGTCAATGGGATCACCCCACAGATAGGGTAATGGGGGGCAAGGGAGGTTCCTGGCCCTGCCAATTTTTGGCAGATGGCCTAAATATTTTTTCTCTTTTTTCTTTTTCAAAATGAAACAAAATAAACAATGAAATGTCATTGTTTTTTCTTTTTGTTTCATTTTGGAAAAGTTAAAAGATGAGATAGGAAATGTCTTTTCAGACCCTATTTGGTTTCAAATGAATGTACTTACTAGATATCACAGAAAATTGGTATATATCTGAATAATTTAGCAGGATAACAGGCTCTGCCCCAGATTGCTCTTGCCCCCAAGCTTGTTGGATAGCTTTTTAGTAGATAATACATTATCCAGCTATCTTGCAGCCAATATGATTTTCAAATCCTACCATTTGTGTGACTAAGTCCAAACTTATACTAAATCACAAAATGAACAACCTGTTTGATCATTGTGCAATAATAATTTCCCTGTGAATGTATTTACTATGTATACTATATTTTTATCTTCAAAAATACTAATTTTTATAGCCTACACGACTGTGATGCAAGTTTTAAATAATAAAAATGTTATCATCCAATATAAATATTTATAGGGCTTGGTTGAAGGTTTCATATAATCGTGTAGGCGTCCCTGCACTAGGGATGTGAATCATTTTTTGACAATTTAAAATATTGTCCGATATTTTTTAAATCGTCATTAATCATTAAAGAGTGCAATACAATAGAAATTCCACCGATTTATCGTGAAAAAATAGTTATTTGAGTTAGTGCACAATAATGGCAGTTAGGACACAACCTAAAAACCCACCCCGACCCTTTAAAACTGCTCCCTTAGCCTCCACCACCTTCCCGACCCCCCAAAAAACATTTTAAAATTACCTGGTGGTCCAGTGGGCCCCGGGAGCAATCTCCCGCTCTCGGACCGTCGGCTGCCACTAATAAAAATGGCGCCAATGGCCCTTTGCCCTTACCATGTGACAGGGTAACCATGCCATTGGCCGGCCCCTGTCACATGGTAGGAGCACTGGACAGCCGGCGCCATTTTTAAAGATGGTGCCGGCCGTCCACTGGATGGCCCATGCCATTTTTACAGATGGTGCCGGCCGTCCACTGGATGGCCGGCACCATCAAACACACCCAACACACCCCAACACACCCCCGACATGCCATGCGCGCAGGGGGGTTTTAAAAGGGTTACGCGCATAACTTTTGTGTGTAACCCTTTTAAAATCAGGCCATTAGTTTTTGGGTACTTGCCAGGTTCTTATGGCCTGGATTGGCCACTGTTGGAAACAGAATGCTGGGCTTGATGGACCCTTGGTCTGACCCTGTATGGCATGTTTTTATGTTCTTATGTTCTTAGATACAAATTTTATCAAAAAATGTTAGAAATTAAGTTCTTGCTGGCTGTCTCATGAGGAATATCTAGCAGCACCTGAACAGACCATGCTGAAGCATGAGGAAAAGACACATACATACCAGAAGGGGAGAGGATCTCATAAGGACATAAGAGCATTCAATAACAGCATGCAAAATATCCATCTATTCTGCAATCTTATCTCTGGCAGTGACAGTATGGGCTCAGAGGAAGTGTATAGAAAAGTAAGCCATGTATTGAGATATTCATCCTCTGGCATAGTCTTCCAGTTTCTATCAGGCATGGTTTAGAGTTGAATAAAACGAGAGGTGACATCCTTAGATGCTCTGTTATACATTATCCATACATACATTATACATTTATACATCCATACATACGTTATACATTTATACATTCATACATTTATCTAATCCCTTTTTGAACCCAGTTATCTCATTTGCCGCCACAAAATCCTATGGCAATGAGATGCAGAAGTTAATGGTGTTATGTAAGAAGTACGTCTTTTTGTTTTTTTTGAGCCTGCTGCTTGATGGTTAAATCAGATACCTCTTAGTTAATTGTTCCTGTATTATGAAGCATGCTGATTAATAGTTCCTAGTTTATTTTAGTCATACATTTCATAAATGTATATGTCTTCTTTATTATATTCTTCTATCAAGCCTTACAAGCTGAAGAATTTGGAGTTTTTCGGTGTTCTTTCTGCAAGAAAACATCATATGTCCTTGTCATATCCATCCATCTATCTTCCTGTCCTGCCTGTCAGTGACCTCCTCAGCACACAAAAAAACATAAGAAAGATGTCACTTAAACTTGGTAGGCTGCCTGTTGTCATTGGGCTCATTCTGACAGAGAAATTGCAAGTGGATCTAATCAGCAGTTGGCACATTATGGGGTTGCTATGTATTGCCACAACTTGCTAGCACTGCTGCACAAGATAGGGATGTGAATCGTTTTAGGACGATTAAAATTATCGTCCGATAATTTTAATATCGTCTTAAACCGTTATGGAACACAATACAATACAGATTCTAACAATTTATCGTTATAAATCGTTAGAATCGTGAGCCGGCACACTAAAACCCCCTAAAACCCACCCCGACCCTTTAAATTAAATCCCCCACCCTCCCGAACCCCCCCCCCAAATAACTTAAATAACCTGTGGGTCCAGCGGCGGTCCGGAACGGCAGCGGTCCGGAACGGGCTCCTGCTCTGAATCTTGTCGTCTTCGGCCGGCGCCATTTTCCAAAATGGCGCCGAAAAATGGCGGCGGCCATAGACGAAAAAGATTGGACGGCAGGAGGTCCTTCCGGACCCCCGCTGGACTTTTGGCAAGTCTCGTGGGGGTCAGGAGGCCCCCCACAAGCTGGCCAAAAGTTCCTGGAGGTCCAGCGGGGGTCAGGGAGCGATTTCCCGCCGCGAATCGTTTTCGTACGGAAAATGGCGCCGGCCATTTGCGTATGGCCGGCGCCATTTTCCGTATGGAAAATGGCGCCGGCAGGAGATCGACTGCAGGAGGTCGTTCAGCGAGGGTTCCGGCGCCTCGCTGAACGACCTCCTGCAGTCGATCTCCTGCCGGCGCCATTTTCCGTACGAAAACGATTCACGGCGGGAAATCGCTCCCTGACCCCCGCTGGACCTCCAGGAACTTTTGGCCAGCTTGTGGGGGGCCTCCTGACCCCCACGAGACTTGCCAAAAGTCCAGCGGGGGGTCCGGAAGGACCTCCTGCCGTCCAATCTTTTTCGTCTATGGCCGCCGCCATTTTCGGCGCCATTTTGGAAAATGGCGCCGGCTGAAGACGACAAGATTCAGAGCAGGAGCCCGTTCCGGACCGCTGCCGTTCCGGACCGCCGCTGGACCCACAGGTTATTTAAGTTATTTGGGGGGGGGGTTCGGGAGGGTGGGGGATTTAATTTAAAGGGTCGGGTGTGGGTTTTAGGGGGTTTTAATGTGCCGGTTTTTCGATTTTTCGATTTTTCGATTTTTAACGATTTTTAACGATTTTTCACGATATTTTACCCCCCCCAAACGGCAACAATACGATTCCCTCCCCCTCCCAGCCGAAATCGATCGTTAAGACGATCGAGGACACGATTCACATCCCTAGCACAAGAAGAGAATGGTGCTTTTGCAACAACTAAAGTAGTGGTGGAATATAATGCTGACAGAGGTGCAGAGCTGGAGAAAATTAGCAGGTGTACTTGAAGGAAAAGGAAAGTTTTCCTAAGAACTATGCTATGAGAGGTGTGAGACCAGGAAAGAGTGGATATGTGTGCAAAGGCAGAGGATATGTGTGCAAAGGCAGAGGATTGAATGAGTTGCAATGAAAACAGTAATGGGGAAATGTATATCATATAGATAGTATTCTGTTGCATGTTACATATACATCCTTAATGAAAAGAATGCCTTACACACTTCTGGGTATGCCCTCCGAGCATACACCTTTATTATTTGTTTGAGTTACTCTTGGTATTGAAGTTTCTTGCATACCCATAATCATCTTTGATGCCCATCATCCTATTTTCTTGTAAGAACATAATAATTGTCACGCAGGGTTAGACTAAGATCCATTAGACCCAGCATCCTGTCTCTGAGAGTGACCAATCTAGGTTGCAAGCACCTAGCAGATCCCATACAGTACATCTAATTCCTGTTACCCATTGCCAAGGATAGCAATAGCTTTTTTTAGTCTGCCTGGCTAATAATGTTTTATGGACATTTCCTTCAGAACTTGTCCAAACCACTTTTAAACTCCACTATGCTAGTAGCCTTCATCATGTCTTTGGCAACAGCTTGATAGTACGCTGAGGGAAAAAATACTTTCTACAATTGTTTCGGATCTGCTGGCTGTTAGTCTCATGGAGTGTCCCCCTTAGTATTATTTGAAAGGTAAAATAACCATCCTTTATTTACCTACTCTCCCCCCTCATGATTCTATAAACTTCTATCGTCTCCCCTCTAAACCATCTCAATTCGAAGCTGATGAGCCCTAACCTATGTAGTCTCTTATCATAGGAAATGTGTTCCACCTCCTTTAGGCTGTGGCCAGACAATTTGACACCTATGCCAAGTGAAAAAGTGCATCCTCTCCCGATATACATCATGAGCTTAGGAAACCTTAATTTTTTTAAAACTTAAAACATACTGTTATGACCGTCGGTCGCAGATGGCTGCAACCGCTATTACTCATTGTGTGTTCTGCCTCTCTCTCTCCTGTGGGGAAACTCGCGGCTGTGGCCAGCCACTTCCGTCACTCATTGCTCCGTTCCTGGACTCCCAGGGCCAGCGAGGATGCTGCTGACCGCCATGTCTCCTCCGGGCCTCCCTAGGCGCACGTGTGTTACATGGCCCCTCATATGGATGCTAGGGCGGGGACCTTAGGGGTGTCTCCCCGTGATGACATCACTAGCCCTAGACTCTTAAACTCCATCAGGGCCTGGCCCTAATCGACTTGGCAACAAGTTCCTGCCATGCTGAATCCTGCTGATCTCTCTACGGACATCAGTTCCTGGTTCCTGTTCCTTCTGGCGTGAGACACTCTTGGGTGCCGCTCCTCGGGGGCCCTCCTCCTGTCTCCAGCTATCCGCTCCTCGGAGGGCCCTGCACTTGGACTTTGCCTACTAGCTTTCCCGCTCCTCAGGATTGCTCCCGGAACCTCTCCTCCTTGAGAAGACTCTACATAAGTGTACCCCGCCCTGTGGGCCACTGATGTCCTACCCTGCTTCGTGAAGACCTATGGAGGTGTACCCCACTCTGTGGGCCATTGCCTTCCTACTCTGCTTCATGGGACCATCGGAGGTTTACCCCATCCTGTGGGCCATTGCCTCACTACTCTGCTTTGTGGAGACCACCGGAGGTGTACCCCGTCCTGCGGGCCATTGCCTTACTACCTTGCTTCATGGAGATTTACGGAGGTGTACCCCGCTCCGCGGGCCATTGCCTTTCTTTGTGACTGTGTCGCGCCCTCCTCTCCTCGGGGCAGCGTGTAGTGTATCCTGTGACTGTGCTGCACTTCCCCGCTCCTCGGGGTAGCGCCTTGAGTTCCCTTGTGACTTCACCTCTCTCCCCGCTCCTCAGGGTAGCTCTCTCTTTTTCATTGCCAGAGACCCCTGGGCTTCCCCGCTCCTTGGGTAAGCCTATGTCATACCTCCCATACTGACACTCTCTGTGGCTCCGCCCCTGGGGATGCTCTCTCTCTGCACTCCTCCTTACTCAGCTTGCATCCCTGTGCCTCAGGGATCTGCCCAGCTCCTCACCACTAGGGGGAACTATCCTGACAATTGTATCCACATCCCTCTCTCTGTTCTCTCTGGGCTGTGTCTCCTATTGCTTCTGACCTCGCCTCCTGACAGTGAGGCCCAGTGGGGCTCCTCCCATGGGCGGTACCAGCTCTTACCTCAGGCCAAGGGTCCACTAACCCACGGGTTCTAACACATTCAATAACATTTACTTATTATATGTGTGACCTTGATCCCAAAAGTGTGACCCTTATGTCTATATGAATGTGATCCTTAATATGTATCCAATTGGTTATTTATTCATTCACTTTTATATACCACTTGATATAAAAAAAAAGTCTGATGCACAATAATAAATATAAAACTCACAAACCACTCCCAACATATTCTAATTCAAAAATTATCTTTCTTGTTAAACAGAAGGGGTTGAAAAAGAAGTGTATGCTTTTAAACCATGATGTCATGTATGTTCCTCTTCCATTGAATTGTAGGATTTTTTTAATTAAGTTAAACTGATTAGGTCTAGATTTCATTAACAACAAAAACAAGATCACTTCACTATCAGGTACATTGTGATGTACCACAAAAACCTTTATAACAAACCTCCATACCACAATACCACTAACATTCAGGATTCATACTGCAACCACCTTGCCTATAAAAGGGCCTCAGAACAAATATTATTACAGGCCCTAGAACACAAATCCATCTCCTACTGGAAAAAGAGAACAAGCTATAGATCCCCTCACAAACACTTCATGCTAGCAGAATCCTTTACCTCGGTCACACAAGCAGAACACAGGCCAACCCTTACCTAATATAGAAAAGGGACCACAAATTAGAAACAAAAACATGCAGACAAAAACTTCATTACATTCAGTTTGTATAAGGAGTAAAAAGTTGTCAAATCCTTTTGCAGTCATGTGGGACTAGTTCATACTATTTTTTTTATATGTGTTCACTCCACTGCAGAACAAGCAATCTAAAGAATAGGCATTTGAAATGGTTCAAGGCAAGGCGGCTCATTCATTGGTGAAGAGGGGGAAAGAAGGTACCAGAATCTGGAAGGGATGTCCAAGTTGCCAGCTTTCCTTCGATATTGCCCTTCCTAGCAGGTGCTAGCTCTGGCAGGCAGCAATTCAGCATCACTCACATGGGCTCCAAATTTACAGTCTATGTGAAATAAAATAATTAAGAAAGAAAGAAAGGAAACCATGAAAATCAATCCCTGATATCAAAATTCTGGATTTATGACATCCCTACAGAGCAAAGGGGAAAAGTAGAGGAGCTTTCACTTCCACAAAACTAGAGAAATGTAAATGCCCAATTCCTATTTTCTGGTTTCCCTGCTAGCCAAATGGAATAGACAGTGTTGCTGTTTAATCTGCAGCTGTGGGTTATAGCTCAATATAAAGCCTCTACACAGCCCTATATTTAACATATTTTTACACAGCCCATAAATACTTGCTGCACTTTGTGTGTGTGTGTGTGTGTGGGCGGGGGGGGTTCATCCTGCATGGGTGGGTTTGGGGAAGCACTGGCCCCATAAGGAAGCCCAACTCTTGCTCAATGCAAAAACCCTTGGTCCAAAGGGGGGAGTGGCACTTTGGGGACTGGGTGTCATGGGCAGTGTCCGGCTCTGGGAGGAGAAGGGTGTGGGGTTGGAGAGGGCATAGGTGAACTGTGGTGAAGGACAGTCAGGGTAAGGAGGATCTGAGAGCACATGCTTGTCCCTACCTGCAGCTGCTCCTGGAATCGGACAGGAAGAATTTGACCCCTAGTGGCAATAGTGGCTCTCCATCTCACATGCTTCTCAGATACTTGCACTACAGGCCAGGAGGTGTCATTGGCTCCACAAGGTAATGGGTGGATCAGGGATCTCCCTTGTTCGCTGTATGTCTCTGCCCATCACACCGAAGAAGCATAAAACAGCTCAGACTTCTTAAGAAGCTAAATTCCAGAACTATGAGCTCTTCTGGTCCCTGTGGTTGAAAACTCAGTTTTTACAACTATGGGGCTCTTTGTCCACAGATTCCTGAGTGGTTCAAACATTAGACATAGCTCCATGGTTGAAAAAGCTGAGCGTGGTTCAAGCAGCTGATCTTTTAACCATGGGGCTAGAAGAGGAAAAAGAGGCACCTCCTGCAAAAGGAAGTGCTGGATCAGTGAGAGGATGCGGCGCCCCAAGATTATGGATTGAAGGATGAGTGTGCGCTCCTCCTGCACCACCGGCCCTATTGCCAGCAGCATCTTTAAGCTGTGGCACCTATAGCCGAGGCCACACTGGCCTTAGGCTAGCTGTGGTTGTGATCTTCTTTATCATTTGTGTTTCTCTCCTATGTACCTTTTCTAGTTCTGCTATGTATTTCTTCAGATGAGGCAACCAGAATTTCTTCTCTGTGTAATGTGTTCTTTTTGAGATTGGATGAACAGAACTGCACAAGCAATCTAAATGTAATGGATCTATTTATGTTTTCTGCTTTGTTTATGAGTAATTTATTAATACTGCCTAACATTTTATTTGCCTTTTTAACTGCTGCATTTAGAGAACAATCCGCAATCAGTCCACGACCTTTGGACTGGGAATGGCCCTTTAGAGTCTATTATTGTGTATGAGAAGCCTGGATCAGTTTTTCCTGTGTGCATTGCTTTCTACTTACATATGCTGAAAATCCATAGTCACTTTATTGCTAACTCACAAAGGGGGTCATTTATCAAAATGGGCTAAGGCGTTTTCGCATGCCTTAAAGGTTTATAGCATGAGAAAAGCCCCGTTAACGCATGTGATAGGTCAACACATGCAAAAATGCCTTTAACGCATACGATAGCACCATATCGTATGGTGCGATGCAAATTCAAAAAAGAGGAGAAGTTAGAGGTGGGAATGGGCTGGGTTTTGCCAGTCTGTGAAGTGCTGTTGCACAGACTTAATGCTGGTTTTAACTACACCTTTTTCAGTAGCATTAAGCTGTGCAATAGCTTATGTATGGGGTAGTAAGGTGTTAGTACATTTTGTGATGTTTCCTGAAAGGCCTGTTTTAGTAGGTTTGAAGCTCCTGGAGCACTAGCCTAGCCATCTGGGGGAAAAGAGAGCAAAAGAGAGAGCCAAACCATAATATTGTCTCCCTAGATAGGTATTTGTATCCCTATGAGAGGTCCACCTAGTAACTTGAGGTGAGGTTTAGGTATTCATGTAGGGGTTAGGGGTCACCTTGACATTCAATGTGAGATGTACGAACAGAACAGTGGTCTCTTGTGAAGATTTGATGACCTATGGAGAGAGGAAACTCACCCAAAGCTGAGATTTGTGCAATGTTCTCTTCACCTAGCTTGATGTTACCCAGGTAGAGTGTCCATCAAGCTAGGTTGAGAGAACCTTGCACAAATATCATCTTGGAGTGAGTTTCCTCACTCCGAAGGTCATCAAATCTTCACAAAAGACCACTGTTCTGTTCGTACATCTCACGTTGAATGTAAAAGTGTCCCCTAACCCCTACACTAATACTTAAACCTCACCTCGAGTTACTAGGTGGGCCTCCCATAGGGATACAAATACCTATCTAGGGAGAGGACATTATGTCTATTCTCTCTCTCTCTCTCCCCCCCCCCTGGATAAATCCAGGCCTCAGTTTTGTGTGAACCTTTTCACAATCAACTTTGATATTTTTTTGTCTGGCATACTTTTATACCATATACAGTCTTTGTCACTTCACAATTTTACTATTATTTTATATGACTATACTGAAAACTTGCCCCAGTACAGATCCTTGTGGGATACAAGTGTTTATCTTCCTCCATTGTGAAAAATGAGAATTTAGTCCTGCCATATGTTTTCTGTCTTTCAACAGATTTTGATCCATGAAAAAATGTATTTTCTTATCCCATGACAACTTAGCTTCATTAAGAGTGTTTGAAGAAGGAGCTTATCAAAAGCTTTTACAAATTATAGCATTTTGTATCAGCTGGTTTCTCTTAGCAGTATACTTATTTATAACCACAAAGAACTTCAACAGATTAATGAGGCATGACTTCCTTTCATAAATACTATGTTGACCCTTTCCCAACATATCATATTTTAATATGTTACCAAAAGTTCTATGTTTTGAAATTAGATTCTACCAATTTGCCTAGATCACAAGTTAAACTTAATGGTCTGTAGTTCACTGGGTCACAACTACAGCCCTTTATATATATACTATTAGGTTCTCTTAATTTCATATTTAAGCTCCATTAGAATTCTTGGGTGAATACTGTCCACTTCTGGTAGTTTGCTATTTGGTAGTTTGCTAATTTGGTAGTTTGCCATTTTTCAGTCTCTATCTGTATATAGAAGAATGTGCATGCATAAATATGTTGTATTAAGTTCTTTGAAAATATACTTACACTACAATTACAAAAATAACAACCCAAGCAAGGAATGGATACTTCAGTTACTGTATAGTTACAGTATATGGGGTAATTTTCTAAAACTTTTAAACCTGTAAATGGGCTTTTTTAAATTACCCTAGGGGTTGTGTGCATAAAAGTATTGTGAAAGCAATTTTGCACGTATTTTATATGTGTACTTGAAAGAAGAATTCCCGGGGTGGATTTGGGACAGGGAAATAATTTGTGTGTGTATTTTTTATTTTTTAAAGTATTTGCATAAATGTGTGCATGAATATTTACCCCTGCTTCCAACTCAGAGCTGCTGCCAGACCCTGACTCATTTGGCTGTCACCAGTAGGGAAACATACTGCTGACTGTTGACGATGTCTAAGAAACAGAGAAACTGACAAGAGAAAAATACCACACAGCCAATCTTGTCTGCCCATCCATACAACTCTTTAGTTCTACAATCCCTACCACTTCCACAGAGATCCCTTTTACTTGCCTCATGCTTTCTTGATTTCAAATACTGTCACTGTCTCCACCACCACCACTGGGAGGCAGTTCCATGCATCCACCATCCTTTCTGTAAAGAAATACTTCCCTAGATTACAAATGACACTAACTACTTTCAGTCTCATAATGTGAGCCCTCATTCTAGAGTCTCTTTTCTACTGAGAAAGAACTACCTCCTGTGCATCAACTCAGAGATATTTAAATATCTCTATCATATCTCCTCTATTCTATGTTTAGATCTTTAAGTCTGCTCCCATATCCTTTACAATGAAGACAACTTAGCATTTTAATAATCACTCTCTGGACAGAGTCTATCCTGTTTATTGCCTTTTGAAAGTGCAGTCTCCAGAACTGTACACCATCTTCTAAATGAAGTCTCATCATGGACTTATACAGGGGCATTATCACCTTTTTTTTTTCTTCTGATCATTCTTCTCTCTGTGCAACCAAGCATCTGTCTGACTTTTGTAATCACTATATCCACTTGTTCGATCACTGTGAGAACATTTGATACCTTCACCCCCAGATCTCACTCTTCTTTCATGTATAGAAGAATTTTACTCCCTATACTGTACTTCTCCGAAGTTTTATTACTAAATTTTAGCTACCAGACTCTAGACCAGTGGTTCCCAACCCTGTCTTGGGGACTCCCCAGCCAGTCGGGTTTTCAGGATATCCATAATGAATATCCATGAGAGAAAAGTTGCTTGTTATGGAGGCAGTGCATGCAAATTTTCTCTCATGCATATTCATTGTGGATATCCTAAAATTCCGACTGGCTGGGGGGGGGGGGTTTCCCAGGACAGGGTTGGGAACCACTGCCCTAGACCATTCTTCAGGCTTTTCTAGATCTCTCATGTTTTCCATAAACTCCTGTGTGTCTACTCTGTTGAAGATTTTGGTATCACCTGCAAAAAGAAAAACCTTTATTGATTGTCCTGCTACAATGTTACTTATAAAAATTTTTGGAAAGAACCAGTCCAAGGATTGATCCTTGTGGCAAACCACTAATGCTCGCTCCTCAAAGTGAGCTCCATTTACCACTATCCTATGTCACCTCCCACTCAACCAGTTTCTAACCCAGTCAGTTTATTTTTAAGTCACCTGTGTAGAACCATGTCGAAGGCCTTACTGAAATCCAAGTGCACTACATTTAACTCTATCATCCTGATCCAACTCTCTGATCACCCAGTCTAAGAAACTGATCCAATTTATTTATTACCTCTAGAAATACATGCTGCCTGAGGTTTTGTAATCCTAAGGATTCCAAAAACTGCACTATTCTCTATTTTAGTAGTGATTTCTTTAATTTACTCATTACAGAAATCAGACTAACCAGCCTGTTGTTTCCATTTTCCTCCTCTTAGTGAAATAAATGCTATGCCCCTTTGCCTTAGGCAGCTGGGACAGCATTCAGGCATAGCATTAAATGTGTAAGGTAGGGATCACCAACCTACTAAGTGTTTGCCTGGAAGGAACTTTGTGATTTGGGGATAAAACATGTAGCAGCCACTAAAATCTGACATTTATTTATAGATACTTTTTAATCACTTTATCTATAGCCAACTCAGAACAATTTACCACATTATAAAATTACAAGTGCAAAACAATTCACTTACAGTCATAATAACCAGAATATTTATATCAGCCTAACATAAACATTAACTAAACTAAGAACAGGCATTTTGTCATGTTCTATCCATTGCAGGGGCTATTTATTCAGGTCTATCATTTCTCTAATAGTCTACATCACTGCCTTGCAGCTTCAATGCTACCTGCCTTGTGCTCTGGGACAATGATCTGGAACACCACAGTTGAGGGCTGATGGTTTGCTGCCTCACATTGCTGCTACGGTTGTCTCGCATGTTCTTGATGGCCTATTCTTCTTAGGAGAGTAATCTTGCTGCTGATCACCAGATAGATATTACACTAATAGATATTACACTAATAGTTATGGATGTAACACACTAGCCTGTCTAGAACCATGGATTGGCAGGCTATAGGTATAATAAACAATATTCATCCTTTGACACTGCATTAGAGCTGCTGAGGTCATGCAGATAGGGCACCCTTATGGCAAATGTGAATATTGAGTCCACTTTTCGGTTACTCCCCATTCACCTGAGCAGTTTCCCACCACATGGCTTCAGTTTCGAAGGGGACTTCTATTAAGACAAGTACCTGCCAATTGGATGCTCGATCTCTTTCACCTACTTTGAAACATTTAGTACCTTCTTACATTAGGCTACCACAGAGGCTGCTGGGGTGGTGTCACTAGTCCATTACCTTCATGATTTCCTGTTCATAGGAAGATGGAGTACAGCTGAATGCATCAGGTTTTTTGAAACAATTTTCAGGCTGGCGCAGAGATTTGGCATGCCGCTGACAGGAGAAAAGTCACAAGGCCCAGTGACGGGCCTTACTTTCCTGGGTATCAAGCTCAATTCCATGTGGATGGAATCTAGACTCTCCAGCGACAAGCTGGCGAAACTGGCCAATATGGTTTCTGTCACCATGCGAAATAGGAAAGTCACACTGAAGCACTTGAGGTCCCTCATATGCTTTCTGACCTTCGCAGTGCGAGTTATTCTCATGGGCAGGATCTTTCTGCGCTGATTAATCCGGTCCAAGGTGAATCTGGTTCAGGACCACTACCACTTGCTATAAGCAAGTCAATCAAAGAAGACTTAGCCCTGTGGCCTAAAGATCCTCAGGGATTTCAATGGTGTTTCAGCATGGCTTCCTAGGTCAATTTGCAGTGACAATTTTCAGCTTTACTCTGACGCATCAAGAGACATCAGCTTTGGTGTGTATTTCAAAGGCACTTGTTGTGCAGCGCAATGGCCGGACCAATGGGTAGCATCTGTCTTAACCAGGAATATCACATTCTTTGAGCTGTTCCCTATTGTGGTCACCTTACACATCTGGGGTGAGGTCCTTAATCGCCAAAAGGTGGTGATAAACAAGCAGACCTCCAAGTGCCTCCTGGTGTCAGAACTGCTGAGGGAGTTCGTATTATGCTGCTTTTGAATGAACATTGTGGCACAGGTGAAGCACGTTCCTGGTATCGCAATGAGATTGTGGATTCTCTCTCTCATTGCAAGTGGTCCCTGTTCAGGAAGCTGGCACCACAAGCAGAGCTGATTGGCAGGGAGGTCTCAAAGCAGCTATGGTCCTTTGGAACCATACGGTGTATGAAATGCTGCGAAGATCACTGGCTCCATTTACCTGGAATGCCTATATTTACAACTACAACAAAGTGAAGGCATTCCTCACTGCTAGCAGCTGCTCTGGTCACTGTGCTCCTAAGGATCTATTGATTAGCTACATTGTGCATACCAAGCAGTGGGGTTATCCAGAAACATGGCTCATTCACACCTAGCTGCCTTGGCATTCTTCGTGAAGTTGGAAATGGGCTGAGCAGAGCAGTACTTTGCGGTGAAAAAAGTGATGCTAGGCTGGGGAGTCCATACCTCAGCATGACACCTGGAGGCCACTAACTCATGACCTCCATTGTGGAGATTTTTGCCCTCGGTAGCATTGAGTGAATTTGAGACTGCACTGTTCCGAGTCGCCTTTGTTCTTGCATTCTTTGGCGCCATGTGAGTTAGCTAGTTTACAGAGCCATCACAGAATGCATCTCAGTTGTGTGACTTGCTACAGGAAGAAATCAGCATCTCAAATGGCATGCTACACCTGATGTTGAGGCAGTCAAAGAGCAATCAAGGGTTGTACAGTCAAGTCATCACTCTGACAGCAGTTAAAGGTCAGATAACATATCCAGTTGTGACCGTTACATCGTACGTAATATTACCCTCAAAAGGGAATGGCCTGTGCTTACTGCACTGGGACAAATTTCCATTAAGCAGATACCAATTCTCTGCAGTTTTCAAGAAAGTGCTTCTTAAAGCCAGACTTCAGAGTGAATGTTTCAGCACTCACTCATTCTGCATCAGAGCCGCCTCCAGCACTGCGACTGCTGGTCTGCCACAGGTTGCCATACAAAGATGAGCCAATGGAGGTCCAGGGCATTTGTGTCATATATCAGGCATGATGATGGCTCTCCTGCACTTGCGCTGGACTGGGTGCATCCTGAGACTTAAATTTCCTTTCACTTGCATCTGCAGTCCATCATCGTTCAGCATGGATCGTGGGATTCATCAACCATGCACATAGAAGGGCTGCAAGATGGAAATTAGGGCTTGACCTGGGGTTGTCTGGATAAGGCTGGACCATCAAGTGGTTGGGTCAGAGTAGTATGCGCTGGCACCAATTCTGGCCCATGCTTTAGACTGAGAGAGCCTGCTTTACACCGCCAGAACTCATTATCATACATCTTGGTGGCAATGACCTGGGGAACAGCGCCGGCCTAACACTGCTGAGCATGATCAGGGACAACTTGAGCCACATTGTCTCAGCATGGCCATCCTCCAGAATCTGCTGGAAGGAAATCATACCCCAGTAGAAACTGTTGAGCATTAGATGGTGGGGGAGATACCATGCTAAGTTCAACCGGCAGATAGCCATGCTGCGCCTGGGCAGTCATCATCTGACACACGTGTGGGTAGATGTTACAGGTGTGCATTCGCTTGCAACATATTGGCAATGTTGTATTCATTGCGTAGCGAAACATATTGCGATTTCCCACGAATACAACAAATCTTCACCGAATTATTCAGCCGTCTAAAGGAGTGAATTTAAACAAAACCCCCACCCTCCTGACCCCCTCAAGACTTGCCAAAACTCCCTGGTGGTCCAGAGGGGGTCTGTGAGCCATCTACTGCACTCCCACCGTCGGCTGCTGGTATTCAAAATGGCGCCGATAGTCTTTGCCCTTACTATGTCACAGGGGCTACCGGTGTTGTCGGCCGACCGTCGGCCCCTATGACATAGTGAGGGCAAAGGTAGCGCCGGCGCCATTTTGAATACTGGCAATACGGCCGGAGCACAGGAGGTCACTCCCGGACTCCCGCTGGACTTTTGGCAAGTCTTGTGGGGGTCAGGAGGCCCCCCCAAGCTGGCCAAAAGTCCCTGGGGGTCCAGCAGGGGTCTGGGAGTGATCTCCTGCACGCGGGCCGTATTGCCAATATTCAACATGACGCCGGCGCTACCTTTGCCCTGTCACATGGTAAGGGCAAAGGGCCTAAGGCGCCATTTTTTTTAGTGCAGCTGATAGCGTGGGAACGGGAGATCGTTGCCCGCGGCCCCCCTAGACCACCAGGTATGTGTAAAAAGTTTTTGGGGGGTGTCGGGAGAGTGGGGGAGAGTAAGGGGGTAATTTTAAAGGGTCGGGTGGGTTTTTTTTTTATCGGGCCATCGGCGCCATTTATATTAGTGGCAGCCAAAATGGCGCCGATGGCCCGAGAGCGGGAGATTGCACCCGGACCCCCCACTGGACCACCAGGTAATTTAAAACATGTTGGGGGGGGGGGGGTTCGGGAGGGTGGGGGATTTGTTTTAAAGGGTCGGGTGGGTTTTAGGGTTGTTTTGGTGTGCCAGTTTTCCCGCCTCCCCCCTCCCCCGATTTACAATTTTTCACGATAAATCGGGGGAATTTCTATTGTATTGTGACTCTAATGATTTTTGACGATTTAAAATATATCTGACGATTTTTTTAAATCGTCAAAAAACGATTCACATCCCTAGTGGACAATATGTGCACTGATCAGTTAAAGTTTAACCCCACTACTGGAATGTCTCCATTGTTACCCATTTTGTCCAGTTGTACACATATGAAAGGGAAATACTGAAAACACAGATTTTGTGTGCTCAGTTTAAAAAGTTACCATACAAATACCTTCAATATTGACCTCAATATACTGTAAAACTATATACCTTAAAATTTAAGCTTTGCTAAAATGTATGTGGTCTTAAAATTCTTGCTAATATTCAAATTTAAAATTTGTACACTTCTCAGTATAAGTTCAAGCTATGATGTATAGTACAATAGATTACTTTAATTCTTTGTAAACTGGCCTTACCAAATATATTACTATGAATTACTATGAAATTACTATGAAGGTCGGTATAAAAAAGTGTTAAATAATAAATAAATAAATAAAAATATTAGAGTTTTACAGCTTTTACAGAGTACCACAGTACAGACTAGACAATTTATGGATTGTGATGTAAAGCCAGTGTGATGTTACATATGAAAGAATTGCATGGACTGACTATTGCACATTGTTTACTTTTCAAGTTTTACACCATATTGCATGACTACTTTTCAGGAATCTTATTGATTTGCCTATGGACTTAGTTTGCAGGTGCCCTCAATATACATTGCGTTCAAGTTTCCAAATTTTATTTAATGCTCCTACTATAGTTGAATGTAAGTTGAAGACCACAAGATCTAGAGCATTTTCTCTTTTGGGTCCTGAACAATAGAATATGCTTCTATTTGAGTTTAGAAATTAGAAAGATTACCTGACATTTCTTAAGTGCATTAAGGCATTTTTATTTGTGCAAGTTTATTCTGTATTTAGCTTCAGTTACTAGCAGCAGTATTCTGGCAATTTGATAATTATATTGCTTATACAAGTTTTATTGTATTTTATATTTTATTATATATTATATGTTCATATGTTATTATTGTGTTCACATTATGTATATTTAGTTGTATTCCACATCAGACAAAATGTGATTTCAAAGAATCTAAGATATTTTTTATAAATAAAATATAAACTATTAAAATCCTACATTTAAAAAAGTTTCAATAGTTTTATTCTTGAGGATTGTATAAATTTAAATCTGAATATTATTAAGAATTTTAAGGACAAATAAATTGGGCTAAGCTTACATTTTCTTCTATGGAAAATATGAGCCTGCATGTTTAATTGTATCTTTTTATACTTATTTGCACAAGTGTAAGATGTTGCGCTTCGATGGGATGGAGCGCTAGGGGGCACTCCAGCGTAGGACATAAACTGTGTGCCCTTGTGGCAAGACGGTCCAAGTCTGGATACCAGGAAACCAGAGACCTCCACCGGACCTGCACGCCTCCAGGAGGCCACCAATGCAATGGTGGTCTCTGAACGGTCCTCCGACTGTTCCCAGCCCTTTCAAACCTGCTGCAGGGAGCAGCAGAGGTGGCAGGCCAGGCATGAGGCAGAGATGATGGAGGACTTGGAACAAATGCTGATGATGACAGGATTCAGACATTGAAGGACGAGACGAGGACTCAGACGTTAATGAAGGACATGGACAAAGGTAAGACGTGGACGAAGACATGAACTCTGGCAAGGCAAGACATAAACTCTGGCAAGGCAAGGCGAGGTGACTAAAATCATCAATAAAACTCAGGATGGAGAAGACCCCGGTTAGAGCGCTAACATCAGAGCTGGAATAGCTGACAAGACAAGGAACGTTCAAGGAAGAGATCGGAAACAAGATGACGAAGGATCCAACGAAGAACACAGGAATGCCCAGAGGAGCGGAGAATGCAGGAATTCCAAGAAGACCAGCTCCTTGGAGAAGAGTTCCAGGGAGGAACTTGCTCCTTGCAAAGGTGAGGAAAGACTGACGGTGGAAGCCTTTTGTAGGCTGAAGCAGGAAACACCCAGGGAGGAACTTGCTGGTGGACAGAGGGACCACTCCCTCCTTGTCCTTTAACTCCGGAGGAGAGACACGGGTCTGCCTCTAAGAGGAAGAGAAAGCAGTGCAGGACCATGGACAGCGGCCCTGCTGCCCCGAAGACTGCAGAACTGAAGCTGGAATTAAGCCTCAAGGCAGGTCCAGGCATCAGAGATGGCTCCCTACCGCTGAAGGTGAACTACAGATGCCAAGCTCCCTGCCGCTGAAGGGCGGCTCCAGATGCCAAGCAAGCCTGGGGATGCAGGCCCTCTCCCCACAGAGGGCCCGAGGTAGGTTGGTGGCCTCCGGGCCACATGGGGACGTCAGGCGGCGGCTTCCTAGCCACATAGAAATAGCAGCATGACTCCTGCCTCGATAGGAGTGCAGGGACAACCTCGGGGCTGTAGAGACTGCAGGAGTGTGGCTGGTCTCTGAGCCACTTGGCGAGAGTAGTGCGGCTCCTGCCACATGGGAGTGTTGGCGGCCCTCGTGCCGCTTTAGAAGGCAGTAGCGGCGGCTGGCCCGCCGCGGAGCAGGGAGGCACAACCCACCATAGAAAGCACATGTCGCCGGCCTCCGGGCCACTGAAGGAAGCAGGGAGAGAGGTGGAGAGGTGGCCTGTGGCTCCTGCCACAGCCGAATCACAACATAAGATCCTTATAAATTTTGAATCTAAGTTTTTTTCTTACTATAGTGCTTCTTTTTTATGAAAAACCCTTTTACAAAAAAATTTATTGTAACAAATTTAACTTGTGTTGTGCAATATTTATGTCTTTGAAATTCTAATTAAACAAACCCTCTTTATAAAAACTTTGCTGGCTTTTAACTTTCATGTTAGAAAGTACTGTACTTTCATTGGCACTATAACCTCTTTCTAAACTAAATCCATTTTACAGATTGCCTTTCGGTTTCTTATCTTTTTTATTGGATTGCACACCCACACTTCTTTTAAATTGTGCAAACAGCTATTATTCTAACTGACTGAAAGTAGCTGAGAAAGCTAGCATCATTAATCTGTCTTTGTCTTTCTTTATCTGCCACTTAAAATGAGTTCTGGAGTTCCTGTCCCATGAATGCTCCTAGTTCATGCCCAGATACCTAAGTTTCTTAACCATAATCTTAGTACAGAGAAGGAAGAATCAGAATAGCAGCTACTTATTGGCACCCCAAAATATCAATAGAATTGTGTTGTGTTAGAAGATAGAATACCTAAAGAAGCTATGATGGTATCAGCCAATTCATTTTTCACTCTGAAGATGGGACATATGAAGTCCTGAAAGCTTAGGTATATTATCTATTGGTTATATTTATAATGGCTCAGTAAAAGGCATAGAAACATAAAACATATCCATTTTATTCTTACATGACTTAAGAAATTAGTTTTGTAGCTTTCAACTGATTTGTAGTCAGCTTCAAAATTCATTTGATATACAAAGTTATATAAAGTAGGGGCGTGCATTCATTTGCAACATATTGGTAATCCGCAACTTATAGGGCCATATTTGTTGTATTTGTGGGGAAGCGAAACATATCGCGATTCCCCACAAATACATCGAATCTTCACCAAATTATTCGGCTGTCTAAAGAAGTGAATTTAAACAATCCCCCCCCCCCCCACCCTCATGACCACCCCAAGACTTACCAAAACTCCCTGATGGTCCAGCAGGCGGGCCGGTAGCCATCTCCTGCACTCACACCGTCGGCTTCCAGTATTCAAAATGGTGGTGATAGCCTTTGACCTTACTAGGTCACAGGGACTACTGGTGCCATTGGTCGGCCCCTGTCTCATGGTAGGAGCAATGGACAGCCGGCACCATCTTGTCCTCCTACCATGTGAGAGGGGCTGACCAATGGCAGCGGTAGCCCCTGTGACATAGTAAGGGCAAAGGCTATCGGCACAATTTTGATTACCGGCAGCTGATGGCCCGAGTGCAGGAGGTCGCTCCTGGACCCCAGCTGGACCCCCACAAGAACCCCAGACCCCGCTGGACCCCCACAAGGCTCCTGGACCCTCCTGACCCCACAAGACTTTGCAAAAGTCCCTGGTGGTCCAGCAGGGGTCTGGGAGTCACCTCCTGCACTCAGGAAGTCATCTGCCAGTATTCAAAATGACGCCGATTACCTTTGCCCTCACTATGTCACAGGGGCCAACCAATGGCAGCAAAAAACTCTGGTGGTCCAGCAGGGGTCCAGGAGTGACCGGGAGTGGGCAGTTGGCTTCCAGTATTCAGAATGGTGCCAATAGCCTTTGCCCTTACTATGTCACAGGGGCTACTGCTGCCATTGGTTGGCCCCTGTGACATAGTGAGGGCAAAGGTAATCGGCGTCATTTTGAATACTGGCAGATGACTTCCTGAGTGCAGGAGGTCACTCCCAGACCCCTGCTGGACCACCAGGGTCTTTTGCAAAGTCTTGTGAGGGTCAGGAGAGTCCCCGAAGACTTGCCCAAAATCCCTGGTGGTCCAGTGGTGGTCCGGGAGTGACCTCCTGCACTCGGGCCATCGGCTGCCAGTATTCAAAATGGCACTGATAGCGTTTGCCCTCACTATGTCACAGGGGCTGACCGATAGCACTGGTAACCCCTGTGACATAGTAAGGGCAAAGGCTATCAGCACCATTTTTGAATACTGGCAGCCGAAGGCCCGAGTGCAGGAGGTCGCTCCTGCACTCCCACTGGACCACCAGGGACTTTTGGCAAGTCTTGTAGAGGTCAGGAGTGTCCCCCAAGGCTTGCCAAAAGTCGCTGGTGGTCCAGCGGGGGTCCAGGAGCAACCTCCTTCACTCGGGCCATCAGCTGCCAGTATTCAAAATGGCGCCGATAGCCTTTGCCCTCACTATGTCACAGGGGCTGACCAATGGCTCCTGTAGCCCCTGTGACATAGTAAGGGCAAAGGCTATCGGCGCCATTTTGAATACTGGCAGCCGATGACTCGAATGCAGGAGGTCACCTGGACCCCCTCTGGACCACCAGGGACTTTTGGCAAGTCTTGACCCCCACAATGCTTGCCAAAAGTCCCTGGTGGTCCAGCGGGGGTCCAGGAGCAACCTCCTGCACTTAGGCCGTCGACTGCCAGTATTCAAAATGGTGCCGATAGCCTTTGCCCTTATTGCTTTAGCCACAAACTCCTCCTGCCTCTGATAAGTCTTTATATTAGGGATGTGCAGAGGGAACGCATAAGTTGCATTTGGTATTCATATTTATCAGGGGTCAGATTCGTTGCATTCGGCATGGGGGCCCTCGATACGTTCATGCGTTCATTCTTATTCGTTTCCCAGCTAAAATTTAATTAACTACAACCCCCCAACCTCCTGACCCTCCAAGACTTTCCAAAACTCCCTGGTGGTCCAGCGCGAGGTCCGGGAGCCATCTCCTGCATTCACACCGTCAGCTGCCGGTATTCAAAATGGCGCTGATAGCTGATCTTACCATGTCACAGGGGCTACCGGTGCCATTGGTCAGCCCCTGTCACATGGTAGGAGCACAAGATGGTGCTGGCCGTCCATTGCTCCTACCATATGACAGGGGCTGACCAATGGTCCAAGAACTGTCCTCCCATGGGACTTAGGCCCATCCATTTCCCGGACGTAGGGAGCATGTAGAGACATCATGGCCGGGCTGACCACAGTACATGCACAGGCCGTGTTTCTTCCAGAATCTTCTAATTTAGAGGTCAAATGACCATGACCACTTTTCATTGATTCTTCTTTTTCAACAGCAGGAATTGCTGGACCCATCCGAAGTGCAGTGGTACTGGCCTATTTCAACCCAGGTAACACCTTAGGCCGGTGTTCCTTCACCTTGTCTCAGAGCCGACAATCAATCCGAGTAGCTAAGGCTATCAATTCTTCCAGCGAGTCAGGTGTCTGACGAGCGGCCAGCTCGTCTTTCACTCAGGTATCCAGGCCTCTGCAGAAGAGAGCCTTGAGACATCTGGTGTCCCAGCGAAGTTCCGCTGCAAGAGTCTTGAATTCTATGGCAAATTCAGCCAGGGATCTGTTGCCTTGCTTCAAGTCCACTAAAGCAAACCTGGCAACAGACATATGAGCAGGGTCATAAAAAATGGATTTAAACAAGTCCATAAATCCTTCTATGTCCTGCAAAATAGGGTCCTTGCATTCCCACAAGGTAGATGCCCACGACAAGGCTCTCCCATGTAAGTATGACAGGATGTAGCTGGTCTTAGAGAGGCCCATGGGAAACAATGAAGGTTGTAAGGTGAAATGTAAGCTGCACTGGTTCAAAAAGATCCGAGTCTTCTGGAGTTCTCCGGAGAATCGAATAGGCGCCACCAGTGGAACAGTTGTCTTTAAATTTACCTCCTGTAACTGACCTTCTTGTGTAGAAGCTGTGCCTTGTATCTTCTGTGTGTGAAGCTGACGAAACGCTGCAGTAAGTTTCTCCAAGGTTTCTTGCTGTTCTGAGATGCGTTGAGCCAGGCCCGGAATAGCCTGCAAAGCGGAGAGGTATGCCAGGTCCATGTGTTACTGACATCCCATACCTTAAGCTGGATTCCCAGGAGTACTGCTTCTCCAATTTAAAGCCAGATTCACTGGAGTTAGCAATCTGTTATAATCTGCTATGCTGATGGGAGGAGCAAGCAGATGGGAGTTAGCAATCTGTTATGCTCAGCTCCTGAAGTGGGAGGAGTTAGCAATCTGTTGTGCTCAGCTCTTGAAGTGGAGGAGTGAGCAATCTGTTGTAAAACTGCTGCTGGATACTCCTGATGGGGAAGGAGTCAGCAATCTGTTATGAGTCACCATGTGGCGTTAGTAATCAGTTAGGGACTGGCTTCTATGGAAGGAGGAGTTTAGCAATCTGATATGCTCCGTAGGCGGAACTAGCAATCTTGTTATGATATAGACTGCTAAGTTGGCAATTTGTACCAGCGGAGTGCTAAAGAGGATACTCAGCTGGAAAGGAATGTAAATAGGTGAATCCTTGGGCCGATGGCAGATGACAGCGCCCCCAGGAGGATATCCTGAGAGGGACCACCGGCTAGGCTTGGGTATGGAGACAGACACAGATAGTTCTTTTATTAGACAGGTTAGTAGAACCAACAGAGGTGGCAGAAGTGAGCTGATATGCCCGGCAGGGCTGAAATCCCTAAGATACTGGAACTGTGATCCCAGAGTTGCTGAGATGTAGAGAGACTATAGATAGTGAGTAGACAGGCTATGCTGTTTTCATAGCCAGTAGTAGATGACAATCTCACATAGATTCTTAAGGAGGCTCAGTAGCTGGAAAGAGTTAGGCCCTCGAGGAGCGAGTACCTGGTTCCAGGGAAAGCTCTGAGAGAGCGGTGGTAACTCACAAATGTCTGTATCTGTGATAGCTTCCAGGCAGTAGAGAATCTTCAGAGTATTCAGGAACATGGGCCCTTGAGGAGCGAGTACCGGTTCCTATCTGCAATCGGAAATAGAGAAAAGAGAGTGAGGCGCCCGAGGAGCGGGTACCTCTGGTAAGTCCGAGGAGTCAGAGTAGCTTGGATGAATTCGTAGCGAGTCCGTATACTTGTCCTTGCTAACTGAAATTGTAAGCGAAAGTGAAGACCTTTTATATTGGCAGCAGATGACGTCAATACAGGGGCCACCCCTGAGGTTCATGCCCTTGCTTGTACATACTTCAGAGCGCGCGCGCGCACCCTACATCATCAGGAACATGGCAGATCTGCGGCGTCGAGCCGGTCCGGGGACACCGGGGAGAAATGGCATGGAGACGCCGTGGCAACAAGCCATCCATCAGACCCGGAGGGAGTTGCCACAGAGGAGGAGAGGGTGGAGTGAGGGCGTAGAGCAGCCACGAACGCAACACTTGGGTGCTGCGGCTGGCTGGTCTTAGGCGGGCCTCCGTGAGATGACTCCCAGTGGGTGTTGTAGCAGGTAGCCAGGGACTAGCAGAGGTATCAGAGGGACTGAGGTAGGTTCGGACAAGGCAGGGGTCCAGAGGCCCAGGCGCCAAAGGAGGGCCAGACACAAGAGCAGGTAACGCCTGGACAGCAGAAGGCCGGAGCCTGAGAGGGCCAAGTCCAAAGAGATACCAAAGGCATAGTTGGGAACAGGCTGGAGTCGAGGCAGGCAACAGAGTGTGTCAAGGTGCAGTGGAGCGAGAGCCAAGGACAGGATTCCATCTGGAGCATAGTTCCAACGAAGCAAAGGTCAAAGCCAGTAATCAGTCCATGCGTGGTCCAAGCGCAGCAGGGCTCAAAGCCAAAAGTCAGTCAGAGCAAGGCTAGGGAGGAACCAGGAATGGAATCAGGAACTGGGACCAGGAACAAGGTCAGGAACAGGAACCAGGAATGAAGTCAGGAAGTAGGACGAGCATCAAGCACACGACAAGCGTGGATACCTGTTGCCAAGGCAAAGAGTGAGTGGCGGGCCCTGCCTTAAGTAGGAGGGCCCGATGATGTCATCATCTGGGGCCGTGGGTAGGATTCCCGCCGCAGCTCCTTTAAAAGAGGAAGAGGTGCACACACGCATGCCTAGGAGGAAGCTGGCTGCTGGACAGCAGCATCTCCCTGAGGCACACGTGAGGAGACCCGCTGGGAATGGGAGGAGTCCGTGGAAGAACAGGGAGAGCCAGAGGATCCCGCAGAGGGGAAGAGAGCGGTTGAGGAGGCAGCCGGGCTGCCACCACCACCAGGGAGGACGGGCCGGGTCTGGAAGCCAGGCACCGGAAGTGAGTAGGCCCAGTCATGGGCCTGCTGCGACGGGGACCCGTAACAGAAAATGAATATTTCAAAACAACTAACAAAACATTCAAACATTAAACCCATAACAAGGTCCCTAAAATCAATAAAATATTTCAAAAGAGCAGACACATGGATAAAAGAACATAAGAACATAAGAAATTGCCATGCTGGGTCAGACCAAGGGTCCATCAAGCCCAGTATCCTGTTTCCAACAGAGGCCAAACCAGGCCACAAGAACCTGGCAATTATCCAAACACTAAGAAGATCCCATGCTACTGACTCCTCCAAGAACTTATCCAAACTTTTTTTGAACCCAGCTACACTAACTGCACTAACCACATCCCCTGGCAACAAATTCCAGAGCTTTATTGTGCGTTGAGTGAAAAAGAATTTTCTCCGATTAGTCTTAAATATGCTACTTGCTAACTTCATGGAATGCCCCCTAGTCCTTCTTTTATTCGAAAGTGTAAATAAATAACTGATTCACATCTACTCATTCAAGACCTCTCATGATCTTAAAGACCTCTATCATATCCCCCCTCAGCCGTCTCTTCTCCAAGCTGAACAGCTCTAACCTCTTCAGCCTTTCCTCATAGGGGAGCTGTTCCATCCCCTTTATTATTTTGGTTGTCCTTTTCTGTATCTTCTCCATCGCAACTATATCTTTTTTGAGATGTGGCGACCAGAATAGTACACAGTATTCAAGGAGTGGTCTCACCATGGAGCGATATAGAGGCATTATGACATATTCTGTTTTATTCACCATTCCCTTCCTAATAATTTCTAACATTCTGTTTACTTTTTTGACTGCTACAGCACACTGAGCCGACGATTTTAAAGTATTATCCACTATGATGCCTAGATCTTTTTCCTGGGTGCTAGCTCCTAATATGGAACCTAACATCGTGTAACTACAGCAAGGGTTATTTTTCCCTATATGCAACACCTTGCATTTGTACACATTAAATTTCATCTGCCATTTGGATGCCCAGTCTTCCAGTCTTGCAAGGTCCTCCTGTAATGTATCACAGTCTGCTTGTGATTTAACTACTCTGAATAATTTTGTATCATCCGCAAATTTGATAACCTCACTCTCCATACCTGGGAGTTTTAGATTTCCAGTCACCCTGAGATTGCTGTGGAATAGTAGGTAGAGGGAGGCTGCATACTGACTTTATCCTCTCTTTCATATACATACTGTACACTAATACACGTATGCTCATTCTCACTCACATACACACACACACTCATACACATACTCTTCTCAGCCTTGGAAGGTACAAGCTGCAGCAGCCTCCACCTTTACCCCATACAGCCAATGGGACTGCCCCTCATTCCTCTCATGGCATGGGCCAATGTTGCTCCTCCTCCTTTCTTCTGGCCTCATGGGCCGTTTCTGCTCTTGCTCTGTCTTCCCATCCACAATGGCCCACATAATACAATTTCTTCTTCTGGGCCCACACAAGCTGTGTTTTGAGAAACGTCTTCAAAAGGGGCCTGGTGGAAAATACATTGCTGCTCTCGCTCCTCCCAGAATCTCCTGATGAAAATGCAGCCAGCATTAGGTTATTGAATCATCAATAGCTGAGTCTTTCAATCATAGAGTTTAAGATAAGTTTTTGTGCTTCAATGACTTTAAATATTAATGAAACTAGTGGGATTAAGCAACATAATATACATTATTTTATATAATGCAATAATTCAGTATGCCCTCATATGATGAGGTGTTGGGATATATCATGGATTATGGAGATAAAAGCTTTAAGGAAAACAAATGATGCTAATTAGTAACCTCTCAATTCAGTTGTGAATACAGGACTGGTATAATGTTTTCATTTCCTACACTAAAAATATTTGGATAAACAGTTGTACATATTACACTGATCCAGATTCATTTTAATATATTTCTTCACTTTCTTTTGGTGATATATTGGTTTTGATTAATCTACTGTTTTATATCATGAATGCCTATAGCTAATTCCAAAGTGTAGGAGACTGAGGATGTCACAGCAAAAAAAAAAACCAAAACAAAAAACCCAAAACACCCGAATAACGTCTATATAAAGACAATACTGAATGCCAAGACAAATAAAGTGTAAATAGATATTAAAAGGAATAGCAGACACTGCTGATTCCTGAGGAACACCAGTTGTTAGAGGATTCCAATCTGAACACAGCTGTTTTATTCTAACTTACTGTGTCCAGTTGGAGAAAAATGACAAGAACCAGTTATTTATTTTAAATTTATTTATTTTTATTTAGAGTTTTATTCCACCTTTCAGTGACTTTAAAGCAAATTCCATTCAGGTACAGTATTTAGTCCCCCATCCCCTGAGTGCTCAAAAGTTCTCTATCTGAGGCAATCAAGAGTGAAGTGACTTTCCTAAAATCACAAGGAACAGCAGTGGGATTTGATCCCTAGCTTCCTTGGCTTGCAACCCTCTCCTCTAATCACTAGCTTACTCCTCATGGATATTGATAGCAACTAAACAACACAAGATAGAATAATCTATCATATCAAATGCCACAGAGAATCATAGCAGAACACATACAAAGCTGTTACTGGCATCAAATCCATGGCAAATTACATCCAAACTAGATAAATGCAAAATCTAGGTGTTATGATTTGGCCTGAAATGTAAACTGCAGGCCCCGAAGGAAGTCCACTGGTGTGGCCAAGGTGTAAGATGTTGCTGCAAAGTTGTTTATGTGGGCCTTGGCAGCAGACTTTTCAATGCTGTCCCACACTTGTGCAGTGCAGTGCCCTTCTTCCATGTAGGTTTCCCCCATCAAAAGGGGTCAACAACCCACCCTGTAATGGCTCTCAATGTTTTGAGGGGAAGCAAAGATTAAAACAAAAGATTAACCCACTTCTCACAATTTCATGACTTTTATTTTCATCATCAATTTTACATAACCATGAATTATTATGTCAATAAACCAAAGAAACAGATTTGCTATAATAACCTCTATTGTATCTCTTTTTTAATTTTCCTTAGTACCTGATTCACTAAGTTTTTCCCATAGACACAAAATGGGAGAAAAGCCTTAATGGATCTGGCCCTAAATTAGTTCACTAACTTGGTAAAACCAGAATTCTGGAATTCTCAAGACTGCTTAGCTGAGTATGGTAGATAAATATTGTTTATTTACCATAAAAAAAATCTACTAATGTTTTTACTTCTATGTTTTTCTTTTTAATATATTCAAAGAATTGATGCTTTGTGTCCTTTTTCTTGTTTTTCAGCTGTATTAAAAGATAGGGATGTGAATCGTTTTAGGACGATTAAAATTATCGTCCGATAATTTTAATATCGTCTTAAACCGTTATGGAACACAATAGAATACAGATTCTAACGATTTATCGTTATAAATCGTTAGAATCGTGAGCCGGCACACTAAAACCCCCTAAAACCCACCCCCGACCCTTTAAATTAAATCCCCCACCCTCCCGAACCCCCCCCAAATAACTTAAATAACCTGCGGGTCCAGCGGCGGTCCGGAACGGCAGCGGTCCGGAACGGGCTCCTGCTCCTGCATCTTGTCGTCTTTGGCCGGCGCCATTTTCCAAAATGGCGCCGAAAAATGGCGGCGGCCATAGACGAAAAAGATTGGACGGCAGGAGGTCCTTCCGGACCCCCGCTGGACTTTTGGCAAGTCTCGTGGGGGTCAGGAGGCCCCCCACAAGCTGGCCAAAAGTTCCTGGAGGTCCAGCGGGGGTCAGGGAGCGATTTCCCGCCGCGAATCGTTTTCGTACGGAAAATGGCGCCGGCCATACGCGTATGGCCGGCGCCATTTTCCGTACGGAAAATGGCGCCGGCAGGAGATCGACTGCAGGAGGTCGTTCAGCGAGGCGCCGGAACCCTCGCTGAACGACCTCCTGCAGTCGATCTCCTGCCGGCGCCATTTTCCGTACGGAAAATGGCGCCGGCCATACGCGTATGGCCGGCGCCATTTTCCGTACGAAAACGATTCGCGGCGGGAAATCGCTCCCTGACCCCCGCTGGACCTCCAGGAACTTTTGGCCAGCTTGTGGGGGGCCTCCTGACCCCCACGAGACTTGCCAAAAGTCCAGCGGGGGTCCGGAAGGACCTCCTGCCGTCCAATCTTTTTCGTCTATGGCCGCCGCCATTTTTCGGCGCCATTTTGGAAAATGGCGCCGGCCGAAGACGACAAGATGCAGGAGCAGGAGTCCGTTCCGGACCGCTGCCGTTCCGGACCGCCGCTGGACCCGCAGGTTATTTAAGTTATTTGGGGGTGGGGGATTTAATTTAAAGGGTCGGGGGTGGGTTTTAGGGGGTTTTAATGTGCCGGTTTTTTCGATTTTTCGATTTTTCGATTTTTTAACGATTTTCACGATTTTTCACGATATTTTACCCCCCCAAACGGCAACAATACGATTCCCTCCCCCTCCCAGCCGAAATCGATCGTTAAGACGATCGAGGACATGATTCACATCCCTATTAAAAGACCTGTACTTCAGATGTCTCCCTCAGGAAAGTATAGCACTTTATAATTATGTTTTGCTCAATCTCACTTTTGTATGTTTTTCTTTTTTTTCTTTATTATTTCTTCTCTTTCTCCTTTTCTCATTCTGCTGGTGTTGCACTGGAGGTGGACCCTTGGCATGGTGCAGGATTGGTACGGCACTCCAGTCAGACCCGGAGAGTGCCTGCCACCAGGAGGCGGAGCACAGGAGGAGACAGAGGCTGGCTGGAGCTTCACCAATAGCAACCCGGGGTTTCCTCAGATTGAGCCCTTGGTTACCCTGTCCGCCTGGTCTTAGGTCTTAGGTGGGCCTTGCAGGATCTCCTAGAGAAGAAGCACAGGGGAGTGCCCACCACGAACAAGGGTGCGCGGTCCATGTTCAGAGCAGGAGGTTCAAAGGTCACAGGAGGTCAGAACAGAGAGTCCGAAAGTATAGTGAGGATCAAGGCCAGAGTATCAGTCCAGAATGGTCAGCCGAAGCAGGAGTCAGTACCTGTAGTTAATCCGGAAGTAGTCAGGTCAGGCAGAGGTCATGTTCCAGGCAGCAATCAGAAGAAGTCAGTGGACAGGGCGCACTGCGGAGCTGGGACCCGCCCTTAGCCCTTTATGAGGCCACGAAGGTCGCCGAGCCCCGTCATGAGGCCTGGAAGGATCTGGAAGGCCCAGCGGTCGCCACCGTGGGATGCCACGGCCAAGCTGAGCTAGCAGCAGCAGCGGGGGAGGACGGCCCTGGACCCGAGCAGGCCTGGGCGCGGGCCGAGCACGGACAGGGTGCGCAACAGCAGGTACCTTACTGTCTCTATTATGTGTAAATTTATCTTTACCGGTGGTGTGCATACACTTAACTTTATTTGAGCTGCTTGAGGTCATTGATGGCCACACTGGTTCTTCTTTTTCCTATTAATCTACTTTTTAAGGAAATCAACAAGAGAGACTATCTCCCTGTTCCGTAAATCTTCTACCAGCTAGTGTGCAAGTTCCCTAGTAAAAATGTCTCAGATGGCTTGGTGGTACTGTAAAACTAGCTAATGAAAGCAAATGATAAATAGATTCACCCTATTATAGGACAAGGATAATGAGACTCTGTGTTTGCCATTAGACTCTCTCATACCCTATCATACTAATTCATTCAGAGTTACATTATGGGTGTAAGATACACCTCCTCATTTGTTAGGAGATTCTACTATCAAAAAGAATAGCTACTGTGGCTAATTTCCATTAGCGTTCTTTACTTACCACTTCTTAAATGGAGCCTTGCAAATTTTTATTGCACTGGAATCGGGATAGGGCTCCTCCTCTTTCCTCAGGAAGTTCTCAATATATGCCACAGTGGCATAAATCTTGTGACCTTTTTCAAATTAAATCTCTGTAAAAGGCAGTTTCCTTTTTTTTAACTTGTTTTTTTTCTTTAAAATGGTACATTCATTAAACACCTTGGGCCTTGAAGGTGTATCATGTAAAATGTTACCACTCTCAGTTTTGTAGCTATGTACCAGATATTCTGTAACCACTGGATCCAATTACATCAGTGTCTAACAAACACTGACACGAAATTCCCATGGGTCACCTGAATTTACAATTAACTTTCACTATCCTAGACCTTACCTTGACAGGATAGCTCAGTTAAAATTCATCCTTTTACTCTTATGCACACATTCACTCTATTTTCTAGCAGTGTCCTTGTCAATCAGAAATGTTTTTCTGCACATATTTTAGTCTTTGAGAGGAGCCACAGTGAAGCTCTCACTCTGACTGAAGTTCACTGTGTCGAGTTAGTAATTTCTCAACTTTCACAACACTTTTAGCATCCTGAAATTACTGCCCTTGCTGATGTCACTCTTCTAAATAAGTGATAGTACTATTAGATAACCCACGACAATCTTTTCTTAGGTCCCGCTACTGATGTTTGTCAAATTAAAATATTTTGGTAATGTTTAACCTTCTTCATAATGTCTCTGTTTTTTATTCTGTTGTGCTTTGTCCTATCTTGGCAGGGATGTGCATTTCTTTAAAATGAATGTGCACAATGTGACAAATAAGACCAATTACTTTCATTCGGGGGGGGGGGGGGGGGGGCCGAATTGAATCAGGGTCCTCCAGAATGAAATGTACCTTATTCATTGAATTTGTTTAAAATGAATGTATTGGGCCTAGGCCCGAGGGCAGGGCCTCACCTAGGGTATAGGCTAAGGCCCAAAGCAAGGGCTATGGCCTAAGCCCAAGACTGACACCGGAGACTCAGCCTAGGCCGGGGCTGACACCGGGCCTTGGCCGAGCTTCCCCACCCAGACAAACTTACCTGATCTGTCAGGTATCCATAAAAGTAGCCAGGCTTGATCTCAATACCTGGGTCTCAGCCTAGGCCAGAGCCCAGACCCAGGCCCAATGCTATGGACAGGAATGGAGGCCAGGGCCTGATGCAGGGACCTCTACATGGATCCAGGCCCAATGCCAGAGCCTGGCCCTCAGCTGGGTCCCAATGCCTGGGCCTCAACCTAGGCCTCGGAGCAGTTCCAATGTATTTGACATCCTCTTCATGTTTTCTTCAACTGATTTCATCTACTGGGGTCGCCAAAGTTAATTATCTTGTCAGTCACCCCAGCGGATGGTGCTATTTTGATGTACAGCACTTACTTCCATTTTTTATTTTAATAGACTTATCACCACCAGATCTAGGAACTTCAGCGGGAAAGGGGAGCTGGCAACAGCAGTGGCTCGATACTGCACTGCCCACTTCTGCTTCTCTCTGCCCTCCCTCCCCTCCCCAGAGAAAAAGTGCTTATCCCCCTCTTATAGCTGCATCTGGGTCCCTAATGGGAGGGCCAGTAGTGGCAGTGGATCAATGCTGCACCGCTCACTCTAGCCCCTTAAGAACATAAGAAAATGCCATACTGGGTCAGACCAAGGGTCCATCAAGCCCAGCATCCTGTTTCCAACAGTGGCCAATCCAGGCCATAAGAACCTGGCAAGTACCCAAAAACTAAGTCTATTCCATGTTACCATTGCTAATGGCAGTGGCTATTCTCTAAGTGAACTTAATAGTAGGGGTGTGCATTCGGATTGACCGCATTAGTAAAACACAACTCATATTTTTTTTTTACTTAAAAAATTGATTCGACATAAACGATCGGATTTCCCACATATCGAACATAGATATGTTCGATATGTGGGAAATCGCGATTGTTGAGCCAAAATAAAAATATAAACCCCCTCACCCTCCTTAATCCCCCCCCCCCCGACTTACCACAACTCCCTGGTGATGGAGCGAGGAGTGAGGACGCCATTTCTGCAATCCTTGGCGAGAAGCATGTGACGTCGGCGGCACGTCGAGTGACGCCGGCGTCACGTGATTCCCGGCGAGTTCGCGCCGGAGGGCTCGTTCGGCCCAAAAAGAACTTTTGGCCAGCTTGAGGGGGTCAGGAGGCCCCCCCAAGCTGGCCAAAAGTTCTTTTTGGGCCGAACGAGCCGTCCGGCGCGAACTCGCCGGGAATCACGTGACGTCGCGTCTGAGTGACGCGGCGCCACGTGATTCCCGGCGAGTTCGCGCCGGACGGCTCGTTCGGCCCAAAAAGAACTTTTGGCCAGCTTGGGGGGGTCAGGAGGCCCCCCCAAGCTGGCCAAAAGTTCTTTTTGGGCCGAACGAGCCGTCCGGCGCGAACGAGCCGGGAATCACGTGACGCCGCGTCACTCGACGTGCCACCGACGTCACATGCTTCTCGCCAAGGATTGCAGAAATGACGTCCTCACTCCTCGCTCGATCACCAGGGAGTTGTGGTAAGTCTGGGGGGGGGGGATTAAGGAGGGTGAGGGGTTTAAATTTTTTTTTTTGCACATATGTACATATACCCAACTCATTGGATTTTTTTTATGTCCATATTGGCCGCAAGTGGGACCCCCTTTCGGACATAAAAAATATGAACATAAAATTTTGCTCTGCACATCCCTACTTAATAGCAGGTAATGGACTTCTCCTCCAAGAACTTATCCAATCCTTTTTTAAACACAGCTATACTAACTGCACTGACCACATCCCCTGGTAACAAATTCCAGAGTTTAATTGTGCGTTGAGTAAAAAAGAACTTTCTCCGATTAGTTTTAAATGTGCCCCATGCTAACTTCATGGAGTGCCCCCTAGTCTTTCTACTATCCGAAAGAGTAAATAACCGATTCACATCTACCCGTTCTAGACCTCTCATGATTTTAAACACCTCTATCATATCCCCCCTCAGTCGTCTCTTCTCCAAGCTGAAAAGTCCTAACCTCTTCAGTCTTTCCTCGTAGGGAAGCTGTTCCATTCCCCTTATCATTTTGGTAGCCCTTCTCTGTACCTTCTCCATCGCAATTATATCTTTTTTGAGATGCGGCGACCAGAACTGTACACAGTATTCAAGGTGCGGTCTCACCATGGAGCGATACAGAGGCATTATTACATTTTCCGTTTTATTCACCATTCCCTTTCTAATAATTCCCAACATTCTGTTTGCTTTTCTGACTGCCGCAGCACACTGAACTGACGATTTCAATGTGTTATCCACTATGACACCTAGATCTCTTTCTTGGGTTGTAGCACCTAATATGGAACCTAACATTGTGTAATTATAGCATGGGTTATTTTTCCCTATATGCATTACCTTGCACTTATCCACATTAAATTTCATCTGCCATTTGGATGCCCAATTTTCCAGCCTCACAAGGTCTTCCTGCAATTTATCACAATCTGCTTGTGCTTTAACTACTCTGAACAATGTTGTGTCATCTGCAAATTTGATTATCTCACTCGTCGTATTTCTTTCCAGATCATTTATAAATATATTGAAAAGTAAGGGTCCCAATACAGATCCCTGAGGCACTCCACTGTCCACTCCCTTCCACTGAGAAAATTGTCCATTTAATCCTACTCTCTGTTTCCTGTCTTTTAGCCAGTTTGCAATCCACGAAAGGACATCGCCACCTATCCCATGACTTTTTACTTTTCCTAGAAGCCTCTCATGAGGAACTTTGTCAAACACCTTCTGAAAATCCAAGTATACTATATCTACCGGTTCACCTTTATCCACATGTTTATTAACTCCTTCAAAAAAGTGAAGCAGATTTGTGAGGCAAGACTTGCCTTGGGTAAAGCCATGCTGACTTTGTTCCATTAAACCATGTCTTTCTATATGTTCTGTGATTTTGATGTTTAGAACACTTTCCACTATTTTTCCTGGCACTGAAGTGAGGCTAACCGGTCTGTAGTTTCCCGGATCACCCCTGGAGCCCTTTTCAAATATTGGGGTTACATTTGCTATCCTCCAGTCTTCAGGTACAATGGATGATTTTAATGATAAGTTACACATTTTTACTAATAGGTCTGAAATTTCATTTTTTAGTTCCTTCAGAACTCTGGGGTGTATACCATCCGGTCCAGGTGATTTACTACTCTTCAGTTTGTCAATCAGGCCTACCACATCTTCTAGGTTCGCCGTGATTTGATTCAGTCCATCTGAATCTTTACCCATGAAAACCTTCTCCATTATGGGTACCTCCCCAACATCCTCTTCAGTAAACACCGAAGCAAAGAAATCATTTAATCTTTCCGCGATGGCCTTATCTTCCCTAAGTGCCCCTTTAACCCCTCGATCATCTAACGGTCCAACTGACTCCCTCACAGGCTTTCTGCTTCGGATATATTTTAAAAAGTTTTTACTGTGAGTTTTTGCCTCTACTGCCAACTTCTTTTCAAATTCTCTCTTAGCCTGTCTTATCAATGTTTTACATTTAACTTGCCAATGTTTATGCTTTATCCTATTTTCTTCTGTTGGATCCTTCTTCCAATTTTTGAATGAAGATCTTTTGGCTAGAATAGTTTCTTTCACCTCCCCTTTTAACCATGCCGGTAATCGTTTTGCCTTTTTTCCACCTTTCTTAATGTGTGGAATACATCTGGACTGTGCTTCTAGGATGGTATTTTTTAACAATGATCACGCCTCTTGGACATATTTTACTTTTGTAGCTGCTCCTTTCAGTTTTTTTCTAACAATTTTTCTAATTTTATCAAAGTTTCCCTTTTGAAAGTTTAGCACGAGAGCTGTGGATTTGCACACTGTTCCTCTTCCAGTCATTAAATCAAATTTGATCATATTATGATCACTATTGCCAAGCGGCCCCACCACCGTTACCTCTCTCACCAAGTCCTGTGCTCCACTGAGAATTAGATCTAAAGTTGCTCCCTCTCTCGTTGGTTCCTGAACCAATTGCTCCATAAAGCTATCGTTTATTCCATCCAGGAACGTTATCTCTCTAGCGTGACCCGATGATACATTTACCCAGTCAATATTGGGGTAATTGAAGTCTCTCATTATTACTGCACTACCAATTTGGTTAGCTTCCCTAATTTCTCTTACCATTTCACAGTCCGTCTCACCATCTTGACCAGGTGGGCAGTAGTATACCCCTATCACTATAGTCTTCCCCGACACACAAGGGATTTCTACCCATAAAGATTCAATGTTGTATTTAGTCTCATGCAGGATGTTTATCCTGTTGGACTCTATGCCATCCCGGACATAAAGCGCCACACCTCCTCCCGGGTGCTCCTCTCTGTCACTGCGATATAATTTGTACCCCGGTATAGTAGTGTCCCATTGGTTATCCTCTTTCCACCATGTCTCTGAGATGCCAATTAAGTCTATGTCATCCCCCAGATACTCGCTCTCCATTTGTTTTTAACTTCAGGGTGCTCCTCTTTTGCTCCAGTGGCCCTTGGCACAGCCTTCCTCATGACTGACAGATACTGCTGCTGGCCCCTCATTGCTATTTCTGCCCTGCAGACCTCACCTCAATGGCAGCCCCTTTCAGCTGCCATTAGAGTTGCTCTAACCTGAAACCCCACACTGTCACCCCAATTATCCCTCACTTCAGACCTAGCCCCACACCAGCAGCAGCTCTAACCAGTGCAGCACCATGCTGCCTCCTGCTCCTTTGCTGGTGCAGATTTATGCTGACCTGCCCCAACATTTCTCTTCCTGTCAGGTCCAGAAATGCCTCTCCAATTTCCAGACCACTGCCCTGGGCCTCTCTATGGAATCACCACAAACCCTACCAGGAGAGGAGACCCAAGACAATCTAAGGCAGGTATTTTTTATTGGTTTCTTTTAATTTCTGATACCTTTGTTTTCAGAAACCATATTGATGACAATCCAAAATCTCATGCTCCTCAAGATGAGCCTGGAGCTGTTTTAGAACCATTCCCTTGAATACTTTAGTTAAAAATGGCAAACAGAATCTAGGACAATAGTTCTGCAATTCAGAAAAATTCACAGTAGATTTTTTCAAAATAAGACACGCTAGCTTTTTTAATAATTTAGGGACTTGACCTAATGAAAGTGACAAATTTACAATCTTCGCCATTTGGTTGTAGATATCATTATGCAAAAATTTTAAATCCACTCTATCAGACAAATATCTGTAAGACTTCAACTGAGAAAAATAAAAAACCTTAGCATAAGCCTTGAAGTGAAAAGCTAATTAAAGTGTTCTAAATACAATATAGCAATCACAGAAAAAAAATGAACACTGTTCAAAAATAATGCTGTAAATAACAAAATATCAAATAGTATTAACCATCCCTATCATTTATAAAAAAAAGTGTTAGTAATGCATTGATAAGGAAAAGGGGTGTGTTTATGGAAATGTTTGAGTTACTGCATCATGGAGTAAGATACTGTGCAGTATGTGATAAGATAAGATACTGTGCAGTTATGTGAAAATCCCTATTTTTCACATCCTGCACTAAGGAAGACAGAAAGAGAGTGAGAGAGAGAGAGAAAGCCTATATACAAGGCCCTCATAGTAGGGAATTATTTATATCTTTAAAGGAGGGCTACCTAATAGGTTGAAGTGAGGTGTTGGTAGTGGTTTAGGGTTTGAAGTCATTTGGATTGAGGAACATTTCAAATGACATCAAATCTTCACCAAGGTATACTGTGCTGTTCATACGTCTCACTCTATATGCGAAACTGACCCCTAAACCATAAATACCACCAACACCTTACCTCGACCTATCGCACAGTGTGATATTGCCCCTAATTTAACTAATTCCCACCCAAAACCCCTCCCCGAACCCATCCACCACCAAAATTTGCATTTGCAGCCGTGCACTATGGTGTTTTTCGAATGTGTTATGGTGTTAACGAGTTATTGCATGCGTTAACGCCATAACGCATTTTGATGAATGATGCGATAAGATAGCTGGAGGGCAAGTTGTCCATGGTCTAAGCAGAGTTGTAGTTCATCGACAAGAGAAAGTAGTACAATTTGTATGCTGTGGTAGTGTCTGAATCCAAACTGGACAGGGTCTGATTGTTTCGTGGTTTGTAGAAAGTTAATAAATTGTAGTAGGAATGTTTTTTTAAAAAATGCCTAAGTTGTTTTCGTATACATGGAGGCCCATAGTATTTGATAACAGCTACTTTTGCTACCATCAAACAAGTACCCCCCCCCCCCCCCCCACCCCCACAATACATTCCAAACACTGTACCTCCTGCTGGGCCATGTTTTTTGGGTTGGCTATTAATCTTGATTCATTTAATAATTACAAAATTCCTCCACTTTGACTAAATGGGAGTCACAGGTTTTGGATAAAAATCACAAAATCATCAAGGCATGCTGTCACATACTTCCAGTGTGGGCATAGTGCAAGTTGATCATTCATTGAAAGTTGGCACCAGAACCATGCAAGTCAAATGGAAGCATCTTTAAATGATACAACTGACCAGGAGTACTGAATGCAGTGTTTTGTTTTAAGGACTCTTCAAGGGGAAAGTGCCAGTACCCCTTGGTGCAGTCTAGGGTTTAAATATACCTCCTCTGCCCTAACTGCTGTATTAGTTCTTCGATCCTAGACATGGGATATGTATCAAAATGAAAGATAGCATTTTCTTGGCCAAATTTTATATAATACTGCAGGGCTCCATCTGATTCGGGAGCCCATAGTTTGAATCTTTGCTTTTTCAAGAAACAATCAAAACATTAGATCTGAGGTTCAGAAGTATTAATTTCCAAATTAAAGTATAGAATGACAAGCTCCAAATAACTACAGTCTATCAGTTACATTTTTAAATGCTTACTTGCACAAAAAAAACCCCTGCATATACACAAGTATGTGATGCATCCACGTCAAATCCGTATTTTAAAAACATATAACATACGTGTGTATATGACCCTTCACTTTCAAACGTATGCACAAAAATGGGGGGGGGGGGGGGATGTTAGGGGTGTGCCAGGGCGTGGTTTGCATGTACATGTGTATTAAGCCATTTTAAAAATGATTTTTGTGTGTAAGTCATCAAAACTATGCAAGTCCATTTACTACTGCTCATTTACGCACACAACTTCAAACTTTCATGCTATTTTGCCAGTTGGTGTTTGGTGGGCTGGTTTCTCAGGGTGAATGGACACAGCAGTAGGCCAATGAGTGGGAGTAAGTGCCTCTGGGACAGACAGGCCCATACTGGAGGATACCTGGGAAACATAGGACTATACTAATGAGTGTGAGTGTGTCTGGGACTGGCAGAGCTATAACAGAGGGTGGAAATGAGTGTCCCTGGGACGCACTGGGCCATATTGTGGGTAAGAGTGAGTGTACCTGGGACTGACAGGGCTATTCTGTGGTAATGAAACCATATTAAAAATAAATCTCATGGGCTTATGGGTATTCAAAAATGTCACAATGGTGAGGAGGGAGAGAGGACGAGGAACTACCCCTTAGAGAGAATATACAGAATTAAGGCACAGTTTTTGGATGTCTCAGAAGAGCAAGTCATGCATATGTACAGATTCAACAAGGAAACAATTCTGTACTTATGGCAGCATTTAAGACCCACAAACTTGCACCCACAGAGGCCTCGCCTTGCCTGTACACATCAAGGTCACTACCATCTTGGCATTTTTGGTCACAGGCACCTTCCAGACACCTCTAGGGGGGTCACAGCTGGAATCTGCCAGCCTGTCGCCTCCATGTGTACAGATAGGTTCCTGGCTGTAATTCTCAGGCAATACACCAATCTAACTTTTTTCCCCCAAGCAGTAGACTGTAACAATAGTAAATAATGACTGATTTCTACCAATTTGCATGCTTCCCTTCTGTTCTGGGTGCCATCAATTACACTCACATCCCTATAAAGGCACCAGGGAACAATGAAGCCACCTACTGCAACCACAAGGGCTTCCACTCCTTAATATGCAGGGGCTGGCTGGCTTCTAGATATGAATGCACTTTCCACTAGGGGGTGTGCATTTGTTTGCAATGTATTGGCAATCCTAAACGTATAGGGCCATATTCATTGTATTCGTGGGGAAGCGAAACGTATTGTGATTCCCACAAATACAACAAATCTTCACCAAATTATTTGGCCGTCTAAAGGAGCGAATTTAAACAAAACCCCCACCCTCCTGACACCCCCCCCCCCAAGACTTGCCAAAATTCCCTGGTGGTCCAGCGGGGGTCTGGGAGCCATCTACTGCACTCATGCCATCAGCTGCAAATATTCAAAATGGCGCCGATACTCTTTGACTTTACTATGTCACAGGGGCTACCAGTGCCTTTGGTCGGCCCCTGTCACATTGTAGGAGCAATGGACGGCCGACACCATCTTGTGCTCCTACCATGTGACAGGGCTGACCAATGGCACTGGTAGCCCCTGTGACATAGTAAGGGCAAAGGCTATCGGTGCCATTTTGATTACTGGCAGCCGACGGCCTGAGTGCAGGAGATTGCTCCCAGAACCCCGATGGACCATCAGGGACTTTTGGCAAGTCTTGGGGGACCCTCCTGACCTCCACAAGACTTGTCAAAGTTCCCTGGTGGTCCAGCAGGGGTCCGGGAGCGATCTCCTGCACTCGGACCATCAGTTGCCAGTATTCAAAATGGCGCCAATAGCCTTTGCCCTTACTATGTCACAGGGGCCCACCAATGGCACTGGTAGCCCCTGTGACATAGTAAGGTCAAAGGCTATCGGTGCCATTTTGATTACCGGCAGCCGACAGCGTGAGTGCAGTAGATGGCTCCCGGACCCCTGCTGGATCACCAGGGAGTTTTGGCAAGTCTGGGGGGGGGGGGGGGGGGTCAAGAGGGTGAGGGGTTGTAGTTAATTAAATTTTAGCCAGGAAACGAATAAGAATGGAACACATAAATGAATCGGGGGCCCCCCTTGCCAAATGCAATGTATCTGCCCCCCAACGAATACAAATACCGAATGTAACGTATGCGGTCCCTCTGCACATCCCTACTTTCCACTACAACTAGGGATGTGCATTCATTTAAAATGAAAGTGCAAAACACTACAAATAAGGCTAATTCATTTCATTTGGGGGCCCTGAATCGAATCTGGGGCCCCGCTGAATGAAACAAATCTTATTTCATTTGTAACTACTACGATACCATAGTCCATGACATTCTATTACAGTGTCTAAGGGATATTATTATAAGTAGACAAGTTTATGAATGGTTTATATCTTGTCAGGGAGAAAGCAACAAGTTAAATGTCAAACAACATCTTCAGAATGATTTATCGGTAGCTTTATTTAATTTTTATTTAACCCCACTCTGCTTTTTGATTGAACAGTTATGAGTAGAGTTCAGAGTGTATACAGAAGACTTACAACTTTATTTTCCAATAACATCATCATTGCCCAGTCTGGTTGCAAACATCTCGAAGGGTCTTACTGTTATTAATAATTGGAAGGAGGAAAATAACTTGGCCCTGAATTGATTAAAAACTGAGATTTTATGTTTTCATTGTAGGACCCAAGTCCCTCCAGACCTTGATCTATGCCCAGTTTTAGTTAATGGAGCAAAGATTCCAGTAAAATCAATGCCAAAGAATCTAGGATTTTTTTTTTGATTCACATTTATCTTTTATTTTTCAATAGAAATCAGTGCTTAAGTCTGGGTTCTTTTAAGTTGTGAATCCTTCATCACATGAGCTATATCCTTGATCGAAAGGATTTTTGTACTTTAGTTCAATCATTCGTGCTATCCTAATAGACTATTGCAATGCACTCTGTAAAGGGCTACTTTCTTAAAGCTTATGTGCATTAAGAATCCTGCAAAACTCAGCCACTTGGTTAGTAATGAGAAGTTTACCATGGAACCATGTAACTCCTTTGTACAGGAGCTACATTGATTACCCCACCAACAGCAAATTCACTTTAAAATATTAGTTTTAATTTTCAAAGTAAAATTAGGCAGCCAAACTTATTTGTCTGATCTTTTGGAACCCTATATTCCTGCTAGGACTTTACATAAGAATATAAGAAAATAAGAAGTTGTCATCCTGGGACAGACCAAGGGTCCATCAAGCCCAGCATCCTGTTTCCAACAGTGGCCAATCCAGGTTACAAGCACCTAGCAAGTACCCAAAACATTAAGTAGATCCCATTTTTCTAATGCCAGTAATAGCAATAGCAATTTCTAAGTCAACTTGATTAATAGCAGGTAATGGACTTCTCCAAAACTTCTCCAAACCTTTTTTAAACCCAGCTACACTAAGTGCACTAACCACATCCTCTGGCAACAAATTCCAGAGCTTAATTGTGCTCTCAACATATGGGTTTCTTAGTAATTCCATCGATTCGGAAAGCCCATGTAAAAGAAATCAGAAACCAGGCATTTTCTATAATAAGGCCCACGATCTGGAATTCCTTACCTAATACCTTGCAAATAATTGATGACTTAAAATAATTTCATAAGTACCAGTAGCTGATAGCTTTTCTATTCCAGAGGCCTTTGGGTAGAATTGATCTTTTAAGTGAAATGTGCTTAGTCTGCTTATTTATGTTTTTATTTTCCTATTTTGAGATGTATTTTAAGATTGGATAGTTTGTATGTTTTAATTATATAATTGATGTGCTGTAATCCACTTAGTATGGCTGGTCTGCTATAAGCAAGCTATAAATATTTGAAATAAAATAAATATTATTTTTCATTTTGGGGGGCTTTTTAAAGATGTGTGAATAAATAATATTCAATAAAAACTAGAGCCAAATAGAAATGTAGCTGATCTCTAATGGTCTTTTCCCAAGTTTTAGAAATTTGGGATGAAAGTTCATCCCATCTCTTTTCCACGCATCCTTTTTCTGATTGTCTGTTCGTTTCTGTATTACAACATAATTACACAAGAACATGGTTTTGGAGACATTTCTCCCAGGCAGTGAGATTCTGGCATGTGCTAGCAAAATCTGTGAGCATTTCAGACATCTTAACTATACTAAAGACTAGGGATGTGAATCGTTTTCCATATCGTCTTAACGATAGAAATCGTGTGGCAGGGCAAGAAAATCATCTTAGGCATGATTTTTTAGTTAAAAAATCGTTAAAAATCGTTTTTTCCGATTAGTGCGCACTAACGGGAGTTAGTGCGCACTAACTGGGAGTTAGTGCGCACTAACTGAAAATGATACAATTTGACACTTTTCAGGTCAGTTAAGGTCAGTTTAGGAATGAATATGTATTCCTATTGGCTGCCCTCTTATTTATTCATGTTACCAAGTTTCCTACTGACAGTATATGGGGGATGGGAAATGGAAACAGTTGGTAGCTTGACAAAACAAGTAATGTGATCAGTCAATGTGACTAGAACTTGTGCCCTAACCCTGATACCAGGGGTATTGTGATCTTCCTGCACACAGTGCCCTATCCCTATTAATACCAGGAGTGTTGTGATCTTCCTGCACACAGTGCCCTATCCCTAATACCAGGGGTGTTGTGATCTTCCTGCACACAGTGCCCTATTCCTGATACTGGGGGTGTTGTGATCTTCCTGCACACAGTGCCCTATTCCTGATACCGGGGGTGTTGTGATCTTCTTGCACACATCCCGATATCAGGGATAGGGCACTGCATGCAGGAAGATCACAACACTTCTGGTATTAATAGGGATAGGGCACTGCGTGCAGGAAGATCACAACACTCCTGGTATTAATAGGGATAGGGCACTGCATGCAGGAAGATCACAACACCCCTGGTATCAGGGATAGGGCACTGTGTGCAGGAAGATCACAATACCCCGGAGGAGTGAGGGTCAGGCAGCTCCTCCCTGTCTGTGAAGCCAGCCTCTCACTAGTAATGCAGGGAGGGAGCTGTCTCAGACTTCACCATCCTCCCCCCCCCTCACCCACACACCATTCACTAGCTGGGACATGGGGGAAGTCAGGAGTGAGGGTCAGGCAGCTCCCCCCTGTCTGTGAAGCCAGCCTCTCACTAGTAATGCAGGGAGGGAGCTGTCTCAGACTTCACCATCCTCCCCCCCCCCTCACCCACACACCATTCACTAGCTGGGACATGGGGGAAGTCAGGAGTGAGGGTCAGGCAGCTCCCCCCTGTCTGTGAAGCCAGCCTCTCACTAGTAATGCAGGGAGGGAGCTGTCTCAGACTTCACCATCCTCCCCCCCCCCCCTCACCCACACACCATTCACTAGCTGGGACATGGGGGAAGTCAGGAGTGAGGGACAGGCAGCTCCCCCCTGTCTGTGAAGCCAGCCTCTCACTAGTAATGCAGGGAGGGAGCTGTCTCAGACTTCACCATCCTCCCCCCCCCCTCACCCACACACCATTCACTAGCTGGGACATGGGGGAAGTCAGGAGTGAGGGTCAGGCAGCTCCCCCCTGTCTGTGAAGCCAGCCTCTCACTAGTAATGCAGGGAGGGAGCTGTCTCAGACTTCACCATCCTCCCCCCCCCTCACCCACACACCATTCACTAGCTGGGACATGGGGGAAGTCAGGAGTGAGGGTCAGGCAGCTCCCCCCTGTCTGCGAAGCCAGCCTCTCACTAGTAATGCAGGGACGGAGCTGTCTCAGACTTCACCATCCTCCCCCCCCCCCCTCACCCACACACCATTCACTAGCTGGGACATGGGGGAAGTCAGGAGTGAGGGTCAGGCAGCTCCCCCCTGTCTGTGAAGCCAGCCTCTCACTAGTAATGCAGGGAGGGAGCTGTCTCAGACTTCACCATCCTCCCCCCCCCCCCTCACCCACACACCATTCACTAGCTGGGGCATGGGGGAAGTCAGGAGTGAGGGTCAGGCAGCTCCCCCCTGTCTGTGAAGCCAGCCTCTCACTAGTAATGCAGGGAGGGAGCTGTCTCAGACTTCACCATCCTCCCCCCCCCCCTCACCCACACACCATTCACTAGCTGGGACATGGGGGAAGTCAGGAGTGAGGGTCAGGCAGCTCCCCCCTGTCTGTGAAGCCAGCCTCTCACTAGTAATGCAGGGAGGGAGCTGTCTCAGACTGGTATCAGGGTTAGGGCACTGTGTGCAGGAAGATCACAACACTCCTGGTATTAATAGGGATAGGGCACTGTAAGAGATGACTGTAGTAGATTGAATAAAGATCTGATGTTTCTGCTCTCCTCACACCAAACAAAAACAACACACAAGCAGAGAAGCCCTTCTTACAAAGCTGAGCTAGTGAGTTAAGTAGGAGGAAAAGTAAACATACTGGTGCCAGTGTGGCTACTTAAAAAATACACTTACCAACAATCAATTACATATATTTGAACTGTGTACAGTTCCAGCCAGGACCACCTTTCTAAAATGCACAGTGATTGGCAAATTCAACATGCACTAGCATTTCAGGTGCCTGCTAACAAAAATAATAAACAAACAAGTTCTAGTCACGTGAGTGCTGATCATTACATTACTTTTTTTGTCAAGCTTCCAACTGTTTCCATTTCACATCCCCCCAACCATATTGGTAACATCAATAGATAAGAGCACAGCCAGCCAATAGGAATACATACATACATATTCATTCCTAAGTGACCTTTACTGACCTGGGAAGTGTGAACACTTTGTTTCATTTTCTGTTGGTGTTCGTTAGTTTCCAGTTCCATTTCCCATCCCCCCAATCATCACCTCAGTGGTAACCTTGGTAACATCAATAGATAAGAGGGCAGCCAGCCAATAGGAACACATATTCATTCCTAACTGACCTTCAGTGACCTGGAAAGTGTTTATTTGTATCATTTTCAGTTAGTGTGCACTAAATCGAGTTAGTGCACACTAACGGGGAGTTAGTGCGCACTAACTCGAGTTAGTGCGCACTAACACGATTTAACGATTTTTAACGATAAATCGTTAGAATTTCTATTGTATCGGGTTCTATAACGATTTAAGACGATATAAACATTATCGGACGATAATTTTAATCGTTGAAAAACGATTCACATCCCTACTAAAGACTAGAGGGCCAATTCACTACCAGTGTGTGTGACCATGGAGGCCAATAGTAGCCGAATGTCATGTTTTGACAAATACCTTTTGTTGCAAATTGGGCAATTCTGCTGCTCTTTCAAATATTATAAAAGATGTTTGTCTGAAAAAAAAATTTTTTTTAGAATGCACAGGAGACAGAATCTGCCTATACTCGCCATTATTATGCTCTTCTCTCATCTTCAACTTGCAATTCAACACTGCCCAGACATGAGATTAATTCACCATCCCAAACCATCTGTCCCGAATAACTGTATTTCAACCTTCTCTATATGCAATTAGTGATATTCATAACTATTGTTTTAATACATACTGAGATCTTTGTGAGACTTTAAATGATACATTTTTAGACTCTTTTTCTATACAGAGCCTTATCAGATTGTACTGTGGGTTGAATTGTCAAAGAGCTGCATGTAAAATTTAGTATATACATGCATATGTAGCCTGAACTTGAGTAATTGCTATTTTATAAATATCAAAAGTACACATGTAGCAGGATCTGGCCTGGACATGTAGGTGATACGTGCTCAAAAAACTAGGCTTGTCGATCTGGGCTGGAGAATTGACACTCTGAAGGTCCTACAACTTTAAGAGGGTGAAGTGCCTGTCAGATCAGTGCTCTTCCAGCCTGCCTAGTCTTCACGATGTATGTTGCTGGAGTTCCTATATAAGAAATAATGATTTGCCTATGGTGTGCTTGTGGCTCAGTTCCCTTACTAACTAGACCTTATGAGGTTGGAGATAAGTTTGGCCTTCCCCCTTTCTGGCCTTTGAGAATATCTTTGCCACCTGTTTGCCCTAGCCCTTAACAACAATTCATTCATATAGCATTCAAAGTCAGAATTATTTTTATTTAGTAGTTTCATACTGGGCTAGCCTCCAGCACTGGCAATAGTACAAATTAATTTGAACAAACAAATAATCAATCTCCAAGTTATAAGTGTTTTAACTGCTTTCCAAGTCTCACCAGTTACACCATCATAATGCTTCAAACATAAGCTGAATCTAAAGGGGTTCAGCCCCTTTAATTTTAAATGCAGAAAACTCCTCAGTTACCATAGTCTGTCTTAAACTCAATTAGAAAGACTTCAAATACAGGTTTTTAAACATGCAGATTTAGTAGTTGTAATGCACAGATTTAGCTAGTTACTCAGTTAAAAAAAACAGGGCTTTGCAGACATGCTTTCCTTAAATACTAGGGATGTGCAGAGTGACTGCATACGTTACATTCGGTATTCGTATTCGTCAGGGGGCAGATACATTGTATTTGGCAAGGGGGGCCCCCAATCCGTTCATGCGTTCCATTCTTATTCATTTCCCGGCTAAAATGTAATTAACTACAACCCCTACCCTCCTGACCTCCCCAAGACTTTCCAAAACTCCCTGGTGGTCCAGTGGGGAGTCCGGGAGCCATCTCCTGCACTCACGCCGTCAGCTGCCAGTAATCAAAATGGCACTGATAGCCTTTGCCCTTACAATGTCACAGGGGCTACCGGTGCCATTGGTCGGCCCCTGTCACATCTTGTGCTCCTACCATGTGACAGGGGCCGACCAATGGCACCGGTAGCCCCTGTGACATAGTAAGGGCAAAGGCTATCGGTGCCATTTTGATTACTGGCAGCTGACGGCCCGAGTGCAGGAGATTGCTCCCGGACCCCCACTGGACTACCAGGGACTTTTGGCAAGTCTTGTGGGGGAGCAAGTCATGGTAGGAGCACAAGATGGCTCCGGCCGTCCTCCTAGACTTTCCACCCACTCAGTATTACACAATAAACAAATTTAATATAATTTACAGCAGATAACTAGCAGACATAAAAATATGTGAGTAAGTTGGAAAAAGTATGTTTATAAGTGTCTTTTAAAATAGTAACTTACACACGTAACTATTATCCCCATCCTGGAGTGCCTCTAGACTTTTACATGCAAAAATGAATATATGTTCATATTTTCGACTTTTATATAATACGGAAGATGCAAATAGAGGCTACTTACTTACATGCATATATGCAACATTTTATGCTTGCATTGTTTTCAAAATTAACCTTTTAGGAGGTAATTTTCAAAGGAACTGCATGTGAAAATGTAACATACTATTGAAGCAATTTTCAAAACCCATTTACACGCATAGGGGTAGATTTTCAAAAAACGCGAATAGGCGTACTTTTGCTGGCACATCAGGCGCAAGCAAAAGTACGCTGGATTTTAGTAGATATGCGTGGAGCCGTGCGTATCCACTAAAATCCTGGATCGGCGCGCGCAAGGCTATGAATTCTGTATAGCCGGCGCGCGCCGAGCCGCGCAGCCTACCCCCGTTCCCTCCAAGGCCGCTCCGAAATCGGAGCGGCCTTGGAGGGAATCCTCTAACGCCCTCCCCTCACCTTCCCCTCCCTTCCTCTACCTAACCCACCCGCCCGGCCCTGTCTACACCCCCCCCCTTACCTTTCTCCGGGGATTTACGCCTCCCGGAGGGAGAAGTAAATCCCCGCACGCCAGCGGGCCTGTTGCGTGCCGGGACGCGACCTGGGGGCGGGTACGGAGGGTGCGGCCACGCCCCCAGACCGCCCTGGGCCGTAGCCACGCCCCCATACCCGCCCCCAAAACGCTGCCAACACGCCCCCTAAACGCCGCGACGACCGGGCCCGCCCCCGACACGCCCCCCTCGGAGAACCCTGGGACTTACGCGAGTCCCGGGGCTCTGCGCGCGCCGGTAGGCCTATGTAAAATAGGCTCACCGGCGCGCAGGGCCCTGCTCGCCTAAATCCGCCCGGTTTTGGGCGGATTTAGGCGAGCAGGGCTCTGAAAATCCGCCCCATAAAGTGCACTTACATGCATAAAACCTATTGACACTGTTACAGTTGTGAGCCCAAAACTTTCCGTAACAACACCTCATGGCAGTGCCAGAACTGGTACAAGCTTTTCTGCTGCCCTGTTCAAACAATGACTGTGCGGCCACGGCCACCCCCCCCCCCCCCCCCCCCCCCCCCCCCCCTTTGTTCATTAAGTGTCTGTAGCGGATCCACCAAAAAAAAAATCCCAGCTCCCTTCGGTGATAACAAACTTTGAAAACTGATACCACCCCCCCACCCCCAGGTATTATTTGCCTTAGGCAAACCTTATAGCCTTGCATAATGCCCCCCACTCTCCACCTCCCCCCTCCACTCATTCCACACACACAGTTAAGAGTTAGACATTTATAATAACATTTTACATGAAAAGTATCAAAGTATCATATTCTAAGGTAAAAATATCACTTACATTATATTTACATGCACTGTGATACTAATCAGAAATTAGCACACTTTGAGCCCTTATTTATTTATTTATTTATTTGATGAGTTTTATATACCGTTATTCGGTTGAGCCATCATAACGGTTTACAAAAGTGTATAATATCTTGTAACAGAGCATTAGAAAGAACAGTACTTAACAGATGGGTAGCAGTACATAACCATTTGAACTATTAAACAATATCAGAGAAAAAGATATCAAGTCCAGAAAGATTTAAAGAGGATAGAAGGGGAGGGAAGGCCTATTGTAATGTGTGTTGTGTGTGAGCTTGATCCTCCAAAAACCCTAAAACACTAATACACTTCCTTTTAGGAGAACACCTCACCTCAGTTACACATGTAGAACATAAGTAGACCCTCACCAAATACAGAATAGAGCAACCATAAAGTAGAAATATAAACATGACAAAACCTGAACAGGAAACCACAAGAAACAAGACTCTCTGTGCAGTGGAACAATAAAAACCAGAATCATCCCCATTCCTCAAACGTCATACAATAAAATCAAGAAATAAATACATAATCATAATAGTAAAGTCATGCTAATAATAATATTCCAAAAACAGATGACAAATAAAATATTGAATAATTAAAAACTCACATACATTTTTTTTAAATGTCCCAAACACCAATAAAACTTTTAAAAACAGCAGACATTAAATAACACCCAAAAAATAAAACTAAAAAGGATTTTAAAAATTCATGTTCTCCATTCTTGGGAATTTTTGATTTCCAGTCATCCTGAGATTGTCGTGGATTAGTGGGAGTGGCTCTGACAAATCCCCTAGCATCTCCAGCTCTTCTTTGGTTGGGATTTGCCAGAAGCCTCTGGTCCCTCCTTTTTATTTCAGCTGCTGGCAGGTTGATATCCACCTGCTGCCCCATCTCTCTCTCACTCACACACACATATAACCCAGGCAGCTCTCATTCACAACTACAATCCCCAGGCAATCACCCATTTACATCCACCCAAATGCCAGGCAGGATCCCATTCTCAAACACACACATACACACACATTCTGCCCATCCCAGAAAGGCTCCCATGCTTGCTTGTGCTCGCACAAATAGACACACACACACACACACACACACACACAGATCCCAGGCAGGCTCCCATTCACACACATGCATACATCCCAGGCAGGCTCCCATTCATACACCCACACACCCTAGCCAAGCCCCCATTCGCATACCCCCATCTCAGGCAGCTTCTCATTCTCTCACATACACATGTAGACCAGGCAGGCAGGTTCCACGGGTTATTCCTCCTTCGCTGCTGCTGTCAGCCTGAATCTTCTTCATTGGGAAGAGCAGCCATTCTGCACTTATTCCTGCATGCTGTCCCTGTGGTGTTTGAACACTCGCAATGCTAGCACTTCCTGTATTAAAATCTCATGCATCATATGGCAGCATAGTAGTTACAAATATATACATATTCTATGTATATAAAAAATAAATTAGCTGATGTTTTAAAAAAAAAAAAATATATATATAATATATACACACACACACACTCAAATAATAGCCTCTCGAAAAATATTTTTATTACATTGAAAGCACATCTATTAGTATGCTGAAGAAGAATACTACCGTAGTTGCTTCTAACAAGCAGAACACATAATTATCCTCAAATTAACTGATATACAAGTTTACTGCAAATTAATTTGGAAATGCTACATGGTTTTAAAAAACTGACAAGCTTATAAAATATGAAGTATATTCATTAGTATGACATGCAGAACTCCATGCTTGATATAAATGAAGGGATATGTTGGCAGTTTTCTTGACTATATTTTCATGTATATTTGTATACAAGAGAAAACCATGGGATATATATAACATAACTTAAAAGCTAGATATATATAAAAGGAACATAGACCTATAACACCAAGAAACTATGCAGTGGTTAGGACTGTTAGACGTTTTCTAAAGTGACAACCATGTCCATTTGGGCCCTTGTCCTGCCTACACCCACTCTCAATTAATGCACAGATATATTTATATGAGTAGAATTATAAAGGCCCTTAGCTTAAATAATGACCTGTCAAAGGAATGTAAATGTGTTCCCAATCCCGACCTAGCATAAATAAGTAAATATATATATATATAAAGAGAGATATGCATCCTAGTGATATAGAAGTTTGTGGCAGTGATGAGGTATGTACAGTCGCCTTCGCTGCCGGCAGTGTCCTTCTCCTTCACCATGCTGCACTGCTACTACCTGCCTCCTGATTCTCTACACAGCCATAAGCAGCTGCCATCGCCTTCGCTTGCTCAGCTGTGATTAGGTAGGTGCCCAATTTGTTTTTATTTGTTACTGCCATGTTTTTTTTTTAAAGAAAAATAAGAAAAAGGGGAATTGGCATGGGTCTTTGGAGAGGCCCAGATGGAGAAATAAAGGGCTAGCCACAGTATTGATGTCGGGGATGATGTCAGAGGAGCACATATTTCTCTGAGGTGGGGATACGTAATTTAATAAAATATAGGAAAATAAATAAGGATTTGGGAAAAATAGTCTATGCGATCAAGAGAGGAGACACTGACCACCTGTAGAATCTCACTCCCAGACCTCCGTGAGTGTTTTAAAAGGATTTCTGGACCCATTTAGTAGGATCACTAATTAAGAAGTAAAATAGCTTTAAATTCCCAAAATGTCAAGAAAATTTAATTTTATATAAGAGAAGTGATCTTTAGGGTTCTATTCCTGATAAAATTTAGAAAGTGAAATATGAACATTTTAAATAAAAATGATCAATATTCATTATTAGCTATGTAATGAATTTTAAGACCAACAATGACTTGAGCACATTTTGTAAAAATAAAATATTAAATGTAAAGAAAAGTAAATTGGGATGCTTATAACTAAAATAAAATTAATAGATTAAAACTAATGTTAACATCTGAACACCCCTAAAATTAGTGAACTGACCTAAACATCTCAGAATATGCTAAAGCTACTATAGTGACCAGCAGAATTCTATAGTGGTATCCGTAAAAATGTGTGTTTAGGCCGATACAGTTTAGGAATTCTACAGTGGTATCTGGAAAACTGTGTATTTAGGCCGATACAGTAAAAGTCGCGGGAGAGCGGGCGAGCGCACAGGCCACTCTACTGTGCGCGCGATTTAGTATTCAAATGAGGGCCCACGGTAAAAAGAGGTGCTAGGGACACTAGCGCGTCCCTAGTGCCTCTTTTTTGACAGGAGCGACAGCTGTCAACGAGTTTGACAGCCGACGCTCAATTTTGCCAGCGTCGGTTCTCAAACCCGCTGACAGCCACGGGTTCGGAAACCAGACGCCGGTAAAATTGAGCATCCAGTTTTCAACCTGCGAGCCGCGGGCTGATTTTACTTTTTTTTTTTTAATTTTAAATTATTTTTTACTTTTGGGACCTCAGACTTAATATCGCCATGATATTAAGTCGGAGAATGTACTGAAAAGCAGTTTTTACTGCATTTCTGTACTTTTACTGCATTTCTGTACTTTTGGGACCTCAGACTTAATATCGCCATGATATTAAGTCGGAGAATGTACAGAAAAGCAGTTTTTACTGCATTTCTGTACACTTTCCCGGTGCTGGCAGAAATTAACGCCTACCTTTGGGTAGGCACTAATTTCTGAAAGTAAAATGTGCGACTTGGCTGCACATTTTATTTACTGAATCGCGCGGGGAATAACTAATAGGGCCATGAACATGCATTTGCATGTTGCGGGTGCGATTAGTTTCGGGGGGGGGGGGGGGGGGGGGGGGTTGGCCGCACGTTTTCGACGCGCTATTACCCCTTACTGAATAAGGGGTAAGGCTAGCGCATCAAAAATGCGCCGGAGTGCACTGTACTGTATCGGCCTAGTCAGGGTAACATCATTAGAACTGGTCAAAGCACAAATTTGATTTTAAAAATTAAAAAGTGTTAATAAAAAAAGGATGAGAAAATCTTTAATAATTTTTGGAATAAATTTAAAGTAATACAAATGCAATCTAACACCTATTTAGTGATTACTACTCAGCTGAAAAATAAAATAGCACTAGATGACATCACTGAGCATTGATTCAAAGAACATAGAAAGGAAAAGAACAGTTTAGAATTGAGGGAGTCCAGAGGCAACAGTGAGTGGTGCAGAAACTCTTTCTTAGTGCTCTGGCATAGAGACCTCTAAAAAGTAAAGAAATCACAATTATAAGGGAAAAGAACAGTAAACACGCTAAATGAATGAGTGTGTGGTATGAATGTGTTAATTTAAATAGTGGTAAAACAAGTTAAGGTGATAAGATTGAGCTGAGTTAAAAATAATCTATATGCTGTCATGCAGGATTTAGAGACATTATTAATAGATAAAGAATGTCTGGAAAAAATAGAGTAATTGGCAATAATAAGTAAAGAATATTTACCCGGTATAAATGATAAATAAATACCAAGGAATGAAAGTTACACTCTGAATACTCTATTGCTGTACTCTCAGAATTCAGAGAGAGTGATATCCTTACATCAATAAAAGCTGTTGGATTTAAGTTGCTTTAACAAATAAGGAAAGAGCATTGCTGCCTTGCTGGATTCTAGGTACAATAAACAGTACTAGATGCAATAGATACAGTAGAGAGTGCACAAGTTTGAAAATATAATAGGTGTAAAGAGCGAATGTGGAAAAAGGTTGGCAAAGACATTCCTGTTCTTTTCCTGTAGTTAGGGCATTGTGAATTATCCTTTGATTTATAAAATAGTCTCAGTTAAACAAGAAGCCATCAAGGATATACACTCTAGGGTACATGTCATATATACTAGCTTGCTGAAGATGGTCAGTGGAGGGAGATTGTTTTTTTTTAATTGAATTTTGTTAAAGATAGGTAGTAGGGAGAAGATAACAGACAGAAGACAAGAGAAATGGGAGAGGAAGAAGAAAAAAAGAACACAGATCAAAAGAAAGATAAGTGTGTGCACACCAACATTACTCACAAAGATAATAACAGTAACAAAGATTGAGAGAAAAGAAGAATGTAAAGAACACACTGAAAGAGAAAACAGAAAAAAAACCCCCAACATATGGTTCATTGCTTACCTGAAATTCCGAAACACTTGACCTTGAGCTCTTTCTTTTAAAACATCTGAAATACACAAGAGAAAAACACAAAGACTCAGTTCTTATAGAAACAATATTATAAAGTTAACAAAGTAATATATATTATAAGAATTAAAATATTCCAAGGTAATTACCTGATGTAATTCTGTGGAATTGTTGAAACTGAACATAAGTTCTGAAGCTAGAACAGAATTAGAGATAACAATAACTTTTGTCAATTCTCTTTGAAATGTAATGAATGTAAACAAATAGTAAACGTAAGCAAATAGTTTCAAATAGTAAAGTGTAATTCCATTTTTTCCCCTCTTTTTAACCCTGCTTTCCCCCTCTACATGTGAGGGACTGTTTAGCTGGAATTTTTTTCCTATTTGTCCTAGTAAGGTGCCTCGAAAGAAAAGAAGGTATTCATCTTAACCAACCTCCCTTGCAAAAGAGACTTTCTAAAATAGACATCTTTAAAAAGAAACTCAAGTCACCATGAAGCGGGTGAAAGGCTCTTTGCAAGAGGGGGAGGGTTAAAGAATTGGCGTCAACGAACAGGATCACCCATTAAATTTTTTTTTCAATACCCTCATTCTACACAGGTTTGGGTGAATTTGATTTTGCTGAGTTGTTTTCCTAGGTATTGGCTGCTCTCTGTTTGTTTCTGTGCTTGGGTTCCTTGGGAAATCCAATTTTTCTTCTCCAGAGAGAAGCCTCTTCAAGAGAAAATTCAGCCATGGGTGACTGGTGGGCCAAAATGCATGAAATTCAAGCTAAATTAAATGCTGAATTGTTAAGCTGTCAAGAAAGAAGTGAAGCTAAATCTAAAAGAAATTCCAGGCTATGTCACAGGTGTCAAATACCAGGGCATACTAGCAGATATTGCAGAACAATTTTATCCAATGACAGCAGAAGGAATTCTGTAAGAAAGCAGGCATTTAGCTCAGAAAGAAGAACTTATGCCTTTAATGAGGTTGTGTACTATGCAGAAGAGTCTTAAAAGGAGAAAAGAAGACAACAGGAAGAAGAACAGCATCTTTTTAAAGAAAGAATGGACTAAAATCCTTTGCTTTGCAATGAATGAAATAAAAAGGCTTAGTGAAGAAATAAAGTATTTGCCTGCAGAAGAAAGAGAACAAAATGAATGGATGGCGCCGGCCATCCAGTGCTCCTACCATGTGACAGGGTCCGGCCAATGGCACGGATACCCTGTCACATGGTAAGGGCAAAGGGCCATCGGCGCCATTTTGATTAGTGGCAGCCGATGGCCTGGGAGCGGGAGGACGGCTCGGAGCGGGAGATCGCTCCCGGGACCCCCACTGGACCACCAGGTGCCTGTAAAAAGTTTTTTTGGGGGGTTGCGAGGGTGGGGGAAGCTAAGGGGTTCATTTTAAAGGGTCAGGGTGGGTTTTTTGTTTATCGGCTCGGGCGCAGCCGATAAACAAAACCACGATCAGGCCCGATGCAAAAAAACCCACAAGTGAATCGGAACCGGAATCCGAACCGATTCCGGTTCCGATTCACATCTCTAGTAGTCAACATGGCTAAGGAGAATCATTACTCCTTGAAAATTGAAAGGGGACAGGTAAACTCTTCTGGAGAAGAGTTGCAATAGAAAGCCCCTCTGAAGAAGTACTGTCACAGGAAGAGCCTGCTATGGTAATAAGTGAGCCTCATTTAGATAAACATTTTCTCGCAGAAATAGTAGACACAGAAAAAATCCTTACTGAAGAACTGCCAGTAAAGGAAGGTTCCTTTGCAGAAATTGAGTTGTCAAAGATGGACACTAGGGCAAATTCTCCTTTTGATGAGAGCTCAAGGGAACATTCTCAGGTGGAGATGAACATAAAGAAAGGAAAACTGCATAAAGATCTTTTTATTCAAGAAATCACTCAAGAGCTGGCTGTAGAAAGAGTTCTTTTAGATGGAGAAGAATCATGCAAGATCTGACATTTGAATAACCAGCACAGATGAATTGCTGGATTTGGTAAAAGACATCTTTCTCCATAAAGAAAGAATGAAAGAAAACATAAAATAGAAGAAGAAACGAATGTGTGAGCAAAGTCTTACAAAGAATGAAGAAGACAGTTATAATCTTCAAGAACTATTTGCTTTAAATCTGCAAGCAGCCTTAGTCAGATTTCAACAAAAAGATGAAGAATACTCAGCAGAGGAGATACTACCTGGAGAATAGGTTAAACAAAAAGAGATGACTTCTTCAGAAAATTACAAATTCTACTGGAAGACAAATAAAATGAGAGAACAGACTGAAAAGGCATGAAAGCTAGAAAGTATGAAGCCATGCACAAAGCCTTTTTGAAAGAAAGAAACAAGGATCTGGTTCTAGCTGGAAATAAGAGCCTAAAACAGGGCAAATTGAAAAAAATATTTAGAGAAGTAGGGGATTTAATACCGATTACCCTACCAGGAGACAACATTTTGGAAGAAAATAAAGCTATTAATGGCAACAAAGATAGCAGTAGAAGCAATGTGAGAGTCCAAATAAGAGAGATGAGAGGTAGCATTGCTTCCTTAAAAGAAAGTCAGTAAGAAAAACAACAATAACAGCTGTTCATTCTTGAAATGGCTATTCATGCTCCTCTGATTATTCAAAATGGGATAAAAAATTGTCGTGGCAACATGGACAACCAATTATAATAATCAGACCACAAAGTTGCCAAAGGAGATTATTCAAAGAAGGATATGGCTTGACTACCATAATACCACTATCCTGTACTCAGAATGCAGTTTATCGTTGAAATATTTTTATTAAGAAAAGTAAACAATGCTTCCAATCATACATACAAGACTTCAGAAATAGTCGAATACAGCATGTCAGAAAAGGAACAAAACACTAACATAGTATCAACGTAATAATGCGTGTAAATCGCAAAGCGATAACCATGAAATTATTCAGGACACTTCGGCTATTGAACAACAGGGGGGGAAGAAGAGAAAGAAAAGGCTACAGAGAAGAGAGAGGAGAGAAAAACAATAAAAGAGGGAGAGAGCATCCATCCTTAGAGTCCAACATTGACAGTGTGTGGTTAGTAACAGTAGGAAAGGCCAGACAAGAGCATATTAGGAGGTGTAGTTGTCAAGGGGTTTCCACATAAGAGCCCATTTGGCTAATCGATTATATTTAATGGCCATCGCCCTCTCATATTTGCTTCAGAATGCAGTTTAAATAAAAGAAATGCTTCATCAGCACATTATAATTATCACAAAAGAATCAGAAAGAAACCTAAAAATATGTGGAGGGACTGTGCAATGAACATTTGAGAGATGACATTGCTGGAGAGGAATGATTGGATTTTTTTTTGGGAGGGGGGGGGGGGGGGAATTTAGGCATGGCAGTAGAAAGAAAGTAGTTGATGCTGGGAAATAAAAAGGTGTACAACTGTTAATGGAGACACCTTTACAAATTGTGTTGATGATAAAACTAAATAAACCAGAAATCACGTTATTTTTGATATGGAAATTTAGTTAAGAAAGAAAGAGTGATAAAAGTAGAATAGATGAGAAGGATAATTTGTTTCAGATACTCTCTCCTATTCAGAAGGTGTCCTTAGAAAAAATAAGGCTAAATAGTATCTGAAATTGTAAAGAAAACCCTGAGTTAAGAAGGGCTGAGTTCATTTGAGAGTCTCCCGAAATCAAAATTTTTGAGAATGCAGAGATAGAAGAGTCTTTTGAGATAGAAGACTAAGGAAACACAGGGTATAATAATGAAGGATTTCTGATGAAATAATGACACCTGTTAGAGTAAACTGTTATGCTCTACTCCTCAAGAAGGGAGGAGTTAGCAATCTGTTATGAATCGGCTCCTGTGGAAGGAGGAGTTAGCAAACTGTTAGGTTTTACTCCTGTGGAAGGGAGGAGTTAACAATCTGTTATGATCAGCTCCTGTAGAGGGAGTAGTAAACAGTCTGTTAGGTTAGACCTCGGAGTAGCAATCTGTAATGAATCTGTTGCTGAAGACTCCTGATGGGGAAGAAGTAGCAATCTGTTACCAGCGGAGTGCTTGGAGAGGGCACTCAGTTGTAGAGGAATGTAGATAAGTGGATTCTTGGGCCAATGGCAGATGACTGCGCCCCCAGGAGAATATCCTGAGAGGGACCACCGGCTAGGCTTGGGTATGGAGACAGACACAGATAATTCTTTTATTAGACAGGTTAGTAGAACCACCAGATATGGCAGTAGTGAGCTGATATGCCCAGCAGGGCTGAAGTCCCTCAGGTACTGGAACAGTGATCCCAGGGTTGCTGAGCTGTAGAGAAACTATAGATAGTGAGTAGACAGGGTATGCCGTATTCATAGCCAGAACTGGATGACAAAACTCACATAAGGTCTATAGGAAGCTCAGTAGCTGGAAAGGGTTAGGCCCTCAAGGAGCGAGTACCTGGTTCCAGGGAAAGCTCTGAGAGAGCGATGGTAACTCACAAATGTCTGTATCTGCGATAGCTTCCAGGCAGTAGAGAATCTTCAGAGTGTTCAGGAACATGGGCCCTCGAGGAGTGAGTACCGGTTCCTATCTGCAATCTGAAATAAAGAAAAGAGAGCGAGGCCCCCGAGGAATGGGTACCCCTGGTAAGTCCGAGGAAGCAGAGTAGCTTAGGAGTTAACCCGAAGCAATCCCCTTGCTAACTCAATTCGTTAGCGAATACTGAGACCTTTTATATTGGAAGCGGAAGACGTCATCTCAGGGGGACGCCCCTGAGTTATGCACCCTTGCTGGTACATCAATCAGAGCGTGCGCACGCGCCCTACATCATCAGGCAACATGGCGGATCCGCAGCGTCGAGCTGGTCCGGGGTTGCCTGAGGGAGATGGCAAGAAGACGCAGCGGCAGCTAACTGTCCATCAGACCCAAAGGGAGTCGCCACAGAGGTAAAGGGGGCAGAGTGAGGGCGTCGAGCAGCAACGGATGCAACAGTACCCCCCTTCAAAGGGCGATCTCCTCTTCGGGTACCAGGCTTAGGTTTCAAAGGATGCGCGAGGTGAAACTGATGAAACATCTCTTTATCCAAGATATTGGTCTGAGGCTCCCAAGTGATCAAATCAAGGCCGAAGCCTTCCCAAATCAGAAGGTATTCAAACATCTTGCCTCTGTCGCGAACATCCAGAATCTCTTTGATATTGATTTCTAGTTCGTCGTCTGCAAATGTGACAGATGGATCTTGAGATTTGGAAGAATCTTTCAGAGTGTTATTGATGATAGCAGCAATGGGTAGAGCTGCTGTGGACGTCACTGAGGAATTCAGTGGAAGTGGTGATGTTGAAGAATGTCCAAAATCCACTTCTAAAGATAACTCTCCAGTAGATGATGCTGGATGAGAGATGGTAGCATTTAGCAGCAATAGCTAACTGCTATAAACACCACTGTAACTTCAACGGAAGTGGCAATGTTGGGGTACGTCCAACCCCACTTCTAAAGGTAACTCTTCAGTAAGTAACGGAATGAGGTGTTGAATTTCACAGCAATAGCTCAGCTGCTATGACATCACTGAACCTTCAGTGGAAGTGGCGATGATGGGGTACGTCCAACCCCATTTCTAAGGGTAACTTCTTCAGTAATGTAACTGGATGAGGTGTTGAATTTCACAGCAATCTTAGCTGCTATGGACGTCACAGAAACTTCAACAGAAGTGGCAATGTTGGGGTATGTCCAAAACCCACTTCTGGATAACTCTTTCGTAGAATTGCTGGAAGAGAGATGGTGGCAACACCAGCAAATCAAACAGGCTGGTAGCTAGAGATATCTTCTTTGGATCTAATTGTGCTGTAGTACTTCAGACACGACTTCCAAGTGAAACAAGCTAGCAGATATCTCTAAGTTATAGTCCGTGAAGACGGTAAAGATGTAGAGCACCATCTAGCCATGGCAAACATAGCAACCGCTATGAATATCAGCAGCCAGGAGTAGAACAGCTGTGGACCTCATTAAGATCCTCAAGAGAAGTGGCGATGTAAAGGAACATCCAAAACCCATTTCAAGTTGTGATGCAATAATGGATCTTCTAATGTTATTTATTTATTTATCTATTTATTTATTTATTTGACAGTTTTTTTATACCGACATTAAAATACACATCATATTGGTTTACATTATAACAGTAGGTGGAAAATACATCGAACGGGTGTGGGGGAGTGGACAACCAGCAAACAAAATTAGAGTTAGTGGGGGCTCTAATAAAGAGCCCGAAGCATAGTGGAATGAGAAAGGGGGGGAGGGGGGTTAGAGGAGCAACTATTTACAAGGCTGGGGTAGGGTATGGGAGAGACTATATACGAAAGACTGCAGGGTGAGAAGTTGCTAGTAACAGGGTTAATCCGGAAAGGCTTGGTGGAAGAGCCAGGTTTTTAGCATTTTTTTGAATTTAATTGGGCATGACTCCAGCCGGAGATTAGAGGGCAGTGTGTTCCATTGGGTTGGACCGGCGATTGAGAGTGCATGGTCCCTGGTTGAGGTGAGTCGGGCCCTCTTGAGGGGAGGGACTTGCAGTGTACATTTGTGGTTTGCTCTGGTGGGGCGGGAAGATTGTGTGAGACAGAGCGGTTCACTGAGCCAGGAGGAGTTATCTTTGTAGATAGCTTTGTGTATGATGGTGAGTGTTTAGTAAAGGATGCGGGAGGGGATGGGAAGCCAATGCAGTTCCTTGAGGATAGGAGTTATGTGGTCTGTTTTGCCGGTATTGCTAATTATCCTTGTCGTTGCGTTTTGGAGAATCTGTAGGGGTTTAATGGTAGAGTGGGGGAGACCTAGGTACAGAGAATTACAGTAGTCCAGCTTGGATGATAAGGTGGCTGGATGACCGTTTTGAGGTCATGTGTGTGGAGCAGTGGCTTGAGCTTTTTTATGACGTTAAGTTTATAGAAACCTCCTTTGAGGACGGAGCTGATATGCTTTTTTAGGTTCAGTAATGGGTCAATAAGGATGCCGAGGTTTCAAACTGAGGATTGCGAGGTGAAGGAGAGGGCTATAGGGTCATTGGGGGGAAGAAGTTTGAGGGTCTGATGGTTGTGGATAAGGAGGAGCTCGGTTTTGGATGAGTTGAGGGCAAGTTGCAGAGATGTGAGTAGTGAGTTAATGGAAGTAAGGCATTCCTCCCAGTAGCTTATAGTGGCAGCTAAAGATCCACGTAGGGGGATGATGATTTGAACATCATCTGCATAGATGTAGAATTTGAGGCCGAGATCTGAAAGGTGATGACAGAGAGGAAGGAGATAGATATTGAAGAGGGTAGAAGAAAGGGAGGAACCTTTCTTCTACCCCTTTCTATCAATATCTAGACTACTCAGGTCTTCCATAAGACGTCTGAGAATAAGGTTGCCTCCTGCCCCTCAGTCCAACAGGGCAGGGGTCCAAACCGTAGCTGGTTCAGAGGTCACAGAGGCTCAACAAGAGAGTGGAGGAGATAACAGAGTATGGCCCAAGAACAGTCCTTCCGCGGGACTAAGGCACATCCATTTCCCGGACAAATGGGGCATGTAGAGACATCATGGCCGGGCTGACCACAGTACATGCACATGCCACGTTTCTTCCGAAACCTTCTCTCCTTTGAGGTCAAGTGACCATGACCAAGTTGCATCGGTTCATCTTTATTAACAGCAGGAATTGCTGGACCCATCCGAGATGCAGGGGTACTAGCCTGTTTCAACCCAGTTAACACCTTAGGCCGGAGTTACTTCACCTTGTCTCGGAGCCGACAATCAATCCGAGTAGCTAAGGCTATCAATTATTCCAGCGAGTCAGGTGTCTGGCGAGCGGCCAGCTCGTCTTTCAAGCGGGTATCCAGGCCTCTGCAGAAGAGAGTCTTGAGACATCTGGGGTCCCAGCGAAGTTCCGCTGCAAGAGTCTTGAATTCTATGGCAAATTCAGCCAATGATCTGTTGCCTTGCTTCAAGTCCACTAAAGCAAACCCGGCAACAGACCTACGAGCAGGGTCATCAAAAACAGATTTAAACAAGTCCATAAATCCTTCTATGTCCTGCAAAATAGGGTCCTTGCATTCCCACAAGGTAGATGCCTATGACAAGGCTCTCCCATCCAAGTATGACAGGATGTAGGTGGTGTTAGAGAGGCTTGTGAGAAACAATGAAGGCTGTAAGGTGAAATGTAAGCTGCACTGGTTCAAAAAGCTCCGAGTCTTCTGGAGTTCTCCGGAGAAGCGAATAGGAGCAGCCAGTGGAACAGCAGTTTTTAAAGTTACCTCCTGTAGCTGACCTTTTTGGGTAGAAGCTGTACCTTGTATCTTCTGTGTGTGAAGCTGATGGAATGCTGCAGTAAGTTTCTCCAAAGTTTCTTGCTGTTCTGAGATGCGTTGAGCCAGGCCTGGTATAGCCTGCAAGGCGGAGAGGTGTACCGGATCCATGGGGTTACTGACATCCCATACCTTAAGCTGAATTCCCAGGAGTACTGTTTCTCCAATTTAAAGCCGGATCCACTGGAATTAGCAATCTGTTATGCTCTACTCCTCAAGAAGGGAGGCGTTAGCAATCTGTTATGAATCGGCTCCTGTGGAAGGGAGGAGTTAACAATCTGTTATGATCAAGTCCTGTAGAGGGAGTAGTAAACAGTCTGTTAGGTTAGACTCGGAGTGCAATCTGTTATGAATCTGTTGCTGAAGACTCCTGATGGGGAAGGAGTAGCAATCTGTTACCAGCGGAGTGCTTGGAGAGGGCACTCAGCTGTAGAGGAATGTAGATAAGTGGATCCTTGGGCCAATGGCAGATGACTGCGCCCCCACGAGGATATCCTGAGAGGGACCACTGGCTAGGCTTGGGTATGGAGACAGACACAGATAATTCTTTTATTAGACAGGTTAGTAGAACCACCAGATGTGGCAGTAGTGAGATGATATGCCCAGCAGGGCTGAAGTCCCTCAGGTACTGGAACAGTGATCCCAGGGTTGCTGAGCTATAGAGAAACTATAGATAGTGAGTAGACAAGGTATGCTGTGTTCATAGCCAGAACTGGATGACAAAACTCACATAAGGTCTTAAGGAAGCTCAGTAGCTGGAAAGGATTAGGCCCTCGAGGAGCGAGTACCTGGTTCCAGGGAAAGCTCTGAGAGAGCGATGGTAACTCACAAATGTCTGTATCTGCGATAGCTTCCAGGCAGTAGAGAATCTTCAGAGTGTTCAGGAACATGGGCCCTCGAGGAGCGAGTACCAGTTCCTATCTGCAATCTGAAATAAAGAAAAGAGAGCGAGGCCCCAGAGGAGCGGGTACCCCTGGTAAGTCCAAGGAGGCAGAGTAGCTTGGGAATAAAGCCGAAGCAATCCCCTTGCTAACTTGATTCATTAGCGAATACTGAGACCTTTTATATTGGAAGAGGATGACGTCATCTCACGGGGATGCCCCCGAGGTTTGCGCCCTTGCTGGTACATAAATCGGAGTGTGCGCGCACGCCCTACGTCATCAGGCAACTTGGCGGATCTGCAGCGTCGAGCCAGTCCGGGGACACCGGAGGGAGACAGCAAGAAGACGCCACGGCAGCTAACCGTCCATCAGACCTGAAGGGAGTCGCCACAGAGGTAAAGAGGGCGGAGTGAGGGCATCGAGCAGCGACGGACTCAACATAAACGGAGGAAAATTGCCATGGTATTCTAATGATGATATATTGTATTAATGTGACAGAAAAAAATGAAGATAGAAGTTGGTTATTTCGATCCTTGTAACATCAGGGGAGAACTAAGCTAGTGGGTGTGAATAATGATGCTGAAGTTTTCTTGATGAATTAATATGTTGAGGAAACTGCTGATTCCACCTGCATGTGTCTTTAAATGAAGGAAGACACTGAGTATAAAGAAATGTGTTGTGATTAGTTACATACAAACATGTTATATATAGAATATTTTGCAACCACTCCAAAGCAATACAAAAGGTGTGTGTACAAAATTTAGGAACACAGACTGCCTGCTAAGGAGTATTGGAATGCAGGCTCAAGGAACCAACCTCCGAAAGTAATACCACTCTCACATATCGAGTGAGCAAGCCACACATAGCACGTCAGTCACCAAGTCTCACACTCGTATATGTTAGCAGTAGGGACTACAAGCTACAGTTCTTGTACATACATATGTGCAAGGCCTATGTTCCAGTGATGTTTGCCATTAAACAAAAAAGAGGTGTGTGCCAGCTTAGCTAATGAGTCTGTGTGACTCATTCCTGAGCAAACATTATCTATAGCTGCCCACAGGTAACATTTCTGTGACAGGCATATATCACCCCTACTTAGTGCAATATTCTGACATGACCCGTGAAGGGCTTAGGTGGTACAAAATGCCAATTTGTCAAGATGGCAATACTTAAAGGCCATCACCAATTATGGAACTGCATGACATGTGTGCGTGCAGTAGGCCTATACAACGAGCACAGTGTGGCAGTTACTATGGAGGCTGCCTGAACTCTCATAACCTGTTCAGCTGACCACCCTAGGTCAACTGAGAATGCTATACACAGAGGACTACATGGACTGTGTAGGACCAGAGCAGGCACCTCACAAATAACAGTAGAAGTGTGTAACACCACTTACTGCTGAGCCTATAGCATAGTAGCTGTTCAGCATTCCACAGACGTGGTCACACATATGTGCATCAGCAATGCCATGCAACCATGAAAGCCTGGAAATGTGTGCACTGATGTTGGTTATAGTACTATATGCACACTTTTTTGTACAGGAGTGCTGAGCCAGGGTGCTTTAACAGGCTCTGACATCACACCTGCAGTGTAACTGTTAGTAGGTGTAGGTTAATGGTGAAGATTGTGCATATGTTGAGGGTACAAACATATGTGCATACTGCAGCATCACAAGACTATCTGTGATGCATAAAGCACCATGATCTTCCAGAAACCTGCCATCTCCAGATGACAGTGGACCTATGTGTCACACGGCAATTTAAGGTATGTAAAGCCTTGGCATGTTTGATGTGAATGTTTTATGAGGATAGATGTGGCTGCGGTAAGAGTGATTATAAACCATACTGTCATAGTGACATGTCAGAGGAAATTACAAGTGAAGGCTGGACAGTAGTAGATTCACTATCCTGCCTTAACTCACCTTAAAGTACATCCTCCTATAGGTTTCCCAAGAAGGGGACGCCATCACGACAGGAAAGACCCTTACCTTTTGCCATCAGTTGTGATTAGGGATGTGAATCGTATTTTTGATGATTGAAAATATCGTACAATATTCTCAAAATCGTCATAAATCGGGGGCTCCCCGAAACCGATAGGAAAACTCCACGAAATTGTTTGTGGGGTTCTCTTATTGTTTTGGGAGGAGGGCGGGAAAAACGGCACACTAAAACAACCCCTAAACCCACCCAACCCTTTAAAACCACCCCCTTAGCTTCCCCCACCCTCCCAATCCCCCCCAAAACGTTTTAAAATTACCTGGTGGTCCAGTGGTGGTCCCGGGAGCGATCTCCCGCTCTCGGGCCATCGGCTGCCACTAATAAAAATGGCGCCGATGGCCCTTTGCCCTTACCATGTGATATGGTATCCGTGCCATTGGCTGGCCCCTGTCATATGGTAGGAGCACTGGATGGCCGACACCATTTTTAAAGATGATTGGTTCTAATTAGCGTATAAAAAAAGACATGAAAGAAATTTTGGGTATCAATGAGAGTTCCATCCCAGCATTTTCCAAGTTTTATAATATCTTTGTTGGTGATGCCAGTTTCCTTTGGAAGTTTTAATTTGACAAACTTTCTTGACCAAACTGATGTTGTTATATGTGAATTAACTACCTTGTTGGTTTCCTGTATAGCTGAAATTGATAATAATGCACCTGTACTTTAGTAACAAGGATGCACTTTTAATGGGTCAGAAAATTAGGATTTTTTTTTCATGTTTGTAGACAAACAAAATTAGGAGGAATTGTTTTCTTTCATATTATGCTACTGATATTAGTTTGGGAGCTAAGTTCTCCTTACACTATCCTGGTAAATGTAGGGCACATTTTAAAAGTGCTTTGCGCGATCAATTCAGGAGATACATGCATGACTGGGACGTGCGCGAGCCACGTGGATTTTAAAATGCCTGCATCCATGCACATATTTCCCAGTTACGTGCACTGAGAAGGAGTTCTTAAAAAGAGGCAGGGCGGGGCGGGGTCTGGGGAAGGCACTGGGTGGGGCATGGGCAGGGCATGTGCGGACTGGGACAGCGCCATCAGTACACAAGTGAACGTCGGGATCCAAAGAATGCTTAACCTGCTGCTACGGACTACAGGTAAGTATAAAACAAAACAATCTAGGATAGTCAGCAAGGTTTTAGAGGTCAGGGCTGGTAGGGTAAAAGGGAGGCAGGTTAGATAGGGGGTTTAGGAATTTCACTCCTTTACAGGGGTGAACCGTACCTACTAAAATTCACCCCCTTATGTGACTGAGATGGGATTTGCACGCACATGTGTGTGCCAATGTAAAATCGTTCACACGTGTATGCGAGTAGCCAATTTTATAATATGTGCTTATAAATGCGCAGCATATTATAAAATAGACGTATCCATTTGCACGCGCTGGCAAATGCGCGCACATGTGCCTGTGCATGAGTTTTAAAATGTACCTTTTTATTATTAAATTAGAACTTAATAGATATTTTTTATATGTCTCAAATTTAAACTTTTTTGGATAGTAAGATCACTATTTAGCCTGCCTCTTCTCCAGTATCTATGTGATGCAGCTTTAAATTGATCTTTTGCAGTCAGCTTAATCCGCATATGTCTGCTCTATATTGTTGTCTCCTAAGCCTTCTTCAAGCTTTATTTTGTGGACTGTTTGGCTAAGTATATATTTTATGATGTTAATTGTGTCAATACTATACCTTTTTTATTTCAAGCAATTGCTTATTATATATAATTTTGAAATTAATAACTAAAGAGTTAGAAAAAAAAAAAAAGGGAAGACACCCCTGGTTCTTCAGCCTGCACTCCTACAGTTTACCCAGACCCCTCACCCAGTCAATATATGCCTATAAAGAATTTTATTTTGGCTTACACCTAGACTGCCCCTAGACCTCCCCTTTATTATATAAGCCAATTTGTTCATGTTCCATTTCTTGTGCAATTATGTTTGAATTTTTTAAAATAGCACTTACGTGAATATGCATTACTTGCACATGTATATGCTCATTTTTATATGCACAACTCATTTAAAATTCACCTTTGAATTAGCAGCTTCATAGATTGATTTTATCTTTTTTTTTTTAGGTGAACGTGAGTATAAGAGCAATTTGAGAAGTCAGTGAACTTTTTTCTCAGTCATTCCACTAATGGATCTCAGAAAGAGAAAGAAGACATTTGGAAGCTTCTTGCTTCAAAGTTCTATAACAAAAAATAAATTAAAAAAGAACTCTTGTTGCACCTTTTTTCCATATTGACTACTTTTTATTCCATTTGCATCTTTACTTTCCAAAGTACTTTCCCAGCTTGTCTTAGTTTCTCCAGATATTTTTGCCTGTCTTCCTCTTTCTGTGATCTCCTGTAGTTTATGAAAACTAAGGCATAAATTTTCAAAGGAGCTACAAACAGTATTTAAAAGTAGCATATAATATAGTAATTTTTGAAAACCCATTTATGCATGTTGAACCTTTTGAAAATTCATCCCTATGGAATACATTTTCAAAGGAGTTTCAATGTAAAACTAGCTATTTTCCAAAGCCCACTTATACATGTAAATTCCATTTACATCCCTAAAACCCAGCTTTAAATGTGTAAATCATTTTGAAATTTACCTCTTACCTTTTTTTCTCTTAACCTTTTCAGCCACTTCTAAAGAAATCCACAATAGCCACCTTTTCCTCTTATCATTATTTACCTTCCTAACAAAAATATGTATTTCCTTTATGATATCTACTTTTAGTTTTGCCCACTGATTTTCTGGTTCCCCTGGCTTAACCCCAAGATTACTTCTTTACTGAATTTTTTTAGATAATTCAAGTACACCTTTATTTAAGAAACTATGAGGAAACTAAACAATCAGGTATATACACCTATCAGACAAATATTTAAAACATATTCAAAGCATATATTGGGGAATACAGAAAGAAAATAAAATCATGAAAATTACTAGTATTAATTTCTATTACAACTCCTCTCAGATTAGCTTAACAGCAGTTACATTATGTTTATTATTTATTTTTTTATTTATTTACTTTTATATACCAGTGTTCGATTTTACATATCACATCGGTTTACATTTAAACAAAATTTGCAGGAGCTTATGCGTTACCTTTGTCAAATACATTAAACATTTAAATATGGGGATTGTTAACAAGGGATATAAAAGAACATGGGGAATGGCTAACACTACGGGATGCATGAAGGGATGCACAAAGGGGAGTGCCCCTTCAGCGCGCGATGCCTGGTGTTCTGGCGCCGTTTAACGTCCGTCACAGTCCTCAGTGACATCAGAGGGGGCGGGTATCCCAATCAAGGATCACACACCGCCCCTCCCCTCTCAGTTCCAGATGGATTCTTTCACCTTTTTTTTCTTTCTTTCTGTCTTTATCATCACTGTTCGTTATTTCAGGGAGCCCGCTGGTGATGGTGTGTGGCATCCCTGTGCGCAGGCACCCGGTGTTCTGGTGCCATTTAATGTAGGGGTTATTTTAGTTTATAAAAAAATTCCATAATTAAATGGAATCAAGAAAAATGTAATTTACTCCCTGGAATTTAAAAAGCCATTTGCAAGGGAATTTTAATAAAAAGAAGGCTCCCAGAGCCAAAACTCTTGGTTTTCTTAATCTATATAAATAAAAATGTAAATGTTCGTTTGTTCAAAATCTTAAATCTCCGAAAGTTCTTCACCAATTGCTTTGAAATTTTGATACAACGTTGCATTCGAATGCTTGCATGTTTTTATATACCTATATTATATAGATGTCACACCTGTGACAGGTAAAAAATACGCTTTTTTTTTAAAAACAGCACCATCTGTTGGACGTAAAAGCAACACACGCTATCTACAATATAAATGGGCTCTGACCGACAGACCGCAAATGCGCAGTAGAGAGCAGCTCTATCTTTTGACCATAGAGCTCTGTGCTACGTGCTGGGTGTCACAGAGGGGAGGAGGAAAGGGCAGACAAGTCGCCGCACTGAGAAATGGCTCAGCCCATTCCTCCGCCGCTGGGGAAGGGGGGAGAGAGTAGGGACTGCCGGACAGTTACACACAGGAGGAGGAAAGTGTAAAAGAGTCGTCGAGCCAGTCCATCCACCGCCAGGAAGGGGGGGAGGGAGTTGGGACAGCCGGAGCAGAGCTAATCCACATTGTGAAATTAAACCAGACTGAGCCACAGCAACGCGCTCCGAGAAATGGCTCAGCCCGTTCCTCCGCCGCTGGGGAAGGGGGGAGGGAGTAGGGACTGCCGGACAGTTACACACAGGAGGAGGAAAGGTAAAAGAGTCGCCGAGCCAGTCCATCCACCACCGGGGTAGGGAGGGAGGGAGTTGGGAGGGCCGGAGCAGAGCTAATGCGCATTGTGAAATTAAACTAGACTGAGCCACGGCAACGCGTGGCCTGGTACAGCTAGTAAGAAATAATTTCCTCTAAACTTATATCTCCTTACCTACATCTGGGAATACAGTAATCTTATAAACAAGAAAAAGGGAATATTTGAAACAAAAATAAGTTTCAAAGTCTAAGGCTTATTATACTCGCAAACAAAAACTATAAGGAGACTAGCTCTATCCATGATATCAGAAACCGATTCCTCCAAGAAATGTGTTAAATTTAAGAAATATTCTCTAACATGAACCTTTCTATCTTCACATTTATTTTGTACAATAGACTTTCTTCAGAAAGGTAGTAAAATTTAGTACTCAGGAACAGGCTCGAGATTTTCAGAAAAATCTAAGTAAAACTTTCTGATTCCCCTAGCCTATCCCATTCAGTTAATGTCTTCTTGAGTTAATCCTTCATCTTAAAGTTTGTTTTTATGGCGGAACCAAGATGGCTGCTACTCTGTGACATGAATCCATCTCGGCTCCGCGGCATTTTTTAATTAATTTCTTATTTCTTTGCTATATACGAATTTCTTAGACAACATGCCCCATACTAAAAGAAAAGCAAAGATACGCGACAACCTTACCTCTACCCCAACAATTTCTACATGACAGCCGCAGATCGAGGAGGCATTTGGTTTTGTGCACCCGAACCCGGAAGGCGGTGCCGCTGGCGTCTGTAGTGGAGAGCGGCCACCAGACACCCAGGCCGAAGAAACATCGCTGAGCACTAGGGCTCCAACAATTCCAGCAATGCCTTTTAGATCCCCAGAAGGAGTGGGACCGGAACAACTAGATCTGACGCCGAGACATCCAGCTCCAAGGACTTTTAACTGCATGAGAAGGGACGGAGAGCAATTGTCGCCTTCGGTGAGCCCGAGTGAGGGTTCCAAGGGAGAAAAAGAGGAAGCTAGGCAGACAGAAAATGGCGAAGCTGGCCTCCTAGAAGGGAGAGGTAAGGAGACTAAGATTGAGGTGATTGTGGGAAGGCCGATGGAGATTGCTGAAATAAGCCTGATACTTCACTTTCAATGCATATACAGCATAGCTCTCTGCTTCAACGGCAGGGGAGAAGAATAACTGATACTTCACACACCCAGCAGAGCTCTCTGCTTCAACGGCAGGGGAGAAGAAAAAAGGGTTTGCACTCACAAAGAGGGGAGTAGCTGGCTTGTTACGGCGGTTACTACCCCAAACCAAATGTGCCTGATACTTCACTTTCGATGCATATCCAGCATGGCTCTCTGCTTCAACAGCATGGGAGAAAGACTGATACATCACGCATTTCCAGCATAGCTCTCTGCTTCAACAGCAGGGGAAAAGAAAAACTGATGCTTCACGCATTTCCAGCATAGCTTCAATGGCAGCGGAGAAGAAAAAAGGATTTGCAATCACAAAGTGGGGAGTAGCTGGCTTGTTACGGCGGTTACTACCCCAAACCAAATGTGCCTGATACTACACTTTCAATGCATATCCAGCATGGCTCTCTGCTTCAACGGCATGGGAGAAAGACTGATACTTCACGCATATCCAGCATAACTCTCTGCTTCAACGGCAGGAGAGAAGAAAAACTGATAGTTCACGCATATTCAGCATAGCTCCCTGCTTCAACAGCAGGGGAGAAGAAAAAACAACCAATAAGGGCTGTATAACATAGTCTGGGTACAACAAATAAGCATGGGTGTAACTTGCTTATTGCAGCGGTTACTACCCCTACTGCCCCTAACTAATCAAGCTAGATATTTCACTTGGATGCAGCTCCATCACTGCTCTCTACATTAATGGTGGGGGTGGAAGGGAAATAGAACCAAGAGCTAAGAGAAACAGATAAGTATGAGAGAAAAAATGTGTGAAGCTTGCTGGACAGACTGGATGGGCCGTTTGGTCTTCTTCTGCCGTCATTTCTATGTTTCTATATGTTTCTATGAAAAGCTTACTTTGGAAGAAATTAGGAAAGTGCTTATAAATATGAATAAGGCGATATGTGATTTGACTACTGTGGTAAAACAAAATATGGATAAATCACAGGGCTTGGAGAATAGAATCCAGTCGGTAGAAAAGTCCATACAAAAAGTTGAAACTTAGATTATGGGAGTGAAAGAAGTTCAGTGTAACTTGATTAAATCTGAAAGCATGTTGTCAAGACGGATGGATTCCATAGAAAATGAAATTCGGAGAAACAACTTGAGACTTTTGAATTTCCCTAAATCTAAATGGATGTTGGCTAAGGATTTCTTTAAACGTTACCTTATAAATATTCTGGGCTACACTGAGACCTCTATCCCCATGATCTCAAAAATGATCTATTTGCCTGAAAAGAAGGAAGACAAAAGAGACGATGAAGAGCCAGATAATTTAACTGAAATATTGGAGAGATCCTTCGAGAGTAAAATTGAGACTAGAGCAACTTTATTAGTAACATTTATCCAAACTAATGATAGAGATAATATTCTAAGAAAGTCCTTTCGGAATCAGAACCAGCTTTTTTATGAATATCAAATAAGAATATTCCCGGATATAACTAGGAAAATATAAGAAAAAAGGTTCCCTTGTAGGTGCATATTGGTATACCAGAACAATAGATATATCTTCACCGAGCCCACACAGTTACGTCAATACTTGGACTCTCACTCCTAAGAAGCTAGTAGAGATGGACAATAAGTAGCTAGGTCCACAACACAGAGTTTTCACTGTAGAAGTATGATGGAAATATAATTTCTTTGAAACCGCTTTAATATCTGGTTCCCCTAGTGTTCTTATAATATATAGAAAACAATATTTCTCCTTTATTGTTTAAGGATTGCACTTGTAACAATTTTTCTTTCTGTTTTTCTTTAACATTGTATTCAATGTAAATTGTTGAAACTTCAATAAATTAAAAATTAAAAAAAAAAAGTTAGTTTTTATGAAGCCCAGGGTTCTTTTTGAATTAACTACCACTGCCTGGGTTCTAATATTGAATGACTGCATTCAGTATACTCCAGAAGTAAACCTAACATGATGTGATGCTGCTAATATTTTTACTTAAGAAATTTTTAAAACACAATGGGGTGAATTTTTAAAGGAGTTACATGCATAAAAATGGCATATATCGTAGCAAATTTCAAAAGCTCATTTAGGCAACCTAAAGTCCATTTACGCATGTAAAACCTTTTGAAAATTTAGCCCTAAGGAGTTAATATTCAAAGGAGTTACACACATAAAAGTAGTGTTGCGCCGGCTGGCTGCCACGCTCTCCACCAGCCCTAATCACTCCCCGCCAAGGCCATGTACCTCGCCCCACGGACACGGCCCAAAGAGGCCACCACCACACCCTCCTCCGCAGCAATCCGACACTGACACGCCTTCCCCCACGGGCCCTCCCTCCCTCCAGCCTGCACTGTTTCCAGATGATCCATCAAGACAATGTTAATCCTTTCCCTTCTTGATGGCAAGGCCCTGGTCTTAGATGCAATGTATCCCAAAAATGGGTGACTCTCTTTCAAATAGACATTTCTCTAATTTAGCATATAAGTTGTTGTCCCATAGACACTGAAGCACCTGACTATATCTCGGTAATGAGAATTGAGGTCTTTGGAAAAGATGAGGATATCATCAAGATATTCAACAATACAAACACAGAGGAGGTCTCTGAAGATCTTGTTCATCATTTTTTGAAAACAGTTGTGGCATTACATAGGCCAAAGAACGTTACCAGATACTCATAATGCCAATCCTGGGTGTTAAATGCTGTTTTCTATTCATCCATAGAACGGATTCAGATTAGATTCTTCACTCCTCAGAGGTCAAATTTTGTGAAAATCCTTGCCCCTTGGAGGTGGTCAAAGAGTTCTGAGATCAAAGTAATGGGTACCGGTCCTTCTTGGTAATTGCATTTAATCTGTGGTAGTCAATGCACGGTCAAAGCAACCTATCCTGTTTGGAGATGAAGAAGCCAGCACCAGCGGGGAAAGAAGATCATTGGATGTATTCGGATATTGCCCTAGTTTCTGAGAGTGACAAGGGATACATTCTGCCATGAGGATGCTTGGTTTCAGGCAGGAACTCAATCCTGCAGTCAAACTCCCTGTGGGATGCCAGTATCTCAGCCTTTCTTTTCGAGAAAACATCTGCAAAATCACTGTTTAGTGGAGGTAGATTGAGTATGGTGTTAGCCAAGTGTAAAGGAAATGGGGATGCTACCCATTCCAATCAGAAGGCATGCCACCTTGGACCCCATCTGGAGAGTTTTAGCATGGTCCAGTCAAACTCTGGAGAGTGCAACTGGAGCCAATGTAGTCTCTGGCTATGTCAATGACATGGAAAGTAATGCTCTCCACTGTTAAGGGTGCTGTGGTGAGAGTTATCCTAATGGGCAAGGGGTCTCCATAGATTGATGAGATGATCAAGGAGTCCTTCCTGGGAATGGTAGATTGTTGTAGGTGATCCACCAAGGCCGTCATCAGGAAGTTCCTCCTGGAGTATTCCAAGGCGAAGGCAAAGAAGCATTGGACTCCCATGGAGATGGTTACTGGTAGGGTCAGTTAGAGAGCCAATGAGGTGAAACCTAGGAATAGCTTTCCACCAGCTCCTAGGTTCTGATGTTTCCCAGATTAACAGGGCATTGACAGATCCAATGTTCCATGGCTGCACAGTAGAAGCACAGGTCCAGTTGACGTCGTTGAAGCCTCTCCTCAGGGCGAGGTGGCCTTGCCCAAGCTGCATGGGTTCCTTGGACCATACAGGCAGTGATAGGCTAAGGCAGGGGGAGATAGCGGCCACTGGAAGTGGGGAGCCAGTGTAATGGCCCTACATGGCAAACAGAGCTCACTGGCCCATTGCAGAAGGCAGCAGTTGATTCTGCTGGCTAAATCAATGAGGCCCTACAGGGACTCAAGGAAGTCACGGGCTGCCAGCTCATCCTTTATTCAGGAGAACAGAGCCTCCAGTAAGAAGAAGCATAGACAATCCTCCCTCCAACCAAGCTCAGTAGTCAGAGTCTAAAATTGTACGGTGTAGTCCATTAGAGTACAGGTACCCTGGCGCAGGTGGAAGAGTTCTGAGCTACCAGGTTCATCAAAGATGATTTTGAAGGCTGTAACAAATTATTGGAGATCCTGAAGGATTGGATTGGCATTTTCCCACAATGGTGAAGCCCAGACCAGGGCCTTGCCATCAAGAAGGGAAAGGATTAGCATTGTCTTGATGGATCATCTGGAAACAGTGCAGGCTGGAGGGAGATGTGCATGTGGCATTGGTTGAAGAAGCCCTGGCATTGTTTCAGTTCCCCAGCGAACCACAGAGGAGCTGGCAAGTGCAACATGGGATGACTCAGTGCCTGCTGCATGGGAGAAGCTGCCCCAGGAGGAGTCGTAGCTGCAGGGGGCATGGTAATGTCCAGGGAGGTGTTGAAGTGTTCCATGGATGCTGCCAGAATCTAGAGGAACTATTGTTGTTTCTGAAGTTTATGGGCTAAGCCTGGCATGGCCTGAAGGACATTCGCCTCTGCTGGGTCCATGACTCATCAATCTGTTGTGGGTGTGGACCTTGGACTGAGGTGGAGTTGGCAAAACCTGCAGGGTGGAGCTCTATAGGTTCATACCATCTTCTGGAAGAGCTGGCTGTGGCAGAGGCCCAACTGGAGCTTCACTTATACCTGAGGTTGATCCCTCAGGTGCCGAAGCCAGCAGGTCTTAGGCATGGGTCTTTGCTGGTGAGGAGAAGATCTGTCAAGTTGAAGGAGTTGCAGGCCAGGGTCTAGTACAGAGGGAATGCAAGCGTAGTCATGCTGGTTCATCTCATTGGGTAATTCAAGTGTAGTGGTCTGCTGCATGCTAATTCGGAGGCCTGCCCTGGCATCAGAAACATCTGCAGACAGCTTAGGGATGGAGGTAAGAGCCATGGTCCATGGGCCTGCCCCACAGATGACCAAGAGTAACAAGCAGCAGTTTTTCCTGGATTTTGATCTTTAGGAAACCATCCAAAAATATAGCTAAATATACATACAGCGATGGAATCCTTTGAAATGAGGGTTATTTTGGGTAGGTTCTTGACACCAAGAACATTTTTATGTGCAACAAAAACATATACAGAGTGACTTTGCAGATTTGTTGACCTGGTCTGAGTAAATGATTATATCTATGCTGTATTGTTTAAGGAACCTGATTTCAGTGCACAACAGCAGGTAACAATACAAAGGTGCTCAAAGTGCTGGCAACAAGTGTTGAAGCACAAAAAAAAGCATTAAAGATCTTAATTACAAAAATGAATTCAATCTGAATTGTAAAATACTATGATACAGGTATACATTTTCCAACTGCCCTTCTTGTCTCTTTAAAAGTCATATATTAATAAAAGTACTAAAATTTGCAGTTTTGCCTCAACTATATCAAAAACAAAACCACAACTTACCACCAAAAATAATTTATGAGACCTTCATATATAGAAGGCTAGGATCAGAAACACTCTTATAGGCATAAAGTGCTATTATCTAACTTGCACAGCCACAAACTGAACTGATGCCTCATTAGTTTTATAATCATCAGTCTCTCATTTCAATTAATTTTATTTTTTCTTTCAAATTTATTTATTTTTTTATATACTGACATTTGATCTGAGATATCTCATCAGTTTACGTTCAGGTACTGTAGGTATTTCCCTATCCCCAGAGGGCTTACAATCTAAGGGGGTCATTTATCAAAATGCGATAAGGCGTTTTCGCATGCAAAAAACCCCGTTAACGCATGCGATAGCACCATATTGTATGGTGCTATGCAAATTCAAAAAATAGGAGGAGTTAGGGGTGGAGAGTGGGCTGGGTTAGCCTGTCTGCAAAGAGCTATTGCACAGCTGTAATGCTGATTTTAACAACACCTCTTTGAATTGTGTTAGCTGCCTATTTGAGGTGTGTGAGAGAGAGAGAGAGAGAGAGACTGGCCATATTGTCATCCCCATAGGTAGGTATTTGTATCCCTATGGTAGGCCCACGTAATAAATTGAGGTGGGGTTTACGTATGAGTGTAGGGGGTTAGGGGCCACTTTGACATTCTATGTGACACATACGAACAGAACAGTGGTCACTTGTGAAGATTTGATGACCTTCGGAGTGAGGAAACTCACTCCAAGATGAGATTTGGGCAATGTTCTCTCCATCTAGCTTGATGTTACCCAGGTAGAGAGTCCCCCCCAAGCTGGCCAAAAGTCCCTGGGGGTCCAACGGGGGTCCGGGAGCGATCTCCTGCACTCATGCCATCGGGTGCCAGGAACCAAAATGGCGCTGATAGCCTTGCCCTTACTATGTCACAGGGGCTACCGGTGCCATTGGTCAGCCCCTGTCACATGGCAGGAGCACAAGATGGCGCCGATGGCCATGTGATAGGGGCTGACCAATGGCACCGGTAGCCCCTGTGACATAGTAGGGCAAAGGCTATCAGCGCCATTTTGAACTGGTACCGAGGGTGTGAGAGTGCTCCTGGTCCCCCGCTGGACAACCAGGGAGTTTTGGTAAGTCTTGGGGTGGTCAGGAGGGTGGGGGGGGGTTGTAGTAAATTTATTTTTTTTATTTATATTTTATTATCTTTTCAAAAATAAACATCAAAGTATTTCACTTTGTACAGAAACGTGGTATCATATTCGCAATAATTTTACAGAATCAGAAATATATAATTCAGAAATAATCATTTATTGTTACCCTTTAGACCACTATCACGGTGGGGGATGGATAGAACAGAAGGAAAATACAGGTCATTTTCTAAAACAAAGAATAGGCTGCCCTATGATACCCTAATTAGCAAAATGATGAGCCTATTAGTTCTCAAGTATCAACTGGGCTCTTTTCGATTGTATAAAATCCTTCAACTGTTCTGGCTGAAAAAAGATGTAGCTGTCTCGATTGTATTTCACTGCACACTTGCAGGGGAATCTCAGGAAAAATGAGGCTCCTAACACCAGTGTTTCTTGCTTCAATGCCAGAAAGCTTTTTCTTTGTATCTGTGTGGTTTTCGTCAAATCCGGATATATTCTCAATTTTGCACCCATAAACAATGTCTCCATCTTTTTGAAATATGCTCTCATTACATCTGTAAGGTCTTTCTCATTGTAAAATGTAATCAATAAAGTGCTTCTTTCAATTATTTCAAATCCCGAAGATTCTAAGAACTCCGTCAGGTTGGCAAAGTCTCTTGGGGTTTCTTGTACATTCTGTCTGTTCTTATTTGGCAAAAAGTATACCTTATCCAGGGGTGGGGTTTCTTGTAAAGGAAATTCCAGTATTTCAGTAAAGTAACTTTTAATCATACCATGAGGAAATTCCCCCACTATCTTGGGAAAATTCAGTATACGTAGATTGAGATGTCTTAACGCATTTTCAATTATTTCTATTTTTCTATTAATATTGCCGCAGTCTTGGATTATCACATTTTGCACAGATTTCAACTGTTTAATCTCATTTTCCACTTTTTCAAATTTCCCTGTTACTTCCTGCTTTTGTGTTTCAAAGTTTTTGTTCAGCAAATCCATTTGTTGAGAAAGGACATTAATTTTATCAGAACAGTCCCCACATGATTTTGCTATGGCAGATGTTAAATGCCAAAGAGCGTCCAGAGTCACCACCTCAGGCTTAACCAAGCTATCTGTATTCCGGTGGGGGGAACAGGGGATATAGTAGGCCTCCCTTCTCGACCTCCCGCCTGCCCTTCTCCACCGTTCCGATTACACTCACCGGGCTGAATCACCTCTATCTCCTGGAGGGAAATGGCTGGAGAGTCCTGCAGCATAGCTCCCTCCTCCTGCGAGTGATTGATCTCCACTTCGGAGTCCGTCCTCGAGCACGGTGTCGAAGTTTCTCCATGCACCGGTGGTGACCTCTCATCCGGTGGGGATAGCGATATTTCGTCCGTGGTTAGCTCCGCTCCTCCATCTGCGGGTCCAACAGCCAGAACGCTATTCCCCTGTTGTATGGGTATTTGGGAGTACTGTAGAATGGTTCTTTGCCCGGGAGGCAGGGTGGTTACGGAGGGGTAGTTCCTCACCCTGCCTTTTCGTTTTGACGGCATTACCAAACACAAAGAATAAGTTTTACGAGGAAATTCGCCTGCAGCAAACAAACAGTGCTACCGGTCAGGGCCCCATCTTGACTCCACCCACCCCCCTAGTAAATGTAATTTTAGCCGGGTAACGAATAGGATTCGACGTATAACTGTATCGGGATGCCATACGGACGTATGCAACATATCTGCTCCCCGACGAATACGTATCCCGAATGCAACATATGGCATCCCTCTGCACATCCCTAACAAATACCTACCTATGGGGATGACATTATGGCCAGTCTCTCTCTCTCTCTAATGGTCCACCCAGTGGTCAACTGGTCATATGCAGGAAATACAACAGGTCTGACACCTATCACAAATTCAGATAATGTGCACTAACTTAGCTCTTTGCATAGGTAATTAGCACAAATTGCAATAAACTGAATTTTTGCATAAACCATACCCCCTTTGCAATCACATGCGGTACTTACCGCATTTTGATAAATCCAGGCCTAAGTTTTGTACCTGAAGCAATGGAGGGTAAAGTGACTTGCCCAAGATCACAAGGAGCAACAGCAGGACTCAGACCCTGGTCTCCTGGTTCATAGCCCACTGCTCTAACCACTAGGCTATTCCTCCTCAAAGACACTTATCTTATAATCTTTCTTAGGAAGGGTTACGAAAGCTTTTTGGAAAAAAGATAGAAAAGTGATGGATTTTTAATTTGTCCTCCATTTTTCTAGGTGGGATGAATGAAAGTATTGAGTGGATGATATTACTTTGAAGCTGCAATGTTTGGTTGTTACACGTTATTTTTTTGGGTTATTTCTATTCGATCTTTGTCTCACACACCTCCCCTTTCGATGACTGGCCAATTGTTATCTGGTCTGTAAGTTTAAAAACTGTTTTCAAAATGGCAGATTCAGTTCTTAGAATGCAAAGGATAACTTTCAGTAAAACCTTCGAATGTTACGTTGTACATAGACACATATATTTCTTTGGAAATTTTCTGAGTTCTATATATTCATATGTAATAGGGATGTGAATCGTTTTAGGACGATTAAAATTATCGTCCGATAATTTTAATATCGTCTTAAACCGTTATGGAACACAATACAATAGAGATTCTAACGATTTATCGTTATAAATCGTTAGAATCGTGAGCCGGCACACTAAAACCCCCTAAAACCCCCCCCCGACCCTTTAAATTAAATCCCCCACCCTCCCGAACCCCCACCCAATGACTTAAATAACCTGCGGGTCCAGCGGCGGTCCGGAACGGCAGCGGTCCGGAACGGGCTCCTGCTCCTGAATCTTGTTGTCTTCAGCCGGCGCCATTTTCCAAAATGGCGCCGAAAAATGGCGGCGGCCATAGACGAACACGATTGGACGGCAGGAGGTCCTTCCGGACCCCCGCTGGACTTTTGGCAAGTCTCGTGGGGGTCAGGAGGCCCCCCACAAGCTGCCAAAAGTTCCTGGAGGTCCAGCGGGGGTCAGGGAGCGATTTCCCGCCGCGAATCGTTTTCGTACGGAAAATGGCGCCGGCAGGAGATCGACTGCAGGAGGTTGTTCAGCGAGGCGCCGGAACCCTCGCTGAACGACCTCCTGCAGTCAATCTCCTGCCGGCGCCATTTTCCGTACGAAAACGATTCGCGGCGGGAAATCGCTCCCTGACCCCCGCTGGACCTCCAGGAACTTTTGGCCAGCTTGTGGGGGGCCTCCTGACCCCCACGAGACTTGCCAAAAGTCCAGCGGGGGTCCGGAAGGACCTCCTGCCGTCCAATCGTGTTCGTCTATGGCCGCCGCCATTTTTCGGCGCCATTTTGGAAAATGGCGCCGGCTGAAGACAACAAGATTCAGGAGCAGGAGCCCGTTCCGGACCGCTGCCGTTCCGGACCGCCGCTGGACCCGCAGGTTATTTAAGTCATTTGGGGGGGGGTTCGGGAGGGTGGGGGATTTAATTTAAAGGGTCGGGGGTGGGTTTTAGGGGTTTTAATGTGCCGGTTTTGCGATTTTTCGATTTTTCGATTTTTCACGATATTTTACCCCCCCAAACGGCAACAATACGATTCCCTCCCCCTCCCAGCCGAAATCGATCGTTAAGACAATCGAGGACACGATTCACATCCCTAATATGTAAGAATTTATCTATTTGTACTTTTTATAAAAATGTCAGTATATTTCCAGCCCCTGATGAAGAATCTTCATTTGAAACACAAATGGTGTCAGGCTCATATCTTTTTTCCAACAAGCTTTCATAACCCTTCCTAAGAATGACTATAAGATAAATGTCTATCATAATGTTTTTTTTTGTCAATAAAATTATTTGAAAGAAAAAGAATAAACAAAATTAGTTGAATTGAGAGACCAATGAATATAAAACTGGTGAGGCATCAGTTCAGTTTGTGGCTGTGCCAGTTGGATAATAGCACTGTATGTCTGTAAGAGTGCTTCTGATCCTAGCCTTCTATATATAAGGTCTCATAAATTATTTTTGGTGGTATTGCGTAGTATCGTATTAAGTTCTTTATTTATTTATTTATTTATTTTTGACTTTTATATACCGATCTTCTTGCATTCGATACAAATCAAACCGGTTTACAGTGAAACAAAAAATGCTTGCCCTTGAGCAATTACATAGAACAAGAAACATCTAAACAACTTAGATTAACATCTCAAAAAACCAACTTAGAGTAACAAGGAAAATGTGTTAAATAATAGCGAGAGCAAAGATTAGAGTGAAGAAGCACTAAGGAAAGAAATTATGCATTGGAAAGTCTAAAACAGTTTGGGTAGGTTGCCAGGGGGGAGAAACAGAATGAAAGAAGGAGAGCAACGAGCTTGAAAAGAAGGAGACGTGAAAAAGGCCGGACCAGCAGGGATCAATGGTCCTTGTAAGTCGTGTTTTTTTTTTTTTATATATTTAAATGTCATAACACCCATCAAGCAAGAAGGAAGCTACAGTATACAGTGATATGTACCTCTTCGCTGCAGACCAGCCGGCTCAGGAACACCTCTGGAGCCCGTAGGAGCTGGGAGAGAGGCCCGCGCGATCGGCGCAAGAGCCCATCGGGGTAAGGCCTGTAATCTCGCCCTACCCCCGCTGGACCCCGCGCCGACCACGTGGGATCCGTAGCTCACGCTAGCGATCCTATCAGCGCCGATTACCTCATTCACAGGCGACCCGCCGATAAATTTAAAAGCCCGGCGCGCCCAGAACTTCCTCTTCGCTGCAGACCAGCCGGCTCAGGAACACCTCCGGAGCCCGTAGGAGCTGGGAGAGAGGCCCGCGCGATCGGCGCAAGAGCCCATCGGGGTAAGGCCTGTAATCTCGCCCTACCCCCGCTGGACCCCGCGCCGACCACGTGGGATCCGTAGCTCACGCTAGCGATCCTATCAGCGCCGATTACCTCATTCACAGGCGACCCGCCGATAAATTTAAAAGACCGGCGCGTCCCCAGGCGCCGCGCGCTGAAGGAGCGCGACAAAGGGGCCAGCCCCTTTGTGCGCCCCTTCGTGCGGACCCGAGGAGCGGAGCAGAACCCTATATCGACAACGACATTCAAACACACTCTAGCACATATACCCTCTTTGACGGGCCATGCGCGACCGGCGCAGCATAATCAGTTTAAGAGCCCGCTCTCCTTCCTCGTGCCGTGCTAAGGAAACGGGAGCTCCAAAACAAAAAAAAAAAAAAAAATAGACCAGCAGAAAGAAAGAGCACGCAGCCGTTGCTAGGCACTCCAGGGTTAGACTCTCGCCAGGATCCTTTTTTCACTTACCCACACCCCAAAGGGCCACATGGTTCGCTCCTTCCTACACTTCAGAAATATACCCACTCAACAACAGACGAAGCAGACAACCACAGACTCAAACAATGTTCTGGGAATCAGCATCCACACAACAACGCCTGACTCAGACAACTCCACACGCAGACAACCTATCAGGACTCCAGCAGCCACTCAACAACGCATGACTCAGACAACTCCACACGCAGACAACCTATCAGGACTCCAGCAGCCACTCAACAACGCATGACTCAGACAACTCCACACGCAGACAACCTATCAGGACTCCAGCAGCCACTCAACAACGCATGACTCAGACAACTCCACACGCAGACAACCTATCAGGACTCCAGCAGCCACTCAACAACGCAGGACTCAGACAACTCCACATGCAGACAACCTATCAGGACTCCAGCAGCCACTCAACAACGCAGGACTCAGACAACTCCACACACAGACAACCTATCAAGACTCCAGCATACACACTGAGGACGCCAACATTTAACACAAATCAGGCTTCCATACAAAAATGCACCTCCATCCTATCCCCACAATCAGGAGAAAACCCAGAAATAACACCCCACCAGACCCAATCCACATATCCAGACAACAAAGACTAATCTCCATCATGACATCTCCCATCACGCAACTACTAGGCCTCTCACTTTTCACTTTAACCCTATTCAATGCACAGTCTCTTTCCAAAAAAATGCACCTACCCAATGATTACCTCATTGATAACAACCCAGACGTATGTGCAATAACAGAAACCTGGTTAAAACCTTCAGACATAACACTAACAAACCAACTACCAACACAAACCTTTGATCTCTTCTCAATACCCAGACCCAAGAAAAAAGGAGGAGGAATCCTACTTGCTGCAAAAAAACAACTGGGCCTAACCTTACAACAATCATACTCCACTACTAAACTGGAATGCTCCACATTCAAATCTCAACAACTTCAAATATTCCTCATCTACGCTACACCAGGAACCCTAGACGCTAACCCCTCTCCTCTAATAGAGCTGATAGCCAAACACCTCAACTCAGACAAACCGACCATCATCCTAGGAGACTTCAACTTACACGTTGACTCCACCCCACAATCCTCAAACTGCGAAACATTTCTAACCTCCCTCAGTCACCTAGGATTCACACAAATAATCAGCGGTCCCACACACAAGGCAGGTCACACATTAGACCTCATCTTTATCAACGACAGCTTATCCACCTATTCTAATCCCTCCTGTACACCAGTCCCCTGGTCAGATCACCAGATCATCAACACAACCCTCAAAATGAAAAACACACCACCTCCAAACATCAACAATACCACTATACAGTTTAGGAAACCATGCTCACTTGAACTACTTAACGAACAATGCTCCAAAGAACTCAGCCAACTAGACCTCTCAGACGCCAACACAGCCACTACCTCATGGATCAAACTCACGAACAAAATAGCAGATCAACTCTGTCCAATCTCCTCCAAAATAATACAACCAGCACGAGACAACAGAAAACCGTGGTTCACTCCGGAACTCAAATCCCTGAAACAAAAACTACGAAATAAAGAACAAAGCTGGAGAAACAACCCCTCACATACAGCAAGACTGGACTACAAAAACACCCTCAACACCTACAGAAATGCCATACACAAAACAAAGAAGGACTTCTACGCAAAAAGAATTCACAATTTCATCTTCGACTCAAAAGCTCTATTTTCTTACGTCTCATCTCTTACCAAACCAACCCCCCCTTCCATTCCAGACCAACAAGCACTCAACAAGGCCAATGAATTGGCCACCTATTTTAAGACAAAAATCTCCAACCTAACTCTACCTCTTACAACCCACAATGCTCCACTAACACCTCTGAGTACATACCAAATCTCTCAGAATGCCAGTCTAGAGGCATTCGAACCTACATCCGCCATGGAGATCGAAAACATACTCAAAAAAATCAAACCAGCTGCACATCCCTCAGACCCTCTACCTACCAACATGCTCACCTCCATCCCAAACACCGTAGCAAAACCCATTGCTGAAATCATTAATACCTCCTTAGCCCAAGGTACGGTACCCAATCAGTTAAAACTAGCAATTCTTAAACCACTACTGAAAAAACCAAATGCATCTCCCACTGACCCAGCAAACTTCAGACCCATTGCGAACTTACCATTGATTTCCAAACTGATGGAAAAAGCAGTCAATAAACAACTTTCCGAATATCTCGAGGAGCACAACATTCTCTCTCCTGCACAATATGGTTTTCGGAAATCATTAAGCACAGAATCCCTACTGCTTTCTCTCACGGATACCTTACTTCTGAATCTGGAGAAAAAACAATCATACCTACTGGTTCTTCTAGATTTATCCTCAGCTTTCGACACGGTAAACCACTCACAACTCTTAGACCAACTATCAAACATAGGAATTAAAGGCACTGCCCACAGTTGGTTTAAATCGTTTCTATCAAACAGGTTCTACAAGGTCAGAATAAACAATAAGGAATCTGAACCCATCCTATCAGACCAAGGCGTACCACAAGGTTCATCTCTCTCACCCACCCTGTTCAACATTTACCTCCTCCCCCTCTGCCATTTGCTATCAAATCTCAAGCTTACACACTACCTCTATGCAGACGATATCCAGATCCTCATACCCATCACAGAATCTATTCAAAAAACCTTCTCCTTCTGGGAGGATTGTTTACAACCAATTAAACAACTCCTCTCCAACCTAAACTTGATTTTAAACTCCAGCAAAACAGAGATGATACTTATCTCACAAGACCCACGTATCTACTCACCCAGCCTTTCGCAACCCTCCTCATTAAACATTTATCTCTCCTCAAAAGTCAGGGATCTAGGAGCATGGCTTGACAATCAACTTAACTTAAAAAATTTTATAAACACCACCACCAAGGACTGTTTCTATAAACTACAAGTCCTCAAAAAGTTAAAACCACTCCTTCACTTCAATGACTTTCGCCTCGTCCTTCAATCCATTATTTTTTCAAAACTCGACTACTGTAACGCAATTCTACTTGGTCTCCCTGCTAACAGTATCAAGCCTCTACAGATGGTACAAAACGCCGCTGCCAGAATCCTAACAAACACCAATAAAAGAGAACATATTTCCCCCATTCTGAGCAACCTCCACTGGCTACCCATCAAACAGAGAATCCTTTTTAAAACCCTCACCATTATTCATAAATCAATACACAACATCGCACCTATATCACTCCAAACTCAACTTCGTCCACACCTATCCTCCAGACCCATCAGAAGCGCTTACAGAGGCACATTATTCGCCCCTCCAGCAACATCATTACTAAGAAAAAGAGCACTCTCAACTGCAGGACCACACCATTGGAACGCTCTCCCCCCTGACCTACGCCTCGAACCCAGTCTACCAGAGTTAAAAAAAAAGTTTAAAACCTGGCTCTTCAGGCAAGCGTTCCAATCTCCAGAATGTAACTAAGCGCCGCATCCTGATTGAACTTGGGAATATTCTGTGTTACAGTTAATAATATGCAATTTTATGCAAAATTAAATTTCAATTTACCTTACATTTAATTTAAGTTCAACATGCCATTGGCCTAATTTTAATTAAATTACGAAAATATTTAAGGATTTATTGTTATTGTTCAATGTTCTTTGTATTATGAATGTATTATATGTTATTGTTCAATGTTCTTTGTAAAAAAACCCTGATCTGACTTCCCAGACCAGGGCTATCTTTTCGTTCCATGTAAACCGGACTGATTTGTATTGTATACAGGAATTCCGGTATATAAAAATTAAAAATAATAAATAATAAAATGTTATTTTATACTATGGACGTGGGTTACTTTTTAAAGTTATTATATAAGAAGAAAGTTTCTATATCATAGCCATAACATGTGATGGAGACAAGTGTTGTATCATCACTTTTAGTATGCCATTATAACTATATGTACACATCAATTAAAAATTATTATAGGCACTTACTTTTTTATTACAGTGGAAATTACCATTTGTCTATTAAAAATGTGAATTAGAATAATAAGGGCAAGATTTACAATGCAATATTCTATTCATTGTAGTTATAGCCATACTTCATTTTCCTCATAAAATAAAAATCATTTCTTTTAACTGCCTGAATGTCTATTTTTTGCAGTGAGAGAAAAACTTTAGGTATGACCTCAAAAGAAATATTCAGTCCCTTTCCTCAACCCCCTTTTGCTACAGCCTGAGAAATAATGTTTTCCAAGAACAGTGATAACAACTTTTGGAGTAGAAACTTGCTAAGTCAAAGAACATACATCCATTTTGGGTGCAGTGTAAAGTAAGTTGTTTGCATTTTTAAAGTACAACATGCTTTCAGTTCAATGTGAGATGGACCAAATCATTATATGTTAAGAAGAACCTCTGGTTACTCAAATATTTTAGTTCAAATTTAGGGCTTGATTCTGTGTAATTGGTTTTGGCCCAAAATGTGTTCAAAAGGTGAATAAAAATATTTATATTATGAGGGTAAAAGTACAGGAGTGCTGTACATCTGAACCTTTTTGTGTAATTGGAGTCTAAGACCTAGAGTCATCATTTTGCTATACATTTTGCATGAATAGCTGCCACGATAAAAAAAAAGGGACATGGTTAGGGACATTTTTTAGGAACTGCAATGTGCACTATTTTACCACAAAGGGGCCAAGGCAATAAACTTTGCGGAAAGCGGACGCTGACTTTTCAGCGCACTCTTTCTTAGCGCACGCATGGCACCCGCAAGGGGGGCACCATGCAATAAACAAATTAGGGGGTTGCTAACGCGACCCCGCGGTTACTGGTGGTCTGCCGGTTACGAACACCGATACCGATAAACTTGGCATCGGATTTCATAACTGCAGTCAGCTGGTTATGAAAAGTGACGCCGACCTTATCGGCGTCGTTTTTCATTACTGCAGCCGGCCGGTTATGAAAACCGACATGAGCATATCGGCATCGGTCTTCAAAGCGGTCGGCAGAGGTTTTTTTTCGTTTTTTTTTAACTTTAAAAAAAAGTACAGAAAAGCAGTTTTTTCTGCTTTTCTGTACTTTTTTTCAGTGTGCTCAGCTATTAATGTCTGCTCCAGGCAGGTGTTAATATCTGAGTAATAAATGTGCATCTGAGAAGCACATTTATTTTTTTGCATTTGGAGTGAATGAGTAATAGCCTCATTCATATTCATTTGCATGTGATTAGTGTTAACTCATTCACTCCGTGTCAGACGCACATTAAATAGGAGCTAATCCCCCTATTGCATTAGGGGGTGGATTAGCGCCTATTTAACCCTTGTCCGACAGCGAGCTCTGCTGAGCGCACTGTATTGCATCGGCCCCCAAGTGTGTTAAATTTATCACACCTGCAATATATATACCACTGTAGGAACATTAACTAGTAACTCAAGGTGAGGTATTTTTGGTGGTCTAGGGTTTGAGGGGGGCAGTTTTACATGCATAATCAGAGTTACACTCAGCACAGTACACATCAGTGAAGATTTGATATGATTTGGAGTGAGGAAAGGTTCACAAAGGTGAGATTTGTACAATGTACTCTCACCCTAGCTTAATGAACTCTCTACATGTAATAAAAAAGTAAGTGCCTATAATAATTTTTAATTGATGTGTACATACAGTTATAATGGCATACTAAAAGTGATATGTACTGTGCTGTCCGTACCTCTGATTGTGCATGTAAAATTGCCCCCCCCCCAACCATAGACTACCACCAAAAACTCACCTTGAGTACTAGCTGACCCTTCTACAAGGGGTTAAATAGTTGACTAATATCTGTGCATCCTCAGACGTTCTCTCTTTCTCTCACCCTCTCTCTCTGCCCTGTCCAAAATGGGATTTGCAATATTAATCACACATAATAATGGCAGGAAAAAGGTGTAGTTAAAATGTGTGTTTCACTATCACATACAACATATAAACTCATCCATTTTGACTACATTTTAAAAATTTGCATATGATGCATTTTTTATTGCGGGCATTACGGCGCTAGGGCCCTAATGCCCACGATAAGGGCCTAATGCGATTTGATGAATGACTCTTAGTCCTTTGAGGTTTAAATAACTTCTAAGCTCTGTCTCTCCTCTCAACTGACATCATATACATTTAAAAAATAAATGGAGGAATACTACAAAGAGCGTTCTACTTGCAGACATCAGCTTGGAGTGTTTTTTTGTTTTGTTTTGTTTTGTTTTTTTTAATCACTTGGCTATACTTCTGTCTGTAACAGGGGGATTTTTCAAAAAATATTTTTCAGGAAAGAAAGGTATGTACTATGTAGATCAGAGAAGTGACAAAGTAAATGTACTTCAGTTTCTCTAGTGTACATAACAGTCATTTTGCATGGAAGATTTCTCTTGGATCTCCCCCCCCCCCCCCAAAAAAAAAAAAAAAAAACATGATTATTCAATAGGTCTTGTAGTTTTTGACATACAACATTGAAAAAACAAAGCAACACCCTTTATCAGATTCTCTATTCAAAAATCTATGGCTCTAGTTGCCTACCTTCAGGAGATAGATGGCTAGATCTCCCTTTTTAAAAATTCACCCTTGCTGAGCAGCTAAATTTAGTCCTAAATTCAGATCCCCTTACTTTCCCCCCTCTCTTGTCCTGACCATTGCCCTTTATATCTGATCCAGTACAAATTCTTAATTAGCTTATGTGTAACTTAAACAAGACGACCCTTATTAAAAAAAAGGAACTTTTTCCCATTCTTTGCCTATGGAAAACAGTTTTTATTGAATAAGGCCTGATGAAGTTTAAAGCCTCAGTAAACTAGGGTTGCATGAATATAATAAATATTGTAACTTGAATACCCAAAGGTCTTATTTTAGGAAAATATTAATGCAATTTAAATACAAGATTTCATACTAATGCAAAAATAAACTGGCTTTAATTTCGACACTACAGTCTACATTTTAAGTACTGATAGTGAAGAAAGTTATAAACAATTCAGTGCATGGCTCTTTTATATTACATTGTTAAATTATACTCAGATGCTCTCCAGTCATTGACTGACTTTTTTTTTTTTTACCTTAGATGCAAATGTAACTATGATATGGCAAAGTTTGAAAATGATTAAAAAAAATTTCTAGATAAGAATAAAATAAAGTTGATAATGAAAAGGTTCAAAGCTCTCAAAACAGAATGAATGAGCAATAAAATGACAGATGATTTTCAACAACTATTAAGTACAAAGGAATACATATGGGCAAACAAAAATCCTCAAAAGCAAATTATGAAGAGCCGTAAACAGTGCTGGCACCAGGAGTCTGGTGTTAAAGGGGCTTCTATGGCTCCAAGGAAATGTGGACTATCCCATGTTGGCTATGCCAGCAACTCAGGGGAAAGGAGATTACCTGGTATAGGCTGCCAACCATAGATAGATAGATCTAGGTTCCTCTTTTTTGTTGAAGTGCTGTCCTGAACTTCTTCTCACACCAGTTACACACTGCAATGCATTGGAAGCAAAACAAGTGAATGCAAGCTCCTGGTTCCTACCCTTACACTTATACAATATGCTTCCCCTTTAAAGAGGAAAAATGCAGGAGATAATCAACTGTTTGACGCAGGAATGTGCACTTACTCGCTTTGTCTACATAGTTTCTGGTCTTCTTGATAGTGCTACAGGTATAGGTCCTGTTTCTTTTGCCAGTCAATAGCTACTCAAAATGGGGTAGATTTTTAAAAAATACGCGCACAGGTCCATGGACGTGCAATTTTATAACATGCGCGCACTGGTGCTTGAGACTAAACTATTAGACTTTTTGCCTCCATGGATACAATTAAAGATAATTATAATTGGTAGAAAATAATTATAATGATGTGTGATCCTCTCTTATCGGCAACAAAATGTGCTATGCTTGTAGATAAATTTAGATAATTGTAATTAGAATTTAGGTCATGCTGATATGTCAACTAATAATAATGTAAGATATATAAGATTTATGCTGTTGAAGTAAAACGCAGATGTGAAAATGGGATTTGTCAATCTGAAATGTTTTGCTGAATCATGACTTTGTAGAAACAAACAGCATACAAGTCTGATTGCATGTACTGGATTTTGGAAATACTCACTGTTCCAATGTAATATTTTTGCTATGTAATATTACATGTAAAATAAATTTGGAAGCATTGTACTTCAGTTGATTCATCTTTGTCTAAGTCTACCAGGACATACTTAATCTTCACAGTGCCAACTCTTAGGATGGAGGCAAGGCATCAGCGTGAACCCATATGCTGGCTGAAGATAGAATGAAGCCGTAGGTGGAACCTATCACGCCCACAGCCAAAGGAGAGGAGGAGAAAGTCCCAGGATGACGGCAGGTGGAGCTGATCCCACCTGTGACCAAAGTCAGGAAGAAGGGAGGGGCCCGAGCAGAGCCCTTACCACCTGTGGCCAAAGACAGAGAGGTCCAGGAGGTTGTGGGTGAAGCCCATCCTACCCATGGCTAAAGACAAGAAGGAGAGAGGCTTAAGTGGAATTCATGCCACTCATAGTAGAAGACAATGGGGATAGACCTATAGTGAGAGAGCAAAAGCTGGGGGATGAAGGAGGAAGAGGCTGCTGCATGTGCTTTGGAGAAGGAGGAAGTAAGTAAATGAAAGTGCATATCTGTGATTGAAAGCATGCATGTGTGTGATTGAAAACGTGTGTGAGTATGATTGAGTGCATGTATGTGTGAAAGCATCTGTGGGTGTGAGAGAGGAGAATGTTTTTGAGAAAAAACACCATCCCAATTGCCACTAATCCATGACAGGACATCTGGAAATCAAAAGTTCTTATGTATGAAGAGTGGGTAATTAGTTTTATCCATATTAGTTTTAATTATTGGTTGTTATTTAATGTGTCTGCTATTCAGAAATATTTTTTGGTATTTGGAAAATTTAGATGAGTTTTTAATTATTGGATGTTGTATTCATCAGCTATTTTGAAATATTTATTCTTTTTAGTAATATACTTTTACTATTCTGATTATTGATTTTTATTTCTTGATTTTATTGTTTGATGTTTTATGAAGAATAGTTGTTTCTTTTTTGCCATTACTGCACTACATATAGAGTCTGGCTTGTTTATTTGATTTATTTATTTGATTTATTTATTTATTTTTATATACCAGTGTTCGATTTTACATATCACATCGGTTTACATTTAAACAAAATTTGCAGGAACTCATGCTTTACCTTTGTCAAATACATTAAACATTTAAATATGGGGATTGTTAACAAGGGATATAAAAGAACATTATAATTGTTTAAATAATAATTATTTAATTAATTAGTTAAACATTTGTTAACCACCTATCAACATTTCTAGGTGGTTTACAAGTGGTACATCCACAATTACACTCAAATAATCAAAGGTGTAAAAGGACAAGATCGAATAAGGAATGAACAACAAAAGTCCTTTAGATAAATATTTAGCCATCAACAGTGGCCAATCATAATAGGCACTTCCGGTAATAATTAAACCTTTATTTGCCTTATGCTTAATCATAGGCCAACAAACCATTTGTATAATTCTTTTCTTTTTTTCTTTATAGAATGCAAGTAAAATGCAATTATCTTATTATGTGCAGTAGAAACAGTTTTTTACTGAAAATAAAAAATAAAAATATAGATATGGTCAGTGCAAGCAGACATCCATAAACAGATGTCTTATATTCTAAACATAATTTTAAATGGAGAAGTACCTTAAGTTGTATTTTTCAAAATGTCAACAAATACAGAGAGCATAGGAATATGTACAGTTCTTAGGTTCATTGAAGCAGAGGACAAATTTTACCCTTGAAGCCTCTGACTTCTGGTTTACCTTTGCATGCCACAAAGAGTGACTTCAAGGCTCCAAACCACCAACTGATAAGGTGTTAACTCTGGGGTATAAGAGAAAGGCACAGTGGCAAGGGAAACTCCAAGGGGAAAGATCTGAGCATGCAAGCAAGGCTGAGTGACACAAAATTCCCCAAAGTGCAGGGTAGAATTTAGATTGTATTGTAGAATGGGTTGGCAAATGTGAAGGTTACTATCACTAACCCAAAAATGAATTTTTTCTGAAATTTCGGAAAAAATTCAATCATTTTTCGGTTCTCCCAAACCATTCCGAATCAGGCAATATCGTTGACATTGCCTAATTTGGGAAAAATGATTGCACATCCCTAATAACCAGACCTTGCACCTTAAAATCACTCTTTCTGCTGCTTGGCTCCTTAATCGGTGCCAGCTTTGGAGGTTGTACTGACACCTTTTCTGCTTTATTCCCCTCTCATGTTGACTTAGAATGCTTATAGCACTTTCAGTGCTAGTTTGCCACTTGAAATGTCATCAAGGGTTCTTGGCACTGTTGCTGGTAAGTGATAACATTTTTTAGAGTCTTGGGGTGTTCCTCCCATACTTGATCTCTTCTTGGTTTGCTATATTGGGACTACTTGATGCTGGGTGCCAGGCCAGGGCCCCAATATTTTGACCTGGCCCTGGGCTGGATCTCAGCATCGGACCTGCACATGGGTCACAACATTAGATTTCTGATGGAGCAGATAAGTGGGGATATTTTTTGTGGTATTGGCCAAGGCCTTGGAATCAGGCCCAAGCCCAGGCTGAGACCCCAGCATTGCACTTGGGCATAAGCCAAGGCTCCTGCTTTGGACCTCAACATATTCCCTAGGCAAGGTCTTGGCCTCAGGACTGGGTGTAGGCCAGATAGATAATTTTTTTGTTTGTTTTCAAAACAAATTGTGGAAACCATCAACATTTTGTCAGATTTTCAATCGTTTTGTTTTAAGAATGCAATGAAACAAAATAAGAAATTTCATAGTCAGTTGATATTTCTATACTCTCAAATGCACATCCCCATTTATATTATTTTTGAAAGATATGTTTGTTTGGTTTAATTATTTTTGAAATTTGTACATCGCTGTGGGAAATTTTTAATCTGGATGAATGATTCAGAAATATTTTTTAAATAAATAAATATAGAAAGGGTGCCTTCCATATAGGGGAAAGTGATTATCTAGTGGGTCCTCCCAAGTCCTTCTCCTTACCTCCATCCAATATGAAATGAAAGTTTTCACAGATACTAACAAAATAGCGGCAATATGGAGGATAGGAAAATGATGATGGAGAGTCAGGATGTGTATTCTTTGGTCCATTCATTTCGGCAGTGCGTGCATATCTCACGAACGGAAGGTAGAATTACGGGTCATGTATGATATCACTCACATGAGGGTAGTCCAGCGCTGCACTGTCCCTGAATCTCCCCCTCTACTGGGCTCAGCTGCTCTTTTCCAGGTCCCGACTTGGGCCTCCAGGCCTCTACAGAGTCTGTACTTGTTCTGGGAAACTGCCTGGCAGCCAGTCCAGCCAAGCTCCCAGCGAATAAACACAAAAACAGTTTGTAGTCACAATGTATCAGTCTTTTTCTTTTCTATAGTTCCCACTGATGACCTCAGGTGGGCCGCAAAAATTCCCTGTGGGTTTAAACAGAACTCCCCACTGCACAGGGACAAACACCGTCTGGCTTCTCCAGCCAGCAAACAACCACCCTGCCTGGGAGTAGCACAACTTGCCCCAACTCCCCTCGGTTGTGCAGCAGGTTGCAGCCTTCCCATTCCATTAACACAAAAACATGGTGCAGCAAAATAAAATAAAAATATCCCAAATATTACAAGAATCCCCCCCCCCCCTTCTGCAGTGTCACTCACTCCGTTTCCATACTGGAGTCTGAGGCTTCCTCAGCTGGGGAATCGATGTCTATCTCCTTCCCCTTCCCTGAGGAGCTCAGCTTTTCAGGCCACACGAACCACTCTGGCACACCTTCCTCCTCTACCACCATTGGTTCGGGTGTATCTGAGTCACTGGAGCTCAGCTCAGCTGCCTGATCAGTGTCCTCCCTTGCCCATTGGCTCAGTTGTGCCTCCGTGAATCTGAAAGTTGTAGTCCTTTTTCTGCCCCCAGACACCCTCTGCTGCCTAACTAGGCTCCTGGTTCTCCCAGCATTAATCCAGCCCGGGTTTTCCTGCCTCAAAGCTGGCTGTACTTTGTCACAGTAGGTGTGCAAAGCCGTTCATGAGATATGTGCGCACCGCCGAAATGAATGAAACAAATGGACCACCTCCCTAATGAAGAGTTTAAAGTGATAGAGGAGCCTTTCTTTATACAAGGAAAATATATTTGCAAACAATAGATTGCACGAAGACAAAGGTCTTTGATGTCATTGTCACATAGCCAAAGACCACTGTAGGCATTCAAGGACTTGAGGCTAAAGTAACATCTGAGTTTCAAAACCTATTTTCAGCTGACCAGTTTTTTTGATTTGAGTGCAAGACTTGCCTGACTAAAGTCCCTGGTGGTCCAGCGGGGTCCTGAGAGCGATGTCCCTCTCTCGGGCCATTGGCTGTCACTAATCAAAATGGCGCCGATGGCCCTTTGCCCTTACCATGTGATGGGCTATCGGTGCCATTGGTCGGCCCCTGTCACATGGTAGGAGCAATGAATGGCCCATGCCATTTTTTAAGATAGCGCCGGCTGTCCATTGTTCCTACCATGTGACAGAGGCCGGCCAATGGCACCAATAGCCCCTGTCACACGGTGGTTGCAAGGGCCATTGGCGCCATTTTAATTACTGGCAGCTGACGGCCCGAGAGCGGGAGATCACTCCCGGGTCCCCCGCTGGACCACTAGGGACTTTTGGTAAGTCTTGGGGGGTCGGTCAGGCAAGTCTTGGGGGGGGGGGGTTTGGGAGGCTGGGGGGTTGCAATTAATTAAATTAGAAGGATTCGGGTGGGTTAGGGTTTTGTTTTTTTTTTACAACCCCTGTTGTAATTTGGGGCAGGTTTCAGGCTTCGTTTTGGGGGGGATAGACGAAATAAAATCGGCCCAAACCATGGTAAATAAAATTTCCTGTGGTGGGCTGATAATGAAGGCCAAACCAAAAGGTTCAGCCGAATCACATCTCTAATAAAAAGTGCCATTCTTTCTTCGTGAGAAATGGAGCATTTTCTTTTTTGACCAAATTTTCAATTTCAGATTTATTAGTGGAGTTGGATTGTCTTGTAGAATCTGTTAGTTTGGGGATCAAGAACTTGTTTTGATAATTCCTTAATATACTGTGACCGATCTTGAATCACGATGCTCCCACCCTTCTCCACGGGCTTGATGACTATATTATTATTTGACGCCAAAGGCTGTAAGGCTGATTTCAGTTCTGTTGTCAAATTATAATAGGCTTTAGCAGACAAAGACTCAACATCAATATCTTTTAGCACTAAGTCTCTGAATGTAATAATATAAGGATCCCATGGACCTGGTAGGACCCATGTTGATGTGGACCAAACAATTGATGTAAAATCCTGTGGAATGTTGTTAGCTGTACAGTATAACTGAACTTGCAATTTTCTTATCAAACGATATATCGATATTTAGCTGTTAAAGGTGTCATGTGGTAGTTGCCTCGGCTAGAGGCAGTGGTATTAAGAGCATTATGAATTTTAGAGAACAACGGTGGATCTTCAAATTGTCATCCTGCGCCCCTGCTGGAAAGAATGATGCTGTGGATTGGATGTCATTAGTTTGACATTCTACATAGGTTTAATTGTCCATTGGTTTCTTTAAATTTCACTTGGTATTTTCATTGGTTGTTCAGTGGTCCTATCAGTTTGTATAAATATGGGTTTCCAAAATGACGGTTCCAACTTGGGAAATGCTGAGGCAGTAATTGAAGCTCGCTATTGCCTTGTAGTTTTTGCAACCAGAACACGTAAGCATTTAATCAGAGTTTAATCATTATTGATTTTAGTAGAACAAGTATTCTTTTTTAAAGTGTTTATTTTTGCATTTTAGGTAGAGAAAATTGCCCTTTAAGCCCGAGGAAGGAGATCTTCTGAAACACGGGTCATGTCTGGCAAATGTAAGTCAAATAGCGATGTGGGCAGATAAATTTCAGATAAGTTGCTTCATATTAATTCAGTAATTGTTTCATATTAATTCAGTAGTTGTTTCATATTAATGTAATAAACACAGTGGGGCTGATTTTAAATCCTACGCACTCAGGGTACATTTATGCGTGCTACCCGGCGCGCACAAATGTATACCCGATTTTATAACATGCGTGCACTGCCACGCGCATGTTATAAAATCCAGGGTTGGTGCGCGCAAGGGGGTGTACACTTGTGCACCTTGCACATGCTGAGCCCAAGGGGAGCCCCGACGGTTTTCCCTGTTCTCTCCAAGGCCGCTCTGAAATTGGAGCGGCCTTGGAGGAAACTTTTTTTTAGCTCCCCCTCACCTTTCCCTCCTTTCCCCTATCTAACCCACCCCCCAGCCCTACCTAAATCCCCCCCTACCTTATTTCGCTGAGTTACACCTGCCTCTGGCAGGCATAACCTGAGCGCCTCGGCCGGCTGCTGGCGTGCGAACCTCCAGCACGGCCGCTGTGCCGGAGGACTCGGGAACTCCCCCAGACCTGCCCCGGACCGCCCATTTTTCAAAGCCCCGGGACATATGCACGTCCCGGGGCTTGCGCGCGCCACCAAGCCTATGCAAAATAGGCTCGGCGCGCGCAGGGGTAGGTTTTCAGGGGTTATGCGCATATATTACGTGCGTAACCCTTTGAAAATCTACCCCAATACTTTTTTGCATCATATCCAAAAAAGGCAAAGTGACAACAATATATTATGACAACAGAGGACCTATGATTATATATTTATTGGATGCAATAACATATAAGTGGTACCTAAGAGTAAAGTTGTTACAATAAGACATTTTTATGAGGTTAACCACTATTAGTAAAATATAAAAGTATGCAGTCCTGTTCATATGAAGACCTTCTCACTTTATCAGTTTAAGTGATGATGTTTTCCAAATGTATGGTTATTCTAATCACTCATTATATTTTTATCCTTTTTACCACATCTCTACTGTAAAGGGAGGGCAGTTGAACAAATGCTAAGTATTCCTCATATCCTCAATGGCCTGATCACCAATGTTTATTTCCTTGTCACTTAGCTTTTATAAAATTTAGAGAATCTATCCTGAATTTCAACATCTCCATAGACCATCTTGTCTATCATCTTTTAATCTTTATCACCATGTTCTGTTTATTTTTTTGGCATTTGCTTTAATGTCAACAGTTTGCTTGCATTGTTGCCATTTTCAAAATACTTTTGCCTAAGCCTTTGTAGTTTAAAATCTATATTTTCTGTATATAGGGCTCTCAACTTGTCCTTTTTTTCTTTAACTCTTCAGTAAATTTCTGAGATTTCTGTGTTTTATATTGTATTTTCAAGTTTTTGACAGACTTATGGCAATCAATACTTTTCTTTTCTCCTTTTTCCTTTTTTCCTTACATACCACATAATTAATTTCCCTCTCAATACAGCCTTCAAACAATTCCACAAGACACTCTGTTCCATTTCTTCATTATCATTCATTGTTCAACATTCCTCAATATCCTTCTTGATACCTTCTCAGACCCTTTCATCTCTCAAGAGACTATAATTCAATTTCCAAAAGGTTTTCTCCTGGCTGACTTCTTGTAATATGTTTTTTGTCAACTAACACTAAATCTATATGAGAAATGTATAGTTCCTTTGAATCTCATGCTGAGCTCTCCATAGGTCCTCTACTTCTAATGAAGTCATAAAATATTGTAACTTAAATCTATAACCCTTAGATTTGTCCAACCTCACTGAGGAATGATCATATATATGCCTCTTTTTTCCATATATCCTGTGTATCCAAATTAAAATTTGTGGCACCCGTCAGTCGCAGACAGCTGCGCCCTCTCTTTCTCACCTCTTTTCTTTCTCTTTCCTCTCCTCTGGGTAAGATGACTGCCTCCACCTCTCTCTGCCGACCTTTCCGGCGTCCCTGGGCCAGCATGGGCAAGTGTGTTCACCATTCTTACACTGAGGTCACTTACGGCATGCGCATGCCACCCTCTCTTTTGAATATGTCATGGCGGGAACCTCAGGGGCATCCCCATCACATGATGTCACTACCTCCGGGTACTTAGCCTTCGATCTCCGATCCAGCTACGAGTTAGCAAGGATTCCACTCCAGCTAATTTTGACTTCCTTCAGAGACACCCGCTCTGAGTTCTCGCTCCTACAAACCCTCCGGGGTTACGCTGGCTACACTAGGGCATTCTAAGTACTCGCTCCTCGGGGGCCTTATTCGCTCCCACCTACCCTCTGGGGTTTCGCTGTTCCAGCTTGTTAAATGTCGCTTGTTAAATGTCGCTCTGTATGGAACCCACCAGGCCCATTAAATCCACTTATCAAAACTTTCCAACATCTTGTATTAAAAGATATTGAAGAACATGAGAAGAGGGATCCTAAATACTGCAACAATTTCAATCGAGAATCCAGAAAAATCTTATCCTCTCTTTCTAATGACAAACCTTTGATAATAAAACCAGCCGATAAAGGCGGATCAGTAGTCCTTATGAATAAAACTGATTATGTCAAAGAAATTGAGTGACAATTAAGTGATACTACTACATATTGCAAATTAAAGATGAATCCCACACAATCTTTACAGAAGAAGATTAAAAACATCACTGATCTTGCCAAAGAGGAAGGATATTTAACTAGTAAAGAATATCAATTTTTAAATCCAAAATTTCCCAAGACATCTACTATTTACATCTTACCCAAGGTGCATAAATGTTTGAACAAACCACCGGGAAGACCAATTATTTCTTCCAACAAATTGTTACTAGAATCCCTTTCTCAATATATAGACTGTCATTTACGAAAATATGTACAGGAAGGGAAATTCTACATTCTTGAAACATCTCATTTTCTAAATATGTTGGGAAATTTGAACATGGATATTTCTAATTTTTGGCTAATTACCCTGGTCATTAAATCACTTTACACATCAATACCACAGGATAGTGCCTTGCAGGTTTTGTTTAACATACTTGAAAACAGAGAATGTCCACATAAAGTTCCTACACACTTCATCTATAAACTGGCTCAATTGGCTTTGAAACAAAATGTTTTTATTTTTCAGAAAGAATATTATCAAGAAACATCCGGTACTGCCATGGGGGTCACCATGGCCCCCAGCATCGCTAACATCTATATGATGGATTTTGAAACAGAATGGGTAGAAAAATCACCATTTTCAGATAGTTTAATATTTTATAGACGTTACATAGATGATATTTTCATAATCTGGGATGGTACTGTAGAAGATCTAAAGTCTTTTCATTCTTGGATCAACACATGCGATGATAATATTCAATTTACTTTAAATATGGATTATACAAGTATTTCTTTTTTGGATCTTCTTATTAGCAAAACTGTAGAAGGAAACATTTTTACGAATATTTTCAAAAAAGCCACAGACAGAAATACTTATTTGCATTACTCAAGTTCTCACCCGTTACCTTTAAAGAACAGTCTCCCAGATACAAGAGAAACTATGCAGATAAATACAGCTACAGAGAAAAATCACAAGAATTAGCGGAACAATTTTTTTTTCAATTCTTTATTTTTCAAGTTTTTTAAAACTTATTACCAGGAAAACTCCTGAATTAGCGGAACAATTTAAAGCTCGAGGATATCCAAGCACGAGTATTAAAGCTGGATATAAGAGAGCTCTATACAGTGATAGAGAAGATCATTTACAATCCAGTAATACTAATAAAGTCAAAGCACCAGAAAACAGTTTGATGACTTGAATTACACGATATTCTCCATTGAGCCAGCAAATCAATAGAAGCATTCACTCTCATTGGTCCATTATACAAGCTATATATGGTTTTCAAAATATGGATTTCACAATGACATACTCACATAATCAAAATTTCAGAGAAATTTTATGTCCAGCTTTGTTACCAGTAGAAGACAAACAACAGACCACTATATATGGAAAGGGACTCTCTCATCATTATAAATGTGGTCACTGCTCCATTTGTCCCCAAACCATGCAACTCAAAGAATTTATTAACATCACTACAGGATATAAATACATATTAAGAAATTTTACCACATGTGCATCTACTTTTGTAGTTTATCTTATCATCTGCCCGTGCTCCCGTTATTATGTAGGTCAGACGACGAGAACATTTAGACAGAGAATATGTGAGCACAGGAGTTGCATTAATAACAGAAAAGAAAATGCACCGTTGGTAGATCATTGTATAGAATTTAAACATTGCTTTGAACAACTAAAATGGTTTGTGATTGATACAGTTCATCCGCACATAAGAGGAGGAGATAGGGCCAGCATTTTATACAAAAGAGAACAACAATGGATATTTAAAATGCGTAGTGAGGAACCCTGTGGTTTGAACAGTTGGATAGTTGGTCCAGTTTAAATTGAATTAGGTTCATAATCTGATAGCTCTTTCACATTGTACTGAGAATTAAAACAGATGTGAATATATCCTTACATCATCAGTGAGTAGCCTATAAAAACTGTTATTACTGGGAGTGCTTTTCACCATTGATTCAAGCCCGAAGTAAATGAAAAGCGGCAAAAGAGGAACAGTGAGTAAATGAAATATCTTCAAGATTCAGTCTGTTTGTAATACAATTACCAACAATAACATTTTTGTCTTTAGATATCTCATTATCAATGAGACACTGCCCTGACACAGTAATTTTGTGAAATGTTGCCAACGTCAGCGTTTCCTGTGTCTCTTGGCATTCTGGCAGCTTTGTCAAGCACCGCTTAAATCTTAAAGAAGAAAAAAACTGCTTCTAAGATAAGTAACATAACGCCTATATCAATTGCCGATAAGAACACCACTGGTTATTGGGGTTTATTGATAATTTCTATAGACTGTGATAACTTGCAACAATATTGCCTTGGCTTCATATAAACAACCTGATTCGATTGTTACAATGTTGCTTAAAAAAGCATTCTTCTGAATCAACCATTCAACTTTGTCAATGAGGCATTGAAGCCTTGGTATTAATAAGACACATAGTAGCTGATTAGCACATGTCTTTTAAAAAAAAAAAAATTAAAAATTAAAAAGAGATTTTTCAATAAAATATTAGAAGAGGTTTTTCAAAAGACCCATGATTGCACCGACTGGTTCTAAATCTGATAAAATATTCAGAAATAATACCAGTGCTGAGGTCTTTTTTTCCTCTTAAATTCATTATTAATAAATGTCAGCAGTCTTTGATAATTACATTATACACTAGCCATTTTGATTGTTTGTAACATCATCAACAAAGACATGATTCGTTGGTTCCAGCAGATGCATCCTCAGAAACCCAAACCCCGTGGAAGGGGACCTGGAGGGGGCCCTATGAAGGGGGGTACTGTTGCGCCCATTGGTCGCAGATGGCTGCGCCGTCTCTGTCTCACCTCTTTTCTTTCTCTTTCCTCTCCTTTGGGCTAGATGGCTGCCTCCGCCTCTCTCTGTCGACCTCTCCAGCGTCCCCGGACTGGCATGGGCGATTGTGTTCGCCATTCTTACACTGAGGTCACTTAGGGCATGTGTGCCCGTGCCACCCTCTCTTTTGAATACGTTATGGAGGGAATCTCGGGGGCGTCGCCACCGCATGATGTCACTACCTCCAGGTACTTAGCCTCCGATCTCCGATCCAGCTACGAGTTAGCAAGGATTCTGCTCTAGCTAATTTCAACTTCCTTCAGAGACACCCGCTCTGAATTCTCGCTCCTATAAGCCCTCTGGGGTTAGGCTGGTTACACTAGGGCGTTCTAGGTACTCGCTCCTTGGGGGCCTTATTTGCTCTTTAAAATGGTGTGGGCCATCCAGTGGACGGCCGGCGCCATCTTTAGAAATGGCGCCGGCCATCCAGTGCTCCTACCATGTGACAGGGGCTGGCCAATGGCACGGTAAGGGCAAAGGGCCAAAAGGCAAAGGGCCATCAGCGCCATTTTTATTAGTGGTAGCCGACAGCCCAAGAGCGAGAGATCGTTCCTGGGACCCACTGGACCACCAGGTAATTTTAAAATGTTTTTTTTGGGGAGGGATCAGGAGGGTGGTGGAGGCTAAGGGAGTGGTTTTAAAGGGTCGGGGTGGGTTTTTTGTTTATCAGCCGACAGCCCGAGCATGAGAGAACGCTCCCGGGACCCCCGCTGGACCACCAGGTAATTTTAAAACATTTTTTGGGGGGTCGGGAGGGTGGTGGAGGCTAAGGGAGCAGTTTTAAAGGATTGGGGTGGGTTTTTAAGCTGGGTCCTAACTCCCGTTAGTGTGCACTAACCCGATTAACGATTTTTTCACGATAAATCGGTGGAATTTCTATTGTATCACACTCTTTAACGATTAATGACGATTTAAAAAATATCAGACGATATTTTAAATCGTCAAAAAATGATTCACATCCCTAATATCTAATTCAACCTTAATAATTCCTCGAAGAGGAGATATATTTTCATGTAAACATTAAGCCCTTTCATATTCAATGAGTAAATTCTATTTGACTATGCTAATACTGTTTGTTAATTATGTACTGTATGCCCTTCTACTTTTCATTCCTTCCCATTATGTACACTCCTCCATTTATGATGCCTCCCCCAGTCTATATATGCTTCTGTTCTAGTTCTACTTGAACTTGCATACCCCAATCCTTCTTCCTAACAGGGATGTGAATCGTTTTAGGATGATTAAAATTATCGTCCGATAATTTTAATATCGTCTTAAACCGTTATGGAACACAATACAATAGAGATTCTAACGATTTATCGTTATAAATCGTTAGAATCATGAGCCGGCACACTAAAACCCCCTAAAACCCACCCCCGACCCTTTAAATTAAATCCCCCACCCTCCCGAACCCCCCCCCCCCAAATGACTTAAATAACCTGCGGGTCCAGCGGCGGTCCGGAACGGCAGCGGTCCGGAACGGGCTCCTGCTACTGAATCTTGTTGTCTTCAGCCGGCGCCATTTTCCAAAATGGCGCCGAAAAATGGCGGCGGCCATAGACGAACACGATTGGATGGCAGGAGGTCCTTCTGGACCCCGCTGGACTTTTGGCAAGTCTTGTGGGGGTCAGGAGGCCCCCCCAAGCTGACCAAAAGTTCCTGGAGGTCCAGCGGGGGTCAGGGAGCGATTTCCTGCCGCAAATCGTTTTCGTACGGAAAATGGCGCCGGCAGGAGATCGACTGCAGGAGGTCGTTCAGCGAGGCGCCGGAACCCTCGCTGAACGACCTCCTGCAGTCGATCTCCTGCCGGCGCCATTTTCCGTACGAAAACGATTCGCGGCGGGAAATCGCTCCCTGACCCCCGCTGGACCTCCAGGAACTTTTGGTCAGCTTGGGGGGGGCCTCCTGACCCCCACAAGACTTGCCAAAAGTCCAGCGGGGGTCCGGAAGGACCTCCTGCCGTCCAATCGTGTTCGTCTATGGCCGCCGCCATTTTTTGGCGCCATTTTGGAAAATGGCGCCGGCTGAAGACAACAAGATTCAGTAGCAGGAGCCCGTTCCGGACCGCTGCCGTTCCGGACCACCGCTGGACCCGAAGGTTATTTAAGTCATTTTGGGGGGGGGTTCGGGAGGGTGGGGGATTTAATTTAAAGGGTCGGGGGTGGGTTTTAGGGGGTTTTAATGTGCCGGTTTTGCGATTTTATGTTTTTTCGATTTTTCATGATTTTTCACGATTTTTCACGATATTTTACCCCCCCAAATGGCAACAATACGATTCCCTCCCCCTCCCAGCCGAAATCGATCGTTAAGACGATCGAGGACACGATTCACATCTCTACTTCCTAATATACCATAAATCCCCATCCTCTGTCCTTCTATCTCTCTCCCCCATTTTATTTCCAACAGCAGCTCCCCATTTCTGCAGTTACTCCACTAGAGGAACTGAGCCATCAGCAGAACAAGGAGCCTTACTCCTTCATAAATTCTTCTGTTACCAGCCTTATTATAATAATTGCTGTTATCCTGTCCCGCTTCTTAATTATAGTATGGTAGAGCCTTCATATCTGCTGATCAAGTTCTTAGAAATAGTATTACTCACCTTAGTTTTCGTTTACCACTTGTCAACATTTTAACCCTTTTCCTGAATCCAATATAACTTTCCAAAAAATATTAACCAGTAATCTGGTAACTAAAGTCTCATTCACACAATCATATGATTTCTTCCAGTCATGGACTTATCCTAATTACTCCTTTTCTTCCCGGTTCTGAATCCTTTCCATTTCCATGTCCATTTTAACCTTTATCCCCCCCCCCCCTTTTTTTTTTTTTCGTTTTATGCCTGTTGTCCTTCCTTGCAGCATATGATGTTCTCCTTCATAGTCTCCTTCTGTTAATTCTTTTAGACTCCTTCCTCCTCTTCTTGAGTCCCAAAATATTAACCATGCTTTGGCAAACCTATTCTATAGGAGAACATTTACAGTGTTGTTTCTTTTAAATTCCTGCATCCCACTTATTCTCTTATTTTTCCACTTTAAAAATCATCCAAATCCAGTTTGGGGGTTTTCCTCCTAAAGAGTTTTCCTCACCCATTTCCTAAAAGTCTTTCTCTATTTCTCATTTATTCTCATGTCTGTGGTATGGATTTGCAGGGTGTTGCTGCAATCTTCTCCTTCCATTTGGCATCCACTGCTAGCAAGATTTTTTCTTCTTCAGCTTAGGCCCTGGTTCAGTTGCAATTTCTGACTTCACTAGTCCTTCTTTTCCCAATGCCTTAGAGATGTGCATCGTGTTTTTTTATCGTGTCAGGCTTCATTTCGGGGCCTCTCGTGGGAAATTTAGTTTTTCCCGTGGTTCAGGGTTTTCTTTTTCGGGGGGCCCTGATTTTCGGTTTAGTGCATGCTAACTCCCGATAGTGTGCACTAACAGGTGAAAGTGCGCACTAACTCCCATTAGCATGCGCTAAACCGAAAAATGAATTTTTCTGAAATTTTGGAAAAATTCCATTTGTTTTTCGGTTCCCTTGAACCCTACCAAATTAGGCAATTTCGTTGAAATTGCCTAATTCGGGAAAAAAGAATGCACATCTCTATTCTATTCTTCCATTTTAATTTGAACTATTTACTCACTTCACTGATGATGAATAACAATCCAAAGGTGTACAGCCAACTGTAGCGTATCTTTTCTTTCCTCTTGAGCTCCATCACTTCTTTAACTTCCTTCTGCTTTTGAACAGTTAATGGAGATATATTATTGAATATATAAATTTTATTTTCCCATTAGGTACCCTCCAGAACTCTGACCTAAGATTTTATTTTTCCTTAATCTCAAAACTGTGCAGGTATGACACCATGTCTTTTGATAAGTTGTTTCTCTGAGTTCCAAGGCACATGTGTGGCCAACCAGCTTTTACACTTTTGACCTTCCTTCTTCACCAGATCTTAATATATTCCCACATAGCTTCTAAACAATAATAATGTACTCTATGTACTCATTCTTCTCTGGGATTATTAGTTCCATACATTGCTCCTCCATGACTTGTTCTTAAGGTCCTTCACCTTCTCCAGCAGCTTCAAGTTGGCTATTAATCTTTGTCTACTTTTGCAACTCCTCTATGGATTCCTCCTGTTTGACTGCTTTCTGATCTTTTTCCTCGATTCTACTGCCTTTAGCTCTAAGACCACCAACTTTAGATCACTTTTAATAAATTAAGGGTCCTTTTTATTTACTTAGCCAAGCTTTCATCTCCTGCCTGGTAAATACTGTCTCCTGTTCTGATCTGCTCCCAGCTGTTTCCTGCTCTACCTCAAAGCTGTCATAGTTTCTCATGGTGACATATTGTGGCCTGTTGTCTCCCTGTGACTGCAGTTTTTCCTTCCTGATAGCCAATTCTGAAATCCAGTCTTCGGTCTTGTGAATACTACGCTCCACTACTGTTATTCCCTCATCTCCAGCTGCTCCTGCAGTCCAGCATTATTATTACTAGTTTAAGCTTTTGTCCCACAGAATTCCATGGTTATGCTGGTGATATTACTTGCTCTCCATAAATGATTTCATTTAATTTTAGCATAGCTTTTTTATATTATAATATTATGAGGGTTTCTATAGTGCCTAAATCCTGTGAATAAAATAATAAAAATAAAAGTCTTCTACAAAGAAGGGATTGATGATAAATTATTTCTATCTGATAAATCACATATATAAAAAAAACTTCCATAACTCAGAATGAAATTATTATTTCATATATATATGGTTCCTAAAAATCTAATTAGCCTCAACATGTATCAGAGGAATGCACTATTTTAAGTATAATTTCAGATAGCAGGCAGCATAAAATCAAGCATGATATGCTATTTAAAAATAGTAAAATGAGGGGAGTTAACAACACATGGTCTGATAGCCACAGTTTTCTGAAGTTCTTTAAAGGCTTTCATTAAAGGCCCAACACAGATTACTATATATAATCTAAGTGTATGAAAATATGAATAATGGCATCAGTTTAATGTGTATGACAAGCAGTATTAACATGCATTGTGCAATGTGTTTTGTGTTTTGTATGCATCTCCACTACTGATATCCCCATGCTGCTAAATTATTTTTTCAAGGTATAAATTGATTTGAAGCATTAGTTAGAGAAGATAAGGAAGTTTAAAATAAAGTGATGACATCAACTGTAAATTATTGCTTAGAAACATTAGGGATCTTAGCTGAACTTAGGTAAACTCAGCAAGCCAGTTTACCTTGCTATCAATCAAAAGCATCAATATCATTCATCACTGTCATGGTTTGGCATGTCTGATTTATCATTATCATCATCTGCTTCTGTAGGAACAATGAAAGATAATAAAATCTTCCATGGACTGAGAAATCAGAAGGCAAAACTATATAACCAACAATAAAGACTTTGAGCACTAAAGTATGAGTCAGACCTAGATATTCAAAAGACAGGTGGTTTTTCATTGTCAAGAAAATGATTTACCTTGAACTAGGACAGTGTTTCTAGAAATGGCTGTCTGAATACAGGGTCTCTCTATTAAACACTATAATCACTATCATTACAGAACATTTAGGCATTCTGTTTTGCATGCTGAGTGTCAGAGAGTGAGGAAGCATAAACAAGCAACAGGTTTTGCTATCCTAAATATTTTCATGATATTTTATGTCATATAAAATAAAGGATGCACTGAATATGGGATTAATTTTTAAAGGGGCACTGAGTGCCCAACTTAGTTGGCCAATTTTTGGCCAGCTAAGTTAAACTGATTTTTAGATGAACCTTAAAGAACTACCCTACCTACCCAAACCATATAGTTTGATCTCACTAGACTGATTTGGCTAATAAGAGTTGCCCTTTTATCTCCCTGATCCCCCAATACATCTCTCTGATATTGGTATAAAAAAGTTGCACATCTTCTGTTTGATCTCCCTGAATCTCCTTCATGGCCCCCAGGAATCCCCAAAAACTCCCATTACCAAGCCAGCAGGAGGCTGTAGGCTTATTACCTACCTCCCAGCATCCCTACCTACCAGTGCTGGTCCAAGGGTCTGCAACCACCCTAGACAGCGATGACATAACAGCATTACGTGATCTCTCTCTATCTCTATCTCTCTCCTGTATCAACCTGAACCCTGCAGATCACACACCATGGACCTCCACAGCTCCGTTCACATACCATGACCTTTCCCAGCTCTAAGCCTCTCCACCCTTGTTCTCTCCTTTAAAAAATGCTGCCTTCACATCCAACTATGGCACCCCACCCACTTCCGGTATCCTAGATGGCTGCCTATTCTGACTAATGCTCCCACCTGCCCTGCTACCTACTGGCTTGGTAGGGTGCTTTTGGGGTATTCTTAGTGGCATAGTCAGGAAGACATTTTTTCAAGATCAGGGAGGTGAGAGAGAGAGGATTGGGGGAAACACAGGGCATCTTTTTTAACAGGATCAGGAAGGTGGGAGGACAAATGAGGAGGCTCATGAGGCACCCTTGTTTAAAAAATTTTGGAATGTGGTATTCAGGAGATCATGGAGGCAGGGGGGATTGTCCTTTAGGGATGAGCATTCTTCCTGGTTTGGGGAGCCCAAAACCCGAACACATTTTTCCCAAAATTTCGGGAAAAATGTGTTTTTGGGTTTAGTGCTCACTAATCCAAAATTCGGGTCACCCCAAATTTAAAAGTCCCAAACCATGGGAAATACGAAATTTCCCATGGCAGGCCGAAAACGAAGCCCACACCAAAAGGTTTGGGCTTCACACATCTCTATTGTCCTATGTCCTTTAGCTACCTAGAAAGAAGAAGAGAGAGAATGTTAGTGCTGAACACCAGGGATGAAAATTTGCTAAATTCTGGCTTGACAAAATGTTGCTAATTAGTTTAAAATCCATCAAGTTTTTTTGGCCACCTAAATTAGGGTGCTAGTGCTGAAAATCAGTTCTAGCAGGCTAAATTCTCTGTTATGACCTAACTTAGAAAATTACAATATTCTTCATCCCTCACAACACGGTTTTAGAAAGAACCGCAGTACCGAAACCCTCCTACTCAATCTATCGAATATAATAATAAGAGAATCTGACAACAAATTAAACCACCTATTAATCCTACTTGATATTTCTGCAGCTTTTGACACAGTAGATCACAAAAAATTAATTTCTTGTCTTGCAAATATTGGCCTATCAGGCAAAACGTTAGACTGGTTCTCTTCATTCTTATCTGACAGGTTCTTCAAAGTAACCCTTAATAATTACTCCTCCGAACCCTGTCCCCTTGAAACTGGAGTACCACAAGGGTCTGCCCTCTCGGCCACCCTCTTCAACATTTACTTACTCCCTCTCTGTCAGTTTATCTCAAGCCTTGGCATCACATTCTTTTTATATGCCGATGACATTCAATTGCTCATCCCTATAACCTCCATCATGGAAGATGCTATCAACCTTACAACAAAACACCTCATCGCTATCAGAAACATGCTAAACCAATTAAAATTATGCCTCAATATGAGCAAAACTGAATGCATCCTCATCAAAAGAAACAACTCCATTCAGACAACCACAATGCCGCATATACAAATCGACAACACCATAATCCATCTGAAAAGCTTTGTAAAAGACCTTGGAATCTGGTTAGACAATGATCTGAACCTAAAAAAGTGTATAACAATGAAAACAAAGGAAGGCTTCCACAAGCTTCACATTCTAAAACACCTTAAACCTCTTTTATTCCCACAAGACTTCAGAACTGTCCTACAATCGCTTATCTTCTCAAGTCTTGATTACTGCAATTCTCTCCTCATTGGCCTCCCCAGATCCACATTAAAACCACTTCAATTATTACAAAATGCTGCAGCCAGAGTTCTCGCCGGCAAAAAGAAATTTGATCACATCACTCCAGTACTGAAGAGTCTTCACTGGTTGCCGATTGAACAAAGGATCAAATATAAGTCTCTAACCATACTTCACAACGAAATACACAAAGCAGACAACAATGCCCTCTATCACATGATCCAACTTTTTAAAACACCTCGCTCAACAAGAAATACCAACAAACTGAAACTAGTAATACCCTCCCTATCCTCTGCTAAACTATCCATCACCAGAAACAGAGCCTTCTCAATCGCAGGACCGAAAGCATGGAACTCTTTACCAGACTAACTTAGCTCTATCAATGACTGCAAATCCTTCAAAAAAGAACTTAAAACTTGGTTATTTAGACAAACCTTCACAGACGGCATTGGATAAACTTATCTCTCTTATCCAGTTCACCCTCTCAACATCTATTACTTTACTCTTTCCTGATTCGTCCCTTTCTGTTCCACTAACCCTTCCCTTCCTCCTGCTCACTTATCTGCTCCTCTATCACCTCTCACCTTAAAAGCTCAACTAACACTCCTTTTTTATCGTAAAGTAAACATCTATATTACATATCATGTTATACCAATCTTCCAGAGTCTCTCTTGATATATCCGACATATTATATTCTATTAAGTGAGATGTCTTTAGACTTTCTTGGAAAGGTCTATTTACAAGGACAGGAACAAAGTACTGATGTGTAGCCTTGGTCATTTACAAGGAAGGAGTACCACAGTGTTTGCAGCACAGGGGAGATGCACATCTTCACTGTAGGTGTCCTCCACCATATCTAAGCATAATAAATTATTGTGGCCCAATGGAGGATATACTACATTCTTGTGGATCAAGTCAGGGCATAGGAAACATTCACATTGAGTAGTGTTGGCTTCCTAGCATATATAACTGTGTACATATATACAGACACCAGGCATGCAGATGTATATATAAGTTTTGGATGTTAATGTCTGGATATGTGTGTCTCTATCTCACACACTCAGGAGTGTGTGGCATTACTGTGTCCAAAACAGATTAATATCTGTCTCAATGGAAATGTGTTTATGCTATCGGACTCCTTTGTGCCCTAACAGTCAGTGTGTGGCTTCATTCTCTAAATACCTCAGGAATATATATGTGTGTTTTTGGGCATATCATTAATACATGTTAGCTAATTACAATGCAGCTAAATGGCCTCATATTGGTGGAAAGTATTCTTAAGTTATATTTTCATTTTGTATACAAGATTACATTGATATATAAATATGGGCCTATAGTAATCACTCAGAGAGCATATCCCCCCCCCCCCTACCCAGATTGCCAGAGAGTGACAAGACACTAGACATACTTAGAGTGAGACCCACACAATGACAGTAAATGAGAGGCAAACACGCCCAACAACCAGACCCAGTTAAGCTATAGCAAGCCACAAAGCCCACAGGTTGACAGGCACAGTGAGTCGCACATAGCGCACATTCAGGCCGATGCTCATATGTTAACCCAAGGCTTAGGTGGAGCCGGTCTTGACCACTCATATTGTGACCAAATACTTAACAGCTGATGCAGAAAGCAGTTTCATCCTAATAAAAAAAAATGCTCTAAGTTCTTCTTAGCACCCTGACATGTGAACTCAATGCTCTTGGGGCCATTATATTTCACATTGTAACCCAGTTAGCAGTGGTGGATGAATACACATTCATTTAATGGGAGACTGAAAGTCTGAGAGCAAGGTGTGGTTTTCTTTGGCAGCACAGCTATAAGGCCACTAATAACCTTCCAGACTAATACATTACCCACTCAGCTGCATTTTTGCCTAAGTATGTAGGTGTCTGCCTGTGTGGCCCAGGGCCCAAGCTCCATCGTGGGAGTTGTCAAGTTGTGACTATTTCATACTCATCTGGCAAAGTGAGGCAGGATATCTAAGCTCTTATGCTGCCAATGTTCTCAGTCCCCTTTTGGCTGAATGAATAAACAGGGTCAGGCCAAAGTGGAATGTTAGGTTACAATGCATGAGTCAATTTTCAAACCTCCTACACATTTCCATTCCTGTAGCTTCCATCCTAAAGAGTGGAAGCCCAGGACTGCTTGTGGCTAAAGTCGGTCTGTGCTCATTGGGTGCACACACTGGGCCTGCTCTGGTGTATGCATTGGTGCAGTAAGGAAGAAAACAACAAGACCAACATCACCCCTAGACACAAAGGCTTTCACAGGACATCACTCACCCAGACAGACAGACAGACACACACACACACACACACACACGTTAAGAAATTGTTCTTTGCAGACTACCTCTAGCACTTTGGTTACCTATAGAGGCTTTACATTGCTGTTCCTGACCTGTTCATCATCAAACATCAATGATGTCTGTGCCAAACATGTCCCTACTTGTTAATGAGGTAGTCTGAGTCATTACTACTTACAGAAGATTATCTACTACAGGCAGCCTAACCTACATCTGTTGAAAGCATATATGCTCACTAATTCTTATTTGTAACAGACATGGACACCTCCAGGCTAGGGGTGTGCATTCGGTTCCTATGTATTGGCAATCCGCAACGGATGTGCCAATATTCGTTGTATTGGTGGGGAAGCGAAACGTATCGCGATTCCCCATGGATACAACAAATTTTTGCCAAATTATTCGGCCACCAATTTAAACAACCCCCCCACCCTCCTGATTCCCCCCCAAGACTTACCAAAACTCCCTGGTGGTCCAGCGGGGGGGTCCAGGAGCCATCCCATGCACTCTACACCTTCGGTACCAGTTCAAAATGGCGCCGATAGCCTTTGACCTGCTATGTCACAGGGGCTACCGGTGCCATTGGTCAGCCCCTGTCACATGGCCATCGGCACCATCTTGTGCTCCTACCATGTGACAGGGGCTGACCAATGGCACCGGTAGCCCCTGTGACATAGTATGGGCAAAGGCTATCGGCACCATTTTGAACTGGTACCGAGGGAGTGAGAGTACTCCTGGACCCCCGCTGGACCACCAGGGAGTTTTGGTAAGTCTTGGGGTGGTCAGGAGGGTGGGGGGTTGTAGTAAATTTAATTTTAGCCTGGTAATGAATAGGATTCGATGTATAACCGTATTGGGACGCCATACGGACTTATGCAACGTATCTGCCCCCCGACGAATACATATCCCAAATGCAACGTATGGCGTCTCTCTGCACATCCCTACTCCAGGCCTCAGGTGCCCCAAAATGCATGTATTTCAACAAAACAACAATGAAAGTGCAGAAGACATCATGCCTTCCACAAGGTGCCTCTGGGAAAAGTTTGGCTATGCATTCTTCACTGTGGTTTGTTATAGGCTCATAAGCTCATCAACTGACAATACCTTCTCTTTCCTTAATGCTATACAAAGAGCTGATAATTGAAAGTCTATCAGTGACTACTGCCTTTGTTTCAGAATCCACAAAGTAAAAAGTACACTAATACCATAGGAGGCACATCCTATAGGACTTCAACTCTGCTATGTTGGCCATAACATATGTCAGAACATGACTTTTTCTAACTTCTGCATGCCAGTCACGTGGAAAAGAAAATAGCTCAAACTTCATTACACCTGAAAAGATATGCCTCTGGTTGAAAGATGATAATTCTGATAGCCTATGGGTTTTAAGTATGGTCACATATAGGTTAAGGACAGTAACATATACTAACAATCAGAACAATCAAACTACTCTGCAGATTTTCTATGTAAATACACAAAGCCAGACAAAATAAATAGTTCGGAGCTGGACAGGCAAAGGTCCTTGGTGGGCCCTGATATCTCAATATTTCCCTATAGCTACCTGTTATATGTCAGGGTAGATTTCTAGCTTCTAATACAGTTTTGCCTTTGGTTCAATGAGTTAAACCTATTTTTATGTCGCATGTGGTTGCTGTGATTGTCATCATAAAAAAAAACACATGACCTATACATTTCAGAGGTTTCTATCTATACCATGAGTAGGCATGACACCTATTCTAAATCTAGCCTTCAAATAGTCAGACCAACTTCTTTCAATAGTCTCCCTGTGCAGCTAACATAACCAACATGGCAGAGCAAGGGCCAAGGCTCTCATCATCTGTACATAAGAGTTGACTGTTTGCTTATATAGGTGTAGCAGGGCCCAGCTATGCATGGTTGTGTTTAACTCCTATGAAATATGCTAGCTTGCCATGACCTATGAGATTTTTGGGACTCTCACAATACTGGACATATGCTTCCAAAAAGGATCTAAGTGAAGGCCAGCTCTGTGAATACTCAGATGTCAGCACTGCCTCAGAAACTGATGAGGCAGTGCTGACACCTGTGTCTTTACATGCCATCTGAGACAATGAATCCAATGTACATGTGGATTAGGGATGTGAATCGTTTTAGGACGATTAAAATTATCGTCCGATAATTTTAATATCGTCTTAAACCGTTATGGAACACAATACAATAGAGATTCTAACGATTTATCGTTATAAATCGTTAGAATCGTGAGCCGGCACACTAAAACCCCCTAAAACCCACCCCCGACCCTTTAAATTAAATCCCCCACCCTCCCGAACCCCCCCCAAATGAGTTAAATAACCTGCGGGTCCAGCGGCGGTCCGGAACGGCAGCGGTCCGGAACGGGCTCCTGCTCCTGAATCTTGTTGTCTTCAGCCGGCGCCATTTTCCAAAATGGCGCCGAAAAATGGCGGCGGCCATAGACGAACACGATTGGACGGCAGGAGGTCCTTCTGGACCCCCGCTGGACTTTTGGCAAGTCTCGTGGGGGTCAGGAGGCCCCCCACAAGCTGGCCAAAAGTTCCTGGAGGTCCAGCGGGGGTCAGGGAGCGATTTCCCGCCGCGAATCGTTTTCGTACGGAAAATGGCGCCGGCAGGAGATCGACTGCAGGAGGTTGTTCAGCGAGGCGCCGGAACCCTCGCTGAACGACCTCCTGCAGTCGATCTCCTGCCGGCGCCATTTTCCGTACGAAAACGATTCGCGGCGGGAAATCGCTCCCTGACCCCCGCTGGACCTCCAGGAACTTTTGGCCAGCTTGTGGGGGGCCTCCTGACCCCCACGAGACTTGCCAAAAGTCCAGCGGGGGTCCGGAAGGACCTCCTGCCGTCCAATCGTGTTCGTCTATGGCCGCCGCCATTTTTCGGCGCCATTTTGGAAAATGGCGCCGGCTGAAGACAACAAGATTCAGGAGCAGGAGCCCGTTCCGGACTGCTGCCGTTCCAGACCGCCGCTGGACCCGCAGGTTATTTAACTCATTTGGGGGGGGTTCGGGAGGGTGGGGGATTTAATTTAAAGGGTCGGGGGTGGGTTTTAGGGGGTTTTAATGTGCCGGTTTTGCGATTTTTAGATTTTTAGATTTTTCACGATTTTTCACGATATTTTACCCCCCAAACGGCAACAATACGATTCCCTCCCCCTCCCAGCCGAAATCGATCGTTAAGACGATCGAGGACACGATTCACATCCCTAATGTGGATATCTTCATATGAGCACGGATATCAGATAGGGAATATAGCTGCAACATGTAGAGTCAGTGATTGATGATTGTAAATGTCAATGTGTAGCTTCAGGCTGTGCCTTTAAGAAATTGAGCTACTTGAGTTTTATTATACAAATAGAGCATTCTAATCCATGTCCTAGGCCCTGCTGGACTTTCATCATACATATGCAACTATCCTGCCAACATATGAAAACTAGAAAGGGGAAAAGGCATAACCAAGGCCAGCAAGAAATCGATAGCTATGCCATGCTATGCATATTTTTGGCATTTCTGCATGAATGCAATCATGAGACATGACTCTTTCTGACTGACATTCAATATGAATACATAAAAACATGATATTGCCATTCTGGGTCAGACCAAGGGTCCATCAAGCCCAGCATCCTGTTTCTAATAGAGGCCAAACCAGGTCACAAGAACCTGGCAAGTACCCAAACATCAAGAACATCCCATGCTACTGATGCAATTAATAGCAGTGGATATTCCCTAAGTCAACTTGATTAATAGCAGTTAATGGACTTCTCCTCCAAGAAAGCATCCAAACCTTTTTTGAACCCAGCTACACTAACTGCACTAACCACATCCTCTGGCAACAAATTACAGAGCTTAATTGTGCGTTGAGTGAAAAAGAATTTTCTCCGATTAGTCTTAAATGTGCTAACTTCATGGAATGCCCCCTAGTACTTTTATTATCTGAAAGTGTAAATAATCATTTCAAATCTACTCGTTCAAGACCTCTCATAGTCTTACAGACCTCTATCATATCCCCGTCTCTTCTCCAAGCTGAACAGCCCAAACCTCTTCAGCCTTTCCTCATAGGGGAGCTGTTCCATCAACTTTATCATCGACTTTATCATTTTGGTTGCCCTTCTCTGTACCTTCTCCATCACAACTATATCTTTTTTGAGATGTGGCACCCAGAATTATGACATTTTCCGTTTTATTAACCATTTCCGTCTTAATAATTCCTAACATTCTGTTTGCTTTTTTGACTGCTGCAGCACACTGAGTAGACAATTTCAAAGTATTATCCACTATGATAACCTAGATCTTTTTCCTGAGTGGTAGCTCCTAATATGGAACCTAACATCATGTAACTACAGCAAGGGTTATTTTTCCCTATATGCAACACCTTGCACTTATCCACATTATTTTTCATCTGCCGTTTGGATGCCCAATCTTCCAGTCTTGCAAGGTCCTCTTGTAATGTATCACAATCCTCTTGTGATTTAACTACTCTGAATAATTTTGTATCATCTGCAAATTTGATAACCTCACTCATTGTATTCCTTTCCAGATCATTTATAAATATATTGAAAAGCACCGGACCAAGAACAGATCTCTGAGGCACTCCACTGTTTACTCTTTTCCACTGAGAAAATTGACCAATTAAATCTACTTTCTATTTCCTGTCTTTTAACCAGTTTGTAGTCCACGAAAGGACATCACCTCCTAGCCCATGACTTTCTAGTTTTCTTAGAAGCCTCTCATGAGGGACTTTGTCAAATGCCTTCTGAAAATCCAAATACACTACATCTACTGGTTCACCTTTATCCACATGTTAGCTGCTCAAAGGTAGCGCTGATTTAAAGCCCACATCACCTCCAGCCTACCTTTCTCTTCCTGCTCATGATCGGCACGGTTTCCCCTCCACCGCGACCGACGAAGGCCCATTGGGGTCAGTGGAGGCCGGCCGCAGTGCTCAGCAATCCCTCGGATGCCATCCCGAGCCACAACGAGGTCCCATAAGGCCCGCCCCCACGACGACGTCATTGGCTGCTCAAAGGTAGGGCTGATTTAAAGCCCACATCGCCTTTAGGCGTCGCGCGCCTGCGTAGCGCGCCAAAGGAGCACAACTAAGGAGCCTGCCCCTTTGTGCGAACCTGTGCCTGTGGACACGGGTCCCTCCAATACAATTCGCAGGTGACAACACAACCCTACATCCGCCGATCTCATAGCAGCCCTACGTGATCGACGTAGACCAACTGGGGTCAGGGGCCAGCACCTTCCAGTCTACACAGATCTCACTGAACCAAACACTGACAGTCCTGATGGCTCTACAGCAGGACTATTCTTTCCACAGTCTGTAATTATTATCAGCGCTCATTCGAGCCACTCATTTTGTATCTATTATTGCTGCTACGAACGTCTGCTGTTTTCTGCCCCCTAGTCTACTTCTCCTTTGCACCCATCAGTACTTTATTTGCTACCCCTTACTGTATATTGTCTTCAGCATTCCCCATGTACTCCCACTGGGTCCCCTACTAATCTCACCCCGAGACACCCCTCTCAGTTGTCCCGTCCCATTTACCACCAGCTACCCTCCATGGATTCATACCCTATCCCTCACATACACTTTCCCCTCTCCAGACGCCCCCTCCCTCAATATCCTCCATCCCCCCTGCTCCGCAAATCCCTTATCCCCATCCTTACCTCTCCTCTGACTCAACTCCTCGGCCTCACCACCCTCTCCATAATATTCTTTAATGCACAATCCCTATCTAAAAAGACACCCATCCTTAACAACCTCCTCATCGATTGCAAGCCTGACATCTGTGCAGTCATGGAGACTTGGTTCAAAGACTCAGATACTGTCCTCATCAACCAACTCCCCACTTCCTCCTATGAATTCTTCTCTATCCACAGACCCAAAAAAGAGGAGGAGGCCTCTTGCTCGCAGCCAAGAAATGTCTAAACCTCAAACCCATCCTTATAGCCACCCCTCCCAGGCTGAAAATAGGCCTCTTCAGGTCAGCCACTTTGCAAATCTGTCTAGTATATGCCCACCCCTCTTGCCTAGAGGCTAACCCCTCTCCTTTAATCAAATTCATCATTGACTGGATAAAACCCGACATCTGCTCCATCATCCTCGGAGACTTTAATCTCCATGTGGACTCCCTTCCCCAATCTGCGTCATGCAAAACTTTCCTACAGTCCCTACATGCCATAGGATTCCGGCAAATCATAACATCTCCCACACACAAAGCCGGACACACACTGGACCTAATGTTTATCAACTCTGACGTCCGTTACACCAACCAGCCTACCTCCACCCCCGTTCCATGGTCTGACCACCACCTGATAGAAGGCCTTTTTTCCACCAACATCCTTCCCCCTAGCAACAATAATATCTGCACGACCATAATATCCAGAAAACCCTGCCACAGCGTTGACCTAGCAAGCGCACTCGCCACCTCACTATCCACCTTAAACTGCTCAGATCTGGACACAGCACTAGCGTCCTGGAACAACCTCACAGGAGACATCGCCAATAAACTCTGTCCAGTCTCCAAAAGAGTCATACGGGCCTCCTCAAAACCCACCAAGCCTTGGTACACACCAGAACTTAGAACCCTAAATACCACTCTTAGGCAAAAGGAGAGACAATGGCGTAAGGACCCGACCCCTCAAAACTCCGCCATCTACACATCAGCACTGCACAGCTATGACTATCTACCCAAAAACACAAACGAGATTTTTACGCTAAAAAAATCCATGACTACAGATTCAACCCCAAAGTACTCTTTTCATACGTCTCAAGTCTCACCTCTCCTATCCCCCCCACTATACCAGACTCTGATGCATCTTCTAAATGTGAGGAATCGGCCAACTACTTCTATAGCAAAATTGCAACTCTCCTAATGAGATTCCCCCCCTCTACGAACAGTCTCCCACTTACCCTGCCTGCCCTTCCCACACCCACCCAACCCACAATGGCCACCCTTGACTTCACCTCCACCAAAGAAGTTGAAACCATCCTCAAAAAACTGAAACCTTCTTCTCATCCTGAGGACCCTATTCCCTCCAAAGCACTACTAGCCATCCCTAACGCGATAGTCAGAGCTATAGTAGATATTATCAACTGCTCAATTGCTCATGGATCCATCCCAGATGCACTCAAGCATGCGGTAGTCAGACCCCTCCTCAAGAAACCCTCCCTTGACCCTAAAGATCCCTCTAACTTCCGCCCAATCTCCAACCTCCCTTTCATTGCCAAGCTAATGGAAAGAGTCGTTAACTCACAACTCATGGACTATCTTGAAAACCACCTGATCCTCCATGCTTCCTAATTTGGTTTCCAGAAACACTTCAACACCGAATCTCTACTTCTCTCCCTCTCTGACCATCTCCTCCGAGGCATGGGCCAAGGCCACAGCTACCTCCTTGCCCTCCTCGATATTTCATCAGCCTTCGACACTATTAGCCACCAGTATCTACTGACACACCTGGAAAACATCGGCATTTCAGGCCTGGCCCTTGCTTGGTTTAAATCCTTCCTCTCAAACAGAAAGTTTTCTGTTAAAATTGGGAACTCCACATCCTCCCCACAGCCCCTTCAGCAAGGAGTCCCCCAAGGCTCATCACTTTCCTCCACCCTCTTCAACATTTACATCACCCCTCTTTGCCAACTCCTCTCTGATCTCAAACTTAAGTTCTACCTCTACGCTGATGATGTCCAGATCATCATCCCCATACACAACTCTATCTCTGATGCCCTAGAGCACTGGGAGAACTGCCTCACAGCCATCAACTCCCTGCTCACCAACCTCCATCTTGCCCTTAATACAAACAAAACTGAACTCCTACTTATCTCCCCCCCATTCTTCCCCCTCCCTTCCTCTGTCTAACATCCCCAAGCTCAACCTTCTCTCAATGCAACCTCTTGTAAGGGACCTTGGAGTTCTCCTCGACCATCAATTAAGTATGAAGAATTATGTCAACTCCATACTCAAAGCCTGCTTCTTCAAACTTACTCTCCTACACACCCAAGACTTCCAAACAGTGATCCAGGCTACCATCTCTTCCAAATTTGACTACTGTAACGCTCTCCTCCTAGGGCTCCCACACTCCACTATAAAACCACTACAAATGTTACAAAACGCCACAGCGAGACTCATTGCAAATTCCCGTAAACATGAACACATCACTCCCATCCTTAGAGACCTACACTGGCAACCCATAGCCTCCCGCATTCTCTACAAAACCCTTACCATAGCAATTCACAGCCACAACTCCAATTGGTTAGATTTCCCTTTTACCGCTCCTCAGTCCACTCAACCCACTAGAGCAGCCAACAAAAGCACCCTTGTCGTGCCCTCTCTGAAAATAGCCCATCTCTCCTCTACACGCGACCGTGCACTCTCGATCGCAGGTCCCACTCTTTGGAACACCCTACCACCCGACCTGCGCCTTGAACCGTGTGTGACCAAATTCAAAAAGAGATTAAAAATGTTGTTATTCAAACAAGCCTATCCAGAATAGAAGGCCCACAAACCTTCTTCCAAAGTATTACCACACGGCGTTTATTCTTTCCTCATATTGAGGACCCAAGTATTGTTAATCTTTCTCTTCATAGCTGCTTCTTGTTACCCTCCTCCCAGTTCTGCTTTCCCTGTTAATATATAATTTCCAAGCTTAATTCATTCATTGTAAACCGGTATGATGTCCATAACTAATGCAGGTATATAAAAATATTTAAATAAATAATAATAAATATTAACCCCTTCAAAAAAATGAAGCAGATTTGTTAAGCAAGACTTCCCTTGGGGTAAATCCATGTTGACTGTGTTCCATTAATCATGTCTTTCTATATGCTCTACAATTTTGATCTTTAGAATAGTTTCCACTATTTTTCCCGGCACTGAAGTCAGGTTCACTGGTCTGTAGTTTCCCCAATTGCCCCTGTGGCCCTTTTAAAATATTGGGTTTACATTAGCCACCCTCCAGTCTTCAGGTACAATGGATGGTTTTAATGATAGGTTACAAATTTTAACTAATAGATCATAAATTTCATTCTTTAGTTCCTTCAGTACCCCAGGATGCATACCATGCAATCCAGGTGATTTTCTACTCTTTATTTTGTCAATCTGGCCTACTACATCTTCCCGGTTCACAGTGATTTGGTTCAGATCGTCTGACTCATCACCCTTGAAAACCATCACCGGAACTGGTATCTCCCCAACATCCTCATTAGTAAACATGGAAGCAAATAATTCATTTAGTCTTTCTGCAATGGCCTTATCTTTTCTAAGAGCCTCTTTAACCCCTCGGTCATCTAACAGTCCAACAGATTCCCTCACAGGTTTCTTGCTTTGGATATATTTTAAAAAGTTTTTATTATGAGTTTTTGCCTCTTCGGCCAACTTCATTTCAAATTCTCTCTTCGCCTGTCTTATCAGTGTTTTACACTTAACTTGACAATGCTTATGCTTTATCCTATTTTCTTCAAATGGATCCTTCTTCCAATTTTTGAAGGATTTTTTTTGGCTAAAATAGCGTCTTTCACCTCACCTTTTAACCATGCAGTTAATTGTTTTACCTTCCTTCCACCTTTCTTAATGCGTGGAATACACCTGGACTGCACATCTAGGATTGCATTTTTAAAGAGTGTCCATGCCTGATGAACACTTTTAACCTTTGCAGCTGCACCTTTCAGTTTTTTCTAACTATTTTCCTCTTTTTATCAAAGTTTCCCTTTTGAAAATCTAGTGTTAGAGCTGTAGATTTACGTATTATCCCCCTTCCAGTTAATAGTTTAAATTTGATCATGTTATGATCACTATTGCCAAGTGGCCCCACCACCGTTACCTCTCTCACCAAATCCTGTGTTCCACTAAGAATTAAATTTAAAATAGCTCCCTCTCTAGATGGTTCCTGAACCAATTGCTCCATGAAGCAGTCATTTATTACATCCAGGAAGTTTATGTCTCTAGCAAGTCCTGATGTTACACTTCCCAGTCAATGTGGGTGTAATTGAAATCATCCATTATTATTATAGTGCGAAATTGGTTAGCTTCCCTGATTTCTCTTAGCATTTCATCATCTGTCTGACCATTTTGTCCAGGTGGACGGTAGTATACTCCTATCACTATACTCTTACCCAACACATATGGTATTTCTACCCATATAGATTCTACTAAGCATTTAGTCTCTTGTATGATCTTTATCCTGTTGGACTCTCTACCCTCCCAGACATAAAGTACCATACCCCCACCACTTCTCATTGTTGTTAGGATTTTTTTGTTTCCACTTTGTCTGCTATTATCAATTGTAGCTAATGATCTATATTCATTATGTTGCCTAACTAGGCTTAATTGGTTTCAGTTACACACTGACCCAGGCAGTGAATCGGTAAGTAAAAGAAAGATTCAGATGTGAGAAGCCAGAATCACTCTGCTGGGCTCCCTTCCATGCAATGGGAAGATTAGATGATGATTAATAGGTAAAGTTACATTGTATAACACTTTGCTGAAGCTGGCCGCTAGTTGGTGTAGTCTCCCTGGCTTTTGCAGGAGGACATGGAGGCCATAACGTAGAGCAAGATTATGAAATACACAGCAGACAAGCACTATCTCTGCTACTCTGGCTGGGAATACATTAAAGCTTCCCCAATTTTGTCCAAAGAGCAAAATCTACTTTTTATAACTCCAAAGGTGCATTCTATGACACAGTGGGTAGAACATAAGGCTTCCTTGTACTTCATCTCTGCTGCTGTATTGGGGATAGTGACAAGTGTGAAAATCTTGGTCCTGCAACCATATCCCGATTCTCCTATGGCAAAGAGAAAAGGGCTGTATTACTGATACCACTATGACTTTGTAATATCACTGCCAATCTACAACATGCTATTACCCACTAGAAGCTAAACTATTGCTTGACATGAGCCTTAAAAGGCTATTTCCAAACCCAAGGTTCATGCCGCCTTTTACTGTAACATGATATGTAGGCTATAGCACTTTGTTTTGCTGTGTCATATCTTCCTGAATGGAAAAATGCATGTGGGGTTCATACACAATGTGTACATGTCACTCATGACCAAGTAATCTCTACACAGTTGTAGCACTCCTCTTACATTGAAGCTATGTATCACAAATGCTACAAATTTCATTGCAGAAAGACATCAACCTTGTGGTATGACTATTCATATCCCTGGCTGTTATGCAATATATTCTCCAGAGATACATTTTTGTCAGCCAAGATACATTGAATAGGACTGGCCCAAAATGCACATTGCACGTATTCAGTTTAGCCCATCTAACCATGTGATGGTTCAGACAAACTGTGCCTGACATCCTGGCTATCAGACAAGTACTACAGACAGGATACAGATATGGGCATCATTAGCTGAGGGTCAACAGAGCACTAACGGGCACACCTGACTTTATTGAAAACTGCATTATATGGGCTTGCAACATTATCAGGCCTGTATAGCATGGGAAGAGAAACATGGACACTGCCACTATGGCTTGTTTACCTAACTGTGGAAGTCACTTGTCATGTAACTGATGCATTGGTATCTCTGACAGTCTCCCATGTCTCTTCCATTTGCTGTAAACACATAGCTGGAGAGGGTTGATAGAATAAAGCAGTTCTTACTAGGGATGTGAATCGTTTTAGGACGATTAAAATTATCGTCCGATAATTTTAATATCGTCTTAAACCGTTATGGAACACAATACAATACAGATTCTAACGATTTATCGTTATAAATCGTTAGAATCGTGAGCCGGCACACTAAAACCCCCTAAAACCCACCCCCGACCCTTTAAATTAAATCCCCCACCCTCCCGAACCCCCCCCCCAATAACTTAAATAACCTGCGGGTCCAGCGGCGGTCCGGAACGGCAGCGGTCCGGAACGGGCTCCTGCTCCTGAATCTTGTCGTCTTCAGCCGGCGCCATTTTCCAAAATGGCGCCGAAAAATGGCGGCGGCCATAGACGAAAAAGATTGGACGGCAGGAGGTCCTTCCGGACCCACGCTGGACTTTTGGCAAGTCTCGTGGGGGTCAGGAGGCCCCCCACAAGCTGGCCAAAAGTTCCTGGAGGTCCAGCGGGGCTCCCTGACCCCCGCTGGACCTCCAGGAACTTTTGGCCAGCTTGTGGGGGGCCTCCTGACCCCCACGAGACTTGCCAAAAGTCCAGCGGGGGTCCGGAAGGACCTCCTGCTGTCCAATCTTTTTAGTCTATGGCCGCCGCCATTTTTCGGCGCCATTTTGGAAAATGGCGCCGGCTGAAGACGACAAGATTCAGGAGCAGGAGCCCATTCCGGACCGCTGCCGTTACGGACCGCCGCTGGACCCGCAGGTTATTTAAGTTATTTGGGGGGTGGGGGATTTAATTTAAAGGGTCGGGGGTGGGTTTTAGGGGGTTTTAATGTGCCGGTTTTTCGATTTTTCGATTTTTAACGATTTTTCACGATATTTTACCCCCCCAAACGGCAACAATACGATTCCCTCCCCCTCCCAGCCGAAATCGATCGTTAAGACGATCGAGGACACGATTCACATCCCTAGTTCTTACCTATCAGCCAACCATCTTCATAGAGGCCATCTTCAAATTGTTCAAACAGCCCAGATTGATTAAGTATAAAGGAATCATTCACAGTTCCTGGGTACCTGGTGACCACATTAAGTATGCACAGTCAAATGTAACAGACTATATGCAAATTGATGGTGTGGAAGAGCTTTCTGCTGTGGTAGATCTTCTCTCTGTGATGGGGAGGGATGATGGCTATGTGAGTACAGTCAGTAACTCCAAGAATATTTGGAAAGTTTGCTATGGCATAAATACCTCTTTTTAAGCCTAGCAAGTCCTGTCTTTTGGAGCCAGGATGGCCACTCTCAAGCTGCAGCTGACCGGAGTTGCTCCCATAGCATTTTACTCTTTTACTTTAGATCTTTTCCAGATAATTCATTTCTTTTGATGGACAAATGCAAAGGAGGTATTAGGAGGGGTAAGCCTGAAGAACATTCAGCTCCCCTCCATCAGACCACCATTCTGGAACTGGCATTTACTTTACAGGCGGTGGCAGTAACTGGCTTGGCTGGTGTTGGGAATGCCAGCCTGTTAGACATAGAGTTTTCACTCAGCCCTGACCACCATTCCACTCCATGTCTCTCTAATGGTGCCGTCAATCTCCTGGATTCTTTTTTGGAAGGAACAGGATCGCACAGCAGTCCTACTGTGCAATTGTTTGTACCTACCACAAACCATTGGCCTGTGACATTGTGACGATATATCACCTTTGACCAAGCAATGACCCTTCTCTCTCGCTCTGGCACAAATGCTATCAATACATAAGTTTTCAGTCAGAGAGCTACTTGAAAATGACATAAATCCCTAGGTGTGTTTTATCTGTAGGGAGCTGCAGGTGTCTGGGACAGAGAGTAAATATGGTAAATGTAAAGCCTGTGTGATGTTAAGGGCAAGTAACACTAATCACCCCACTAGACTTTACATTAGGATCCTTACTTGGGTCCTCACTCTACCTAAAAGGCAATCTACACAAACCCCTTTTTAGGTTCCACTAAATATAAGTCTTTGACTTGCTGGCTGCTCTGACACCGTGTCAGCAGCTGTATGACAACTGAGGAGGAGGGAAGGAGGGGTAGGTTAGACCAAATCCACAGCCCAAGAGCAGACAGCTCAGAGGCCAATTGTTGCTTGAGAGCAAGCAGACCTCCACAGACTGGCTGCTTACCCTGTACTGGCCTGGCATGTGGATCTGTATAATACCTGTTTGCTAAATATCAGCCTTAGATAACAGGTATTATGTAGTTAACTTTGCAGGGATATTCAATGGCGTGGTTGTGCTGCTGACTATCCCTGGCAACGTTGAGTTATCCAGATAAGTTTATGCGACTAACTTTAGGACAGTTTTCTAGTTCTCCAGCTACCCTAAAGTTATCTGGCAATGCTAGCCAGATAATGCTGAAAATTGGCGTTTATCCAGCTAACTTAACTGATGGGCAGACTCCACCCAGAATACCCCACCTGATATCTGAGACTCCAAGTTAGCCAGATAAAGTTTAGCTGCATAAAAAGTATCCAGATAACTTGGAGCCAGTCAGCACAGCAGAATTTTCAATCCTACTATTTTTCTGTCCAAACTCAGCCAGACAAATGCTGATTATTACTTCTTGGTTCTAAGAGATGACCATATTCCAAAAGGAATGACTTCAAGCTTTATGCTACTAAGTAGGCACAGAAGAAATCTAGTTCCAAAGCTTAGCATTCCCACTAAAAAGTAAGGATTGCTGATACCAGTATATGCAAATCCTCAAGATTTATGTGCATAATTAATCTTGATGCAAGTATGCTGTATTAAAAATATAGTTCACAATTATATATAAACATGCTTCTTCCAGATTTGTCCATGCAGAAATCATTACTGCAGCTCATTTTGGCACATGATAGTGGATATCTTGTAATGGCTACTGAATTTTAATAGAATATACATTTATATGCTAAAGAATATATAAAATCTGCTGTAAAAGGGAAACTACTGGTGTCCCTTATTCTTACTTGAATTGTTAAATTTTTTTGTTTCCTGAATGAGCACATCTAAACATTGTGTTTGCCATTTGGTGAATAACTCACATTTGATATGTAAATGCATTTCTAAAGCATGAAAAAGAGATAAAAGCCTGCAGAACAAAAGGATCCTAAGAGCTAGATCCAGATATTACAATATTGTGTGCCTTTTGATATAATCCATTGTTTCTAGTGTAATTATGCAAAAGTCCTTGACTAATACTCAAGCAAATGCAATCTTTTCTATAATTTTAATTCTCCTATTAATTAAAAACAAAATGCTTATAAAACTATTGTTTAGGATTCAGACAATATTAAATGTAGCAGAAAAATATTAATTATTTTGTGCAAATATAACCAAAGAGGATAAAGATTAGCTGCCTCTATTTCATTTTGAAGTTACCATACTGCGTACTTTATAATTATTCAGTTTTATTGGAAAAAAGATTGGGAAAAAGTTATTTTAGCATGCAGATTTAAAGCGGGAATGAGTTAATTTAACTTTTGTGATATATGACCAAACAACAGAAGCTAGGAGCTTTGGAATTTGAAATAACACATTGTGCAGCATCATTTTAAGGCTGAGACATCACTAGAGCTGATAATAAATTGACACCATTTAGTCCTGGTCAACCTGGAAAATTTGCACACATATTTCAATTTTGCATAGATTCTGAAGGTTATAATTAATGCCTGACTCTCTTATAAAATTTTCTTTTTGCATATTCCTTCCCCTTTGCACAGATTCGGGGGTTACAATGACAGAAGATTGCAAGCTGGGTAAGGATATTGTCCATCATCATGATAGTCCTTTGGAGGTTCCATATCTGCAGTAGTTCTGTCAGTGGGTATTAGAGATGTGCATTTGTTTGAAACAAATGGGTGAAATGCAATTAATTAGTTTATGTGTTGACACCCAAAACAAATGAATTGGAAAAATATTGTTCCATTTATTTTTATTTCCCATTCAGGTCTATGGCACATTCAATTTTATAGCTGTGCACTGCTGATAAAAAAAAAACCAACAAAAAAACCAAGAAAAAACCTGGTAACTATAGTAACTAACTCTTGCCTGTGTGACACCACAACCTCCTGGGAACTGAGGCAGGATAAGCTGGCAAGAAGACCAGATGGAGGTCAAATCATGAACTGTCTTTTTTAAAGTAGCCTATAGCTGCCATCTGGATCAAGTGAAACTGGCAAGGCACAGCGGAAAACCCTTTTGGTATGGGAGGCTAACCCTGCTCCAACCCAGGACTTCCCTCAGCTCTGTCCTAGTCTCTACCTGCATTCCCACTGCAAATGTATTACTTTTCTTTTATAGTTAATGTCTTTCTATTTAATATACATTCTTCACATTAATCATAAGTTATAATTTTTCATTCCCTGACCAATTAAATACTTGATGCTAGAAAACCAGACATAGGTGAAAATGACAAAAACAGCATTACTAATAGCAATGCCAGAAATAAGTGACTATTCTGTACTATGCATGGAGAGAACATCAAATACCAAGAGATGCAATTAAAGACCAAGGAAATGTGGCCTAAAGATAGAGAACCAGTCCTATTTGTTTAGGCACCACTCACTTGATTAAAAATAACTTCCAAACTCACATCTATATGTTGCCTACATGTATAACATCTTAAGAAACTTCAGAAAGAAGCTGTTTGGAATAATACAAACAAGAACACTGGCAGTACATTTCAGAGACTGAGATCCTACCCAACATACTGTACTCAGGGTTAAGACAGGTCCATTCTTGTCATTGTATGTCAAGACAAACTCAATATATATTCTGTACCTCCAGTTTTGTAAATATATACTTTGTGAACATAGAACTTCCCCCCTCACACACAAAACATATACAGCCCTCTAACAACGGGGGCAGAGAAAGATATTTCCCCCTACACTTCACTATATAAAAATGTTTTTGTGTCACCTAAATAACAGAATCACAAATTTCCTCCACTATCAGCCATATTGTGAAATAATACAAAATCCTGGGAGAAAAAAAACACTCATCATATATGTAGCAAACCTTCCATACTACAGCAACACAAATCCACAAAACTTAAAAAATCCTAACTCTTCCTAGGATTAGACAGCATTACAAATGTTACCCTGGGCCCTAAAATACCAATGCACCTCTTGTCGGGAAAATACAATGAGCAAGACTGCTACAGATCCCTAGACAGAAATGACATGCTAACAGAATACCTCACCTTTGTTTCTCATGCAGAATGACCTTCAGCAAATACAAAATTAATGATCATAAATTGAAAACAGAAAAATGCAGAGAAAAACTAGAATGGTAACCTCAAGATGCCAACTCTGCCTGCAATGCAACACTGGTGACACTATGATGTGGCATTCATTTCTTCCTAGACTAAGTCAGGCCCTATCATTGTTCTTGTGGGGAGTGAGAATTGTTATGTTATAACTCCCCACAAGAAAAAAAAAAAGGTCTCAGTGGTGCCCACATGATATGGTAATATGTTGGAGCCACTGAGCCTCTGTCATTTTTCATGTGAGAGGTGGGTAGGGGTGGGGGCAGGAGGGAGAGAGAGCAAGAGGAGGAAGAGGGGGAGCAGGTAGAAAAGAATAAGAAGAAGGGGTGGGAAAAGGAAGAAGAGAAGTCAAAGGGAGAGGATGGTGTTAGGACAAGGGGTGAGAGAAAAGTGAGTGCATATTGGGGAGAAGGGGGGATGGGGAGAAATATAGGATGCTGAAGAGGGGAGAAGTAGATAGGGAAAGAGCAAAAAGATTGGGGATAGAGAGAGAGAGAGGTGGGATGCTGAAGAAAAATGGGGATGGTAATTTAGGTAGGATGATGAAGAGAAGGAGGAGGAGGATAAACAGGAAGCAGGAGAGAATGATGAGACTGTAGGGCCAGGAAAACAGGCCTACCCTCAAGAAAAACAAAGAAGGCTCTGCGGCTCTAACATAATATTGTATATGTTAGGCCTACTGAGCCTTTGTTGTTTTCTTGTGGGGAGTAGGGGGTAGGGGGAGTGTTAAGGTGGTGGCAGGAGGGAGAAGAAAGAGCAAGAAGAGGGGATGGGACATGGTAAAGGAAAAAGGGGCAGAAGGGAAAGGAGAAGGAGAATGGAGGCAGAAGAGAGAAGAGGGATAATGGAGCAGGCTGAATGGAAAAAGGGTAGAGTGAGACAGGGCTAAAGAGAGAGGCTGAAGGGAGAAGTAGATGGGGGATAGGGCCAGGAGCATGGGAGAGAGACTCCTGTCCCCAAGAAAACAAATGAAGGTTTGTTGTCCCCAACATACTACCTACTCCAACAAAAATGCTGTCTCTCTTCTTGGCCCTTTCCTCTTTCTTCCTGACCTAGCCACTCCTACTCCAGTATCCCACTTCTCTCCCCTTGCCCCCTTTTCTCCTTCAGCTCTTCCTCTCTCCTCTTATTGAAACCCTCACTAGCTCTAGCGCCCTTCCCTATCCTCTCCCTCAGCCCCCTTATCTCTCCAATTTTGCTTTCTTCCCTTGCCCCTTCTCCCTTCCCTTTAATCTCCTCACTCACCATCATTCACTCTTTCCCTTCTCTCTCCTCCTTCATACCACCACCTCCCAATAATCCTCTCACTTCTTCTCTGACCCCCGCACGTACCTCCTTTACCCCTACTCCCCACTCTTTCATTTTTTCCATCCACAATCCCCTCACTCACTTTTTCACTCCCAACCCCCATCTCCTTCACTTTCCTCACTCACCTTCAGTCCTCACCAGAAGAGAAGCTTAATCGGTAGCAGATGAGACAGTGCTTTATTTCCTTTTTGCATGCCCCCGTCCCCCACTAGTGCTGCTGTGATCCCTTCTGGACACAGATGTGCTGGCATATTGGACACACAAGTCCAATGTATCTGGTCCAACCTAGCCAAGGTGGATCAGTAATATATTTCTTACACACCAACCAGTGTACTAGTGAACGTGTCTTCTCAATTTCTAAAGGACATTATGAGCCCTCATAATTCCAACCTTGAGTCAGACTTGATGGAAAATTTGGTGTTTTTGAACATCAATCTGCCTTTGCTGGGCTTTCCAGAATTTTCATGTGAGTGGCAAGATGACTGAAAACATCTCAGAGGTCTTTCTGCCTTTCTGCCTAGCTTCCATACCCCAGATGTATCACTTTAGTGATCTTGCTGCTACTATACTATCTGCCATGCCATAGATATACCATCTTGGGGTTCTTGCTGCCACTGCCTACCTACCATTCCTCAAAGGTACCACCTTTGGGGTCTTTTTGCTGTTCTACCTACCTGCCATGCCTATAATGTACCAACTTGGTGGTTTGGAGGTCTTTCTGCTGTTTTCTGTTTGCATCCCAGTTGAGTTCTCCCATCCAGCTTTTTCTTTGTTATACTTGGGTATTTTTTCCTCAAAATAAAAATGTGAAAAAAAGAAAATAAACAAAAGCATCTCCATCCATCCCACCTTTTTCTGCTTTTTAGGCCTTACTGCTGTTTGCAATTGACCACACTCTATGCCATTGGTGTTTTGATACATCTGTGCTATCTGTGATTGACCACATTCTATCCCGTGAGGGTTTTACACCTATGCTCTGTTTGTAAATGACCATACTCTATGC